>NC_091285.1:17311348-17915598 GCF_032444005.1 Ranitomeya imitator | reverse complement strand
GAAGAAATTCACACCCCCACCAGCTAGCAGTCTCCAAACTCCGACAGGAACACCCCCTGATGATACCATGTGGTCTAACTGCTTTGTTGAGTCAGCTATAATTTCATAAGTAGAATATGGACTTATCGTATATTCTAGCCACACACGGGTTACATTTCCAAGAACTCTAGAACGGACCGAATGCCTTCCAGGGTTTCGATCCATTCTAGCACCTCAGGGTGTAGAGATTCGCAAAATGGCTAGCAGAAGCCAGGTAAGAACGCTGTGTTTGGTCTCCAAGAGTAACGGGGGGCCCACTCAGACCCGATGGCACCAGAACTGAAGCCCTATGACCTTTTGATGGGAAGTTATGATTTTTCATAGGTTTTGAGAGATGTAGCTGCAAACCTCCAGGGAAGGAGTATAATGACCCTCCATCTGCTCATATCTTTTGTACTTCACCCGTATTTGCATATCTGACCATTGTATAGATATAACCATTGTGTATCAGGAGGGCGTTAAACTAGAAGAAGAGGGGACGGGAAGAAAAACATTAGACTTGAACAAAGAAGATCCAGGAAAACATACTCAGAAGGGAGGTAAGAACATTTCTAAAACAATCCACAGCGAGGAGATTGGAACAAAACAAAATCCTCTAAACTGCATGCTCGCAAACGCCAGAAGCCTGACAAACAAGATGGAAGAACTAGAAGCAGAAATATCTACAGGTAACTTTGACATAGTGGGAATAACCGAGACATGGTTAGATGAAAGCTATGACTGGGCAGTTAACTTACAGGGTTACAGTCTGTTTAGAAAGGATCGTAAAAATCGGAGAGGAGGAGGGGTTTGTCTCTATGTAAAATCTTGTCTAAAGTCCACTTTAAGGGAGGATATTAGCGAAGGAAATGAGGATGTCGAGTCCATATGGGTCGAAATTCATGGAGGGAAAAATGGTAACAAAATTCTCATTGGGGTCTGTTACAAACCCCCAAATATAACAGAAACCATGGAAAGTCTACTTCTAAAGCAGATAGATGAAGCTGCAACCCATAATGAGGTCCTGGTTATGGGGGACTTTAACTACCCGGATATTAACTGGGAAACAGAAACCTGTGAAACCCATAAAGGCAACAGGTTTCTGCTAATAACCAAGAAAAATTATCTTTCACAATTGGTGCAGAATCCAACCAGAGGAGCAGCACTTTTAGACCTAATACTATCTAATAGACCTGACAGAATAACAAATCTGCAGGTGGTCGGGCATCTAGGAAATAGCGACCACAATATTGTACAGTTTCACCTGTCTTTCACTAGGGGGACTTGTCAGGGAGTCACAAAAACACTGAACTTTAGGAAGGCAAAGTTTGACCAGCTTAGAGATGCCCTTAATCTGGTAGACTGGGACAATATCCTCAGAATTAAGAATACAGATAATAATTGGGAAATGTTTAAGAACATCCTAAATAGGCAGTGTAAGCGGTTTATACCTTGTGGGAATAAAAGGACTAGAAATAGGAAAAACCCAATGTGGCTAAACAAAGAAGTAAGACAGGCAATTAACAGTAAAAAGAAAGCATTTGCACTACTAAAGCAGGATGGCACCATTGAAGCTCTAAAAAACTATAGGGAGAAAAATACTTTATCTAAAAAACTAATTAAAGCTGCCAAAAAGGAAACAGAGAAGCACATTGCTAAGGAGAGTAAAACTAATCCCAAACTGTTCTTCAACTATATCAATAGTAAAAGAATAAAAACTGAAAATGTAGGCCCCTTAAAAAATAGTGAGGAAAGAATGGTTGTAGATGACGAGGAAAAAGCTAATATATTAAACACCTTCTTCTCCACGGTATTCACGGTGGAAAATGAAATGCTAGGTGAAATCCCAAGAAACAATGAAAACCCTATATTAAGGGTCACCAATCTAACCCAAGAAGAGGTGCGAAACCGGCTAAATAAGATTAAAATAGATAAATCTCCGGGTCCGGATGGCATACACCCACGAGTACTAAGAGAACTAAGTAATGTAATAGATATACCATTATTTCTTATTTTTAGGGACTCTATAGCGACAGGGTCTGTTCCGCAGGATTGGCGCATAGCAAATGTGGTGCCAATATTCAAAAAGGGCTCTAAAAGTGAACCTGGAAATTATAGGCCAGTAAGTCTAACCTCTATTGTTGGTAATATATTTGAAGGGTTTCTGAGGGATGTTATTCTGGATTATCTCAATGAGAATAACTGTTTAACTCCATATCAGCATGGGTTTATGAGAAATTGCTCCTGTCAAACCAATCTAATCAGTTTTTATGAAGAGGTAAGCTATAGGCTGGACCACGGTGAGTCATTGGACGTGATATATCTCGATTTTTCCAAAGCGTTTGATACCGTGCCGCACAAGAGGTTGGTACACAAAATGAGAATGCTTGGTCTGGGGGAAAATGTGTGTAAATGGGTTAGTAACTGGCTTAGTGATAGAAAGCAGAGGGTGGTTATAAATGGTATAGTCTCTAACTGGGTCGCTGTGACCAGTGGGGTACCGCAGGGGTCAGTATTGGGACCTGTTCTCTTCAACATATTCATTAATGATCTGGTAGAAGGTTTACACAGTAAAATATCGATATTTGCAGATGATACAAAACTATGTAAAGCAGTTAATACAAGAGAAGATAGTATTCTGCTACAGATGGATCTGGATAAGTTGGAAACTTGGGCTGAAAGGTGGCAGATGAGGTTTAACAATGATAAATGTAAGGTTATACACATGGGAAGAAGGAATCAATATCACCATTACACACTGAATGGGAAACCACTGGGTAAATCTGACAGGGAGAAGGACTTGGGGATCCTAGTTAATGATAAACTTACCTGGAGCAGCCAGTGCCAGGCAGCAGCTGCCAAGGCAAACAGGATCATGGGGTGCATTAAAAGAGGTCTGGATACACATGATGAGAGCATTATACTGCCTCTGTACAAATCCCTAGTTAGACCGCACATGGAGTACTGTGTCCAGTTTTGGGCACCGGTGCTCAGGAAGGATATAATGGAACTAGAGAGAGTACAAAGGAGGGCAACAAAATTAATAAAGGGGATGGGAGAACTACAATACCCAGATAGATTAGCGAAATTAGGATTATTTAGTCTAGAAAAAAGACGACTGAGGGGCGATCTAATAACCATGTATAAGTATATAAGGGGACAATACAAATATCTCGCTGAGGATCTGTTTATACCAAGGAAGGTGACGGGCACAAGGGGGCATTCTTTGCGTCTGGAGGAGAGAAGGTTTTTCCACCAACATAGAAGAGGATTCTTTACTGTTAGGGCAGTGAGAATCTGGAATTGCTTGCCTGAGGAGGTGGTGATGGCGAACTCAGTCGAGGGGTTCAAGAGAGGCCTGGATGTCTTCCTGGAGCAGAACAATATTGTATCATACAATTAGGTTCTGTAGAAGGACGTAGATCTGGGGATTTATTATGATGGAATATAGGCTGAACTGGATGGACAAATGTCTTTTTTCGGCCTTACTATGTTACTATGTTACTATGTAGTATATTGTCTAACTTGCCCTTAAGACATTTAAATATATAATTTTCCCTTGGGCTGCTCTTTTATCTCGATCCACAAAACCATGAGTCTGAATTCTCGGTTTAACTTTCCATGCTACCGGGGCTGGTTTCCTGATATAATCCCATAATCTCGTTAATGAACTGGGCTTATATCTAACGAGGAACTGGTGACAATCCTACCAGGCTGCTAGCTCTGTTTTGTTGGTGCTAGTGAAAGGGCCCTCTCAACCTGTCAGGGTTGTGAGCGAATGTGCCACGTCAGTGACTGCATTGGCCACCTTCTCTCAATCCCCATACCTCCCTGGTCCCGGGTGGACAGGGGGTATCTGTGTAAAGCTGTACCAAGCTGACCTTACATGTCCCCAGGGGTTGCGGAACGTCAGGTTAGTGCAAGTGGGGAGACCACACTACTTGATCATTCTGAAGTAAAAGTGATGTCAGGCGGGGTGGCGAGTGGCGAGTTTGTCACATATGGTGGCAACAGTGGGATAGAGATAATAGTGTGTGTGAGTGTGGGACCCATACTCCCAGACACTAAGGACTGCCAGTAGTAGCTTTTGCCTCTGAGGTCTTAAAATTAGCTTAGCACTAGACAGTCTGAGAGCAAATACTGTAAGGTGTGTGGGTGCATCAGGAGCTCTGCGTCAGTGACCAAAAATTGCAAAAATAGTCAGCGGCACCAGGGTCAGAGCAAGGAAAATGTCCAGTGCTATGGATGGTGGGGAGCAGGTGGAAGACAATGTTTCTCAAGTGGAGGAGGAGTCCAGCTCAGGCTCCCTAAAGAGCCAGTCGCAGAAGGTCAGTGCCTCAGTGGGCCGCTTACTACCTGCCCGTCCCTCTGGCCAGGTAGGCTCAGATACACTCCTGCAAGCTGCCCTGGCCAGACTAAAGGAAGGAGACAAGACCTCCTATAAAAATCCTCAAGGCAGCAGTTGAACATCGTGAGGCAGCAGCGGCAGCAGTGGCAGAACATTGCAAGGAAGCTGCAGAACATCAGCGGGAGCATGAGCACCATCAACAAATTCATTAGCTCAAACTCCAGCTCCAGCTGCAAATCCAGCCAGTTGTGAGTCTCCTGAGATCCAGGTCCCGAAGCCACCCCTGGAGTATCGCTCATCGAATTTGTCATCTGATTCCGTCACAAGATGCAGGCCTTAGCACAACTGGTGCATGATAATATGATGCGAGAACAGGCTGACAAGAAGCGATGGTACATTCAGAATGCTTGTAAGAGGACCTACCAGGTGGGTCAAAAGGTGTGGGTAAGGGTACCTGTACCCCAGGACAAGCTTCAGGTGGCCTGAGAAGGCTTGTACCTTGTTCACCAGTAGCTAAACGCCATAACATACCAGGTCACCATGGCCCATGTGTTGTGAATTCTGTGGCCAAGCTCCCTCCTGTGGTCGTGAGTGGTACTTCGGCTGGTTCTGTCTATGAGCTTCCTTTGGTGGATGAGAGTGGTACTGCGGCTTCTGAGTTTCCTTCCTCAGGTGATGAGGTTAAGTCGTTAGGTGCTGCTCTATTTTACTCCACCTGGTGCTTTGATCCTAGCCTCCAGTCAATGTTCTAGTATTGGTCTTGCTTCCTCCTGGATCGTTCCTGTGGCCTGTCTATCCTGCATAGCTAAGTTCAGCTTGTGTTACTTTTGTTTGCTATTTTTTCTGTCCAGCTTGCTATATTGGTTTTTCTTGCTTGCTGGAAGCTCTGAGACGCAGAGGGAGCACCTCCGTACCGTTAGTCGGTGCGGAGGGTCTTTTTGCCCCTCTGCGTGGTTGTTTGTAGGTTTTTGTGTTGACCGCAAAGCTATCTTTCCTATCCTCGGTCTATTCAGTAAGTCGGGCCTCACTTTGCTAAATCTATTTCATCTCTGTGTTTGTATTTCATCTTTACTCACAGTCATTATATGTGGGGGGCTGCCTTTTCCTTTGGGGAATTTCTCTGAGGCAAGGTAGGCTTATTTTTCTTTCTTCAGGGCTAGTTAGTTTCTCAGGCTGTGCCGAGTTGCATAGGGAGCGTTAGGCGCAATCCACGGCTACCTCTAGTGTGGTGTGATAGGATTAGGGATTGCGGTCAGCAGAGTTTCCACGTCTCAGAGCTCGTCCTATGTTTTTGGTAAATGTCAGGTCACTTTGTGTGCTCTGAACTTCAAGGTCCATTGTGGTTCTGAATTACCTGTTCATAATAGTACTGGAGGCCCAAAGTACTAATGCTTCTCAATAGAGGGAAAAGAGAAGTTCTGAGACCATTTTTTTTTCTTTGCACTGTGTTCTGTCTTTCTTTTCCCCTTTACATCAGGGTGGTTCAGAACACAGGTGTGGACATGGACATTCAGGGTCTGTCCTCTTTGATGGATAATCTCACTATAAGAGTACAGAACATTCAAGATTTAGTGGTTCAGAATCCTATGTTAGAACCTAAAATTCCTATTCCTGAGTTATTTTCTGGAGATAGAGCTAAGTTTTTAAATTTTAAAAATAGTTGTAAACTATTTCTGGCTTTGAAACCCTGCTCCTCTGGTGACCCAGTTCAACAAGTTAAGATCATTATTTCTTTATTACGTGGCGACCCTCAAGACTGGGCATTTTCCCTTGCGCCAGGAGATCCTGCATTATGTAATATTGATGCGTTTTTTCTGGCGCTCGGATTGCTGTACGACGAACCTAATTCAGTGGATCAGGCAGAGAAAAATTTGCTGGCTCTGTGTCAGGGTCAGGATGAGATAGAGATTTATTGTCAGAAGTTTAGAAAGTGGTCCGTGCTCACTCAATGGAATGAATGTGCGCTGGCAGCTATTTTCAGAAAGGGTCTCTCTGAAGCCCTTAAGGATGTCATGGTGGGATTTCCTATGCCTGCTGGTCTAAATGAGTCTATGTCTTTGGCCATTCAGATCGGTCGACGCTTGCGTGAGCGTAAATCTGTGCACCATTTGGCGGTATTATCTGAGCATAAACCTGAGCCTATGCAGTGCGATAGGACTTTGACCAGAGCTGAAAGGCAAGAACACAGACGTCAGAATGGGCTGTGTTTCTACTGTGGTGATTCCACTCATGCTATCTCCGATTGTCCTAAGCGCACTAAGCGGTTCGCTAGGTCCACCACCATTGGTACGGTACAGTCGAAATTTCTTTTGTCCGTTACTTTGATCTGCTCTTTGTCTTCCTATTCTGTCATGGCATTTGTGGATTCAGGCGCTGCCCTGAATTTGATGGACTTGGAGTTTGCTAGGCGCTGTGGTTTTTCTTGGAGCCCTTGCAGTGTCTTATTCCATTGAGAGGAATTGATGCTACGCCTTTGGCCAAGAATAAGCCTCAGTATTGGAACCAGCTGACCATGTGCATGGCTCCTGCGCACCGGGAGGATATTCGCTTTCTGGTGTTGCATAATCTGCATGATGTGGTCGTGTTGGGGTTGCCATGGCTACAAGTCCATAACCGAGTATTAGATTGGAAATCAATGTCTGTGTCCAGCTGGGGTTGTCAGGGGGTACGTGGTGATGTTCCATTTCTGTCTATCTCATCATCCACCCTTTCTGGGGTCCCAGAGTTCTTGTCTGATTACTGGGATGTATTCGATGAGCCCAAGTCCAATGCCCTACCTCCGCATAGGGATTGTGATTGTGCTATCGATTTGATTCCTGGTAGTAAGTTTCCTAAGGGTCGACTGTTTAATTTATCTGTACCTGAGCATGCCGCTATGCGGAGTTACGTGAAGGAGTCTTTGGAGAAGGGTCATATTCGCCCGTCATCGTCGCCATTGGGAGCGGGGTTTTTTTTGTGGCCAAGAAGGATGGTTCGCTGAGACCTTGTATTGATTACCGCCTTCTAAATAAAATTACGGTCAAATTTCAGTACCCCTTGCCGCTGCTGTCTGATTTGTTTGCTCGGATTAAGGGGGCTAGTTGGTTCACCAAGATAGATCTTCGTGGTGCGTATAATCTTGTGCGTATTAAATGGGGCGATGAATGGAAAACAGCATTTAATACGCCCGAAGGCCATTTTGAGTACCTGGTTATGCCATTCGGGCTTTCTAATGCTCCATCAGTGTTTCAGTCCTTTATGCATGACATCTTCCGAGAGTACCTGGATAAATTCCTGATTGTATACTTGGATGATATTTTGGTCTTCTCGGATGATTGGGAGTCTCATGTGAAGCAGGTCAGAATGGTGTTCCAGGTCCTGCGTGCTAATTCTTTGTTTGTGAAGGGGTCAAAGTGTCTCTTTGGTGTTCAGAAGGTTTCATTTTTGGGGTTCATTTTTTCTCCTTCTACTATCGAGATGGACCCTGTTAAAGTTCAGGCCATTTATGATTGGACTCAGCCAACATCCCTGAAGAGTCTGCAGAAGTTCCTGGGCTTTGCTAATTTTTATCGTCGCTTCATCAATAATTTTTCTAGTATTGCTAAACCGTTGACTGATTTAACCAAGAAGGGTGCTGATGTGGTCAATTGCTCTTCTGCTGCTGTGGAAGCTTTTCAGGAGTTGAAGCGTCGTTTTTCTTCTGCCCCTGTGTTGTGCCAACCAGATGTTTCGCTTCCGTTCCAGGTCGAGGTTGATGCTTCTGAGATTGGAGCAGGGGCTGTTTTGTCGCAGAGAAGTTCTGATTGCTCGGTGATGAAACCATGCGCCTTCTTTTCCAGGAAGTTTTTGCCTGCTGAGCGAAATTATGATGTTGGCAATCGAGAGTTGCTAGCCATGAAGTGGGCATTCGAGGAGTGGCGTCATTGGCTTGAAGGAGCTAAGCATCGCGTGGTGGTCTTGACTGATCACAAAAACTTGACTTATCTCGAGTCTGCCAAACGGTTGAATCCTAGACAGGCTCGTTGGTCGCTGTTTTTCTCCCGTTTTGACTTTGTGGTTTCGTACCTTCCGGGCTCTAAAAATGTGAAGGCGGATGCCCTGTCTAGGAGTTTTGTGCCTGATTCTCCGGGTTTGCCTGAGCCGGCGGGTATTCTCAAAGAGGGGGTAATTTTGTCTGCCATCTCCCCTGATTTGCGGCGGGTGCTGCAAAAATTTCAGGCTAATAGACCTGACCGTTGCCCAGCGGAGAAACTGTTTGTCCCTGATAGGTGGACGAATAAAGTTATCTCTGAGGTTCATTGTTCGGTGTTGGCTGGTCATCCTGGAATCTTTGGTACCAGAGATTTGGTGGCTAGATCCTTTTGGTGGCCGTCTCTGTCGCGGGATGTGCGTTCTTTTGTGCAGTCCTGTGGGATTTGTGCTCGGGCTAAGCCCTGCTGTTCTCGTGCCAGTGGGTTGCTTTTGCCCTTGCCGGTCCCGAAGAGGCCTTGGACACATATCTCTATGGATTTTATTTCGGATCTCCCCGTCTCTCAAAGAATGTCGGTCATTTAGGTGGTTTGTGATCGCTTCTCTAAGATGGTCCATTTGGTGCCCTTGTCTAAATTGCCTTCCTCCTCTGATTTGGTGCCATTGTTTTTCCAGCATGTGGTTCGTTTACATGGCATTCCAGAGAACATCGTTTCTGACAGAGGTTCCCAGTTTGTTTCGAGGTTTTGGCGAGCCTTTTGTGCTAGGATGGGCATTGATTTGTCTTTTTCCTCGGCTTTCCATCCTCAGACAAATGGCCAGACTGAACGAACCAATCAGACCTTGGAAACATATCTGAGATGTTTTGTTTCTGCTGATCAGGATGATTGGGTGTCCTTTTTGCCTTTGGCCGAGTTCGCCCTTAATAATCGGGCCAGCTCGGCTACTTTGGTTTCGCCGTTTTTCTGCAATTCTGGGTTCCACCCTCGTTTCTCTTCAGGGCAGGTTGAGTCTTCGGACTGTCCTGGTGTGGATACTGTGGTGGATAGGTTGCAGCAGATTTGGACTCATGTAGTGGACAATTTGACTTTGTCCCAGGAGAAGGCTCAACGTTTCTCTAACCGCAGGCGCTGTGTGGGTCCCCGACTTCGTGTTGGGGATTTGGTTTGGTTGTCATCTCGTTATATTCCTATGAAGGTTTCCTCTCCTAAATTTAAGCCTCGTTTCATTGGTCCATATAGGATTTCTGAGGTTCTTAATCCTGTGTCTTTTCGCTTGACTCTTCCGGCTTCTTTTTCCATCCATAACGTGTTCCATAGGTCATTGTTGCGGAGATACGTGGCACCTGTGGTTCCATCTATTGATCCTCCTGCTCCGGTTTTGGTTGAAGGGGAATTGGAGTATATAGTGGAGAAGATTTTGGATTCTCGTGTTTCGAGACGGAAACTCCAGTATCTGGTTAAGTGGAAAGGTTATGGTCAGGAAGATAATTCCTGGGTCTTTGCCTCTGATGTCCATGCTGCCGATCTGGTTCGTGCCTTTCATGTGGCTCATCCTGGTCGGCCCGGGGGCTCTGGTGAGGGTTCGGTGACCCCTCCTCAAGGGGGGGGTACTGTTGTGAATTCTGTGGCCAAGCTCCCTCCTGTGGTCGTGAGTGGTACTTCGGCTGGTTCTGTCTATGAGCTTCCTTTGGTGGATGAGAGTGGTACTGCGGCTTCTGAGTTTCCTTCCTCAGGTGATGAGGTTAAGTCGTTAGGTGCTGCTCTATTTTACTCCACCTGGTGCTTTGATCCTAGCCTCCAGTCAATGTTCTAGTATTGGTCTTGCTTCCTCCTGGATCGTTCCTGTGGCCTGTCTATCCTGCATAGCTAAGTTCAGCTTGTGTTACTTTTGTTTGCTATTTTTTCTGTCCAGCTTGCTATATTGGTTTTTCTTGCTTGCTGGAAGCTCTGAGACGCAGAGGGAGCACCTCCGTACCGTTAGTCGGTGCGGAGGGTCTTTTTGCCCCTCTGCGTGGTTGTTTGTAGGTTTTTGTGTTGACCGCAAAGCTATCTTTCCTATCCTCGGTCTATTCAGTAAGTCGGGCCTCACTTTGCTAAATCTATTTCATCTCTGTGTTTGTATTTCATCTTTACTCACAGTCATTATATGTGGGGGGCTGCCTTTTCCTTTGGGGAATTTCTCTGAGGCAAGGTAGGCTTATTTTTCTTTCTTCAGGGCTAGTTAGTTTCTCAGGCTGTGCCGAGTTGCATAGGGAGCGTTAGGCGCAATCCACGGCTACCTCTAGTGTGGTGTGATAGGATTAGGGATTGCGGTCAGCAGAGTTTCCACGTCTCAGAGCTCGTCCTAGGTTTTTGGTAAATGTCAGGTCACTTTGTGTGCTCTGAACTTCAAGGTCCATTGTTGTTCTGAATTACCTGTTCATAACACCCATGCCTGGGGAAGGCGGAAGGCCTTCTATGTGAACATGATGAAGGCACATCATGAGCGAAAGGCTTGTGCCCTCCCGTATGCAACCTGCTGGAAGAGAGAGAGGCGGAAGTCCTCCCGAATATTATCGCACAGGCTAGGATAGATGGGACCATCAAGGATGTGGAGGTTTGTCACCAGCTCTTGTCGGACCAACGGTCCCTGCTGTGTGCAACCCTGCACTCCTGGGATTTGTTCTGCAACAAGCCGTGAAGGACTGAGTCGGCCGTCCATCACTTGGATACCGGAGATCACCCTCCAATTCTGCATTCAGCGTATTGGGTTTCACTGGATATGCAGCAGCACATATGCTAGGAGATTGTCGAGATGCTGAAGCTTTGGATCATCCAAACATCCAGCCTCGCCTGTAGTCCTTGTCCCAAAGAAGGACCGGACAACCAAGTTCTGCATTGATTACAGGGGGCTCATTGATGTGTACCCAATACCGTGCATTGATGACCTGCTTGATCATTTGGCCTGAGCCAAATACCTGACCATCATGGATCTGAGATGGGAAAATTGGTTGATTCCCCTGACTTGCAAGGTGTGGGAATGCTCTGCCTTTATCACCCCATTCGGACTGTATTAGTCAGTAGTGATGCCATTCGGCATGAAGAATTCCCCTGCCACTTTTCAGCGGATGGTTAACACAATGTTCAAAGGATTTGAAGGGTACGACATTGCCATCTTCAGTCCCACCTGGAAGCATCTGGCGTAGGAACTCGGGTGGATTAGAAACAAACTACAATGTTGCACAGGCACCTCCATGCAGTTGGAGGTGCCTTAAATAGTACTTGTCTCCCAGCCATTGACTGGGGACACTTTAGGACAGAGCCAGCATGCCCTAAGCACAGTTCCCGGGGATCTGCACCATTACATTACATTCTGGCCTGAATTACACAGACAACGTATTAATTTCACTGGGCACCATAGGCACTATGTAATGCCTAATTTCTCCTGAGGGGGCACTATAGGGAAATGCAACACTTACTATTTTCCCCACAGATCATCACCAATCACTGTGATTCCCATGCGACAAACTTACTTAAAACAAGGGCCATTCGAAAAGTGGACAATCTCTTTACACCTTGAAGAACACCTCGTAAATCACCCCATTGTGTCCCTTTTTTTGGGGGGCAACTAAGCATTTTTTAAAGAAAAAATTGTGCTTTTGGTAGATATGTCCAAAATGAGAAGTTCTTAAAAGTTTTTGCGGGTGTTTCTATGGAGTTGGGGATTTTTGAGATGGCATTCGAAATGAGGAGGTATTTTTGGGTTCAATGTGTGACCTAGTTTAGGGATACTCCTTTTGGTGCTATCAGTGTCAATCAGTCCAGATAATCCTGTTTTGGCCGCTAATAGACTCATACGGGTTCTCCCGTCACCACCACGGGTCGCCCTGTGTGATATGTTATTCTACAGAAGGTTCTCAGCTGTAACCCTTGTCTCCAGCAAGATACAAATAGACCAATTTATATCTTCCAGCGACACGCCGGTAATTCACTCAGACAGCGACAGAAAAATTTCAGTCACGTCGCCGCGTCTCCTCTTTCATTTCAAGGTCTGTTAGAAATCAATAGCTATCTAGAGGATACAGGTTTATGGTTTCTTACAAGACAACCCAAGGGGCATCCGGCTCACCTCTAACTTTGCACTTTGCGCCCCGCCACTTTAATGTGGCTGCAGCCGAGGAACCTTTTTGGCGAGATACAGTGGATTATTATAATTAAATGGCTTAAAGGATTGTAACATTACTAGTCGGAATGAATGTAGAGCACAAATGATTAAACAATCTGGATCGAGAGAATCTTAACGGCGGGATTAACCCTAGCTAAAATGGCTAAATACAATTTTGCTTCAAAGCTCTGGAGGAAATGGCTCGAGGCTCGAGTAAAACAAAAAAAAAAATAGAGAAGTAAGAAAAATTTTTAGAATGTGGAATAATAAATAAAATGTAAAAAATGTTAGAATTATTTTTTGCGTAAACTTTTGTGATTGAACGCCTAACACTTTAATGATCTGTTTTATCGGGGGCGCGCACACAAGACAACATGGTGTGTCTTAGACTTTGGACAAGTCTTAATGGATGAAAAAGGTCCCAATTCAGCAGCTTCTCTCCACCCAGCCTGGTTTGATTGACAAGTTTTCCCTATATTAGTAAAGAGAGACCTGTCACTCAATGATGAGGGTGAGAAAAATTTCGAGGGAGCCTCCCAGTGGACTCCACACCCCATGCCTGGCTCATGACGGAGTCTGTCCCCATTTGATGCAATCAATGGGTTAATCAGCATAAAACTGCTAACAGGTTCCCTTTAAGAGCCTGGCCTGAGAACGCAAGTCATATTCTCATATTCATTCCTCAGCCTCCTGCTGATTGATTGAGCTGCTGGCCAAACTGTGCAAACCTTTTTCAAGCAGAGGCAGAGAAGCAATTTGGATAGCTTCAGAGCATCACTTAGGAACTTTAAGGTAAAGAGCCTGTAAGTTAAGCACCTCTTGCCTTGGAGACCGACCTCTTATGTTAGTCTTCAGAGATGGTTGGCAACCTAAGCAATGAGCAGTAAACTATATAATTAAAAATTCCTTACGTCTAAAACAGGGAAAATTTGTAATTAGAGGTAAAGATTTTACAACCACTTTGCAATTTAACTCATTTGAGAAGTTGAGCCGAACCCTTTAAGAACATTATCGAATATTGGTACTTGTCGATGTAGAGCGTGTTTTTTTTTGTGCCCATTAATTTCTTGCCTATGTGCCAATATCTGGAGTCTTCAACTTGCCTTATTTCCAACAAGTCACTTGGTTGGAGATTTAGGCTTTTTCCGCGAGTGGTTCAACTTTCGGAAAAAAATATTACCCCAAAAAAACAAATTTTTGTCATGTTTTGATGGATCATTTGCTTTCGGCTGACTGGCAGGGGTTAGCGCCAATAGATAAATATACCTAACTCGGAGAATTAGATAAAGAGCTTATGCAGAAAACTGGATTCTTGCCCCTGGATGAAAGTAAGATTTGTTGGGATATTTTGATTCAAAAGTGTTAAGTTGTCTCTCAACTTGCACCATGGATTTTAGGTTGTATACCACACAGGACCCTATTTTTTCCATGACTTTTACTGGTAATTGGGTAAATCAATTGTATAATAATGGCTCCTTTTAAGCCAGCAGAGGTTTTATGGAGAAAGCAATGGATGGAAATGTGAGCCTTAGAGAGGACCACACGGTGGTGTCCATCTCTGGGTAGATTCTACAAGTTGAGTGTTTCGTTGACGACGTGTCTAATTTTTGCTGTGTTGTCAGTTCCTTCTCGGTAAACTCCTTGTGAACCACGGTGTAGCGTCAAGGAGCTAGTAATAAAATATACAGTTCGATGCATTCATCTCTTTGCTTATGCATTTTTTCTCTATCGATACGGAAGCACGGTGGGGCCGGCTTTGTCTTCAAACTCCTAATTTCTGGATGGTGTCCAAATGTCCTCCTAGCATCTCCCATCAAAACCAAGCGCATCAGCATATTTTTAGCTTCCTCTCAAACCTCGGAAAGAAAACTAGGTTGGTTCCTTTCTTCTCTCGAGGATAGCCCTGAGGTCATAATTAGCTGATATACAGGAACAGAGAATTTGCTTTTAAGGAGTCAAGTTTTAGGGAAATTTTTTTAGAAAACCTGTGAACTATGTTGACAGATTCTTCTTTTCAAAATGATTTACTTAAAAATGTAGCTCAAAGATTCATCTCGAAAGACTAACAAAAAAATACCAGATCCTGTTGCTTAATGATGATGAGTAGAATATTGGTTCCAAATTTCAATGTTATAAAATATGCAATTTCCCCCGCCCCCCTGGTGTAAATGCTGCTGTTCTCCTGAATCAATGTTTTGTTCCTGTGCCCCTCCGTTCCTGAGATATGGCCTCCTCTTCCCTACATATATATCTGGTATTTTTAGCCAAAAAGGTATGGTCTTCAAGGAGACGCCCATGGATTTAGAATTGAGAACTACGCCCACTTGGCTGAAAAGGCAAGATTTATAAACAGGGAAGAGAGGACCATATCTCAGGAATGGAGAGGCGTGGGAAGAAAAGAAAAACATTGTCAGATTCAGGAGAACGGCGGCATTTACATAGGGTAAAAAATTTTGGCAGGTGACATGTCCTATTTATAGCCAATTCTGCCTCAAAAATGGTGATCTATGACCTCAGTGATGAGAGATTTCTGCTGTGAGGAAAGCGTATAGAGGATGCATATCTGGGTGGTGATAAGTAGGCACCAATACTATTAACACATGGTGGGGGGGGGGGGCTGATAGAGATTTTCTTTGGGGTCCGAAAGCTTAAAACTATACCAAATTTACTTTTTGAGTAAGCTCAAATATTATCAATCAGACTTGTCTGGACTACTCTTCTGAAATTCACAGTGATGTTGATGCAACAGCTCCCTGTCCCCTCTCACAGCACGCAGTCACAGAGAGAGAATCTGCAACTGGGCTCCTCCTCTTCCTCTTTCTGTCTTGTAAGAAGAAGAGGAACTGTAGGCTGGTAAGAAGTGAATAAATATATATATGATGTTATGGCATCTTTAGCCCATCTCTTTGCATGACAGAACTTTCGAGAAGTATTTTATGTGTCTTCCAGTCTTACCGGGCTGGTTTGTCCTAATGTCACATAACTGTTATGTCGAAGCTGGTGAGGAGGTTCTTCAGAGTACTTAGTCCAGATGCAGCACGGACAGATAAAGCTGGTGCAGCAGTGAGTTCCAGACAGAACAATGAAAGCTGCATTGGCACGGAAAGAGGAGGAGAAAAAAGGAACTGTGTGATCCAATGAGGCAGAGTTGACATTAGGGCAACAGCCATAATCCAAATAGGAGAGGAGACTGAGCATTTTGGAGCCGGTGAAGCAAAACTGAACTGCACAGGAGATTGAGAGGCAGAGTTGGTTTTGCAAGGTAGCAGAAATAATTTGGCACTAGCATAGCAACATGGCAGAGTTAGATCAGCAATCTAGAAGAGCTGCGTTTGTCACAGAGTCCAGGACAGTACTTCCCAGTGATATAGTAGAGATACCGAGCAATGTAGTAGAACTGGGATTGTTATAACATTCAGCGGTATAGAAGAGTT
Organism: Ranitomeya imitator; assembly: GCF_032444005.1. NCBI lineage: Eukaryota > Metazoa > Chordata > Amphibia > Anura > Dendrobatidae > Ranitomeya > Ranitomeya imitator. Next base: position 17,899,704 of record NC_091285.1, on the reverse strand, counting down.
ACCCAGAGATTTAATATAGCTAGGTTTGTCACAAAGTCAGGCCAGCTGTCAGACTCATTCATTTTGCAGAGCTGGCTTTGTCAGAGAGTACATGGCAGAACTGGAGAAAACTTACCCATTGATGTAGCGGTCCTGAGTTTGTCGCAGACCAGAAGAAAGAACTGGCCGGCCACCTAGCAGAGTTAGCCAATGATGTAGCAGAGCTGGCTTTGTCACATGGTCCAAGCAATACGTAGTGGCAGTGTAGATCTAGATAACAGCTCCCTCTCCCCTCTCACAGCATGTAGTCACAGAGACAGAAAGAGAGACTGCAGCTGAACCCTTTCACTTCTGCTCTCTCTTTTTGGCAAGGAAAGGAGAACTAGTCATGTGGAAAGTGAAGAATATAAATATATCCCCTCATAACAGCGAATTAACGCTACACTATGATGATATCTGGTGCACACTGGTTGAACAGTTGTATGGAGGCATAGCTGAATGTGGTGGAGATCTGGGGCTCTGGGCAAAACTCCGGTTGTGTGACCCTGGTCCCCGGTGATGGCAATGACGCTAAGGCAAAGTTTTGCATGAAAACGATATATGATAAGTCTAGAATGTCTACATATAGCAAACGTAGCGACAAGGATATGCTGCAAAGTCACACTCCACACTTGGATTACCGTGGGTCTTTAAATTCTGCGAGGATCAGCAGGTCCGCAGTCTCTGGCGGACGTCCCATTGTGTTTCCATTTTCTCTCCACGTTAAGTGCAGATACCCTGGATAATACATTTCCGCAGGAGCCGACAGAAAAGAAAAACAAAGCACGAGAGCTCCTTGTTACATAACTTGGCGCTGGGAATTGGGAAAAGCTTCTGTCAGAACGACTGTGACAATTATGTAGCACGGAGTCCGTAGTCGCTGTTTAAGGTCAAAGTTGTACGGAAGAATCAGCCGCCAACAGGGCAATTTAATGCCAGCGAGAAACGTTGCATCTTTCAATGGTCCCGAGTCAGCCATATTGGAACAGGTTAAGAACCGAGACTCACACGGGAGGTGGAAAATGATATAGCGAAGGTTTTTCATGAATTTTAAAATATTATTTTATTGTTTGTAATTGTGTATTTCTGGGTCAAAATGCAGCTGAATAATATTATCTGCGACGAAACATGATTCCGCATCATAAAATAGTCAGAAAGCAGCAGATTTTACAGCAAAAAAAACTCACTGATCAGTTGTGATCGCCGGAAGAATCTGTAGGCAGCCTCTCATTTATTCTGCAGTGGCCACCGCAGGACAATCGGGGTATTGCACGGGGGTGATTCAAATGAATGGACAAGCATGTGATATAAATCCTCCAGATTAATAGAAGGAGGTGACAAAAAAGGAGTCTGTGATGTCCACACGCCCTAATGGACAGGAGTTGTTGTAAAAGCACAGAGAATAACAGTACTGATAGTGTCAATCTTGGGACAACCCCTTTAAATATTTACAAAAAAACTATACCTAGAGCAGGAGCCAAGCGAGTCCACTTTAAAGGGGTTGTCAGGGTATGGAGAAAAAAAGTCTGCATGTATTTTGGGCTAAAAAAAATTCCTCCTGCATATGTATTTTTAGGTTTCTTTACTTCCACACTGATGATGTCACGCCAGCATATACCTGATATACAACCCCTTTAAATGGAAAACTGGATGTTACTTTTCTAATAGAGTATGCCCCTAGATAATCTGTGACTGTCAGAACTGATTTGAAAATGCTAGACGGTATAGGGACATATCCCTTTAAAGAGGAGTTGCCAATTAATATAAATGTGTAATGTTTTTTTACCTGGTGTAAATGCCGCTGTCTTCCTGAATCCGGCGAAGTTTTTCTTTTTTTCCTGCGCCTCTCCGTTCCTGAGATATGGCCTTTTCTTTTCGGTACAGAAATCTAGTTTTGTTAGCCAAGTGGGCGTAGCTATCAATTCTCTGTAGGTACCTTTTTTTTTTATGTCCACACCCAGTTGTTTAAAAAGGCCAGATTTATATACAGGGAAGAAGGGGCCATATCTCAGGAACGGAGAGGTGCAGGAAGAAAAGAAAGACATCGCCGGATTCAGGAGAACAGCGGCATTTACACCAGGTAAAAAAAATAGGGAGGATATTATATTTTTACTTTCCCAGGAGGAACAAGAGAAGAACAGAATAAGAAAGAGTTCCAAGAAAAAATGCTCTAAATTTATAATTATTTTTAAGGAACACAATTTTTACTTGGGTCCTTTGTGATATTTATTGATCCTTCTCCTTGAAATCAACAATTTACAGTAAAAGTTAAGAAAGTATAAGCAGCGAGGAACATAAAATAAATCAGCTCTTTGCCTAGAATACAGGAATAGTCTCCGAGTTGAAATTTACCCTTAATTACTCTGCAGTGTTTGAGGTGTTATGACACGGACCTAATTTAATTAGCTCCGAAAAAATTATTTGACGCAGAGAGGGTTGAAAAAGTGCCGTAAAATGCCGCCGACATAATAAACATCCAGCAGTGAAGATGAACAGTAGTAAATCAAGTGCAGACAGATTTCGGCCTGGTTTAGACAAAGGGATGAAATATGGATTTATATTATCCACTGCTTTCTCTCTCTCTAGAGGACCTGACACATCCATGCCTTCACTTGTTCCCATGTAATCCTCTAAGCATCCTGTGGGGGTGCTGTAGGGGAATTGAACGCGTGTTTCCAGATTTCTTCACTGATTGCACCTGATTGCAGTGGCTTTTTTGGGTGCCCTCCTGACAAAAAAAATCTTTAAAAGTAGACAATCCCTTTAATTAAAAAAAGGGGGTTACACAGACTTGCAAATATAAGAGACTTTTCAGCCTACTCTATGACTCCCCCATACCTTATGTTATACCCTACACTATGTTGCACACTATCTTATGTTTCACCCTACTCTACATTTCACCCTACCCTACGCTTCACCCTACTCTACGCTTCACCCTACCCTACGCTTCACCCTACCCTACGCTTCACCCTACCCTACGCTTCACCCTACCTTACATTTCATTATTCCCTACCCTTCATCCCACCCTACTTTTAGTCTACACTTTGTTTCACCCTAAGATACATTTTACCCTACCTATGTTGCACCCTACCTTCCATTTCAACCTATCTTATGTTTCACTCTACTCTTCATTTCTCCCAATACTAGACGTCACCCTTCCCTACATTTCATCCAACCCTGCCTTTAACTATTCCCTACATTTCACCCTTAACTAGATTTCACCATTCCCTATGTTTCACCCAACCCTGCTTTTCACTAATTCCTACATTGCACCCTCCCCCTAATCTTCAGCTTACTCTATGTTTCGCTCTACCTTATGTTATGCCCTACCATATATTGCACCCTACCTTTCACCCTACTCTACATTTCACCCTATTCTTTTTCACTCTACATTTAAATTTTACCTTTACCTACGCTACGCCTTACTTTGTTTCACTCTGACCTACATTTTACTGTTTCACCCTACTCTTCATTTCACCCTACCCTATGTTTGATGCTATTCTATTTTTCACCTTACTTTACATTTTACCCTACCCTCAGTTGCACCCTATCCTTTATTTCACCGTACCTTACATTTCTCCCTCTCCTATGTTTCACTCAACTCTACCCTACAGAGACCCCAGAACAAATGTCAACCAAGTTTCCTGTCTAAATTTGAGAAAATGTCATCGGATGTACTCGTCATCACTAGTTTCTACCCTTCCAAATGCTAAACAGCAGAGGAAATTTTTCCCCCAAAAAATCAAAGGAACGTTGTGCTATTAGTAAGGACCTTTTCACGTTCCTTGTTTTTAGATGATCTGCCAAAAATAAGTAGATCGGAGGGCTTCTACCACTGGCATCCATATCCTCACTCCATGACACAGACACTGCCACTACTTTCTACAATGCCACTCTCACATCAGCTATTGGCACGGCCGCCCCTCTCGTTCATGGCAGAGTGCGACGTATCAATAGACAACCCTGGCACAATAACACCACTAAAAAGCTCCAGCAACTGTCCAGGGTTGCAGATCGGCATTGGAAGAAAACACATTCGCAAGACAACTTCACCGCATTCAAATAGGCAACACTCGCTTTTATATCTGCTCTCACCTCTGCTAAGCAGGCGACTTCACAACCCTCGTATCTTCCCTATCCTACAACCCTAGTTATTCAAAACCTTTAACTCCCTCCTCTGCCCCCACTGCCCCACCAACCTCTGCTGAGGACTTTGCAACACACTTTAAAAGTAAGATCGACCAAACAAGGCAAGTCTTCATTGTTCAACCACCACAACCCCTTGGTATACCAGACCAATGCCCATACCCCATAACCTCCCTATCCCACATCATGGAAGGGGGGCTTAACTGTCTCCTGTCCAAATCGCACCTCACCAACTGTGTGCTTGACCCCATCCCATCCCAACTCCTACCCAACCTCACCACCACACTTATCCCATCCCTAACCCACCTCTTCAACCTATCACTAACTTCTGGCACCTTCCCTTCTGCTTTCAAACATGCCACAATCACGCCTATCCTTAAAAAGCCAACCCTCGATCCAACTGCTATGTCCATCTATCGCCCAATATTTCTGCTCCCATTTGCATCCAAACTCCTGGAGCAGCACATCCACGCTGAACTTTCCTCCCACCTCTCATCTAAGGGTACCGTCACACAGTGGCATTTTGATCGCTACGACGGCACGATCCGTGACGCTCCAGCATCGTAACAATATCGCTCCAGCGTCGTAGACTGCTGTCACACTTTGCAATGTACGACGCTGGAGCGATAATTTCATGACGTATGTGCGATGTAGAAGCCGTTGGTTACTATGCGCACATCATATACAATATCGTGCACACCTTTGTTACACCATGCGATCATGCCGCCACAGCGGGACACTAGACGACGAAAGAAAGTTTCAAACGATCTGCTACGACGTACGATTCTCAGCGGGGTCCCTGATCGCAGGAGCGTGTCAGACACAGCGAGATCGCTGGAACGTCACGGATATATCGCTGGAACGTCACAAATCGTGCCGTCGTAGCGATCAAAGTGCCACTGTGTGACGGTACCCTAACTTGCTCTTTGACAATCTACCATCTGGTTTCTGCCCCCATCACTCAACTGAGACAGCCCTGACCAAAATTACTAATGACCTACTTACAGCCAAAGCCAATGGACAATACTCTGTACTCCTCCTTGTGCACGCCCTCATCATCTCCCGCCTTGACTAGTGCAACATCCTTTTCTGTGGCCTCCCTGCTAACACCCTTGCACCTCTCCAGTCCTTCCTTAACTCTGCTGCCCGACTAATTCATCTCTCTCCTTGCTACTCCCCCGCTTCCCCCTGTGCAAAGCTCTTCACTTGCTCCTATTCCCTCAGCGTATCCAGTTCAAATTACTAATACTGATCTACAAAACCATCCATAACCTGTCTCCTCCATATATCTCTGAACTAATCTCCCGATATCTTCCCTCACGTAATCTCCGGTCCTATCAAGACCTCCTTCTCTCCTCCACACTTATTCGCTCCTCACCCAACCGCCTCCAAGACTTCTCCCGAATATCCCCCATCCTCTGGAATTCTCTGCCCCAACACATCCGACTATCAACCACATTCGGATCCTTCAGATGGAACCTGAAAACCCACCTCTTCAAGAAAGCCTACAGCCTGCCCTGACCCCGCTGCCTCCTCACCAATACTGAAGCTACCGCCTCACCAACACCGGAGCTCCTGCAATCCTCAACCTGTCTCCATCCCCACCATCCTGTAGAATGTAAGTCCGCAAGGGCAGGGTCCTCGCCCCCCTGTATCAGTCTGTCATTGTTAGTTTGCCTACTGTAAGTTATATCTGTAATTTGTATGTAACCCCGTCCCATGTACAGCACCATGGAATAATTGGTGCTATATAAATAAATAATAATAATAATAATAATCTGTGGATGATCCTGAAGATAAGTCTTCCATTTTTCCTGGAATGCTGCCACAGGGTAAATTAAGTATTATACAACTCGAATTGAAAATCAATGGGTTGTCCATATAATGTATAGACATGTCAGGTCCTCCACAACGTGAGACCACCTTTCTTGATGTGGGCTCCAAATGAGGTATGACTCAAACCAGACCACCAACATATAGACTTTTCCATTATTTTCAGATGGACCTTTCTGGTTCCAACTCCTGTTCCAACCAGTGTTCACATTTCCATGTGATAGGAGGTGTAAGGGGTCACAGCAAAACGGTTCCCAATGTCAATTTTCTGAGCGTCTAAAACAAAAAAAGGCAAGAGTGTTCTTGAAGGACACCTATCATTGACACTTCATAAAAAAGACCTTGCCCTTGGTAGACATCTTGTGGGACACACTTGGGCAGGGGACATTGGTTTCTGGAGATTGTACACCTAAGTGGTGATAGGTGGCTCCTTCACGAGATTTTTTCTATCCAGGTATTATTTGAATATGGGTGATGGGAGATTGCGGCTGATTTATTATAGTCTTGTAAGATCCTGCCGAGACCCGAGAACATCTCAGAAGCTGAGAATTCAGAGATTAGGTAGCAATTTAGAGATGTAGCATTTCAATTAACCTGGATGGCACGGGGCACTTTACCCAACCAGGGAGAGCCTGACCTCGTACTGATGTGATTGAAAAAGCTCATAAAACCTGACATATGAGTCTTCAAGCATGGGAGCTCACAGTGCAGCTGCTTTTGTGACATTAGGCGATTATTTTGGTGACATTCCCGGCAAGGAGGGCAATTTCCTTCAAATACTCTAACGTTTCTAGATTAGGATCAGTAAACTGAAAAAAAAAACTGTAGATGTCAAATTCTAGTAAAAATGGACTTAAATTTTAAAAGGGATCTCTGCTTTTTCACACTGATTGTTTTTTTCAGGTCCAATATTCAGTGCTGATTAATTTTTAATAAATCTTTATAGTGATCAAATGTCCATTTTTGGCGACAGAGACCTCTAAATCCTCTGCATTCACAAAATGATGCAGTTCCGACTGCCACCACTAGGGGAAGCTTAGGATCTTTTTGTACTATGTCTGCAATATTGTTCTCAGCTCCCTCTAGTGGTGAATGCAGGTAGGCTAAATTTTATTTACTAATGCATTTGCAGTTCTGATAGCACTTTGTCTCTCTACAGGAAGTAGGGGTGTGTCTTTGTCTTTCTACAGGTAGTGTGGGTGGGGCTTTGTATCTTTACAGGAAGTGTGGGTGGGGCTTTCTCTCTATAGGAAGTGTTGATGATACCTTGTCTCTTTACAGGAATTGTAGGTGGAGCTGTGTATCTTTACAGGAAATGTGGGTGGGGCTTTGTCTCTTTACTGGAAGTGTGGGTGGGACGTTGTCTCTTTACAAAAAGTGTGGGTAGGACTTTGACTCTACAGGAAGTGTGGTTGAGGCTTTGTCTCTTTACAAGAAATGTGGGAAGGGATTTGTCTCTCTACAGGAAGAGGGGCTTTGTCTATTTACAGGAAGTGTGGGTGGGGCTTTGTCTCTTTACAGGAAATGTGGGTGGGGCTTTGTCTCTACAGGAAGTGTGGGTGGAACTTTGTCTCTTTACAGGAAGTGTGGGTGGTACTTTGACTTTACAGGAAATGTGGGTGAGGCTTTGTCTCTACAGGAAGTGTGGGTGAGGCTTTGTTTCTTTACAGGAAATGTGGGTGGGGCTTTGTCTCTACCGGAAGTGTGGGTGAGGCATTGTCTCTATACAGGAAATGTGGGTAGGGATTTGTCTCTCTACAGGAAGTGGGGCTTCGTTTCTTTACAGGAAGTGTGGGTGGGGCTTTGTTTTCTTTACAGGAAGTGTGGGTGGGACTTTGTCTCTTTACAGGAAGTGTGGGTAGGGCTTTGTCTCTAGAGGAAGCGTGGGTGAGGCTTTGTCTCTTTACAGGAAATGTGGGTAGAGATTTGTCTCTACAGGAAGTGTGGGTGAGGCTTTGTCTCTTTTAAAGAAATGTGGGTAGGGATTTGTATCTTTACAGGAAATGTGGATCGGGCTTTGTCTCTTTACAGGAAATGTGGGTGGGGCTTTGTGTCTTTACAGGAAGTGTGGGTGGGACTTTGACTCTACAGGAAATGTGGGTGGGGCTTTGTCTCTCTACAGGAAGTGTGGGTGAGGCTTTGTCTCTTCACAGGAAATGTGGGTAGGGATTGCCTCTCTACAGGAAGTGAGGCTTTGTCTCTTTACAGGAAATGTGGGTAGGGCTTTGTCTCTACAGGAAGTGTGGGAGAGGCTTTGTCTCTTTACAGGAAATGGGGGTAGGGATTTGTCTCTCTACAAGAAGTGTGACTTTGTCTCTTTACAGGAAGTGTGGGTGGGGCTTTGTATCTTTACAAGAAATGTGGGTCGGGCTTTGTCTCTTTACAGGAAATCTGGGTGGGGCTTTGTCTCTTTACAGGAAGTGTGGGTGGGACTTTGTCTCTTTACAGGAAGTATGGTTGGAACTTTGACTCTACAGGAAATGTGGGTGGGGCTTTGCCTCTCTACAGGAAATGTGGGTAGGGCTTTGTCTCTCTACAGGAAGTGTGGGTGAGGCTTTGTCTCCTTACAGGAAATGTGGGTAGGGATTTGTCTCTCTACAGGAAGTGAGGCTTTGGCTTTGTCTCTATACAAGAAGTGTGGGTGGGGCATTTTTTTTTCTACAAGTGGGGTTGACTTTTTATCGTTCTACAGGAAGTGGAGTGTGGCCTTGTTCTATAGGAAATTGGATTAAGGTTGTGTCTTTCTACAGGAAGTGTGAGTGAGGCTTTGAATCTTTACAGGAAATGGGGTCAGGTCTTTCTACATGAAGTTTGGGGGTGGTTTTACCTATATAGGAAGTGGGGATATGATTGTCTCTCTATGGAAAGTTTGGGTGGGGCTTTTTTCTCTCTACAGGAAGTGAAGGCAGGATTTTGTCTTTTTGAAGGAAGTGATGTATGGCTTTTTTCCTCTATAGGAAGTTGGAGTGATGCTGTGTCTTTTTACAGTAAGTGTGAGAGAGGCTTTGTCTTTTTGTGTGAAGTGGGATCAGATCTTTGCTTCTCTACAGGAAATTTGTGTGGGGATTTTTTCTCTCTATAGGAGTGGAAGAAGATATTTGACTCTCTACAGGAAGTGTCTGGTGTTTTGTTTTTTTAACGGAAGTGGCATGTCTTTGGCTATCTACAGTAAGTGGGGATGGGGTTTTGTCTCGATAGGAAGTGAGGTGGGTTTCTTTTGTAGGAAGTGGGAGTGGGGCTTTGTCTCTATAGTAAGTGGGAGTGGATTTTTGTCGCTCTACATTAAGAAGTACTGGTTGATTTAATTTGTTAGTGGGGCTTTGTCTCTTTATGGCAAGTAGGGTCAGGTCTTGGTCTCTCTGCCGGAAGTTTGGGAGGGGCTTTGTCTCTACAGGAAGTGGGGCAGGTCTTTGTCTCTCTACAGTACGTTTGGGTGAGTTTTTTTCCTCTCTGTAATATGGCATATCGGTCAGCTCACCAATATACTTGAGCAGGTGCAAGGAACTCCGTTCTGATCATCACGTGGCAAGACAACTAATGAAAAAAAGTTCCAGCTTCCATGTAAAATTTTCAAAAATATGTTCTTTATTTTAAAAATGCTAACATAATACGGCACTAGAGCTGATATAGATAATAGATATTGACAAAAAAAATGGAGAGAAAAGGCAACGCGTTTCAACCACAACTGCGGTCTTTGTCCCAGCTGGGACAAAGACCATAGCTGAGGTCAAAACGCGTTGCCTCTGTGCTTTTTTTGTCAACATCTATTAGCTTTATCATCACTAGTGTTGTGCTATGTTAGCATTTTTGCAATAAGGGAAGCTGGAACTATTTTTATTTTATTCATTTTTTTCTCTCTACTGGAAGTGGAGGCGGCTCTTTGTCTCACTACAGGAACTGCAGCTGGGGCCTGGTCTCGTTATAGGAAGTGGAGGTGGGGATTTGTATTGTTTTATAGGTGGGAGTGGAGTTTTTCTCTCTACAAGAAGTGAGGGCATATCTCTGACTATCTATGGTTTATTTTGTCTCTTGATAGGAAGTGGGTTTTTTTTTATTTGTAGGACGTGGGAGTGGGGCTTTGTCTCTCTATCGGAAGTGAAGGTGGGACTTCACGGTAGGAAGTCGGTTGGGCTTTGTCTTTCTATAAGGAGTGGGGGAGGGTCTTTTTCACTCTACAGGAAGAGCGGATATGGCTTTGTTCCCCTACAAAGTGTGAGGGTGGGGTTTGATCTCTCTAAGGAATTTGGGGCAGGTTTTTGTCTTTTTTACAGGAAGTGGTGATGGTTTTTTGTATTTCGACAGGAAATGAGAGTGGGGCTTTGTCTCTCTACTGGAAGTGGGGTGGGTATCTGAATAAGAAGTGGGACAGGTTATTTGTCTTTTGACAGGAAGTTGGGGTGGGGCCTTGTCTCCCTACTAGAAATGGAAGTAGGACTTTGTCTCTCTACAGGAAGTGGGGAAGGGCTTTGTCTCTCTACAGGAAGTGGGGAAGGGCTTTGTCTCTCTACAGGAAGTGGGGAAGGGCTTTGTCTCTGTGTAGAAAGTGAGGTGGGTCTGTCCCTCTACAGGAAGTAGGGATCGGTCTTCATCTATGAAGCAGAGGTGGGTTTTTCTTTATGCAAGAAAAGGGTGCCTTTGGAGTCTTTGTCTCTCTGCTTCTAACTGAAAACATAACATAGAGGTGGCTAGGGAGTAACAGAAAGGAAGTTCCAACTCTCATAGTTCTGGCAGAATGCTGAGGGAGAGGAACCTCTAACTCAAAAAGTCTAGATGGCAAGCTACAAAGCATTAGAGTGAGGACAGTTCCTGGCTGTAGAGAATCATATACTGTAAGAAATGTATTAATGCTCGCATATCTCATAGTCTCCTTTTTTATGGGGTTTATCAAGTTTTAAAAAATCAATTTTCATATGCTTTATTAGCAGCCACAAAGAGTGTTTCTCAGTCTGGAGGACCCGACCTGTCCTGTATTACACAGGATATGAATGAGCTCTGTGTAGTGCTACATTTCTCCTGCGGGGGCGCTGCAGAGAAACAAAACACTTACTACCAGGCTTACCCACAGATTCCAGACGATCGCTGGGGATTACCAGCTCTTGATATTATTGACGGTGTGTGTATACAGCTAGTATAGTGCAGATTTTTTTTTTTAGTAAGACATTATAACGGCCTCTTCAATTTGCTCGCAGCCTGACTCTTTGAACCGTGTAATTTTCCGGGAGATCTCGGTGCTTTTGACTCGCGAGTTCTTGTTACAACATCTGAAAACTCAAGAGTAAGATGCAGAATAATCCTGAACATCGATGCTCGGCTTCTGGCTGGAGATCAATCATTATTTTTCCAGTTAGGTGTTTCTTTCCGTCGAGGAACGTTTGATAGGAAGATGCGCTCCGCTTGACTCGTACAGCAAAGAAGCGGTAGGAGGAAGATGAAAAGAGGCTTCGAAACCGTCTTAACCAGACTCGTCATATCTGAAGCCTTCAAAAATGATTACATTTTTAGCCTCTCACTCATGTTACAGAAGATGGCTCAAACATTAAAGGGGTATTACTATCTTAAAAATGGTCTTCGAGTACAAATCCCCATACAAAAACCCTTTTAGGCCATGTTCACACGATCCTTTTTTTCATGCGGAATTGCCGCGATTTTCCCGCTGCGGGTCCGCAGCTGTTTTCCATGCAGGGTACATTACATTGTACCCTATGGAAAACAGGAACTGCTGTGCCCACAATGCGGAAAATAAAAAAAAAGCCACGCTGAATAGCTGCGGGAAAAAAGAAGTACCATGTCACTTCTTTTTTCGGAGCCGCAGCGGTTCTGCACCCATTGACCTCCATTGTGAGGTCAAACCCGCAGTAAAACCCGCAGATGAAAAAAATATCTGCGGGTTTTACTGCGGTTTGTGGTGCAGAACCGCTGCAGCAGGAAGTGCGGGGAAGCGGGCGGAAGTGCGTGGGCGGAGTGTGGCTGCCCCCCCGTACTCCGATCCCGCCCCCCGTGCTCCAATCCCACCGCCCCGTGCTCCGATGCTCCCCCCAGTGCTCCGATGCCCCCCCCGTGCCCTAATCTCCCCCCTTATACTTACCCGGCGTCCCGGTGTCCGTCCGGCCGTCTTCTCCCTGGGCGCCGCCATCTTGCAAAATGGCGGGCGCATGCGCAGTGCGCCCGCCGAATCTGCTGGCCGGCAGATTCGTTCCAAAGTGCATTTTGATCACTGAGATATCATTTATCTCAGTGATCAAAATAAAAAAAAATAGTAAATGACCCCCCCCCCCCTTTGTCACCCCCATAGGTAGGGACAATAAAAAAAAATTAAGAATTTTTTTTTTTCCCACTAAGGTTAGAATAGGGTTAGGGGTAGGGTTAGGGGTAGGGTTAGGGTTAGGGGTAGGGTTAGGGTTAGGGGTAGGGTTAGGGGTAGGGTTAGGGGTAGGGTTAGGGTGTTTTCAGCCATTTTAACCCTTAAAAACTTCCTAGAAAACACACAGACTCTGCATAGAAAACTGCATAAAAAAAAGGATCAAAAAACGCATCAAAAAAGGACAAAAAAAGGACCAAAAAAAGGACCTGCGTTTTCTGCCAAGAGCTGCAGTTTTTAAAAAAACAGTCCTGAAAAAAAAAGGATGGAAATCAGGAACGTGTGAACATACCCTCAGAATGTGACAATGGGCGATCAATTGATTGGGGCTGATTCCTGGCAAGTGAAGGTCTTTTTCGACTGGACAGTTTCCCTACAGCGGCCACTGCAGGAGAAATGTTGTATTACACTCTGGATAATTAGATAAATGGCCATCAGTTGTTCACCACAGGCATTGGCCTATAGTGGCCAACCTTTATGATGACCATATGGCCTAGTAGATCATATAGACATGGTTGTCTTAATTAGTTAATCCTTCATGTATTTATAGCATATATTTAATAAAAAAGGAAGTGACTCGTATTAGCTCACTCATGTCTATCCCAGTTTCCTTAGGGTGGTGGCCTTCTCTATGTTTGGCGCTTTCTGTAACTCCCATAAATGAAAATGGAGACCCTATAGGTAAGGCTCCTAGAGACGGCATCTTTGTCATATACTGTGCATATCTGGGTGACCTACCTCTGGGACCCTAAGATGGGAATATTCTTTTATAAGGGGTCACTTACGTACAAACTTCCTATCACTATAGGGGAACTCCATCTGAATTCATCCTCTGTCATGTACAGGAGGACATTGGTGGACGTCCATGATATGATGCTCTCAACACCAGGGAGATTCATGGCCAAGCAGCTGCCTCCAACCTTACATCACCACCACAATGCTGAGCGTCGGATGGACTTGTGCAAAACCAACACCACTTGACTCTGGAGAAAACGCGTTCTGTGCAGTGACGGATCGCACTTCTCTATCTGGCGTCTGATAGAGAAGTCTGTGTTTGCTGAATGTCAGGAGAAAGTTACCTGCCTGACTGCACTGTGTACAGTTTGGTGGAGGAGGGATAATGCTATAGGATATTTTTCTGGGGTCGACTATGGACCTTTAGTTCCAGTGATGGAAAATCTGAATTCTTCAGCAAAAGTATTCATGTACTGATGGTGATTCTGTTATTGTATTCATGTACTGATTGTGATTCTGTTATTGTATTCATGTACTGATGGTGATTCTGTTATTGTATTCCTGTACTGATTGTGATTCTGTTATTGTATTCATGTACTGATGGTGATTCTGTTATTGTCTTCCTGTACTGATTGTGATTCTGTTATTGTAGTCATGTACTGATGGTGATTCTGTTATTGTATTCATGTACTGATGGTGATTCTGTTATTGTCTTCCTGTACTGATTGTGATTCTGTTATTGTATTCATGTACTGATGGTGATTCTGTTATTGTATTCATGTACTGATGGTGATTCTGTTATTGTATTCATGTACTGATGGTGATTCTGTTATTGTATTCCTGTACTGATTGTGATTCTGTTATTGTATTCCTGTACTGATTGTGATTCTTTTATTGTATTCATGTACTGATGGTGATTCTGTTATTTTATTCCTGTACTGATTGTGATTCTGTTATTGTATTCATGTACTGATGGTGATTCTATTATCGTATTCCTGTACTGATGGTGGTTCTGGTACTGCATTCCTGTACTGATGGTGATTCTGTTATTGTATTCATGTACTGATGGTGATTCTGTTATTGTATTTCTGTACTGATGGTGATTCTGTTATTGTATTCCTGTACTGATGGTGGTTCTGGTACTGCATTCATGTACTGATGGTGATTCTGCTATTGTATTCATGTACTGATTGTGATTCTGTTATTGTATTCATGTACTGATGGTGATTCTGTTATTGTATTCCTGTACTGATTGTGATTCTGTTATTGTATTCCTGTACTGATTGTGATTCTGTTATTGTATTCATGTACTGATGGTGATTCTGTTATTGTATTCATGTACTGATTGTGATTCTGTTATTGTATTCATGTACTGATGGTGATTCTGTTATTGTATTCCTGTACTGGTTGTGATTATGTTATTGTATTGATGTACTGATGGTGATTCTGTTATTGTCTTCCTGTACTGATTGTGATTCTGTTATTGTATTCATGTACTGATGGTGATTCTGTTATTGTCTTCCTGTACTGATGGTGATTCTGTTATTGTATTCATGTTCTGATGGTGATTCTGTTATTGTATTCATGTACTGATGGTGATTCTGTTATTGTATTCATGTAGTGATTGTGATTCTGTTATTGTATTCATGTACTGATGATGATTCTGTTATTGTATTCCTGTACTGATTGTGATTCCGTTATTGTATTCCTGTACTGATTGTGATTCTGTTATTGTATTCATGTACTGATGGTGATTCTGTTATTGTATTCCTGTACTGATGGTGATTCTGTTATTGTATTCCTGTACTGATGGTGATTCTGTTATTGTATTCCTGTACTGATTGTGATTCTGTTATTGTATTCATGTACTAATTGTGATTCTGTTATTGTATTCATGTACTGATGGTGATTCTGTTATTGTATTCCTGTACTGATGGTGGTTCTGGTACTGCATTCCTATACTGATGGTGATTCTGTTATTGTATTCATGTACTGATGGTGGTTCTGGTACTGCATTCCTGTACTGATGGTGATTCTGTTATTGTATTCATGTACTGATGGTGATTCTGTTATTGTATTCCTGTACTGATGGTGATTCTGTTATTGTATTCCTGTACTGATGGTGGTTCTGGTACTGCATTCATGTACTGATGGGGATTCTGTTATTGTATTCATGTACTGATTGTGATTCTGTTATTGTATTCATGTACTGATGGTGATTCTGTTATTGTATTCCTGTACTGATTGTGATTCTGTTATTGTATTCATGTACTGATTGTGATTCTGTTATTGTATTCATGTACTGATGGTGATTCTGTTATTGTATTCATGTACTGATTGTGATTCTGTTATTGTATTCATGTACTGATGGTTATTCTGTTATTGTATTCCTGTACTGATTGTGATTCCGTTATTGTATTCCTGTACTGATTGTGATTCCGTTATTGTATTCCTGTACTGATTGTGATTCTGTTATTGTATTCATGTACTGATGGTGATTCTGTTATTGTATTCCTGTACTGATTGTGATTCTGTTATTGTATTCCTGTACTGATGGTGATTCTGTTATTGTATTCATGTACTGATGGTGATTCTGTTATTGTATTCATGTACTGATGGTGATTCTGTTATTGTATTCATGTACTGATTGTGATTCTGCTATTGTATTCATGTACTGATGGTGATTCTGTTATTGTATTCCTGTACTGATTGTGATTCCGTTATTGTATTCCTGTACTGATTGTGATTCCGTTATTGTATTCCTGTACTGATTGTGATTCTGTTATTGTATTCATGTACTGATGGTGATTCTGTTATTGTATTCCTGTACTGATTGTGATTCTGTTATTGTATTCCTGTACTGATGGTGATTCTGTTATTGTATTCATGTACTAATTTTGATTCTGTTATTGTATTCATGTACTGATGGTGATTCTGTTATTGTATTCATGTACTGATGGTGATTCTGTTATTGTATTCCTGTACTGATGGTGATTCTGTTATTGTATTCATGTACTAATTTTGATTCTGTTATTGTATTCATGTACTGATGGTGATTCTGTTATTGTATTCATGTACTGATGGTGATTCTGTTATTGTATTCCTGTACTGATGGTGGTTCTGGTACTGCATTCCTGTACTGATGGCGATTCTGTTATTGTATTCATGTACTGATGGTGATTCTGTTATTGTATTCCTGTACTGATGGTGATTCTGTTATTGTATTCCTGTACTGATGGTGGTTCTGGTACTGCATTCATGTACTGATGGTGATTCTGTTATTGTATTCCTGGACTGATTGTGATTCTGTTATTGTATTCATGTACTGATGGTGATTCTGTTATTGTATTCATGTACTAATTGTGATTCTGTTATTGTATTCATGTACTGATGGTGATTCTGTTATTGTATTCCTGTACTGATTGTGATTCTGTTATTGTAGTCATGTACTGATGGTGATTTTATTATTGTATTTCTGTACTGATTGTGATTCTGTTATTGTATTCATGTGCTGATGGTGATTCTGTTACTGTTTTCATGTACTGATTGTGATTCTGTTATTGTATTCATGTACTGATGGTGATTCTGTTATTGTATTCCTGTACTGATGATTGTTCTGGTACTGCATTCATGTACTGATGGTGATTCTGTTATTGTATTCCTGTACTGATGGTGATTCTGTTATTGTATTCCTGTACTGATGGTGGTTCTGGTACTGCATTCATGTACTGATGGTGGTTCTAATCATATAGCAATCCATAATGTGCCGCATGTTAAAACTGAACAATCCTCAAAACTTAGTTTTGAGATTACGATGAGGATTTGGTTGAGTTTCTTCTCCAAAAATTCAGTATAAGTTTGGGTGTGTTCTCACTGATCTTTTGGAGTAGAAATTAAACAAAAACTCTCCAAATCCTCAAAACATGGTTCTGATGATGTATTAATGTATTGACGGTGGTTCTGGTGATGTATTCATGTATGTAACCATTTACATTTTTTTACATTTTTTTTATCCAGTGCTTGTGATGAACTCAAACAAAATCATTATCGGGGGAAAAAAGTTGCAATGCTTTTTTCCACGACAACTTTTTTTTTAACCATAGGGAATCATTGAGAAAGAGCAAAGTGGGATTTTTTACTTTTACATTCATAAGATCAAACATGGTGG
The DNA here is from genome assembly GCF_032444005.1 of Ranitomeya imitator. NCBI lineage: Eukaryota > Metazoa > Chordata > Amphibia > Anura > Dendrobatidae > Ranitomeya > Ranitomeya imitator. The sequence continues at coordinate 17,882,446 of NC_091285.1, read as the reverse complement.
TGAAACCCTGGGCCGAATGTGATCTGTGCAGCACCTCGATTGTTATCTTCTTTCTAGGAATGAGCCCTGGTCGGGACGCCATATTGATGAGAATGACGGCACGTGCTGAATTGTCCTTTATATTTATCATCTTGTCAAGTGCAAGCTTTTAACACATTTCAACATTTCAGAATAATTTTCAGTAGTACATATATGAAAAAAAACCAAAATAAAATAAAAATTCCAAAAAGACAAATAGTCATATTGCTTAGAGATTTTACATTACTTGAACCTGTAGAATATTACAAGGATTTCCCGTCTCATAACACGTCTTACAATTATACAATAATAGAGTTTAATTGAATATTGATAACATTTCGGGTTTACACAGAAGTCTAAATCCGCCTGTTGACGTTTTTCCTTTGTTGCTGCCTAGCGACCAGCAATCCTAACGGTTGACAATTGTTTGCAAGATTTGAATTTTGCAAAAAATGGTGGGAGGGGCTTAATCCACAGCAACTGATCGCAGCGGCCAATCAGATTGCAGTTCTTTTTTTTTTTTTAAAAAGAAGAACGGAACGCAGTCGTGAATGTGCCCACAAAAAGATTAATTATTAAAGGGGCTGTACAGGATTAAAAAAACATAATATAAATAATAAAAAAAAAACATTGCTACACATGTCCTCTAGTTGGGTCTGATTATTTCATCTGTGCTCCATTGGAATGAATGGGATTGAGCTGCAATACCACAAACAACCTGTTGAAAAATGTGGCGCTGTTTTTTTTTTTAGAAATTTTTTTTTTTTAGAATTTAAATCATGTTTTTCTATTCCTGGCTGACGACTTTTAATTTCACTTATAGAGTTGTATGATACTACTGAGCTTTATATTGAAAATGTGATCGTTTTTTAAGATGTGCCCCATCTGAAATGTATATAATTGATGGGTCCCTTTAAAAGAATTAATGCACTTGAATGTGGGCACTATTAGAACGGAAAAAAGGCAATCAGTCTTCGACTTGATCATTATGAGCTTAAGGTAACTGTGCAGATTAAAAAAAAATAATAAAAAAAATAATGATACACATTAAAAAAAAATCCTCCATCTTATATGGTCAATATGCCCATGCCTATAAGGTTATCAGCTATGTAACAATCCCCAGAAACCACTTTGTAAGTGTCAGGACTTTTACAATGACCATTTAGTAAATGTGGATGGGTTAAGTGCCATTTTACATTGGACTATATCAATTTTTTAAATTTTTTTATGTTTATGTAAAATGGGCTATGGGCCTTTAAGTTGACGGGTTATGGCTGAACATCATCCCCCCCCGGGGTTGTAGGAAAATGAATATCAGCAGCGACCCGAGTACGAAAGGGTGTTTATCTGTGCCATGAACACAAAACATCATATATATATATATATATTATTTGCTTGGCTAGTTTTTTTTCTTGTTTTTTTTTGTTTTTCAGGAAGCTCTAACATAGACCCCGAAAGAGGCAAAAAACTTGAGTTACATTTTTTGAATACAGTCACCAAAGACACAGAAGAGGCACAGAAGAGCCAGTTTTAACGCAAGGAGAAAAGTTGAAAACTCCGTGTGGAACTTGAGGTGTCTCAATATATCCAATGCCTTAGATGGTCGTACCACAAAAAAGTCAAAGGATACGTTTTTAATCCCAAAGTGATCGTGTTTATTTTTATTTTTCATTTGTTCAGTCCGATACGTTGAGATCTCGAAAACTTGCGTCTGTAGAATAAGTCTCGAAACGCGTAAAAATATATATGGTAATAATACAGATATGAAAATGAATGGACCTCAAAAGCCCTTTGAAGTTTTTCCTTTTTTTTTTTAAATCTTTTTTTGTTTTTAATCAAAGAGCAGTAGCCAGTTCCACCTATACCCAGTCGAAGAATGAATATATAAGTGCAGTGGGTGGACATGATCCACCGGTCTGTGTCGGAAGTAGAATCCTAGATTGCACATTCCATAATCGAGTGTAAAGTGCTATGGCATAAAACTTCAATGGTAGCTCCACCTTTATTTTTGTGGTTTTGTTTTTGTTTTTTGTTTTTTACCTTGCCGAGCCAATGTTTTTGTACTGACACATTAGGAGATGTTTGAAAGTTTTCTTAAAAGTGGTATTGCAAAGGGCGTAGCAAGCAGGGTTGATGGTGCTGTTGATATAGCAAAGCCAGTAGCCAATTGTCCACACCGTGTTGGGGATACATACGTCACAAAAAGTGTTGATTAAAACCATGACGTTATAAGGTGTCCAGGTGATAATGAACGCTAGAAGTATGGCCAAGATAGTCCTCGTCACTTTCTTTTCTCTGGATGGAGGAATTTTCTTTTTGGCCGGCTGTTTTGTCATTTTTACAATTTTTCGAGCCACGACGTTCTGCTTGTCTTCCCCGTTCCGACCGTTAGTTTTGGGGACAATCTCTGTAGTGGTGCCACTTGTAGACCCACAATCACCCTTTTGGGATTTCGTAACGATTCTTATGCATGTCAGCTTGGAGTTCTCAACTTTTGGAATGGTTTGAGATCCTGAAGCTTGAGGAACATCTTTGGCACTTTCATCTTCCTTGGCATTCGAACCAACCACGCTTACGGAGGTAGAGTCGTTGGAGATTTCTTTCTCCTCTCCTTCCGTCTGGACACAATTTTCAGTGACGGAATTTCTCGAAGCTTTTCCATTCTGGATTTTGCTGTGATCCAAGCCATCCTCGATGGCCGATAGGTTGTTATTGTTTGGTTTGACTATTTTTCCTTGGACGTTGCTCGGAGATATGGGATCTTGATTGGGGGTGGGCTCCTTCTTGTCTTTTTTTATTCTGCTCTTACTGGCGCGAGATATTTGCCAATACAATATGGTCATAATAATGACTGGCAAGTAGAACGCTGCAATTGCAGTGCCAAATGTGACGGCAGCATTGGAGAAGAACTGAATGTAGCATTCACCTTCTTTAACAGTTCGCCCACCGACAATAAACTGCCAAAATAGTATAGCAGGTGCCCATAGGATAAATGACAACACCCAAGCTGCGGCGATCATCATTCCAGCCATTTTGGTGGTTCTTCTTACTGGATAGGTCAGTGGTTTTGTCACGCAGAAATATCGGTCAAAGCTGATTATGAGAAGGTTCATGACCGAGGCATTGCTGACGACATAGTCCAGGGCCAGCCAAAGGTCACAAACCACAGGCCCTAATGGCCAGTAACCAATCACAGTGTACAAAGTATAGAGGTTCATGGAGAAGACCCCAATAATTAAATCAGCACATGCCAAGCTGAACAGAAAATAATTATTGACAGTCTGTAGATGTCGATTAACTTTTATAGAGACCATTACCAGGATATTTCCAATAACAGTCACCAGGCTAAGCGATCCAGCAACGATGACAATGAACACAACCTCTACAGTCTTGTAAGGACTCCCCATCATGGTCCTGTTGTCTGTGGACACATTGGCGAAGCTAGTGTTATTCATGGCTGCGTCTCAGGTCAACTCACGGTTGACTACTTTCTAGAATTCATTTACACCTGTGAACAAGAAGAACATATATTACACAAGAGTCAACAAATCACATGCACATCTACAATCAAGTGAATCTTTTTTAGTCAGAGAAGGGGTGGTCTGGTATACAGGATAGTTGGAGAAGGAGAGGTCTGGTATATAGGATAGTTGGAGAAGGAGAGGTCTGGTGTACAGGATAGTTGGAGAAGAAATGGCATGATATACAGGATAGTTGGAGAAGGAGTGGTCTGGTATACAGGATAGTTGGAGAAGGGGTGGTCTGGTATATAGGATAGTTGGAGGAGTGGTCTGGTGTACAGGATAGTCGGAGAAGAAATGGCATGATATACAGGATAGTTGGAGAAGGAGTGGTCTGGTATACAGGATAGTTGGAGAAGGAGTGGTCTGGTATACAGGATAGTTGGAGAAGGGGTGGTCTGGTATATAGGATAGTTGGAGAAGGAGTGGTCTGGTGTACAGGATAGTCGGAAAAGAAATGGCATGATATACAGGATAGTTGGAGAAGGAGTGGTCTGGTGTACAGGATAGTTGGAGAAGGAGTGGTCTAGTATATAGGATAGTTGGAGAAGGAGTGGTCTGGTATACATGATAGTTGGAGAAGGAGTGGTCTGGTATATAGGATAGTTGGAGAAGGAGTGGTCTGGTATACATGATAGTTGGAGAAGGAGTGGTCTGGTGTACAGGATAGTTGGAGAAGGAGTGGTCTGGTATACAGGATAGTTGGAGAAGGAGTGGTCTGGTATACAGGATAGTTGGAGAAGGAGTGGTCTGGTGTACAGGATAGTCGGAGAAGAAATGGCATGATATACAGGATAGTTGGAGAAGATGTGGTCTGGTATACAGGATCGTTGGAGAAGGGGTGGTCTGATATACAGGATAGTTGGAGAAGATGTGGTCTGGTATACATGATAGTTGGAGAAGGGGTGGTCTCATATACAGGATAGTTGGAGAAGATGTGGTCTGGTATACAGGATAGTTGGAGAAGGATTAGTCTGGTATATAGGATAGTTGGAGAAGGAGTGGTCTGGTATACATGATAGTTGGAGAAGGATTAGTCTGGTATATAGGATAGTTGGAGAAGGAGTGGTCTGGTATACATGATAGTTGGTGAAGGAGAGGTCTGGTATGCAGGATAGATGAAGGAGTGGTCTGGTATACAGGATAGTTGGAGAAGATGTGGTCTGGTATACATGATAGTTGGAGAAGGAGTGGTCTGATATACAGGATAGTTGGAGAAGATGTGGTCTGGTATACATGATAGTTGGAGAAGGAGTGGTCTGATATACAGGATAGTTGGAGAAGGATTAGTCTGGTATATAGGATAGTTGGAGAAGGAGTGGTCTGGTATACATGATAGTTGGAGAAGGATTAGTCTGGTATATAGGATAGTTGGAGAAGGAGTGGTCTGGTATACATGATAGTTGGTGAAGGAGAGGTCTGGTATGCAGGATAGATGAAGGAGTGGTCTGGTATACAGGATAGTTGGAGAAGATGTGGTCTGGTATACATGATAGTTGGAGAAGGAGTGGTCTGATATACAGGATAGTTGGAGAAGATGTGGTCTGGTATACAGGATAGTTGGAGAAGGAGTGGTCTGGTATACAGGATAGTTGGAGAAGGAGTGGTCTGGTATACAGGATAGTTGGAGAAGGAGTGGTCTGGTATACAGGATAGTTGGAGAAGATGTGGTCTGGTATACAGGATAGTTGGAGAAGGAGTGGTCTGATATACAGGATAGTTGGAGAAGGAGTGGTCAGGTGTACTGGATAGTTGGAGAAGGAGTGGTCTGATATATAGGATAGTTGGAGAAGGAGTGGTCTGGTGTACTGGATAGATGAAGGTGTGGTCTGGTATACAGGATAGTTGAAGAAGGAGTGGTCTTTGTGTATGGGATAGTTGAAGGAGAAGTGGTTTGATATACAGGATAGTTGGAGAAGGAGTGGTCTGGTATACAGGATAGTTGGAGAAGATGTGGTCTGATATACAGGATAGTTGGAGAAGGAGTGGTCTGATATACAGGATAGTTGGAGAAGATGTGGTCTGGTATACAGGATAGTTGGAGAAGGAGTGGTCTGGTATACAGGATAGTTGGAGAAGGAGTGGTCTGGTATACAGGATAGTTGGAGAAGGAGTGGTCTGGTATACAGGATAGTTGGAGAAGGAGTGGTCTGGTGTACTGGATAGTTGGAGAAGGAGTGGTCTGATATACAGGATAGTTGGAGAAGGAGTGGTCTGATATACAGGATAGTTGGAGAAGGAGTGGTCTGGTATACATGATAGTTGGAGAAGGAGTGGTCTGATATACAGGATAGTTGGAGAAGGAGTGGTCTGGTGTACTGGATAGATGAAGGTGTGGTCTGGTATACATGATAGTTGGTGAAGGAGAGGTCTGGTATGCAGGATAGATGAAGGAGTGGTCTGGTATACAGGATAGTTGGAGAAGATGTGGTCTGGTATACAGGATAGTTGGAGAAGATGTGGTCTGGTATACATGATAGTTGGAGAAGGAGTGGTCTGATATACAGGATAGTTGGAGAAGATGTGGTCTGGTATACAGGATAGTTGGAGAAGGAGTGGTCTGGTATACAGGATAGTTGGAGAAGGAGTGGTCTGGTATACAGGATAGTTGGAGAAGGAGTGGTCTGGTATACAGGATAGTTGGAGAAGATGTGGTCTGGTATACATGATAGTTGGAGAAGGAGTGGTCTGATATACAGGATAGTTGGAGAAGATGTGGTCTGGTATACAGGATAGTTGGAGAAGGAGTGGTCTGGTATACAGGATAGTTGGAGAAGGAGTGGTCTGGTATACAGGATAGTTGGAGAAGGAGTGGTCTGGTATACAGGATAGTTGGAGAAGATGTGGTCTGGTATACAGGATAGTTGGAGAAGGAGTGGTCTGGTATACAGGATAGTTGGAGAAGGAGTGGTCAGGTGTACTGGATAGTTGGAGAAGGAGTGGTCTGATATATAGGATAGTTGGAGAAGGAGTGGTCTGGTGTACTGGATAGATGAAGGTGTGGTCTGGTATACAGGATAGTTGAAGAAGGAGTGGTCTTTGTGTATGGGATAGTTGAAGGAGAAGTGGTTTGATATACAGGATAGTTGGAGAAGGAGTGGTCTGGTATACAGGATAGTTGGAGAAGATGTGGTCTGATATACAGGATAGTTGGAGAAGGAGTGGTCTGATATACAGGATAGTTGGAGAAGATGTGGTCTGGTATACAGGATAGTTGGAGAAGGAGTGGTCTGGTATACAGGATAGTTGGAGAAGGAGTGGTCTGGTATACAGGATAGTTGGAGAAGGAGTGGTCTGGTATACAGGATAGTTGGAGAAGGAGTGGTCTGGTGTACTGGATAGTTGGAGAAGGAGTGGTCTGATATACAGGATAGTTGGAGAAGGAGTGGTCTGATATACAGGATAGTTGGAGAAGGAGTGGTCTGGTATACATGATAGTTGGAGAAGGAGTGGTCTGATATACAGGATAGTTGGAGAAGGAGTGGTCTGGTGTACTGGATAGATGAAGGTGTGGTCTGGTATACATGATAGTTGGTGAAGGAGAGGTCTGGTATGCAGGATAGATGAAGGAGTGGTCTGGTATACAGGATAGTTGGAGAAGATGTGGTCTGGTATACAGGATAGTTGGAGAAGATGTGGTCTGGTATACATGATAGTTGGAGAAGGAGTGGTCTGATATACAGGATAGTTGGAGAAGATGTGGTCTGGTATACAGGATAGTTGGAGAAGGAGTGGTCTGGTATACAGGATAGTTGGAGAAGGAGTGGTCTGGTATACAGGATAGTTGGAGAAGGAGTGGTCTGGTATACAGGATAGTTGGAGAAGATGTGGTCTGGTATACAGGATAGTTGGAGAAGGAGTGGTCTGATATACAGGATAGTTGGAGAAGGAGTGGTCTGGTGTACTGGATAGTTGGAGAAGGAGTGGTCTGATATACAGGATAGTTGGAGAAGGAGTGGTCTGGTGTACTGGATAGATGAAGGTGTGGTCTGGTATACAGGATAGTTGAAGAAGGAGTGGTCTTTGTGTATGGGATAGTTGAAGGAGAAGTGGTTTGATATACAGGATAGTTGGAGAAGGAGTGGTCTGGCATATAGTAGGGCTATGCAACCCAAAGCGGACTTAGATTAACTTAGCCGCAAGAAGAGAACCATAAATAGAAAATATATTAAATCTTTATTAATCCATATACATAAAACCAACAAGACAAAGCGATATCACAGAAACAAAGTGTCCTAAGGAAAAATCAGATCAAGCTCCAACCACTTATCTCATCATATATATTCATTAATCTTTTAGGTAATCAAGTATAGTACTTTTATGGCTAATGGCAATGTCCTCTACTACAGATATATACGAGCCATAGTAATCCATGTTAAATCCCCCTTATCCATAGTGAGTCAATCCAGTCATAATGAACCAGCGTATCTAACCATTACATCAAAATGCCATAAATACCTACGGAGACAGGTCCCCAGAGAAGGCACAGTGATGAGGAGTAGGAGCTGATCGATCCTTCCGTGGGCGCACAAGGAAATTGTCAACAGGATAATTGTAGAATGAGGGGTCATGTATTAAGGATAGTTGGAGAAGGAGGTTCTAATCAGAGAAGGAATGGTTTGGTATACATCAAAGTTGGAGAAGAGAGTGGTCTGGTATATAGGATATTCCGAGGAGTGGTCTACTATATAGGATAGTTGGGGACAGAGTGGTGTGGTATACTGGATAGTTGGAGAATGAGGGGTCTGACAAAAGGGTTAATAGTAGAAGGAGTCATCTGCTATATGGGGAAGATGGGAAAAGAAGTGGTATACAGGATAGTCAGGGAAGGAGTGGTCTGGTATACAGGATAGTCAGGGAAGGAGTGGTCTGGTATACAGGATAGTCAGGGAAGGAGTGGTCTGGTATACAGGATAGTCAGGGAAGGAGTGGTCTGGTATACAGGATAGTCAGGGAAGGAGTGGTCTGGTATACAGGATAGTCAGGGAAGGAGTGGTCTGGTATACAGGATAGTCAGGGAAGGAGGGGCCTGATATACAAGATAGTCAGGGAAGGAGTGGTCTGGTATACAGGATAGTCAGGGAAGGAGTGGTCTGGTATACAGGATAGTCAGGGAAGGAGTGGTCTGGTATACAGGATAGTCAGGGAAGGAGGGGCCTGATATACAGGATAGTCAGGGAAGGAGTGGTCTGGTATACAGGATAGTCAGGGAAGGAGGGGCCTGATATACAGGATAGTCAGGGAAGGAGTGGTCTGGTATAAAGGATAGTCAGGGAAGGAGGGGCCTGATATACAGGATAGTCAGGGAAGGAGTGGCCTAATATACAGGATAGTCGGATAAGGAGCGGTCTGGAATATAGGAGAGCTGGAGAATGAGTGGTCGAGTATTTAGGATACTTGGATAAAGAGTGGTCTTTGTATAGATAGTCGGAGAAGGAGTGGTCTGATATACAAGATAGTTGGTGCAGGAGTGGTCTGGTATACAGGACAATTTGGGAAGGCGTTGTCTGGTATACAGGATAGTTAGAAAATGAGTGTTCTGACATTAGAGATAATAGGAGAAGTCAGCAGTCGTCAGAGTCATCTGCTACATAAGGGATCTGGAAAAGGAGTATACATGATTGTCGGGGAAGGAGTGGTCTGATATATAGAATATTCAGAGAAAGAGTGGTCTGGTATATAAGATCATTGGAGAAGGAGTGGTCCGGTATATAAGATAATTGGAGAAGGAGTGGTCCGGTATATAAGATCATTGGAGAAGGAGTGGTCCGGTATATAAGATAATTGGAGAAGGAGTGGTCCGGTATATAAGATCATTGGAGAAGGAGTGGTCCGGTATATAAGATCATTGGAGAAGGAGTGGTCCGGTATATAAGATCATTGGAGAAGGAGTGGTCCGGTATATAAGATCATTGGAGAAGGAGTGGTCCGGTATATAAGATCATTGGAGAAGGAGTGGTCCGGTATATAAGATCATTGGAGAAGGAGTGGTCCGGTATATAAGATCATTGGAGAAGGAGTGGTCTGATATATAAGATCATAGGAGAAGGAGTGGTCCGGTATATAAGATCATTGGAGAAGGAGTGGTCCGGTATATAAGATCATTGGAGAAGGAGTGGTCCGGTATATAAGATCATTGGAGAAGGAGTGGTCCGGTATATAAGATCATTGGAGAAGGAGTGGTCTGGTATATAAGATCATTGGTGAAGGAGTGGTCCGGTATATAAGATCATTGGAGAAGGAGTGGTCCGGTATATAAGATCATTGGAGAAGGAGTGGTCTGATATATAAGATCATAGGAGAAGGAGTGGTCCGGTATATAAGATCATTGGAGAAGGAGTGGTCTGGTATATAAGATCATAGGAGAAGGAGTGGTCTGATATATAAGATCATAGGAGAAGGAGTGGTCTGGTATATAAGATCATTGGAGAAGGAGTGGTCTGATATATAAGATCATAGGAGAAGGAGTGGTCTGGTATATAAGATCATAGGAGAAGGAGTGGTCTGATATATAAGATCATAGGAGAAGGAGTGGTCTGGTATATAAGATCATTGGAGAAGGAGTGGTCCGGTATATAAGATCATTGGAGAAGGAGTGGTCTGGTATATAAGATCATTGGAGAAGGAGTGGTCTGGTATATAAGATCATAGGAGAAGGAGTGGTCCGGTATATAAGATCATTGGAGAAGGAGTGGTCTGATATATAAGATCATTGGAGAAGGAGTGGTCTGGTATATAAGATCATAGGAGAAGGAGTGGTCCGGTATATAAGATCATAGGAGAAGGAGTGGTCTGGTATATAAGATCATTGGAGAAGGAGTGGTCTGGTATATAAGATCATTGGAGAAGGAGTGGTCTGATATATAAGATAATTGGAGAAGGAGTGGTCTGGTATATAACATCATTGGAGAAGGAGTGGTCTGGTATATAAGATCATAGGAGAAGGAGTGGTCTGGTATATAAGATCATTGGAGAAGGAGTGGTCTGGTATATAAGATCATTGGAGAAGGAGTGGTCTGGTATATAAGATCTTTGGAGAAGGAGTGGTCCGGTATATAAGATCATTGGAGAAGGAGTGGTCTGGTATATAAGATCATAGGAGAAGGAGTGGTCCGGTATATAAGATCATTGGAGAAGGAGTGGTCCGGTATATAAGATCATTGGAGAAGGAGTGGTCTGGTATATAACATCATTGGAGAAGGAGTGGTCTGGTATATAAGATCATTGGAGAAGGAGTGGTCCGGTATATAACATCATTGGAGAAGGAGTGGTCCGGTATATAAGATCATTGGAGAAGGAGTGGTCTGGTATATAAGATCATTGGAGAAGGAGTGGTCCGGTATATAACATCATTGGAGAAGGAGTGGTCTGATATATAAGATCATTGGAGAAAGATTGGTCTGGTATATAAGATCATTGGAGAAGGAGTGGTCCGGTACATAAGATCATTGGAGAAGGAGTGGTCTGATATATAAGATCATTGGAGAAGGAGTGGTCCGGTATATAACATCATTGGAGAAGGAGTGGTCCGGTATATAAGATCATTGGAGAAGGAGTGGTCCGGTATATTATTATTATTATTATTATACATTTTTATAGCGCCATTTATTCCATGGCGCTTTACATGTGAATACGGGGCAAATATAGACAAATACATTAAACATGAGCAGATAACAAGGCACACGGGTACATAAGGAGGGAGGACCCTGCCCGCGAGGGCTCACAGTCTGCAGGGGGTGGGTGAGGATACACTAGGAGAGGGAAGAGCTGGCTGTGCGGCTGTTCAGTAGGTTGAGGATCACTGCAGGCTGTAGGCTTGTCGGAAGAGATGAGTCTTCAGGTTCTTTTTGAAGGTTTCTATGGTAGGCGCAAGTCTGATGTGTTGGGGTAGAGAGTTCCAGAGTATGGGGGAAGCACGGGAGAAGTCTTGGATGCGGTTATGGGAAGAAGAGATGAGAGGGGAGTAGAGAAGGAGGTCTTGGGAGGATCGGAGGTCGCGTGTAGGTAGGTACCGGGAGACCATGTCACAGATGTATGGAGGAGACAGGTTGTGGATGGCTTTGTATGTCAGTGTGAGGGTTTTGAACTGGAGTCTCTGGGCGATAGGAAGCCAGTGAAGGGCTTGACACAGGGGAGAGGCTGGGGAATAGCGGGGGGACAGGTGGATTAGTAGGGCAGCAGAGTGTAGGATGGATTGGAGTGGTGCCAGAGTGCTAGAGGGGAGTCCAGAGAGTAGGAGGTTGCAGTAGTCGAGGCGGGAGATGATAAGGGCATGCACTAGCGTTTTTGCAGTGTTGCGGTCAAGGAAAGCACGGATCCGGGAAATATTTTTGAGTTTGAGACGACAGGAGGAGGCAAGGGCTTGGATATGTGGCTTGAAAGAGAGGGCAGAGTCGAGGATCACCCCGAGGCACCGGGCGTGTGGGACTGGGGATAGTGAGCAGCCATTGACATTGATGGATAGGTCTGGTGGAGGGGTAGAGTGAGATGGGGGAAAGATGATGAATTCTGTTTTGTCCATGTTCAGTTGTAGAAAGCGAGCAGAAAAGAAGGCTGAAATGGCAGACAGACAGTGCGGGATTTTGGTAAGCAAGGAGGAGAGGTCAGGTCCGGAGAGGTAGATCTGCGTGTCGTCAGCGTAGAGATGGTACTGCATACCGTGGGATTCTATGAGCTGTCCCAGGCCGAAAGTGTAGATGGAGAAGAGTAGGGGTCCTAGAACAGAGCCTTGAGGAACACCGACTGACAAGGGGCGAAGTGAGGAGGTGGTGTGGGGGAGGGAGACACTGAATGTTCGGTCTGTCAGATATGACGAGATCCAGGAAAGGGCCAAGTCTGTGATGCCAAGGGATGAGAGGATTTGTAGCAAAAGGGAGTGGTCTACAGTGTCAAAGGCAGAAGACAAGTCCAGGAGAAGGAGGACAGAGTAGTGTCGCTTGCTCCTGGCAGTTAGTAGGTCATTGGTGACTTTAGTTAGGGCGTATATAAGATCATTGGAGAAGGAGTGGTCCGGTATATAAGATCATTGGAGAAGGAGTGGTCTGATATATAAGATCATTGGAGAAGGAGTGGTCTGGTATATAACATCATTGGAGAAGGAGTGGTCTGATATATAAGATCATTGGAGAAGGAGTGGTCCGGTATATAAGATCATTGGAGAAAGATTGGTCTGGTATATAAGATCATTGGAGAAGGAGTGGTCCGGTACATAAGATCATTGGAGAAGGAGTGGTCTGATATATAAGATCATTGGAGAAGGAGTGGTCCGGTATATAACATCATTGGAGAAGGAGTGGTCCGGTATATAAGATCATTGGAGAAGGAGTGGTCCGGTACATAAGATCATTGGAGAAGGAGTGGTCCGGTATATAAGATCATTGGAGAAGGAGTGGTCTGATATATAAGATCATTGGAGAAGGAGTGGTCTGGTATATAAGATCATTGGAGAAGGAGTGGTCTGGTATATAAGATCATTGGAGAAGGAGTGGTCTGATATATAAGATCATTGGAGAAGGAGTGGTCCGGTATATAAGATCATTGGAGAAGGAGTGGTCTGGTATATAAGATCATTGGAGAAGGAGTGGTCTGGTATATAAGATCATTGGAGAAGGAGTGGTCCGGTATATAAGATCATTGGAGAAGGAGTGGTCCGGTATATAAGATCATTGGAGAAGGAGTGGTCCGGTATATAAGATCATTGGAGAAGGAGTGGTCCGGTATATAAGATCATTGGAGAAGGAGTGGTCCGGTATATAAGATCTTTGGAGAAGGAGTGGTCTGGTATATAAGATCATTGGAGAAGGAGTGGTCCGGTATATAAGATCATTGGAGAAGGAGTGGTCTGATATATAAGATCATTGGAGAAGGAGTGGTCCGGTATATAAGATCATTGGAGAAGGAGTGGTCCGGTATATAAGATCATTGGAGAAGGAGTGGTCCGGTATATAAGATCTTTGGAGAAGGAGTGGTCTGGTATATAAGATCATTGGAGAAGGAGTGGTCCGGTATATAAGATCATTGGAGAAGGAGTGGTCTGGTATATAAGATCATTGGAGAAGGAGTGGTCCGGTATATAAGATCATTGGAGAAGGAGTGGTCTGGTATATAAGATCATTGGAGTGGTCTGGTATACAGGATAGTCAGAGAAGGAGTGGTATGACAAAAAAGATAATAGGAAAAGGGGGAATCTGGTATATTGAGGAGCTGACATAGGAGTGATCTGGTTAGAAGGATAGTTGGAGAAGCAGTGGCCTGGTATATAGGACAATTGGAGAAGAATTAGTCTGGAACATAGGATAGTTGGAGGAGTTATTTTGTGCATAGGATAGTTGGAGAAGGAGTGGTCTTACTTATAGGATGACTGAAGAAGGAGTGGTCTTACTTATAGGATGATTGGAGAAGGAGTTGTCTTACTTATAGGATGACTGGAGAAGAAGTGGTCTTACTTATAGGATGACTGGAGAAGGAGTGGTCTTACTTATAGGATGACTGGAGAAGGAGTGGTCTTACTTATAGGATGACTGGAGAAGGAGTGGTCTTACTTATAGGATGACTGGAGAAGGAGTGGTCTTACTTATAGGATGACTGGAGAAGGAGTGGTCTGGTACATAGAATAGTTGGAGAAAGATTCATCTGAAATATAAGATAATTGGAGAAAGAAAGGTCTGGCATATCGGGGAACTTAAAGAGGAGATGTCTAGTATCTGGTGGAAAAGGACTGGCCTAGCCTATAGACCAGATGGAAAAGGAATGATTGACATAAGAAGATGTGGTTCCTTGTATAGGACAGCTAGAGAAGAAGTTGTCAAGTATAAAGAATAGTGGAAAAAGGACCGGTCTGGTACACAGGATAGTTGGAGAAGTAGACGCATAGAAACAAACAGATGGAACTGTATTCTGAGCGTACTGAGGTATGTGCAAACATTGAATAAATTAATAACGATCCCCATTACTGCTTCATAGATTACATTACTCGTGTGAGTGAGCCCATCTGCCAGCGACAAGGCGACCTCCTCAGATGGGATCCGTCACTACCAGACCTATCTCTCCTGGGTTTAGTCCTAGAAATTTAAAGGATAAAGGAAGATCCTGCTCTAATAACTAAAATTGTAAAGTGCAAAAAAAAAAAAAAAAAAAAATTGGCAAGCACTTCGCACTTCTCAGCAAAATAAAATACATACTCGGAGTTCACGGAGGTATATGCAACTATTGAAAACATGAATTAATAATCGCATTGCTGCTATATAGACTAGACTTTAAACTATGAGGTTCTTAGTGGATATTTGATCAAATACTACAAGGCAGATGGGTTCACGCAGTTTGATCAAAAAGTATAGTCTACATAGTAATAATGCAAATTAAAAAAACACGTTGGTAAGAGAAGTTGTAGTTGGACGGGAAAGTTGGAGAACAAGTGGAGTTTACCTAAAAACATAAGATAAGCCGGAGACGAGCTTTGTGCTCAGACGTCTTGGTTGCCCGAAGTCAAGATTCTTCTGTAGCAAAGGACCCTGGATGCAACAAATTTGCTCCAAAAATCCGGGCCGTGGCATTTACTATGCATCACACCCATCTGTCTGCCGGCCTCAGTAGTACAGTAAGGCAATTTTTAGCCCGTGAGCACGAGATATTTACCATAAACCATCCGCGAAGGGAGAAAATTGAGCAACCTGCAGGCGTCCTACATTCCCGGCATAACAAATGGTAATTGCACAGGAGCAAACTCATTGCTTTATTTGCAAAGAGCTGAAGGTTACGATTTGATTTCTCGCTCAGGATTTTGAAGGCTCATTTAAAAGGAAAACAAAAAATTCTTGCGTTTCTAAAAATCGGCCAAGAATATCCCGGCTCGCCGCTATATCAAATCACAGAACAGCCGAGGGAAAGCAGGCAGAAAATAATGAGGAAAGTGCCGTCCACAGGAAAAGGTCGGAGCTCCGAGACGGATGAGAATTTTTTTTTTTCTACGAATTGTAGCCTAACGAGAGATCTCTGATCAGGATGGGGAGTGAGGATATACAACAGTGCTCAGCGGAAATGAGTACACCCCCCCCTAACCTTTGAAAAGTAATACTTTTAAGGATGACCCCATCCATCTTTTTCTATTCTTCAAGAATAAGATCTTTTAGAACCTGGATGCTGGATGGAGAGTGATGACAACTTGTCTCTTCAGAATTTCCCAGAGGATTTTAGTTGAGTTAACATCAGGAGACACTTGGCCACTGAGTCACTTTCATCATGTTCTTCTTCAGAAACTCAACAGATGTGTGTTTTGGATTATTGTCATGTTGGAAAAGTGCACGTCTACCAAGGACACAAAGTGATGGCAGCATCTTCTCTTTCACTACAGAGCAGTACATATGTGAGCTCATGATCCCATCAATGAAATATAGCTCCCCGACACCAGAAGCTCATGCAGAGCCAGAAAAGGACACTGCCACCACCATGTGTCACTGTAGGCACCATGCAGATAGAAAAATGAATTTAGAAAAATGCATAGTGCCTACAATGAAGCATGGTGGTGGCAGTGTCCTTATGAAGGGCTGATGACGGAAAGCTACATTTCATTGATGATATGATGAATTCACAGAGCCTGAACGCTGGATGGAGAGTGATGACAACTTGTCTCTTCAGAATTTCCCATAGGTGTTCAGTTGGGTGAGAACAGGAGACACTTGGCCACTGAGTCATTTTCCGCCAGTTCTACTTCATAAACGTAACAGATGCATGTTTTGGATCATTGTCATGTTGGAGAACTGCACGTCTACAATGGGCAAGGAGTGATAGTAGCATCTTCTCTCACACCATAGAGCAGCACACCTTTGAATTCATGATAATATCAATGAAACGAAGCTCCTTTCCACCAACAGCTCATGCACTCCCATATAAGGACACTGCCACAACCATGTTTCACTGAAAGTACCATGCATTTTTCTAAATTCATTTTTCTACATACATAGTGCCTACAGTGACATGGTAGTGGCAGTGTCCTTATGTGGGGCTGCATGAGCTGCTGATATCGGAGAGCAGCATGTTAGTGGTATCATGAATTCACAGGTGTACTGCTCTATAGTGAGAGAGAAGATGCTACCATCACTCTGTGCCATTGGTAGACGTGCACTTTTCCAATATGACAATGATCTGGATAAGCATGGTGCCTACAGTGAGGCATGGTGGTGGCATTGTCCTTACGTGGGTCTGCATGAGCTGTTGGTGTTGGGAGCTACATTTCATTGGTGGTATTATGAATTCACAGATGTACTGCTCCTTAATGGAGGAGATGATGCTCCCATCATCCTGGGCCCTTGGTAGATGTGCACTGTTCCAACATGACAATGACTCAAAATGCATCTATTGCATTTCTGAAGAAGGACAGGGTGAAAGTGATTTACTGGCCAAGTGTCTCCTGATCTTAACCCAACCCTTAAAATCATGGTGGTCCTACTAAATACTAGATATAGTCGTTTTTGATGTGGGGTGTACTCATTTTTGCATCAACTAATTAGACTAAAACTGAATAATTATATTATTAACCTTACTTTCATGTTATGGGTTAAAAAAATCTTTAAAATTATTTTTTTTTGGAAATTAGTTTTATGTTTAGAGAGATATTGATGAAAATCTTACTTTTCAAAGGGGGTGTACTCATTTATGCTGAGCACTGTGTATATATACCACATCAGTGATATCCACTGATACCATTGGTGGGTGTCCTGAGTTGTTATACACCCATGATCAGCACCTTCCAATGTATCTGCGTCCCAATTTTACATCAACATCCCCTCATCCACACAAAAATCATGAGCTGATGGAGTGTGCAGTCATTGTCGCGCCTGTTACCACTCCTGCAGGTCCTGCATTCTACAGGTCCTGCATTCCTACAGGTCCTGCATCCTGCCGGTCCTACATCCTGCTTCTGTCAAAGCTTCATTTACCCATTAAAAAACATGAAAACACCCAGAAAAGTGCTGAAAAGGGAACTTATATCCGATGGAATGGAAAAGTGAAAATGTCAGTATTAAAAAAGCTTTAATTTTTTTGTCACCAGATGGCCACATTTCAGTGCCACCCGGCGCCATCTGGCATCGCAGAAACGTCTCGCTGACAGCGATATCACCAGACACGGGGACTTGAGTGACAAAGGCAACAATTATAAGAAGATTTACATTGGTATAAAAAGCTAGTCATGTAGGCGCACCCATAAATGTATGTACACCTCCGTCTTAAAGGGGGTTATCTAACCGACAACGCGGGATCCTAATTTTTGGAACCTATGAATAGAACTCTCATTAATGAAAAATGTATGACCTAAGATAGAGGTTTCCATTCTTTGGGACCACCACAAATACAAGAACAAGAGTCCTAGGTCCCCCTGGGTGACCACATAAATGGAGTTTTGGTTATACGCATCTTCGACACCCAACTCTAGACAACCTCATTTGTTACATATCCTATGGACAACCCCTTTAAAAAGAGTTCTACTGGAAATGAGAAATTAAAGGGGTATTCTGAAAACGGATATAAATGGTAGAAGATGTGATCAATGACAGATCGGTATGATCCCGAAAAGCGATCGTGGCAGGGGCAATAGGATTTGTCGAAAACCTTGGAAATCCCGACATGGTTGGCCAGTGGCGGACCCCATAGGAAAGAAATGGGCACATTCTTCGTATTCTGAAAACGGATATAAATGGTAGAAGATGTGATCAATGACAGATCGGTATGATCCCGAAAAGCGATCGTGGCAGGGGCAATAGGACTTGTTGAAACTTTGGAAATCCAGACATGGTTGGCCAGTGGCGGACCCCATGGGTCCTTCTAGAGATTGGACGCCACCAGTCAGACATTCATGGCATGCGTCAAGTGTCAAATCAGACAACCCCTTTTAATTCCGGATTTTTCCATGGAACTTTTTAAGGGGAAAACATAAAACACCATAGGGGTAGGGGGCATTTGGGAAACAAAGATTAATTTCTCTACGACGGGAGTCTAAAAGGAGTCGGCGGCCGTCAGCTGTCAGCCGGGCGGCCACACGGGAGTTTCATCTGCCTGGTTCCTGGCAGGTAAAGGATCTCAGCCGAAAGCTCATGAGAAACACACAAGAAAAAAAAACAAGGCTCCTTCACAACATGATCTATGCTAATGAGGATGTGCGGATGGCGCGGTGCGTGCGGAGGAGCCCTCTGGCGCCCTTCAAATCACCTTTACGGGAACTCATCTCCACTCAGAATAATTACATGTGGAGCGCCGGCTGCCGGAGTGATGAAACTTGTCTCTTTTGCCCACAAACTGCGGGGCGCCGATAGCAGAGTTTAGCACGTCGGGGCGGCATAAAGGGACAGATAACAGCTGCCGCTGCACAACATGGCGCTTGGTGTTATGTCTGATGAGAACCGTTCACCACAAAGGAAACATAGATTTCGTAAAATCACAACATCTAAGTCGTATCTGATCCAGCAAGGGATCATCGGCACCTACGGAGTGTGGCCTAAATCCATCCGGCAATTCAGCACGATTATGGGGGAGAAGCAGGTACAATGATAAAAATGAGGCGCCTTTCAGCAGCTGCCTGACACCAGTGCACATCTAATTATCCAGGACAGGACGGTCTCATGTTATTATTATTATGACATCTTCCCTTATGGTCTACATGGAAGATAATCACTCATCCCTGACTGGCCCAGAATGATACTTCACACATGTGAATCTTACCGGGAAGCCAATTAATTAGAAGAACCTGGTGCTAACGGACTAATAAAATCTTAAAACTGAGTTTGTATGTTCTCCCCGTGTTTGGTGGGTTTCCTCCGGGTTCTCCGGTTTCCTCCCACATTCCAAAGACATACGGATAGGGAACCTAGATTGTGAGCCCCATCGGGGACAGCGATAATAATGTGTGCAAACGGTAAAGCGCTGCGGAATATGTTAGCGCTATATAAAAAAAAAAAAAGATAAAAGAAAAGATAATAATAATGATAATATAGTAACAAGAAATACATTTGAAATAAATACGGATTAATTAATGATACGACTAATATAATAATAATAATAATATATAAGCAATAATATTACATAAATAATAATTAAATACGTAATAAGAAAGTGATAATAGTAATATGAAAAATAACAATAATAAAAAAATACTAAGAAATAAATATATAATAATACTAAAGTAATACAAAATAATATATAAACAATAGTAAAATAATAATAATGCCTAAATAAGAAATAAATGCATAACACTAATAATAATAATAGAAAAAATATAAAAATAGTAATATTAAAATAATATTACATACAAAATTAAATATGTAACAGTAATAATACAATAATAGGTATATTAATTTAAATAATAATAATGAAAGCATAAGAAATAAATAGGTAATAATAATGCAAAACTAATAATACTATATAATAAATAATAAGAAAATAATAATAAGAAATAAATATGTAACAATTAGTATAATAATACAAATATAATAATATGAACAATAATAGTAAAATAAGTAAAATAATTATAACACATAAATAAGAAATATATACGTAATGCTACTTCTATTAATAATAATAAGTAATAATAATAATAATAATAATAATATATAAATATATAATAATGATATATAAACAATAAATATGAAATAGAAATAGATACATATTAGATATATAAGTGATAATAATAATAATAATAATAATAATAATAATAATAATAATAATGCAAGTAATAATAATAGTACTTAACTGAAAAAGAAGTAAGATATAATATTTAATAATAACAGTAATAAAAAATAGGTAATTTTTAAATAATAACAGTAGTGATAATAATATATAAGTAAGATATACATTAAAAATAAATAATAACAATAAAAATACTTAGATAACAATTCAGTAATAAATAACTATATAAATAAATAATAATAATAATAATAATAATAATAATTATTACTACTACTAGTAATGATGATACCTCTATTACTACTAGTAATTTTCATTCTCCCTTTACCACTGTACTTACGCTTTTAGCACCACCACTATTGTTACTCCTGCCATATCATTAATACTCCTACAAGCAATGATGATATTACTACAGGTGTCGCTACTACTACTAGTAATAATTACTATATTACTACAACAACACCATTTCCCAAAAAGTTTGTCCCGTGTGTTAAATGTTAATAAAACCAGAATGGAAAGATTAGGAAATCTCTTATCTCCATTTTTGACTCCCCACAGGTCTCAGATCAGAAGTTAGACGTTGGACATTTTTACATTTCATTTGAAAAAAATTAACTAATTTTGAAACCGATGGCGGCGAAGCGTATCACAAAAGGCTGGAAAAGAAAGTTATACTGATGAAAAACAGCCGGCAACGTGACTGTATAAAAAGAGCATGTTAGAGAGGCAGAGTCTCCCAGAAGCCAAGATGGTCGGAGGTTCAAGCATCACTACTTCTAATAGCAACACAGCCACCACTACTATTATGTCTACTTTATGATTAAAACTACTACTACTAGTACAAATACTGTAGTACTGTACTTCTATTAGTACTACTATTACTACTACGACTTCTACTAATACAGCTAATTCTTCTACTACTATTCCTACACATACTAAAAATACTACTACTTATAATACTGCGTCTACTAATACTACTAACACTGATACTTCTATTACTGTTGTTATTACTAATACTATTACTGCTACTACTGCTAGTACTATTCCTACAAATACTACTATTAATAAAACTAATTCTACTACTTATAATACTACAACGTCTACTAATACTACTAACACTGATACTTCTATTAGGCCGGCGTCACACTAGCGAGATTTACGGACGTATGAGAGGTGCAGAAAATACGGATTGCATATGGTACAATGCTTCTCTATGCCCCTGCTCCTATCCTATTTGTAACCATTTCATACTATTGGATTAATAATGGATAGGTGTCATAGTTGACGCCTCTCCATTATTAAT
Source organism: Ranitomeya imitator (assembly GCF_032444005.1). Classification (NCBI taxonomy): domain Eukaryota; kingdom Metazoa; phylum Chordata; class Amphibia; order Anura; family Dendrobatidae; genus Ranitomeya; species Ranitomeya imitator. The sequence continues at coordinate 17,860,933 of NC_091285.1, read as the reverse complement.
CTGGCTTAATGTCACCTTACAAGGTGACATTAACCCTTCATTACCCCATATCCCACCGCTACACGGGAGTGGGAAGAGAGTGGCCAAGTGCCGGAATAGGCGCATCTTCCAGATGTGCCTTTTCTGGGGTGGCTGGGGGCAGGTGTTTTTAGCCAGGGGGGGCAATAACCGTGGACCCTCTCCAGGCTATTAATATCTGCCCTCAGTCATTGGCTTTCCCACTCTGGTGGAGAAAATTGCGCGGGAGCCCACGACAATTTTTTCCGCAATTTAACCCATTATTTTAATAGCTACAGCGCCCAAATTTAGCATACAGACACTACTAACATTACAAAAGAGAAATATGTAATAAAACAAGGGATATGAGATGGTTTACTGTATGTATCCATGTCTCATATCATGTCGGGTTTCAGAAGGCGATAGGAAAAGACGACAATTGAATTACCGGCTTTTCTGCTATCTAGCGCTGTATGATATATTAATATATTAAGCCTCACTGACATATATATATAAATATATAGACAGTATATATGTTTTTACGATTATTTGAGCCCATGGATCCATTGTATGTCCGTATTGCCAGCCTGCGAGAAAATCTCGCATTACGGATGCCATACGGATTACATACGGAGGATGCCATGCGCAAAATACGCTGACACACCCTGCCTACGGATGAGATACGGACCACTATTTTGGGGACTTTTCTGCGTATTACGGCCATAAATTACAGACCGTATTGTCTTACGCCGAGTGTGAGGCCGGCCTAACTGTTATTATCACTACTACTTCTACTAATACTACTACTGCTACTACTTCTACTATTATTCCTACAAATACTACAAGTACTACTACTATACTGCCCTTATTCCCACTGAGGTCAACATTGACACATGGTAAGGTTTTAATATTAGACAGTGTAGGACTGTCCCGATCAGAGTTACCGTGACGTGGTGGGATGGCTTTTGTGCTATTTTTTGATCAAAAAACAGTATTACTGAAAACTCTGTGTTATTTAAATGCACTTTTGCTTTTTTACTTAGTTACATCAGGGTTTTCGCTTACTTTTTTCTCTTGTAGGTTTTAATGTTTTGTGGCCAATGTGAACATGTGTTTAACCTCTGCATGTGTACCAACTCAAGTTACGCTCAATGTTTGTGTTAAATACTATTACTAGTAAAATGACTCCTTCTACTTCTAATAATACTACAAATTCTAATAATACTACCATTACTACTACTACTAATACTACTACTATACTGCTAGTTCCACTATTACTACTATTTCTACTACTACTTCCAACACTACTTCTATTACTACTACTACTTCTACTATTACTTCTACTACTATTCCTACTAATACTAAAACTTCTACTATTTGTAAAACTACTACTTCTTCTACTACTAATACTCTGAACACTGATAGTTCTACTGTTATTACAACTAATATTACTTCTTCTACAGGCTTGTGCATTTTGGCCATAATATTGACTACTGCCTCTTGTAATGTACGGTATTTATCACATACGTTATCTTTCATGTTTTGTTGCACATTTTTTGCAGGATGCAGCCAGGCCCTTAAGTGTTGGTTGGGTGAACGGGGGCGTCTGTCCTGGTGGGGGGCACTTATATAGTGCTGGACAGCCCGCCTGATCTAATAGTATGGGCGTCATTAATAAGCTGTGAGCCGGACACTGTGCATCACTCGTACCTGTGTGACTGGCGTCCTACACAAGCCTGGTCTGTGTGCCGTTTTTTACTAGGCAGCCGCCCCCTCCATGAAATGGCAGGTGTGTGAGTGGCTGCCTCCATCCATAGTTGCACCTGTGTGCCCCCCGTCTTTGTCATGGGGGGCTGCTGCATCCTGCCAGGGCATTTGTAAGCTGACTTGGTGTTGATACGACTGTTTCTTCTTCTGGTATATGTTTTTACTACTTCTACTACTGCTGCTGCTTTTACTACTACGACTCCTTTTACCAAAACCAAAAACGAATGAACCACCCAAGCAGAATATTAAGAAAGGTTTCATCTTTATTTATACAAACAAAACGTGTACAAGGGGAACGCTGTGCAGACAAAGGTTGGGGGCATCTACACGTCCAAAGGTCACAGAACAGTCCAGCTTCCATGTTCCAGGTCTTCATCTACTTTTTGGGAAGTTCATTCTTTTTGGGTTTTACTAAGTTGGCACATTGAACTCCCATGTTATGCAGTGCCCTGCTGTGTGTGTCAATACTTCTTTTACTATTATTGTGAGTAATACTACAAGTAATATTACTACTAGCAGTGCTATCTTCTGCTACTACTACTACAACGTCAACTGCTAATACTATTAATACTACAACTACTTCTATTTACTACTGTTACAAGTAACACTACTACTAATACTACTAACAATATTACTACTTCTACTAATAACAGTACTACAACGTCAACTTCTAATACTATTAATACTACAACTACTTCTATTTACTACTATTACAAGTAACACTACTACTACTAATACTAGCAATATTACTACTTCTACTAATAACAGTACTACAACGTCAACTTCTAATACTATTAATACTACAACTACTTCTATTTACTACTATTACAAGTAACACTACTACTACTAATACTAGCAATATTACTACTTCTACTAATAACAGTACTACAACGTCAACTGCTAATACTATTAATACTACAACTACTTCTATTTACTACTATTACAAGTAACACTACTACAACTAATACTAGCAATATTACTACTAGTAAAACTACTTCTATTTACTACTATTACAAGTAACACTACTACTAATACTACTAACAATATTACTACTTCTACTAATAACAGTACTACAACGTCAACTTCTAATACTATTAATACTACAACTACTTCTATTTACTACTGTTACAAGTAACACTACTACTACTAATACTAGCAATATTACTACTTCTACTAATAACAGTACTACAACGTCAACTGCTAATACTATTAATACTACAACTACTTCTATTTACTACTATTACAAGTAACACTACTACTACTAATACTAGCAATATTACTACTTCTACTAATAACAGTACTACAACGTCAACTTCTAATACTATTAATACTACAACTACTTCTATTTACTACTATTACAAGTAACACTACTACAACTAATACTAGCAATATTACTACTAGTAAAACTACTTCTATTTACTACTATTACAAGTAACACTACTACTAATACTACTAACAATATTACTACTTCTACTAATAACAGTACTACAACGTCAACTTCTAATACTATTAATACTACAACTACTTCTATTTACTACTATTACAAGTAACACTACTACTACTAATACTAGCAATATTACTACTAGTAAAACTACTTCTATTTACTACTATTACAAGTAACACTACTAATACTACTAACAATATTACTACTTCTACTAATAACAGTACTACAACGTCAACTTCTAATACTATTAATACTACAACTACTTCTATTTACTACTGTTACAAGTAAGGGTACCGTCACACAGTGGCATTTTGATCGCTACGACGGCACGATTTGTGACGTTCCAGCGATATATCCGTGACGTTCCAGCGATCTCGCTGTGTCTGACACGCTCCTGCGATCAGGGACCCCGCTGAGAATCGTACGTCGTAGCAGATCGTTTGAAACTTTCTTTCGTCGTCTAGTGTCCCGCTGTGGCGGCATGATCGCATGGTGTAACAAAGGTGTGCACGATATTGTATACGATGTGCGCATAGTAACCAACGGCTTCTACATCGCACATACGTCATGAAATTATCGCTCCAGCGTCGTACATTGCGAAGTGTGACAGCAGTCTACGACGCTGGAGCGATATTGTTACGATGCTGGAGCGTCACGGATCGTGCCGTCGTAGCGATCAAAATGCCACTGTGTGACGGTACCCTTACACTACTACTAATACTAGCAATATTACTACTAGTAAAACTACTTCTACTAATAACAGTACTACAACTAAAACTACCAACACTGCTGATACCTTTTCTGCTACTGTTATTACCACTATTAATACTACTACTAATGCCACTGCTAATTCTATTACTAGTTAATCTACTACTACCACCACTTTTTATACTACAGTTATAAATAATACTACTACTAATAATATTACTACAAGTAAAACTACTACTTCTACTACAACATCTACTACTACTACTAACGCTACTAATTTTACTACTAATAATACTACAACGTCTACTACTACTACTACTAATACTACTAATATTGCTACTAATAATAATACTACAACGTCTACTACTACTACTAACGCTACTAATTTTACTACTACTAATACTACTAATATTGCTACTAATAATACTACAACTTCTACTAGTACTACCAACACTGATACTTTTTCTACTACTCTTACTACTACTATTAATACTACTACTACTATTATTACTATTATTACTACTAATGCTATTGCTAATTCTATTACTAGTACTACAACTTTTTTTACTACCATTATTACTATTACAACTACTACTACTAATATTACTACTTGTAAAACTACTACTTCTAATAATACCTTTACTTCTGATACTACTAACACTTGTACATGTTCTGCTACTACTTCTGCTACTATTATTACTACAACTACTTCTCTCACTACTATTACGTAATAGTAATACGTTAAGTAATACTACTAATGCTACTAATATTACTACTAATAATACTACAACTTCTATTAATACTACAACACTGATACTTTTTCTACTACTCTTATTACTACTATAATACTACAACTACTACTACTAATACTATTGTTACTACTAGTACTAATGCTACTGCTAATTCTACTACTAATACTAATACTATTATTACTACTAATGCTACTGATAATTCTATTACTATTACTACTACTTTTTCTACTACCATTATGAGTAATACAACTACTAATATTACTACTTTTAAAACTGCTACTTCTAATAATACCTTTACTTCTAATACTACTAACACTCATACATGTTCTGGAACTACTACTACTATTACTACAACTTCTTCTGCTATTACTACTACTTCTCTTACTACTATTGCAAGTAATACTACTAATACTACTACTAATACTACTACAACTTCTACTAATACTACAACACTGATACTTTTTCTACTATTATTACTACTATTAATACTACTACTACTAATATTATTATTATTACTACTAATGCTACTGCTAATTCTATTACTACTACTTTTTCTACTACTATTATGAGTAATACTACTGCTACTACTAATATTACTACTTGTACAACTACTACTTCTAATAATACCTTTACTTCTGATACTACTAACACTCGTACATGTTCTGCTACAACTTGTACTAATACTACTTCTCCTACTATAACTAGTACTATTACTGCACATACTACTATTCCACCTTTTACTACTACTACTATTACTACTACAATACCATTACTAATACGTCTATCAGCCGCAGTCAGTGCTACTATTACAGCTTCTTACCATTACTGTTACCACTGCTTCTACTAAAACAAACATTACATTTACTCTTACTACTAGGATACTACTAATAGTAACACAACCACCGCTGCTATGTTGGCTCTGACCACGCATATACCGCCACCTCTATCATTACTATTATTACTATTTACCACGGCTACACCTCGGAGTCGTGGCGGGTCATGGTTGAAACTTTTCATACCAGCGGCGCAGCCACATGACCAGGGCCGGCTCCAGGTTTTTGAGGGCCCCGGGCGAAAGAGTCTCAGTGGGCCCCCCCCTTTAACACATACCACGATTCATGATCGCATATAACACAGCCCACGTAGTATATAGCACAGCCACGTAGCATATAACAGCCCATATAGTATATAGCACTGCCACATATTACAGTATATAACACAGCCCATGTAGTATATAGGACAGCCATGTAGTATATAGCACAGCCCACATAGCATATAACAGCCCATATAGTATATAGCACTGCCACATAGTATGTAACAAGGCCCACGTAGTTTATAGATCAGCCATGTAGTATATAGAACAGCCCACGTAGCATATAACAGCCCATATAGTATATAGCACAGCCACATATTATATAACACAGCCCACGTAGTATATAGAACAGCCATGTAGTATATAGCACAGCCCACGTAGCATATAACAGCCCATATATATAGCAAAGCCACATAGTATATAACACGGCCCACGTAGTTTATAGAACAGCCATGTAGTATATAGCACAGCCCACGTAGCATATAACAGCCCATATAGTATAGCCACATAGTATATAACATGGCCCACGTAGTTTATAGAACAGCCATGTGGTATATAGCACAGCCCACGTAGCATATAACAGCCCATATAGTATATAGCACAGCCATATATTATATAACACAGCCCACGTAGTATATAGAACAGCCATGTCGTATATAGCACAGCCCACATAGCATATAACAGCCCATATAGTATATAGCACAGCCACATAGTATATAACGCGGCCCACGTAGTATATAGAACAGCCATGTAGTATATAGCACAGCCCACGTAGCACATAACAGCCCACGTAGTATACAACACGGCCCATGTAGTATATAGCACAGCCATGTAGTATATAGAACAGCTGTGTAGTATACAGCACAGACATGTAGTATACAGCACAGACATGTAGTATACAGCACAGCCCCCCTCCCCCCAAGAATGGCCCCATAGTCCAGTACTCACTTATAGTTAAAAAAAAACAAAACAAAAAAAAAAAACACTCCTCACCTCTCAACGTTCCCGCGCCGCGCTGCTCCTTCCCTGCTTCGGTCTCGGCGGCTGTGTCAGAGGCAGAGTGGGGAATGATGGGAGAGGGAGCATCAAGTGACGCTCTCTACTCCATTATTTGGTTTGAACTTTACCGGCAGACTCCGGTATAGTTCAAAGCGGCGGCGAGGGAGTTGGCGCTTGCGACAGGCGGGCCCCCCTGCCTCACAGGGGCCCCATAGCAGCTGCGTGATGTGCTGCTAGCTGAGGGCCCCTGGGGGAGCGGGGCCCTAGGCACTGGCAGCTGCCTGCCCCTAACGCCGGCCCTGAATGGGCCCCCCTGTCTCGCCAGGGCCCCGACACTTGCCCAGGTACGCCGGGTGCTGACGCCGACCCTGCACGTGACATATGCAAGGGGTGGGATAGTAGGATGTACTTTACCCCTTAATGGCTACCAATATGCCTTTTATGCCACCCTGGGGGTCGAATCCCACTCATATTTGCACCCTCTGCACAGGTGTAGTGTTATTTTATGGTTCCCCAGCATTTGCGCAGTTTTCAGTGCTAGTTTTTGACCTTGGTCGGAGGGTCTGAAGGTGAAATACACGACCAAACTTGCTCAACAATACAGAATATATTTTCTAAGTGCCTCACATTAAAAAATATCAAACTTTGCAAAAAATAAACATTTCTGTGCCGTCATTAAGATGACTTCTATGGCTCCGTGGCTCCCTCCCCACCCTCCCGCCTGTCATTCATTTACCTAGGAGCCCAGAATTGCTGCTCTTTTATACAGACTTAATGGAAAGTAAATTAAAACCGCTCGGTGACACATAGAGATGATTTAGCAGCGAGGAGATAAGGGGGGGGGGGAAAGTTTTGATGTGAAAAAGGGCCTTTTTGGGACCAGCGTGACTCATCGGTGTCTGCGAGATTTAGGAAATGGCAGATAGCGAGCGGCCGCTCACAGGAGTAATAATAGTTGGAGAGACGGCAGAGAGCACAGCAGATTCCATTAAAGAGAAATCATGTGAAAATATAAATCCACTGTCATTGTGAGCGCCGGATGTGAGCGCTACGTGCGCCATGAAGTTATTAGAGCCGCGCCGTAATAAATCGCACCGCGTCTAATGAGATGTATCTGGAGCTGCAGGTTTTCCATGCTGTAATCACTCTCACTCTGCATACTGTAGCTATTGTGGGGTTTCAACCCTAAAAATCCTCAGGGTCATTTGCGCCCAACACTTTTCCACCCATGTGGTGAGACCTTCTGTATGGTAAGGTCCTACTGTTTGCTCACAATGAAGTACATTATCTGTAGACCTATGGACACGAGGAGCTCCATGAAAGTTCACTCCACCTATAAGACCCTGGGGGGTACTAACTCTCCGGAGACTGCCAACCTGAAGAGGGTTTGTTCATTCCTTGGGTCCTTAACTTAATTTTGGCTCTGTTTTTAGGTTCTCTTAGGCTAACGTGGGTCCTTCTTTTCCATGGAACCCCTGACCTGATGTGGGTCCTCTTTTTTATGGCCTCAGTTGGGTTCTCCTTCTGTATGAAACCCCTAACCTAAAGTGGGTTCTTTGTCCCACTTTGATGATAATCTAAAGGTGATTGGTCATCTGTCTCTATTTGCTCACAATCAGTTCCTACTTTCCATGGAAACCCTAACCTTAGGTGGGTCTTCCTTACCTATGGGTTACCAACCGGAGATGAATCCTTCTTTTTTATGATGACCTAAACCTATGGTGGGTCTTCCCTCTAAATGGGTTTATAATTTGAAAGGAATCCTTCTTTATCATAAAGCCCTAAATCTAAATTGGGTCCTCCCTCACCATAGAACTCCTGACCTGATGTGGGTCCTCTTTTCTATAGGGTCACAACCTCAGTTGGGTTCTCCTTCTCTATAAAACCCCAAACAGAAATGGGTCCTCTGACCCTATTTGCTTAGAATCTGAGAGGGGTCCTTACTTTTCATGGAAACCCTATGCTGAAGTGGGTCATCCCTCTCTGTGGGTTACCAACCTGAGATGGATCCTTCATTTCATGGTGCCCTTAACTTATGGTGGGTCTTACCTCTTGTGGGTTCACATTCTGAGAGGGATCCTTCTTTTTAATGGAACTAATATCTAAGGGGGGTCCTCCTTTTCCATATAACACCTGACCTGATGTGGATTCTCTTTTCAATGGCGTCAAAACCTCAAGATGGGTTCTCCTTCTCCATGAAACCTCAGAGGTGAGTCCACTGTCCCTATTTGCTCAACATCTGAAAGGGGTCCTTACTTTTCATGGAAACCCTAATCTAAGGTGGGTCCTCCATTTCTGTGGGTTCACAAACATAGATGGATCTTTCTTTATTTTTCATGGAGCCCACCTAAAACTGATACTCCATCTCTATTGGCTTACAGCCTGAGAGCAATATTTGTTTCATGGAGCCAGTAACCTACGGTATGTCCTCCCTCCCTTTAGGTTCACATTCTCAGATCGATCCTTCTTTTCCATTAAATCTTTAACCTGAGGTGGATCTTTGCTCTTTATATGTTCACAATCTGAGCAGGATACTTCTTTTTCATGAAGCCCAATACCTAAGGTTAGTCCTCTCTTTCCATGGCGTAAACACCCTGTCAGGGATCCTTCTTCTCCATGAAATCCAAAACCATAGGTGAGATCTCTTTCTCTATGAATTCCCAACCTGAGAGGGATACTTGGTTTCATAAAAATGGGTCAATACTTCTTTTCTTTGAGTTCACAACCTGACATGGGATTCCCCTTCCACATGAAACTCTAATCTCAGTTGGATGACCTCAAAAACTGAGGTGGATTCTACCTTTCCATGAACCTACAACTTGAGGTGGATCCACATTTTTCATGAGCTCCTAACTTAAGCATTAGGATTCTTTTCTTTCTATAGAAACCCAACCTTAGATATTGTTTCCCTCTTCATGGACATAGCCTTTAAATCCAAGCTGAGTCTTTTTTCATGCTTCTCTCTCAATGGAACCCCAACTTTTGGTGTAGCACTGTCTACATAGGTGCATTAGTCAAGGTAAGTCAAACCTTTCCATGGCCCTACATACTGAGATGGGTCATCCTCTGAGGAGACTTCCTCTCCATGGGCTCCCACCTTGAGGTGAGTCCTTTCTTTCTATGATATCCATGGTAGATATCTTTAGACCCTTTAAATCCTGTTAGGTTGAAATGAATGAAAATGGTGGTCCAAACAATGGATGTTTGTTGTTTATATGATTCATGGGCATATGGTTAATGTAGATTGGCATGAAACGCATTCGACAGGTTAATAAGCAAGCTTGACCTCATGAACAACCATGCGTGATTAGATCAGTAACCTTCGTCTACAATGGCTTACCATTAACAATCTCAAGAAAATATGTATATGAAGTGATGGTGACGTTGGCCCTCCCTCACATAGGACATGGTGGAACTACTGCACTGTGTGTGGTGTGGGAATATCCGAGTCTCTCACGTTCCGTTCTGCAGTGCAGAGAGAAGTTGGTTAATGCACAGCTAACAATATATTAACTTCTCTTTACAAGTGAATAGAAGTAAATACATTGCTAACTGCGTGTTACCTCATTGTTCTTCATCGTCCCCCATGGTGAGAATCACAGTCTTCTCTTCATCTTCCCACGTCTCAGAGTTGAGTTGAGCGGAAACTTCGAGAATGAGGAGTGGATCTACAATATGTGGAGCAGAGGTGGGCATGCAGATGGATGGAATACTGATGAGTGGCAGAACGAATGAAGAAAAGTGTGTCACCATCGAATTTTTGGGAGATATTTTGGTTGTAGTATGTTTGGATTTGTCAACAGCAATATGAAAGATGTCATAAAGTCATGCGCCTGAGAGGTGAAGGGCTAAAGGTCGCCTTCAACAAGTTTATAAACATAAGGATGTATGACCTCGGGGAGATCAAAACATCCAACACCGCGGAGACACCATCACGTGTTTCTCAACGCAGTGATCCAGAACACTGCCCCCATCCCTTATGGGAAATATGCAAATGCATGTAGAAAAGCCGCAGAGACACCATCACGTGTTTCTCAACGCAAGCAATAAATAGCCAGGTCTTTCACCTGGAAGGAACAACCACGGGAAGGGCAGCATCCTTGTTCCTTTTCGGTGAAAGACCTGGCTATTTATTGCTTGCGTTGAGAAACACGTGATGGTGTCTCTACATGCACCTTCAACACGTTGACCTCAAGCTTCATTCCCTTTCCATCTATTGGATCAAGACTAATTTTTGGGAAGGATCCAAGGGGGTGGATATGAAGAGCATCAATAGAAGCCCCACCCACCTGATCAATACAGGTTGAGTAACTCTGAGCAAAGCTATTTTAGTCTTCCGAAAGGTTTACCTACGGATATGACCATAAAACTTGGAAGACCTAAGACTCTGAGATGTTTGATTTTGGTGCTACTCCAGGGTATTTGAAGGTCTACATGAGGAGGGCTTCCCAACTGAGTATATGTTCCTAACCAAAAGTAAAACTGAGCAGTACTACGGTAGAAAAGGGTTCACAAAGGTCTCCTCATATGAAGTCAAGCAAAATCGAGAGGCTGGTAAGTGACAGATTTTCCCTTTTAACACCAAGGAGAGATCGGGAACACCAAAACACCTACAGTATGGCGTCCAATGGTCCAACCTTCTGGATCTGCAGAATAAAGAGGCCATCATCATTGCTGGAGCTCACTGATCCATAACTGTACATGTGGTAATGTTTTCTGCTGATTGGTCGGGTTCTTCCTAATATTTCATAGATGGGTTATTCTTAGGTTTTATCAATTTAAACATCTCTTTTGGCCACCAAAGAGTTTCGATAGTTTTCTTCTGTCGTATCACGCTCCAATCCTGCGATCCCCCTCAACTATCTAGAGATTATAGAGCAGTGAATTACGGAGTTGGGGGGGATGAGGGATGGCGTGAGGGGTATGTGATAGAGAGGGATGTTTCTGTTGCCATTAAAGTGCATGTTACAACAGGATAAATGAAATCCTTCCTCTCGAGGGAGCTGGTGGCCTCTCGATTTCTCACCAAGCGACTCCTTTTTAGCTGCTGCTCTCTGGCATGAATGATTTATAAGCCTGCTACTGCCGCATCTCACAGGGTTTCTGGATTTTCAGTCACATTTCTTGGGAGGATTGGAATCCAGAAGGACTTTCTGTTTCAAATAATTTCTGCAGCATAAATGTGAGGATGGTTCAAGGCGGCTGAGAACGAGCAGAAGGATAAGGCAGACCCTCACCGGGAGAGCTCCAAATATAGAGCAGGGATTAACGCTGACACTGCCAGAACACAGCAAGAAGCCTGCCCGCAACAAGTTATATCAAAACAGCGGATCTAGTCAGATATGGATAAATCTATGTACATGTACAAGAGGCAGTATTATAGTAGTTATATTACTGTACATAGGGGGCAGTATTATAGTAGTTATATTCTTGTACATAGGAGCAGTATTATAGTAGTTATATTCTTGTACATAGGGAGCAGTATTATAGTAGTTATATTCCTGTACATAGGAGCAGTATTATAGTAGTTATATTCCTGTACATAGGAGCAGTATTATAGTAGTTATATTCTTGTACATCTGGGGCAGTATTATAGTAGTTATACTATTGTACATAGGGGCAGTATTATAGTAGTTATATTCCTGTACATAGGAGCAGTATTATAGTAGTTATATTCCTGTACATAGGGGCAGTATTATAGTAGTTATATTCTTGTACATCGGGGGCAGTATTATAGTAGTTATATTATTGTACATAGGGGCAGTATTATAGTAGTTATATTCCTGTACATAGGAGCAGTATTATAGTAGTTATATTCCTGTACATAGGAGCAGTATTATAGTAGTTATATTCTTGTACATAGGGACAGTATTATAGTAGTTATATTCCTGTACATAGGAGCAGTATTATAGTAGTTATATTCCTGTACATAGGAGCAGTATTATAGTAGTTATATTCTTGTACGTAGGAGCAGTATTATAGTAGTTATATTCTTGTACATAGGAGCAGTATTATAGTAGTTATATTCTTGTACATAGGAGCAGTATTATAGTAGTTATATTCTTGTACATAGGGGCAGTATTATAGTAGTTATATTCTTGTACATAGGGGGCAGTATTATAGTAGTTATATTCTTGTACATAGGAGCAGTATTATAGTAGTTATATTCCTGTACATAGGAGCAGTATTATAGTAGTTATATTCTTGTACATAGGAGCAGTATTATAGTAGTTATATTCTTGTACATAGGAGCAGTATTATAGTAGTTATATTCTTGTACATAGAGGCAGTATTATAGTAGTTATATTCTTGTACATAAGAGCAGTAATATAGTAGTTATATTCTTGTACATAGGGGCAGTATTATAGTAGTTATATTCTTGTGCATAGGGGCATGTAGTTATATTCTTGTATATAGGAGCAGTATTATAGTAGTTATATTCTTTTACATAGGGGCAGTATTATAGTAGTTATATTCTTGTACATAGGGGCAGTATTATAGCAGTTATATTCTTGCACATAGGGACAGTATTATAGTAGTTATATTCTTGTACATATGAGCAGTATTATAGTAGTTATATTCTTGTACATAGGGAGCAGCATTATAGTAGTTATATTCTTGTACATAGGAGTAGTATTATAGTAGTTATATTCTCGTACATAGGAGTAGTATTATAGTAGTTATATTCTTGTACATAGTGGCAGTATTATAGTAGTTATATTCTTGTACATAGGAGCAGTATTATAGTAGTTATATTCTCGTACATAGGAGTAGTATTATAGTAGTTATATTCTTGTACATAGTGGCAGTATTATAGTAGTTATATTCTTGTACATAGAAGTAGTATTATAGTAGTTATATTCTTCTACATAGTGGCAGTATTATAGCAGTTATATTCTTGCACATAGGGACAGTATTATAGTAGTTATTTTCTTGTACATAGGGGCAGTATTATAGTAGTTATATTCTTGTACATAGGAGCAGTATTATAGTTGTTATATTCTCGTACATAGGAGTAGTATTATAGTAGTTATATTCTTGTACATAGTGGCAGTATTATAGTAGTTATATTCTCGTACATAGGAGTAGTATTATAGTAGTTATATTCTTGTACATAGGAGTAGTATTATAGTAGTTATATTCTTGTACATAGGAGCAGTATTATAGTAGTTATATTCTTGTACATAGTGGCAGTATTATAGCAGTTATATTCTTGCACATAGGGACAGTATTATAGTAGTTATATTCTTGCACATAGGAGCAGTACTATAGTAGTTATATTCTTGTATATAGGAGCAGTATTATAGTAGTTATATTCTTGTACATAGGAGCAGTATTATAGTAATTATATTCTTGTACATAGGGGCAGTATTATAGTAGTTATATTCTTGTATATAGGAGCAGTATTATAGTAGTTATATTCTTGTACATAGGAGCAGTATTATAGTAGTTATATTCTTGTACATAGGAGCAGTATTATAGTAGTTATATTCTTGTACATAGGAGCAGTATTATAGTAGTTATATTCTTGCACATAGGAGCAGTATTATAGTAGTTATATTCTTGTATATAGGAGCAGTATTATAGTAGTTATATTCTTGTACATAGGGGGCAGTATTATAGTAGTTATATTCTTGTACATAGGAGCAGTATTATAGTAGTTATATTCTCGTACATAGGAGTAGTATTATAGTAGTTATATTCTTGTACATAGTGGCAGTATTATAGTAGTTATATTCTCGTACATAGGAGTAGTATTATAGTAGTTATATTCTTGTACATAGGAGTAGTATTATAGTAGTTATATTCTTGTACATAGGAGCAGTATTATAGTAGTTATATTCTTGTACATAGTGGCAGTATTATAGCAGTTATATTCTTGCACATAGGAGCAGTATTATAGTAGTTATATTCTTGTATATAGGAGCAGTATTATAGTAGTTATATTCTTGTACATAGGAGCAGTATTATAGTAGTTATATTCTTGTACATAGGAGCAGTATTATAGTAGTTATATTCTTGTACATAGGAGCAGTATTATAGTAGTTATATTCTTGTACATAGGGGCAGTATTATAGTAGTTATATTCTTGTACATAGGGGGCAGTATTATAGTAGTTATATTCTTGTACATAGGAGCAGTATTATAGTAGTTATATTCTTGTACATAGGAGCAGTATTATAGTAGTTATATTCTTGTACATAGGAGCAGTATTATAGTAGTTATATTCTTGCACATAGGAGCAGTATTATAGTAGTTATATTCTTGTATATAGGGAGCAGTATTATAGTAGTTATATTCTTGTACATAGGAGCAGTATTATAGTAGTTATATTCTTGTACATAGAGGGCAGTATTATAGCAGTTATATTCTTGTATATAGGGGCAGTATTATAGTAGTTATATTCTTGTACATAGGGGCAGTATTATTGTAGCTATATTCTTGTGCATGGGGCTGTATTATAGTATTTGCATTTTTCTATATAGGGTACATTAGTATGCACATATAATAAATTGCATTTATTGTGTTATACTGTAGAAATTAGCCACTTTAAATTCAGTAAGGGACATGAATATCATTAGTGGCACGAAATTCCATTTAGGAGTCTAACATCTGGTGTGTCACACTCGTAGCTTTTCTATATGATGTATGAATATACGCTAAGAACACATCTGCGGTATGTTTATTATTTGTCCTGTCGTTTTCTTCCATCTCTTGCCATCTTATCTGTTGCACAGTTAGTCTGTATAGATGTATGAATTCTCAGGGTGTAGCACTGTCTAGTGATTATCGCCCTCTGGTGTTTCATTTGAGTTGCTGCAGCTAATAGTGGTGACGTAATATTATTTGATTTTGCAGCTGACTCCTGTCAGTGATGGAGGCCGCGTAATGTCAGACTCTCTCCGCAGTCATGGTTGGTAATTACCGACGTGCGAGTCTTGTTTATCAGTCACAAATCCCGCTATCATGCATAATATAATATAGTGTTCCAAGTGGGACCATAAACAATGCGCCGCTTATTACAGTTCATTGGTCAAAGTTGCAATTCCACATACAACCTGCGGACGGGGGTGGCGCTGCATTATTAATAAAAGCACAGCCATGTTTTCCTAATCTTGTACGAATGTTCTCTGCTGGATCGTGAGAGCGGAAAGTTACAATTTGTTTTCGCTGTTTTGTCAGATTTTTGAGCGCTCTTCTCATGGGAATGACGCGAAAGTCTGTTTGTCTGATACATCAGCGCCGAGTATTAATAAGACGTGTAATAGACGAATGTGACCGCGGAAGCCTGCCCGGACCTCAGAATAAATAGAATAAATCACCTACACCCCCAGATGCAGAAAGCTTTATCTGAAGCCCCCCTATAACAGAGCTGCAAAATGTTCAGTTTGTCTGATTTTCCTCTTTCTAGGTATATTTTTGAGTAAAATGTAAATTGTTCTTTTATTCTATAGGAATAAATAAATAGGAAGGATGGGGGGATGATTCTGTGGTGCCCCTGAGGGTCCAGTCGCCACAGAGGTACTGCACCTCAGCCACAGGTGTACTACTCCACTCCTACCTGAGACCCACACTAGCATCCAACAAATCTGTATGCAGTGAGCTCCCTCTAGTGGTGACTGCAGGGATTTCTAGGTAAGCAGGAAAAGGAGCTGGATCCTCTCCCTATAGGACAGGCGCCTGCTGTGTTGTACAGCTGGCGCCTGCAGTGGCATGATCCTGCCCTTGAGTCTTTTAGGAAGAGCGCCTCCTCTCACAAAAAGTGCAAAAAAAAAAGAGATCAATTTATCTTGTGTTCCCCAATATGGCATCAATGAAATCTACAGGTCGACACGCAAAAAACAAGCCCTCATACGTTTATGGGGATGGCAAAATAAAAAAGTTCTGGGTCTTGGAAGAAGGGGAGAAAAAAACGCAAAAGGTAAAAAAAAAAAAACCTGCTTTGGCGCCTGTGGCTGCAGGTGAGTGATGAATCGCGTCATGTTTGTACGTGTGAGATTGATGAACGCCGCGTGTGAATGATGACTTATTACGGGGGCGTTGCGGCGGTAACAAGGGCCGTAATATTACAAAATTCTAATGAATGTGAAAATCAATGGGAGCCGACAAGTATTTGGAGAAAAATAAACGACGGACGCCGCGGCGCGGAATAATCCGGATTATTGATGGAAGCAAAAAAAAAAAAGTAATTATTAAATCAAGTGAATGATTCATGAGGCATGAAGGGGATTTCTGAGGCCCGAAACAGCCAGAGACTAAGAAATGGTGAATATTCAGACGTGGAGGATGGTCCTCCTCCTTGGAGGACCCAGAATGGCCACATATTACATAGGCAGCTCATTGATGCATTTTTTGAGGACGGCGTAATACCTCCTTTCTCCTGCGGGGGAGCTGCAGGGAGAGTGAGTAATTGCTGATAATATCCCGGTTCACAGCTAATCACTGGGGGAACCTTTAAGTTTAGAAATAGCATTAGAAGAATAAATGGGGACTCCTCTCCCGGGAGTTTTTGAGATACCCCTTTAAGATGCTCTTCCATGATATCTTAAAGGTGATGTCCATTATATCACACTCTTTTAGGTACACCGAGCAGAAAAGGGACAGACACGACTCCAGATCGCAATGTTTGCAAAACTCAGTATCAGTGCCAGACATTAGTAATTCCCATGGATCCGCTCTGCTGGGCGTCCCAGACCCCAAACTACTCCCTAGTACACCTATAACAGAGGGGGCAGCCAAATCTGCACCCTCGAAAGAGAAAGCCCACCCCTTCTCAGCTTTGTGGACCACCAAATCCAGAAAGCACATTAATCTAGACCTCCATAATAAATAACGACCCCCAAACCAGACATTTAACAAATAGAGACCTCATACCAAGCCTCAAAAATACTGGCCCCCAAACCCAGACCCTCTAACGGATTATGGACACCAAGCCAATTCCCTAAAAAAAAAAAAACAGACCCCAAGGCAGACATTAACAAATAGAGACCCCTAAACAAAAACCCCAAACCCAAAACTTATAAAGAACTACAGATCCCAGACCAGATCCCTATATAAATACAGAACACAAACCGTACATGAACAAATAAAGACCCAAGACCAAGCCCCCTAAATGCAAATTCCAAACCAGACTTTCATAACAAATATAGACCCCAAGCTAGACAATAACAAGGAGAGACCCTAGTCCAAACCTGAAAAATATAGACCCCAAACCAGACCCTCTAAAGAACTCTGAACCCAGACCAGGTCCCTATATAAATACAGAACCCAAACCATACATGAACAAATAATGACCCCACCGAAGAAGCCCCCTAAACGCAAACCCCAAGCCAGACCTCCATAACAAATACAGACCCCAAGCTAGACAATAACAAGGAGAGGCCCTAGGCCACAACTGCTACAGATAGACCCCAAACCAGACCCTCTAAAGAACTATGAACCCAGACCAGGTCCCTATATAAATACACAACCCAAACCATACATGAACAAATAATGACCCCACCGAAGAAGCCCCCTAAACGCAAACCCCAAGCCAGACCTCCATAACAAATACAGACCCCAAGCTAGACAATAACAAGGAGAGGCCCTAGGCCACAACTGCTACAGATAGACCCCAAACCAGACCCTCTAAAGAACTCTGAACCCAGACCAGGTCCCTATATAAATACAGAACCTAAACCATAGATGAACAAATAATGACCCCACCAAAGAAGCCCCCTAAACGCAAACCCCAAGCCAGACCTCCATAACAAACACAGATCCCAAGCTAGACAATAACAAGGAGAGGCCCTAGGCCACACCTGCTACAGATAGACCCCAAACCAGACCCTCTAAAGAGCTCTGAACCCAGACCAGGTCCCTATATAAATACAGAACCTAAACCATAGATGAACAAATAATGACCCCACCAAAGAAGCCCCCTAAACGCAAACCCCAAGCCAGACCTCCATAACAAACACAGATCCCAAGCTAGATAATAACAAGGAGAGACCCCAAGCCAAACCTTATAAAACAGATCACAAATCAGACCCTCAAAACTACTACCAACCCCCGACCAGTTTACTATATAAACACAGAACCCAAACCATACATGAACAAATAATGACCTCAGACCAAGCCCCCTAAACCTAAAACTTCTAAAGAACTATGGACCCCAGACCAGGTCCCTAAATAAATATAGACCCTAAATGACATATGGACAAATAAAGACCCCAGACCAAGCCCTCTAAATGAAAACCACCGAACCAGACCTCCATAATAAAGACTGACCCCAAGCCAGACATTAACAAGGCCAAACCTGATAAATAAAGTCCCCAAACCAGACCCTCTAAACTACTATGTACCCAGACCAGGACCCTATATAAATACAGACCCTAAACCACATATTAACAAATAGAGACTCAAATCCAAACTCTTTAAACTCAGACCCTAAAACCAGAACCTCTAAAGAACTATGGACCCCAAACCAAGTCCCTAAATAAATACAGAACCCATACCTGACTTTCTATGTATGTGTGACTTCTGGCGACCCTCACTTGTGAAATCCATGATGAGCGGCAGCGTTCACTACACTACAAACCTTACTCCAGCATACCGAGTTGCATGCCATTACGCGCCTCAACTGATTCATTAGAGGGAATCTGTCAGCAGGTTTTTGCTATGTAATATGAAAGCAGCATAATGTAGAGCAAGAGACCCTTATTCCAGCGATGTATCACTTACTAGGCTGTGTGCTGTAGTTTCAATGCAATCAGTGTTTTATCAGCAGGAGATTATCACTGTTGGACTAGGTGTCACATACACAGTAGTCAGGCTAATCTGTGTAACCCCGCCCCCACCACTGATTAGCAGTGCACACAGGAAGCTACCAATCAGGGGTGTGGGCGGGGTTACACAGAGCTCAGCATTCTAATCACTGATACATCTACATCAGAAAAAACTGTGATTTTATCAAAACTACAGCAAGCAGCCCAGTAAGTGACACATCGCTGGAATCAGAATCTCTGCTCCTACATTATGGTGCTCTCGTATTATGTAGATAAATCCTGCTGACAGATTCCCTTTAAGAGGCGTATGGCTCATAATGAATCAGGAGCATCTGCTCCAACATTGGAAAGGAAAGGGCCAGGCTGGCAGAATCAGGGTCACAGACCCCAAACCAGACCCCTTAAAGGAACGGATTTGGCCAGTGAGCCCATATGCCAGCCGTATACTCTGACGCGCTGCTCCTTGGCGTTCTGTACACGGAGCGCTGTGGGCGAGGAGCGCGGTTCCGTGCCGTCTGGCAGCGGCAGAGTTAATCAGACGAACGATCCCGTAGCCGCGCGCTTTGATGAAGTTCCAGGCCATTTACTGCTGTTAAACAATTCATGTTTAATCCTCTCGGCAGAAGCCGCGCTCTCGCGTGAAGGACAAATAACCTTCCTGTAAATCTCCTTCTCGGGAAACAGATTTTAGGGGCAAATGGAAACCTGCGCTGCATTACGGAGCGGTGCGAGCGGGATGAATGCGAATAGTGCTGCGCCTTCCATCAGGCCGAGAAGCAATCTGCAGCCGCAACGCCATTCATTCCCCGACGTGAGACATCTGTATACACTAATAACGTACTGCTATAACCTGGGCATCATCTGTGCATAATTATACATGTACAGCTGGTATAACCTGGGCATCTCCTGTATATAATTATACATGTACAGCTGGTATAACCTGGGCATCTCCTGTATTATATATGTACAGCTGGTATAACCTGGGCATCTCCTGTATTATATATGTACAGCTGGTGTAACCTGGGCATCTCCTGTATTATATATGTACAGGTGGTATAACCTGGGCATCTCCTGTATATAATTATATATGTGCAGCTGGTATAACCTGGGCATCATCTGTATATAATTATACATGTACAGCTGGTATAACCAGGGCATTTCCTGTATTATATATGTACAGCTGGTATAACCTGGGCATCTCCTGTATTATATATGTACAGCTGGTATAACCTGGGCATCTCCTGTATTATATATGTACAGCTGGTATAACCTGGGCATCTCCTGTATTATATATGTACAGGTGGTATAACCTGGGCATCTCCTGTATTATATATGTACAGCTGGTATGACCTGGGCATCTCCTGTATTATATATGTACAGCTGGTATAACCTGGGCATCTCCTGTATTATATATGTACAGCTGGTATAACCTGGGCATCTCCTGTATTATATATGTACTGCTGGTATAACCTGGGTATCTCCTGTATTATATATGTACTGCTGGTATAACCTGGGTATCTCCTGTATTATATATGTACAGCTGGTGTAACCTGGGCATCTCCTGTATTATATATGTACAGCTGGTATAACCTGGGCATCTCCTGTATTATATATGTACAGCTGGTGTAACCTGGGCATCTCCTGTATTATATATGTACAGGTGGTATAACCTGGGCATCTCCTGTATATAATTATATATGTGCAGCTGGTATAACCTGGGCATCATCTGTATATAATTATACATGTACAGCTGGTATAACCTGGGCATTTCCTGTATATAAATATATATGTACAGCTGGTATAACCTGGGCATCTCTTGTATATAATTATATATGTACAGCTGGTATAACCTGGGTATCGCCAGTATATAATTATATATGTACAGCTGGTATAACCTGGGCATCTCCTGTATTATACATGTACAGCTGGTATAACCTGGGCATCTCCTGTATTATATATATACAGCTGGTATAACCTGGGCATCATCTGTATATAATTATATATGTACAGCTGGTATAACCTGGGCATCTCCTGTATTATACATGTACAGCTGGCATAACCTGGGCATCTCCTGTATTATATATATACAGCTGGTATAACCTGGGCATCATCTGTATATAATTATATATGTACAGCTGGTATAACCTGGGCATTTCCTGTATATAAATATATATGTACAGCTGGTATAACCTGGGCATCTCTTGTATATAATTATATATGTACAGCTGGTATAACCTGGGCATCTCCTGTATTATATATGTACAGCTGGTATAACCTGAGCATCATCTGTATATAATTATATATGTACAGCTGGTATAACCTGGGAATTTCCTGTATATAAATATATATGTACAGCTGGTATAACCTGGGCATCTCTTGTATATAATTATATATGTACAGCTGGTATAACCTGGGCATCTCCTGTATTATATATGTACAGCTGGAATAACCTGGGCATCTCCTGTATTATATATGTACAGCTGGTATAACCTGGGCATCATCTGTATATAATTATATATGTACAGCTGGTATAACCTGGGCATTTCCTGTATATAAATATATATGTACAGCTGGTATAACCTGGGCATCTCTTGTATATAATTATATATGTACAGCTGGTATAACCTGGGCATCTCCTGTATTATATATGTACAGCTGGTATAACCTGGGCATCTCCTGTATTATATATGTACAGCTGGTATAACCTGGGCATCTCCTGTATATAACTATATATGTACAGCTGGTATAACCTGGGCATCTCCTGTATTATATATGTACAGCTGGTATAACCTGGGCATCTCCTGTATTATATATGTACAGCTGGTATAACCTGGGCATCTCCTGTATTATATATGTACAGCTGGTATAACCTGGGCATCTCCTGTATTATATATGTACAGCTGGTATAACCTGGGCATCTCCTGTATTATATATGTACAGCTGGTATAACCTGGGCATCATCTGTATATAATTATATATGTACAGCTGGTATAACCTGGGCATTTCCTGTATATAAATATATATGTACAGCTGGTATAACCTGGGCAGCTCTTGTATATAATTATATATGTACAGCTGGTATAACCTGGGCATCTCCTGTATTATATATGTACAGCTGGTATAACCTGGGCATCTCCTGTATTATATATGTACAGCTGGTATAACCTGGGCACCATCTGTATATAATAATATATGTACAGCTGGTATAACCTGGGCATTTCCTGTATATAAATATATATGTACAGCTGGTATAACCTGGGCATCTCTTGTATATAATTATATATGTACAGCTGGTATAACCTGGGCATCTCCTGTATTATATATGTATAGCTGGTATAACCTGGGCATCTCCTATATTATATATGTACAGCTGGTATAACCTGGGCATCATCTGTATATAATTATATATGTACAGCTGGTATAACCTGGGCATTTCCTGTATATAAATATATATGTACAGCTGGTATAACCTGGGCATCTCTTGTATATAATTATATATGTACAGCTGGTATAACCTGGGCATCTCCTGTATTATATATGTACAGCTGGTATAACCTGGGCATCATCTGTATATAATTATATATGTACAGCTGGTATAACCTGGGCATTTCCTGTATATAAATATATATGTACAGCTGGTATAACCTGGGCATCTCTTGTATATAATTATATATGTACAGCTGGTATAACCTGGGCATCTCCTGTATTATATATGTACAGCTGGTATAACCTGGGCATCTCCTGTATTATATATGTACAGCTGGTATAACCTGGGCATCTCCTGTATATAACTATATATGTACAGCTGGTATAACCTGGGCATTTCCTGTATATAAATATATATGTACAGCTGGTATAACCTGGGCATCTCTTGTATATAATTATATATGTACAGCTGGTATAACCTGGGCATCTCCTGTATTATATATGTACAGCTGGTATAACCTGGGCATCTCCTGTATTATATATGTACAGCTGGTATAACCTGGGCATCTCCTGTATATAACTATATATGTACAGCTGGTATAACCTGGGCATCTCCTGTATTATATATGTACAGTTGGTATAACCTGGGCATCTCCTGTATTATATATGTACAGCTGGTATAACCTGGGCATCTCCTGTATTATATATGTACAGCTGGTATAACCTGGGCATCTCCTGTATATAACTATATATGTACAGCTGGTATAACCTGGGCATCTCCTGTATTATATATGTACAGCTGGTATAACCTGGGCATCTCCTGTATTATATATGTACAGCTGGTATAACCTGGGCATCTCCTGTATTATATATGTACAGCTGGTATAACCTGGGCATCTCCTGTATTATATATGTACAGCTGGTATAACCTGGGCATCTCCTGCATATAACTATATATGTACAGCTGGTATAACCTGGGCATCTCCTGTATTATATATGTACAGCTGGTATAACCTGGGCATCTCCTGTATATAACTATATATGTACAGCTGGTATAACCTGGGCATCTCCTGTATTATATATGTACAGCTGGTATATCCTGGGCATCTCCTGTATTACATATGTACAGCTGGTATAACCTGGGCATCTCTCCCTCCATATATGATGAGATAAATCACTGCTGTTTGTAGCTTCATCCTCCTGTGATTTTCTGTGATTAATATGGAAATGTGACAATGTTCTCACGAGGCCGATAGAAGCTGATATCTGTGAGTCATCGCTTTGCTTTCAGAGCTCGATACTTAACATTTACATTATAAATCTTATGATAAAAAAAAAATCTCCTTAAACAACCAAAAATATTTATGTCTCATCCTCCAGCCTGAGGAGGGAAGTGCAGCTGCCATCTGATTGGCTGATTTGGGCACCGCCCCCGCTTACATTAATAATAGCATCAAAACCAAACATTGAGGAGATGATTGGGGGAGAATGTCCTGGACGAGGGGCCGCCTGTGTCCCATGGGGTCTTATCTGGACTCAACCAGAGGCTGCTTCCCAGACAGTCACATCAGTGCCCTAAAATAGTCCAAATCCTTCGCACCTTCCCTCCCGAAATTCCACAGTGGCCTCTTTACACCGACAGTAGAAAGATAACAGCTGAGCGGAATGTGCAAAACTGAGAAGACTCTATAGCCAGAAAATCGTAATATTTATTTCGTACATCATATAACTTGCTTTTACAAAAGAATTATCAGGAAACCATCAGCAAGCAGGTTGGTTTTTGTTAACTATTTATCTATGAAAATCGGTTCAAAGAAGATCTTAAATTCGATAGGAGCAAATATTTTTAAACACAATTTGTGACAATAAATAAAAAAAAAATATTATGCGCTCTCGATCTATCTCAATGTCTTTCTTTGTTCGATGTCACCTATTAGAAAGTGATAAACTACAAAAGACTCCTCCCCCGAGGAACTGGACTGTTAGAAATCAAGGGAAAAGCACATTAAACAACAAGTTATGGAATGAAGATGAAAGGGGGGACCCAATACCACACTTTTAAGTCCTAAGGGGCCCACTTTGATTTCTGCTATGGAGACCCCTGTCACCAGAGTCTGCCAGTAATGGTTACCTTAACCAGGTGTCCAAGCAAAGGTGAGGAGGAGTTTATAATAGAAGCTGCCCATGTGGCCCTACGTCCTATCAGAGAAGGGACCCATGTATTTCATTGTTCAATGTCACCTATTAGAAAGCGATAGACTATTCAAGACTCCTCCCCCGAGGAACTGGACTGTTAGAAAAGCGCATTAACCAATAAGTTATGGAATGATGTTGAAGGGGAGACCAAATACCATTCTTTTATGTCCTAGGGGCCCACTTTGATTTGATTTGATTTACCTTGACCAGGCGTCCAAACAAAGGTCAGAAGAAGTTTATAATATTAGCAGCTTGTGAGGCCCAATGAGAGAAGGGACAAATGTATTTCATTGTCCAATGTTTTCTATTAGAAAACGATAAACTATTCAAGACTCCTCCCCTGAGGAACTGGACTGTTAGAAAACAAGGAAAAATGGCATAGGAAATAAGTTGAAGGGGGGAACCAATACCAAGCTTTTAAGTCCTAAGGGGCCCACTTTGATTTCAGCTATGGAGACTCTCGTCACCAGAGTCTTCCAGTAATGGTTACCTTAACCAGGTGTCCAAGTAAAGGTGAGGAGTTTATAATAGGAGAAGCCCATGTGGCCCTACGTCCTATCAGAGATGGGACCAATGTATTTCATTGTCCAATGTCACCTATTAGAAAGCGATAAACTATTCAAGACTCCTCCCCCGAGGAACTGGACTGTTAGAAAAGCACATTAACCAATAAGTTATGGAATGATGTTGAAGGGTAGACCAAATACCATTCTTTATGTCCTAGGGGCCCACTTTGATTTGATTTGCCTTAACCAGGTGTCCAAACAAAGGTCAGAAGACGTTTATAATATTAGCAGCTTGTGAGGCCCTATGAGAGAAGGGACAAATGTATTTCATTATCCAATGTCATCTATTAGAAAACAATAAACTATTCAAGACTCCTCCCCTGAGGAACTGGAGTTTTAGAAAACAAGAAAAAATGGCATTGGAAATAAGTTGAAGGGGGGAACCAATACCAAGCTTTTAAGTCCTAGGGTGCCCACTTTGATTTCTGCTATGGAGACCCCTTTCACCAGAGTCTTCCAGTAATGGTTACCTTAAACAGGTGTCCGAGCAAAGGTGAGGAGGACTGTTTACGTTCCTCATAGGATGTCCCCAATCTGTTTCTGGGAACGCCCACTAGGAGCTCTTCCAAATAGCCCTCATGTTTTTATGATCCAAGATAGCCCCAAATTTACCTGGAAATTCTGGAAAAATCAGGTGAGGGGTTGGACAAGTGATGGCATTTTCCACCCTCAGCAGACGGGGGCAGCATTTCCATGTTTTATGCGAGGCTCCTCCCTGTTGTCCATTACACCCTTATGAATTTTTTTTTACCACTCAGATTTTCTTTAGAATTGATATTTTTAAGGCTTTCAGCTATTTTGGCAAAAGTGAGTAAGAGGTTAATGAGGTTTTCGCGTTTTTCTGCTCGCTCGGCTCTTCCACCCGTAAACTATTACAAACTTTTAATGAAACGGATAAAATTCAATTACTGAGGTTTCCTTTCACCCGCGGGCTAATTGTAGCTTTTTGTTTTGTTTTGCATCTGTTGAAGCCCCTGTAATTGGTTATGTGTCTACAAAGGACGCGTGCCGAAAACACCTGCTCGCATCTCATTCTGACAGGTGCGTTATTGGGTTAGCCATTTTTTTTTTATAGGGGCTGGTCGTGCATGCCGATGAATTGCGGGAGGCGGCAGCCAAGGGAATGCATTTAAAGGGATTGTGCGGATCGTTCCCAGAAGCTGCAAGAAAGTGAGGGAGCATAGCGATGTAGCAGAGCAGAGATAGTACTGCCATTATCAAGATATCAGACCCTAGAAAAAGTTTTAAAAAAAGCTTCTTTCATGCTGGAGGAACCACAAGTAACATAGTTAGTAAGGCCGAAAAAAGACATTTGTCCATCCAGTTCAGCCTATATTCCATCATAATAAATCCCCAGATTTACGTCCTTCTACAGAACCTAATAATTGTATGATACAATATTGTTCTGCTCCAGGAAGACATCCAGGCCTCTCTTGAACCCCTCGACTGAGTTCGCCATCACCACCTCCTCAGGCAAGCGATTCCAGATTCTCACTGCCCTAACAGTAAAGAATCCTCTTCTATGTTGGTGGAAAAACCTTCTCTCCTCCAGACGCAAAGAATGCCCCCTTGTGCCCGTCACCTTCCTTGGTATAAACAGATCCTCAGCGAGATATTTGTATTGTCCCCTTATATACTTATACATGGTTAATAGATCGCCCCTCAGTCGTCTTTTTTCTAGACTAAATAATCCTAATTTCGCTAATCTATCTGGGTATTGTAGTTCTCCCATCCCCTTTATTAATTTTGTTGCCCTCCTTTGTACTCTCTCTAGTTCCATTATATCCTTCCTGAGCACCGGTGCCCAAAACTGGACACAGTACTCCATGTGCGGTCTAACTAGGGATTTGTACAGAGGCAGTATAATGCTCTCATCATGTGTATCCAGACCTCTTTTAATGCACCCCATGATCCTGTTTGCCTTGGCAGCTGCTGCCTGGCACTGGCTGCTCCAGGTAAGTTTATCATTAACTAGGATCCCCAAGTCCTTCTCCCTGTCAGATTTACCCAGTGGTTTCCCGTTCAGTGTGTAATGGTGACATTGATTCCTTCTTCCCATGTGTATAACCTTACATTTATCATTGTTAAACCTCATCTGCCACCTTTCAGCCCAAGTTTCCAACTTATCCAGATCCATCTGTAGCAGAATACTATCTTCTCTTGTATTAACTGCTTTACATAGTTTTGTATCATCTGCAAATATCGATATTTTACTGTGTAAACCTTCTACCAGATCATTAATGAATATGTTGAAGAGAACAGGTCCCAATACTGACCCCTGCGGTACCCCACTGGTCACAGCGACCCAGTTAGAGACTATACCATTTATAACCACCCTCTGCTTTCTATCACTAAGCCAGTTACTAACCCATTTACACACATTTTCCCCCAGACCAAGCATTCTCATTTTGTGTACCAACCTCTTGTGCGGCACGGTATCAAACGCTTTGGAAAAATCGAGATATACCACGTCCAATGACTCACCGTGGTCCAGCCTATAGCTTACCTCTTCATAAAAACTGATTAGATTGGTTTGACAGGAGCGATTTCTCATAAACCCATGCTGATATGGAGTTAAACAGTTATTCTCATTGAGATAATCCAGAATAACATCCCTCAGAAACCCTTCAAATATTTTACCAACAATAGAGGTTAGACTTACTGGCCTATAATTTCCAGGTTCACTTTTAGAGCCCTTTTTGAATATTGGCACCACATTTGCTATGCGCCAGTCCTGCGGAACAGACCCCGTCGCTATAGAGTCCCTAAAAATAAGAAATAATGGTTTATCTATTACATTACTTAGTTCTCTTAGTACTCGTGGGTGTATGCCATCCGGACCCGGAGATTTATCTATTTTAATCTTATTTAGCCGGTTTCGCACCTCTTCTTGGGTTAGATTGGTGACCCTTAATATAGGGTTTTCATTGTTTCTTGGGATTTCACCTAGTCACCTAGTCAGCCCATTATATAGATCAAAGACTTATTTCAATGTGTAATACTTCATTTCACCTGTGGTGGCGCTGCAGAGGTTGAACACTTGCTAGTGGGACCATCCACAGTTTATGGCTGACGGGTGGTGGTTCCATGTTGCATATTTGTGAACGGATTGACATTTGACTTTAATGACAAAGGTGTAATATATTATTTCACCAGTAGGGGCGCTTGCTTCCGCGTCACCTAACTGATGGGTGTAGTCTAATGGCGCAGCATGGGGGAAGGAGGACAGCAGCAGTTTTCCAAGGTGCCAAATTCTTTGGAGGGCGCAAAATTTACTCCCACGACCTCACTAATAAAGAGCTGTTCTGACAGCGATGTCTTGAGTCTGACTATGCAGAGTGCAGCTGGTATGATGAGTTCGTTATCAACTGCTGCGCTCTGCATAGGCAGCGAAGGAGATGGTAAAGCTGTTAGTATCATGAAATGAGCTTTGTTATTTTACGTTGTTCCTTTTTATATGTTTCACTTTTCATTACATTTTTTATTCAACTAGGTTATAATGTCATAACACCAGCCCTATCCCTATTCTCAGGGCCCTAAATCTAGTCCTAACCCTAAATATAGTCCTTGCTCTAACCCTAACCGTTCCAAAAAAGTGTAAAAACTTAAAAACAGCTGTTATTACATTTTTTATGCAAATATGTTGTAACACCAGCCCTATCCCTAACCCTGTTCCCAATCTCAATCCTAGCCATAATCCTATTCCCAACTTCAAACCTAGCACTATCCCTAACCCTATTCCCAACCCAATCCTAACCCTATCCCTAACCCTATTCCCTATCCCAATCCTAGCCCTAACCCTATTTCCAACCCAATTTTAACCCTATCCCTAACCCTATTCCCTATCCCAATCCTAGCCCTAACCCTATTCCCAACCCAATCCTAACCCTACCCCTAACCCTATTTCCAACCCCAAACTTAGCCCTAACCCCATTCCCAACCCCAATTGTAGCCCTATCCCAAACCCTATTCCCAACCCCCAATCCTAGCCCTAACCCTATTCCCAACCCAATCCTAACCCTATCCCTAACCCTATTCCCAACCCAATCCTAACCCTATCCCTAACCCTATTCCCAACCCAATCCTAACCCTATCCCTAACCCTATTCCCTACCCCAATCCTAGCCCTAATCCTATTCCCAACCCAAACCTAACCCTATCCCTAACCCTATTCCCTACCCCAATCCTAGCCCTAACCCCATTCCCAACCCCAATTGTAGCCCTATCCCAAACCCTATTCCCAACCCAATCCTAACCCTATCCCTAACCCTATTCCCAACCCAATCCTAACCCTATCCCTAACCCTATTCCCTACCCGAATCCTAGCCCTAACCCTATTCCCAACCCAATCCTAACCCTATCCCTAACCCTATTCCCTATCCCAATCCTAGCCCTAACCCTATTTCCAACCCCAAACTTAGCACTAACCCCATTCCCAACCCCAATTGTAGCCCTATCCCAAACCCTATTCCCAACCCCAATCCTAGCCCTAACCCTATTCCCAACCCAATCCTAACCCTATCCCTAACCCTATTCCCTATCCCAATCCTATCCCTATCCCTAACCCTATTCCCTATCCCAATCCTAACCCTATCCCTAACCCTATTCCCTATCCCAATCCTAGCCCTAACCCTATTCCCAATCCTAACCCTATCCCTAACCCTATTCCCAATCCTAACGCTATCCCTATTCCCAATCCTAGCCCTATCCCTATTCCCTATCTCAATCCTAGCCCTAGCCCTAACCCTATTCCCAATCCTATCCCTATTCCCAATTCTAGCCCTATCCCTAACCCTATTCCCAATCCTAACCCTATCCCTATTCCAAATCCTAGCCCTATCCCTATTCCCTATCTCAATCCTAGCCCTAGCCCTAACCCTATTCCCAATCCTATCCCTATCCCTAACCCTATTCCCAATTCTAGCCCTATCCCTAACCCTATTCCCTATCCCAATCCTAGCCCTATCACTAACCCTATTCCCAACCCCAAACCTAGCCCTATCACTAATCACAGTTAGGGTAAAAAAAAAAAAAAAGTGTAAAAATGGAAAAGTAGCTGTTATTAAATTCTATGCAAATTTGTGATAAAACCAGCCCTATCCCTAACCCTATTCCCGACCCCAATCCTAGCCCTAGCCTTAACCACAGCTAGGGCAAGAAAAAGTGTAAAACTGGAAAAGCAGCTGTTAGTAGTGAACGATGACATTATGGAATCATGTCTCAGTTGCTGCCTATGCAGAGCACGATGAGTTTGCCATTAGCTCCAGTGCTCTCAATAGGCAGAGACCGAAAGGACATACTGAGCAGATGATGAATGCAGACAGCACCATTTGCGAGGTTTTGCACATGATTCCATACTGTCTTCATCCAATACTGACAGCTGGTTTTAAGTTTTTACACATTTTCTAGCTCTAGGGATAGGGTTAGGGTTCGGCATAGGACTGGTGTTATGGCATATTTCCATAAAATTATAATACCTGCTGATTATACATTATTATCGGACCCCATAGAGCTTCGACTAGGTTTAGGGTTAGGGCTAGATTTGGGGATAGGAATAGGGGTAGGGATAGGGCTAGTGCTATATGGTTGAATAAAAAATGTAATAAAAATTAAACGTAAAATTTTTTTTAAAATGATGCAAAATTATTTCTTTTTAAATTTGTATGTCTAATCTTAGCCATTAGCAAAAAAAAAATTCTTAGAGTGAAACTACAATTACCGTACATCAGTGTTTTCTTAAAATATATGTTTGGAAGATAAGAGGTTAAATATGGAATTAGTATTAGTATTAGACAATGGAAGGATCTGATTGGCTGCTATTAGGAATAATCTCATTATGATAAAGTTGAGCTACGAGGACAAAGAAGCAAGAAGAGTTGTCATGGGGAAAAAAATAAAAAAATTAAATAACTGGTAATTATCTCCTACATTTTGCTTTATTTGATGGATTGTAATTATAAGCTCTGGGGTATAATACAGTATGTAACTCAGGATCAGTAATGTAATGTATGTACACAGTGACTGCACCAGCAGAATAGTGAGTGCAGCTCTGGGGTATAATACAGGAGGTAACTCAGGATCAGTAATGTAATGTATGTACACAGTGACTGCACCAGCAGAATAGTGAATGCAGCTCTGGAGTATAATACAGGAGGTATCTCAGGATCAGGAATGTAATGTATGTACACAGTGACTGCACCAGCAGAATAGTGAGTGCAGCTCTGGAGTATAATACAGGAGGTATCTCAGGATCAGGAATGTAATGTATGTATACAGTGACTGCACCAGCAGAATAGTGAGTGCAGCTCTGGAGTATAATACAGGAGGTATCTCAGGATCAGTAATGTAATGTATGTATACAGTGACTGCACCAGCAGAATAATGAATGCAGCTCTGGAGTATAATACAGGATGTAACTCAGGATCAGTAATGTAATGTATATACATAGTGACTGCACCAGCAGAATAGTGAGTGCAGCTCTGGAGTATAATACAGGAGGTAACTCAGGATCAGTAATGTAATGTATGTACACAGTGACTGCACCAGCAGAATAGTGAGTGCAGCTCTGGGGTATAATACAGGATGTAACTCAGGATCAGTAATGTAATGTATGTACACAGTGACTGCACCAGCAGAATAGTGAGTGCAGCTCTGGGGTATAATACAGGATGTAACTCAGGATCAGTAATGTAATGTATGTACACAGTGACTGCACCAGCAGTATAGTGAGTGCAGCTCTGGGGTATAATACAGGAAGTAACTCAGGATCAGTAATGTAATGTATGTACACAGTGACTGCACCAGCAGAATAGTGAGTGCAGCTCTGCAGTATAATACAGGAGGTATCTCAGGATCAGTAATGTAATGTATGTACACAGTGACTGCACCAGCAGAATAGTGAGTGCAGCTCTGGGGTATAATACAGGAAGTAACTCAGGATCAGTAATGTAATGTATGTACACAGTGACTGCACCAGCAGAATAGTGAGTGCAGCTCTGGAGTATAATACAGGAGGTATCTCAGGATCAGTAATGTAATGTATGTACACAGTGACTGCACCAGCAGAATAGTGAGTGCAGCTCTGGGGTATAATACAGGATGTAACTCAGGATCAGTAATGTAATGTATGTACACAGTGACAGCACCAGCAGAATAGTGAGTGCAGCTCTGGAGTATAATACAGGATGTAACTCAGGATCAGTAATGTAATGTATGTACACAGTGACTGCACCAGCAGAATAGTAAGTGCAGCTCTGGGGTATAAAACAGGATGTAACTCAGGATCAGTAATGTAATGTATCTACACAGTGACTGCACCAGCAGACTAGTGAGTGCAGCTCTGGAGTATAATACAGGATGTAACTAAGGATCAGTAATGTAATGTATGTACACAGTGACTGCACCAGCAGAATAGTGAGTGCAGCTCTGGGGTATAATACAGGATGTAACTCAGGATTAGTAATGTAATGTATGTACACAGTGACTGCACCAGCAGAATAGTGAGTGCAGCTCTGGGGTATAATACAGGATGTAACTCAGGATCAGTAATGTAATGTATGTACACAGTGACTGCACCAGCAGAATAGTGAGTGCAGCTCTGGTGTATAATACAGGATTTAACTCAGGATCAGTAATGTAATGTATGTACATAGTGACTGCACCAGCAGAATAGTGAGTGCAGCTCTGGAGGATAATACAGGATATAACTCAGGATCAGTAATGTAATGTATGTACACAGTGACTGCACCAGCAGAATAGTGAGTTCAGCTCTGGAGTATAATACAGGATGTAACTCAGGATCAGTAATGTAATGTATGTACACAGTGACTGCACCAGCAGAATAGTGAGTGCAGCTCTGGAGGATAATACAGGATGTAACTCAGGATCAGTAATGTAATATATGTACACACTGACTGCACCAGCAGAAAGTGAGTGCAGCTCTGGAGTATAATACAGGCTGTAACTCAGGATCAGTAATGTAATTTAAGTACACAGTGACTGCACCAGCAGAATAGTGAGTGCAGCTCTGGAGAATAATACAGGATGTAACTAAGGATCAGTAATGTAATGTATGTACACATTGACTGCACCAGCAGAATAGTGAGTGCAGCTCTGGAGTATAATACAGGAGGTAACTCAGGATCAGTAATGTAATGTATGTACACAGTGACTGCGCCAGCAGAATAGTGAGTGCAGCTCTGGGGTATAATACAGGATGTAACTCAGGATCAGTAATGTAATGTATGTACACAGTGACTGCACCAGCAGAATAGTGAATGCAGCTCTGGAGTATAATACAGGATGTAACTCAGGATCAGTAATGTAATGTATGTACACAGTGACTGCACCAGCAGAATAGTGAGTGCAGTTCTGGGGTATAATACAGGATGTAACTCAGGATTAGTAATGTAATGTATGTACACAGTGACTGCACCAGCAGAATAGTGAGTGCAGCTCTGGGGTATAATACAGGATATAACTCAGGATCAGTAATGTAATGTATGTACACAGTGACTGCACCAGCAGAATAGTGAGTGCAGCTCTGGAGTATAATACAGGATGTAACTCAGGATCAGTAATGTAATGTATGTACACAGTGACTGCACCAGCAGAATAGTGAGTGAAGCTCTGGAGGATAATACAGGATATAACTCAGGATCAGTAATGTAATGTATGTACACAGTGACTGCACCAGCAGAATAGTGAGTGCAGCTCTGGAGTATAATACAGGATGTAACTCAGGATCAGTAATGTAATGTATGTACACAATGACTGCACCAGCAGAATAGTGAGTGCAGCTCTGGGGTATAATACAGGATGTAACTCAGGATCAGTAATGTAATGTATGTACACAGTGACTGCACCAGCAGAATAGTGAGTGCAGCTCTGGGGTATAATACAGGATGTAACTCAGAATCAGTAATGTAATGTATGTACACAGTGACAGCACCAGCAGAATAGTGAGTGCAGCTCTGGGGTATAATACAGGATGTAACTCAGGATCAGTAATGTAATGTCTGTACACAGTGACTGCACCAGCAGAATAGTGAGTGCAGCTCTGGGGTATAATACAGGATGTAACTCAGGATCAGTAATGTAATGTCTGTACACAGTGACTACAGCAGCAGAATAGTGAGTGCAGCTCTGGGGTATAATACAGGATGTAACTCAGGATCAGTAATGTAATGTATATACACAGTGACTACAGCAGCAGAATAGTGAGTGCAGCTCTGGGGTATAATACAGGAAGTAACTCAGGATCAGTAATGTAATGTATGTACACAGCGACTGCACCAGCAGAATAGTGAGTGCAGCTCTGGGGTATAATACAGGATGTAACTCAGGATCAGTAATGTATGTACACAGTGACTGCACCAGCAGAATAGTGAGTGCAGCTCTGGGGTATAATACAGAATGTAACTCAGGATCAGTAATGTAAGGTATGTACACAGTGACTGAACCAGCAGAATAGTGAGTGCAGCTCTGGGGTATAATACAGGATGTAACTCAGGATCAGTAATGTAATGTATATACATAGTGACTGCACCAGCAGAATAGTGAGTGCAGCTCTGGAGGATAATACAGGATATATCTCAGGATCAGTAATGTAATGTATGTACACAGTGACTGCACCAGCAGAATAGTGAGTGCAGCTCTGGGGTATAATACAGGATGTAACTCAGGATCAGTAATGTAATGTATGTACACAGTGACTGCACCAGCAGAATAGTGAGTGCAGCTCTGGAGTATAATACAGGATGTAACTCAGAATCAGTAATGTAATGTATGTACACAGTGACAGCACCAGCAGAATAGTGAGTGCAGCTCTGGGGTATAATACAGGATGTAACTCAGGATCAGTAATGTAATGTCTGTACACAGTGACTGCACCAGCAGAATAGTGAGTGCAGCTCTGGGGTATAATACAGGATGTAACTCAGGATCAGTAATGTAATGTCTGTACACAGTGACTACAGCAGCAGAATAGTGAGTGCAGCTCTGGGGTATAATACAGGATGTAACTCAGGATCAGTAATGTAATGTATATACACAGTGACTACAGCAGCAGAATAGTGAGTGCAGCTCTGGGGTATAATACAGGAAGTAACTCAGGATCAGTAATGTAATGCATGTACACAGCGACCGCACCAGCAGAATAGTGAGTGCAGCTCTGGGGTATAATACAGGATGTAACTCAGGATCAGTAATGTATGTACACAGTGACTGCACCAGCAGAATAGTGAGTGCAGCTCTGGAGTATAATACAGGATGTAACTCAGGATCAGTAATGTAATGTATGTACACAGTGACTGCACCAGCAGAATAGTGAGTGCAGCTCTGGAGTATAATACAGGATGTAACTCAGGATCAGTAATGTAATGTATGTGCACAGTGACTGCACCAGCAGAATAGTGATTGCAGCTCTGGGGTATAATACAGGATGTAACTCAGGATCAGTAATGTAATGTATGTACACAGTGACTGCACCAGCAGATTAGTGAGTGCAGCTCTGGAGTATAATACAGGATGTAACTCAGGATCAGTAATGTAATGTATGTACATAGTGACCGCACCAGCAGAATAGTGAGTGCAGCTCTGGAGGATAATACAGGATATAACTCAGGATCAGTAATGTAATGTATGTACACAGTGACCGCACCAGCAGAATAGTGAGTGCAGCTCTGGGGTATAATACAGGATGTACCTCAGGATCAGTAATGTAATGTATGTACACAGTGACTACACCAGCAGAATAGTGAGTGCAGCTCTGGAGTATAATACAGGATGTAACTCAGGATCAGTAATGTAATGTATGTACACAGTGACTGCACCAGCAGAAAGTGAGTGCAGCTCTGGAGTATAATACAGGATGTAACTCAGGATCAGTAATGTAATTTAAGTACACAGTGATTGCACCAGCAGAATAGTAAGTGCAGCTCTGGAGAATAATACAGGATGTAACTAAGGATCAGTAATGTAATGTATGTACACATTGACTGCACCAGCAGAATAGTGAGTGCAGCTCTGGAGTATAATACAGGAGGTAACTCAGGATCAGTAATGTAATGTATGTACACAGTGACTGCGCCAGCAGAATAGTGAGTGCAGCTCTGGGGTATAATACAGGATGTAACTCAGGATCAGTAATGTAATGTATGTACACAGTGACTGCACCAGCAGAATAGTGAATGCAGCTCTGGAGTATAATACAGGATGTAACTAAGGATCAGTAATGTAATGTATGTACACAGTGACTGCACCAGCAGAATAGTGAGTGCAGCTCTGGGGTATAATACAGGATGTAACTCAGGATTAGTAATGTAATGTATGTACACAGTGACTGCACCAGCAGAATAGTGAGTGCAGCTCTGGGGTATAATACAGGATGTAACTCAGGATCAGTAATGTAATGTATGTACACAGTGACTGCACCAGCAGAATAGTGAGTGCAGCTCTGGTGTATAATACAGGATGTAACTCAGGATCAGTAATGTAATGTATGTACATAGTGACTGCACCAGCAGAATAGTGAGTGCAGCTCTGGAGGATAATACAGGATATAACTCAGGATCAGTAATGTAATGTATGTACACAGTGACTGCACCAGCAGAATAGTGAGTTCAGCTCTGGAGTATAATACAGGATGTAACTCAGGATCAGTAATGTAATGTATGTACACAGTGACTGCACCAGCAGAATAGTGAGTGCAGCTCTGGAGGATAATACAGGATGTAACTCAGGATCAGTAATGTAATATATGTACACACTGACTGCACCAGCAGAAAGTGAGTGCAGCTCTGGAGTATAATACAGGCTGTAACTCAGGATCAGTAATGTAATTTAAGTACACAGTGACTGCACCAGCAGAATAGTGAGTGCAGCTCTGGAGAATAATACAGGATGTAACTAAGGATCAGTAATGTAATGTATGTACACATTGACTGCACCAGCAGAATAGTGAGTGCAGCTCTGGAGTATAATACAGGAGGTAACTCAGGATCAGTAATGTAATGTATGTACACAGTGACTGCGCCAGCAGAATAGTGAGTGCAGTTCTGGGGTATAATACAGGATGTAACTCAGGATCAGTAATGTAATGTATGTACACAGTGACTGCACCAGCAGAATAGTGAATGCAGCTCTGGAGTATAATACAGGATGTAACTCAGGATCAGTAATGTAATGTATGTACACAGTGACTGCACCAGCAGAATAGTGAGTGCAGCTCTGGGGTATAATACAGGATGTAACTCAGGATTAGTAATGTAATGTATGTACACAGTGACTGCACCAGCAGAATAGTGAGTGCAGCTCTGGAGTATAATACAGGATGTAACTCAGGATCAGTAATGTAATGTATGTACACAGTGACTGCACCAGCAGAATAGTGAGTGAAGCTCTGGAGGATAATACAGGATATAACTCAGGATCAGTAATGTAATGTATGTACACAGTGACTGCACCAGCAGAATAGTGAGTGCAGCTCTGGAGTATAATACAGGATGTAACTCAGGATCAGTAATGTAATGTATGTACACAGTGACTGCACCAGCAGAATAGTGAGTGCAGCTCTGGGGTATAATACAGGATGTAACTCAGGATCAGTAATGTAATGTAAGTACACAGTGACTGCACCAGCAGAAAGTGAGTGCAGCTCTGGAGTATAATACAGGATGTAACTCAGGATCAGTAATGTAATTTAAGTACACAGTGATTGCACCAGCAGAATAGTGAGTGCAGCTCTGGAGAATAATACAGGATGTAACTAAGGATCAGTAATGTAATGTATGTACACATTGACTGCACCAGCAGAATAGTGAGTGCAGCTCTGGAGTATAATACAGGATGTAACTCAGGATCAGTAATGTAATGTATGTACACAGTGACTGCACCAGCAGAATAGTGAGTGAAGCTCTGGAGGATAATACAGGATATAACTCAGGATCAGTAATGTAATGTATGTACACAGTGACTGCACCAGCAGAATAGTGAGTGCAGCTCTGGAGTATAATACAGGATGTAACTCAGGATCAGTAATGTAATGTATGTACACAATGACTGCACCAGCAGAATAGTGAGTGCAGCTCTGGGGTATAATACAGGATGTAACTCAGGATCAGTAATGTAATGTATGTACACAGTGACTGCACCAGCAGAATAGTGAGTGCAGCTCTGGGGTATAATACAGGATGTAACTCAGAATCAGTAATGTAATGTATGTACACAGTGACAGCACCAGCAGAATAGTGAGTGCAGCTCTGGGGTATAATACAGGATGTAACTCAGGATCAGTAATGTAATGTCTGTACACAGTGACTGCACCAGCAGAATAGTGAGTGCAGCTCTGGGGTATAATACAGGATGTAACTCAGGATCAGTAATGTAATGTCTGTACACAGTGACTACAGCAGCAGAATAGTGAGTGCAGCTCTGGGGTATAATACAGGATGTAACTCAGGATCAGTAATGTAATGTATATACACAGTGACTACAGCAGCAGAATAGTGAGTGCAGCTCTGGGGTATAATACAGGAAGTAACTCAGGATCAGTAATGTAATGTATGTACACAGCGACTGCACCAGCAGAATAGTGAGTGCAGCTCTGGGGTATAATACAGGATGTAACTCAGGATCAGTAATGTATGTACACAGTGACTGCACCAGCAGAATAGTGAGTGCAGCTCTGGGGTATAATACAGGATGTAACTCAGGATCAGTAATGTAAGGTATGTACACAGTGACTGCACCAGCAGAATAGTGAGTGCAGCTCTGGGGTATAATACAGGATGTAACTCAGGATCAGTAATGTAATGTATATACATAGTGACTGCACCAGCAGAATAGTGAGTGCAGCTCTGGAGGATAATACAGGATATATCTCAGGATCAGTAATGTAATGTATGTACACAGTGACTGCACCAGCAGAATAGTGAGTGCAGCTCTGGGGTATAATACAGGATGTAACTCAGGATCAGTAATGTAATGTATGTACACAGTGACTGCACCAGCAGAATAGTGAGTGCAGCTCTGGAGTATAATACAGGATGTAACTCAGAATCAGTAATGTAATGTATGTACACAGTGACAGCACCAGCAGAATAGTGAGTGCAGCTCTGGGGTATAATACAGGATGTAACTCAGGATCAGTAATGTAATGTCTGTACACAGTGACTGCACCAGCAGAATAGTGAGTGCAGCTCTGGGGTATAATACAGGATGTAACTCAGGATCAGTAATGTAATGTCTGTACACAGTGACTACAGCAGCAGAATAGTGAGTGCAGCTCTGGGGTATAATACAGGATGTAACTCAGGATCAGTAATGTAATGTATATACACAGTGACTACAGCAGCAGAATAGTGAGTGCAGCTCTGGGGTATAATACAGGAAGTAACTCAGGATCAGTAATGTAATGCATGTACACAGCGACCGCACCAGCAGAATAGTGAGTGCAGCTCTGGGGTATAATACAGGATGTAACTCAGGATCAGTAATGTATGTACACAGTGACTGCACCAGCAGAATAGTGAGTGCAGCTCTGGAGTATAATACAGGATGTAACTCAGGATCAGTAATGTAATGTATGTACACAGTGACTGCACCAGCAGAATAGTGAGTGCAGCTCTGGAGTATAATACAGGATGTAACTCAGGATCAGTAATGTAATGTATGTGCACAGTGACTGCACCAGCAGAATAGTGATTGCAGCTCTGGGGTATAATACAGGATGTAACTCAGGATCAGTAATGTAATGTATGTACACAGTGACTGCACCAGCAGATTAGTGAGTGCAGCTCTGGAGTATAATACAGGATGTAACTCAGGATCAGTAATGTAATGTATGTACATAGTGACCGCACCAGCAGAATAGTGAGTGCAGCTCTGGAGGATAATACAGGATATAACTCAGGATCAGTAATGTAATGTATGTACACAGTGACCGCACCAGCAGAATAGTGAGTGCAGCTCTGGGGTATAATACAGGATGTACCTCAGGATCAGTAATGTAATGTATGTACACAGTGACTACACCAGCAGAATAGTGAGTGCAGCTCTGGAGTATAATACAGGATGTAACTCAGGATCAGTAATGTAATGTATGTACACAGTGACTGCACCAGCAGAAAGTGAGTGCAGCTCTGGAGTATAATACAGGATGTAACTCAGGATCAGTAATGTAATTTAAGTACACAGTGATTGCACCAGCAGAATAGTAAGTGCAGCTCTGGAGAATAATACAGGATGTAACTAAGGATCAGTAATGTAATGTATGTACACATTGACTGCACCAGCAGAATAGTGAGTGCAGCTCTGGAGTATAATACAGGAGGTAACTCAGGATCAGTAATGTAATGTATGTACTCAGTGACTGCGCCAGCAGAATAGTGAGTGCAGCTCTGGGGTATAATACAGGATGTAACTCAGGATCAGTAATGTAATGTATGTACACAGTGACTGCACCAGCAGAATAGTGAATGCAGCTCTGGAGTATAATACAGGATGTAACTAAGGATCAGTAATGTAATGTATGTACACAGTGACTGCACCAGCAGAATAGTGAGTGCAGCTCTGGGGTATAATACAGGATGTAACTCAGGATTAGTAATGTAATGTATGTACACAGTGACTGCACCAGCAGAATAGTGAGTGCAGCTCTGGGGTATAATACAGGATGTAACTCAGGATCAGTAATGTAATGTATGTACACAGTGACTGCACCAGCAGAATAGTGAGTGCAGCTCTGGTGTATAATACAGGATGTAACTCAGGATCAGTAATGTAATGTATGTACATAGTGACTGCACCAGCAGAATAGTGAGTGCAGCTCTGGAGGATAATACAGGATATAACTCAGGATCAGTAATGTAATGTATGTACACAGTGACTGCACCAGCAGAATAGTGAGTTCAGCTCTGGAGTATAATACAGGATGTAACTCAGGATCAGTAATGTAATGTATGTACACAGTGACTGCACCAGCAGAATAGTGAGTGCAGCTCTGGAGGATAATACAGGATGTAACTCAGGATCAGTAATGTAATATATGTACACACTGACTGCACCAGCAGAAAGTGAGTGCAGCTCTGGAGTATAATACAGGCTGTAACTCAGGATCAGTAATGTAATTTAAGTACACAGTGACTGCACCAGCAGAATAGTGAGTGCAGCTCTGGAGAATAATACAGGATGTAACTAAGGATCAGTAATGTAATGTATGTACACATTGACTGCACCAGCAGAATAGTGAGTGCAGCTCTGGGGTATAATACAGGAGGTAACTCAGGATCAGTAATGTAATGTATGTACACAGTGACTGCGCCAGCAGAATAGTGAGTGCAGTTCTGGGGTATAATACAGGATGTAACTCAGGATCAGTAATGTAATGTATGTACACAGTGACTGCACCAGCAGAATAGTGAATGCAGCTCTGGAGTATAATACAGGATGTAACTCAGGATCAGTAATGTAATGTATGTACACAGTGACTGCACCAGCAGAATAGTGAGTGCAGCTCTGGGGTATAATACAGGATGTAACTCAGGATTAGTAATGTAATGTATGTACACAGTGACTGCACCAGCAGAATAGTGAGTGCAGCTCTGGGGTATAATACAGGATATAACTCAGGATCAGTAATGTAATGTATGTACACAGTGACTGCACCAGCAGAATAGTGAGTGCAGCTCTGGAGTATAATACAGGATGTAACTCAGGATCAGTAATGTAATGTATGTACACAGTGACTGCACCAGCAGAATAGTGAGTGAAGCTCTGGAGGATAATACAGGATATAACTCAGGATCAGTAATGTAATGTATGTACACAGTGACTGCACCAGCAGAATAGTGAGTGCAGCTCTGGAGTATAATACAGGATGTAACTCAGGATCAGTAATGTAATGTATGTACACAGTGACTGCACCAGCAGAATAGTGAGTGCAGCTCTGGGGTATAATACAGGATGTAACTCAGGATCAGTAATGTAATGTAAGTACACAGTGACTGCACCAGCAGAAAGTGAGTGCAGCTCTGGAGTATAATACAGGATGTAACTCAGGATCAGTAATGTAATTTAAGTACACAGTGATTGCACCAGCAGAATAGTGAGTGCAGCTCTGGAGAATAATACAGGATGTAACTAAGGATCAGTAATGTAATGTATGTACACATTGACTGCACCAGCAGAATAGTGAGTGCAGCTCTGGAGTATAATACAGGAGGTAACTCAGGATCAGTAATGTAATGTATGTACACAGTGACTGCGCCAGCAGAATAGTGAGTGCAGCTCTGGGGTATAATACAGGATGTAACTCAGGATCAGTAATGTAATGTATGTACACAGTGACTGCACCAGCAGAATAGTGAATGCAGCTCTGGAGTATAATACAGGATGTAACTCAGGATCAGTAATGTAATGTATGTACACAGTGACTGCACCAGCAGAATAGTGAGTGCAGCTCTGGGGTATAATACAGGATGTAACTCAGGATTAGTAATGTAATGTATGTACACAGTGACTGCACCAGCAGAATAGTGAGTGCAGCTCTGGGGTATAATACAGGATATAACTCAGGATCAGTAATGTAATGTATGTACACAGTGACTGCACCAGCAGAATAGTGAGTGCAGCTCTGGAGTATAATACAGGATGTAACTCAGGATCAGTAATGTAATGTATGTACACAGTGACTGCACCAGCAGAATAGTGAGTGAAGCTCTGGAGGATAATACAGGATATAACTCAGGATCAGTAATGTAATGTATGTACACAGTGACTGCACCAGCAGAATAGTGAGTGCAGCTCTGGAGTATAATACAGGATGTAACTCAGGATCAGTAATGTAATGTATGTACACAGTGACTGCACCAGCAGAATAGTGAGTGCAGCTCTGGGGTATAATACAGGATGTAACTCAGGATCAGTAATGTAATGTAAGTACACAGTGACTGCACCAGCAGAAAGTGAGTGCAGCTCTGGAGTATAATACAGGATGTAACTCAGGATCAGTAATGTAATTTAAGTACACAGTGATTGCACCAGCAGAATAGTGAGTGCAGCTCTGGAGAATAATACAGGATGTAACTAAGGATCAGTAATGTAATGTATGTACACATTGACTGCACCAGCAGAATAGTGAGTGCAGCTCTGGAGTATAATACAGGAGGTAACTCAGGATCAGTAATGTAATGTATGTACACAGTGACTGCGCCAGCAGAATAGTGAGTGCAGCTCTGGGGTATAATACAGGATGTAACTCAGGATCAGTAATGTAATGTATGTACACAGTGACTGCACCAGCAGAATAGTGAATGCAGCTCTGGAGTATAATACAGGATGTAACTCAGGATCAGTAATGTAATGTATGTACACAGTGACTGCACCAGCAGAATAGTGAGTGCAGCTCTGGGGTATAATACAGGATGTAACTCAGGATTAGTAATGTAATGTATGTACACAGTGACTGCACCAGCAGAATAGTGAGTGCAGCTCTGGGGTATAATACAGGATGTAACTCAGGATAAGTACAGAATTTGTCTCCTATACTGTGTCCAGTTTCTAATATTTTTAATAAAAGGTTCACATCTACGAGAACCGAAACGTTGCTGAGATGGGCTAATAAAAGTAGCTCCTGCTTTTTCCACTGCTAATGGTGCGCTGCCTCCGTTGTTTGGATTCCTAATATTTTTAATAACTATGATACAGTATTCTGAGGACGGTATATATATATAATCATATTCTATGATATACTGTCAGCTGAGCAGTGTTATATATCCCATCATTTATTAGTATATTACTCTTTATTAGAGGCAGAAAAAAGAAATATTGCAGATGTCATTATTCCCTATAAAATGAACGGT
Organism: Ranitomeya imitator; assembly: GCF_032444005.1. NCBI lineage: Eukaryota > Metazoa > Chordata > Amphibia > Anura > Dendrobatidae > Ranitomeya > Ranitomeya imitator. The sequence continues at coordinate 17,816,359 of NC_091285.1, read as the reverse complement.
GTGTATAGTAATGAGTAGACATGTTTATCCAGTGATGGATCTGCAGGACTCTTCATAATGATGAACACAGACTTCTCTCATGCAGCCATACTGGTGTCATTAGTAAGAGGCTTATAACTCATCAATATATCCCGAACCAGGTCACGAGTTTATAAATAATCAGATCACTACAGAAAATCATTACTCACAGAAAGAAGCACTTGTAACGGCCACATAAAAGTAGATGAATGTTGCCCATCGTAAAACTGCTATCCATATATATAATATAGATGAACTATTATAGTAGTTATATTCTTGTACATAGGAGGCAGTATTATAGTAGTTATATTCTTGTACATAGGAGCAGTATTATAGTAGTTATATTCTTGTACATAGGAGCAGTATTATAGTAGTTATATTCTTGTACATAGGAGCAGTATTATAGTAGTTATATCCTTGTACATAGGAGCAGTATTATAGTAGTTATATTCTTGTACATAGTGGGCAGTATTATAGTAGTTATATTCTTGTACATAGGAGCAGTATTATAGTAGTTATATTCTTGTACATAGGGGCAGTATTATAGTAGTTATATTCTTGTACATAGAGAGCAGTATTATAGCAGTTATATTCTTGTACATAGGGGCAGTATTATAGTAGTTATATTCTTGTACATAGGAGCAGTATTATAGTAGTTATATTCTTGTACATAGAAACAGTATTATAGTAGTTATATTCTTGTACATAGGGGCAGTATTATAGTAGTTATATTCTTGTACATAGGGGCAGTATTATAGTAGTTATATTCTTGTACATAGGGGCAGTATTATAGTAGTTATATTCTTGTACATAGAAGCAGTATTATAGTAGTTATATTCTTGTACATAGGGAGCAGTAATATAGTAGTTATATTCTTGTACATAGGGAGCAGTAATATAGTAGCTATATTCTTGTACATAGGAGCAGTATTATAGTAGTTATATTCTTGTACATAGGAGCAGTATTATAGTAGTTATATTCTTGTACATAGGAGCAGTATTATAGAAGTTATATTCTTGTACATAGTAGCAGTATTATAGTAGTTATATTCTTGTACATAGTGGGCAGTATTATAGTAGTTATATTCTTGTATAGGGGGCAGTATTATAGTAGTTATATTCTTGTACATAGAAACAGTATTATAGTAGTTATATTCTTGAACATAGGGGGCAGTATTATAGTAGTTATATTCTTGTATATAGGAGCAGTGTTATAGTAGTTATATTCTTGTATAGGGGGCAGTATTATAGTAGTTATATTCTTGTACATAGGAACAGTATTATAGTAGTTATATTCTTGTACATAGGAACAGTATTATAGTAGTTATATTCTTGTACATAGGGGGCAGTATTATAGTAGTTATATTCTTGTACATAGGAACAGTATTATAGTAGTTATATTCTTGTACATAGGGGCAGTATTATAGTAGTTATATTCTTGTACATAGGAACAGTATTATAGTAGTTATATTCTTGTACATAGGGGGCAGTATTATAGTAGTTATATTCGTGTACATAGGGTACAGTATTATAGTAGTTATATTCTTGTATATAGGAGCAGTGTTATAGTAGTTATATTCTTGTACATAGGAGCAGTATTATAGTAGGTATATTCTTGTACATAGGGGCAGTATTATAGTAGTTATATTCTTGTACATAGAGAGCAGTATTATAGCAGTTATATTCTTGTACATAGGGGCAGTATTATAGTAGCTATATTATTGTACATAGTAGCAGTATTATAGTAGTTATATTCTTGTACATAGTGGGCAGTATTATAGTAGTTATATTCTTGTATAGGGGGCAGTATTATAGTAGTTATATTCTTGTACATAGTGGGCAGTATTATAGTAGTTATATTCTTGTACATAGTGGGCAGTATTATAGTAGTTATATTCTTGTACATAGGAGCAGTATTATAGTAGTTATATTCTTGTACATAGGGGCAGTATTATAGTAGTTATATTCTTGTACATAGAAACAGTATTATAGTAGTTATATTCTTGTACATAGGAGCAGTATTATAGTAGTTATATTCTTGTACATAGGGAGCAGTATTATAGTAGTTATATTCTTGTACATAGGGAGCAGTAATATAGTAGTTATATTCTTGTACATAGGGAGCAGTAATATAGTAGTTATATTCTTGTATATAGGGGGCAGTATTATAGTAGTTATATTCTTGTATATAGGAGCAGTATTATAGTAGTTATATTCTTGTATATAGGAGCAGTGTTATAGTAGTTATATTCTTGTACATAGGAGCAGTATTATAGTAGTTATATTCTTGTACATAGGGGCAGTATTATAGTAGTTATATTCTTGTACATAGGGGCAGTATTATAGTAGTTATATTCTTGTACATAGGGGCAGTATTATAGTAGTTATATTCTTGTACATAGGGGGCAGTATTATAGTAGTTATATTCTTGTACATAGGGGCAGTATTATAGTAGTTATATTCTTGTACATAGGGGCAGTATTATAGTAGTTATATTCTTGTACATAGTGGGCAGTATTATAGTAGTTATATTCTTGTACATAGGGGCAGTATTATAGTAGTAATATTCTTGTACATAGGGGGCAGTATTATAGTAGTTATATTCTTGTACATAGGGTCAGTATTATAGTAGTTATATTCTTGTACATAGGGGCAGTATTATAGTAGTTATATTCTTGTACATAGGGGCAGTATTATAGTAGTTATATTCTTGTACATAGGGGGCAGTATTATAGTAGTTATATTCTTGTACATAGGAGCAGTATTACAGTAGTTATATTCTTGTACATAGGGGCAGTATTATAGTAGTTATATTCTTGTACATAGGGGCAGTATTATAGCAGTTATATTCATGTACATAGGAGCAGTATTATAGTAGTTATATTCTTGTACATAGGGGCAGTATTATAGTAGTAATATTCTTGTACATAGGGGCAGTATTATAGTAGTTATATTCTTGTACATAGGGGCAGTATTATAGTAGTTATATTCTTGTACATAGGGGCAGTATTATAGTAGTTATATTCTTGTATATAGGGGCAGTATTATAGCAGTTATATTCATGTACATAGGAGCAGTATTATAGTAGTTATATTCTTGTACATAGGGGCAGTATTATAGTAGTAATATTCTTGTACATAGGGGGCAGTATTATAGTAGTTATATTCTTGTACATAGGGTCAGTATTATACTAATAGTCTTATACACAGGGGATGTTTGTTGTGAGTCATTTTAGTTATTTTTTAACTTCGGCCATTTTTATTGCTGCAGTAATATGGAGGATGATAGAATCTCTTACATTTTCAGCTTTTCTTGATGCTTTTCTCCAGTCATTTTGTTTAGCCGGCTGATGAATGATCTGGCTCTCAGCCCACTGTAACGACATGCAATTCCTTTACAAGAAAACCCTTAATTTAAGTAAGTGGTATTTTTTCTTCTCTTGAATCCATAAAGGAAATAATCAGATTGCATTACATTTCCAGGAGGACCTGGGCTCACAGGCAAAGCTCAGTTCCGACATTAAAATGATTAAATAAAAAGCTGTGTAAGTCCGGTGTGATGCCAGCTGTGCTTTTACAATGTTATCAAATAACTTTCTTCATCTTTTCTCCCTTCAGTTACTTCACTACATATCGGGAACTTGGGATAAGCAAGAAGCTGCTGTTCAGATGTTGGATACCACCTCCACAGTTCTTGGGGCTTCTCAGGTCCTTCCATTAAACCAGCCATATCTCCTCTCGAAGCATGGGCACTAGTGCTTTCAGTGGTTGTACCTTGGTCCAAAACATGTCTTTGATCCATAAGAAAAGACCAATATTATTGGAGAGTTTGGTGCCCACGAGTTTTAAGTGATGCCAACGTATCGAAGTACACAATCTGTGCCCGTGTGATGAGTTTCACCACTGAGTCTCACCAAATGAATTGACTTTGCCTCCAAATCTGCAATGGCATGGTCTACCTTCCTAGGTTATGGTTTCCATCTATTCCCCTACAAAGTATGGCTCGCTCCCTGGTTGCTTCCAAAGATATTCAGTAGGCTTTGGTGGTGCCCAAACTCACACCTAGGTGGCATGAAGGAAATGAGACAAGATATATAAGAGCCATGATTAAGAAAACAGAAAAATGTTGCTGTCACTCTGTGTTCCTCCTGGAACAAAAGATTGGCCAAAGTATGTTGTAAAAAAGGAGGATACATGTAATGGGCTCCCTAGGTGAGGTAGATCCTCAAAGCCCAATGTCTGGATGGGCACACAGACCAAGTGGTTTGTTGAAGCAGGCAGATGAAGCATGCAAGAAACAGGTAGCAGAGGTCCTGGAAGCCACAGGCAGAGAGCAAATATCCTGGAAGCCACAGACGGACACTTAGAAAAGGTCTTGGAAGACCGTGACCAGGTAACAGAGGTCCTGGAAGCTGCAAGTCGACAGGAGACGCCTTGGAAGCTAAAGGCGGATACATAGCAGAGGTCCTATTAGATCCAGAACAGGTAGCAGTAGTTTTGGGAGCTGCAGGCAGACAGGAGACGTCCTGGAAGTGACAGGTGGATACATAGCTGAGGTCCTCGAAGACCAAGAACAGGTAGCAGACAGAAATGCGGAGCAATTTGAAAATCTTAATACCAAGACACAGGTGTGGGGCTAGGAATGCCTTATATAGGCCTTAGTAGATGATTATGTGGGAACCCGCCGGACTACCTGCAAAGCCCGACGTAGAGCACAAGAAAGTTTAGTGGACTGAGGTGAAGGAAGCCAAGCCCAGACCTAGGACAGGTGTATAACAATACAAGGGGCCCACTGGGTCATTAAAAGGTTTAACTTTGCCTAATCCAAGGATTTTAGTTTTAGGACTTTGAGTTCTTCACCTTTAACCCAAACAAAGGAGTGCAGACTTTACCACGGAAGCGCCAAGATCACTACTGTCAAAGTAATCTCCAATAACAATGGCTGGTGAGTAAGAAGACTGAAAACTCCAAGTCACAACGTTCGGAAATGTTAGGCAAAATAATGGATGGATTGGTGAAGACAGAGTGTGGTCATAAGTAAAAGGCAAAAGACAAGAGGACGTGGTCAAGAACCCAGAACTAGAAAAACGCACCTTGGCCAAATTGGCCAAGAAGGGGCTTTGAAGTGCCTTTTTGGATGTGCATGCGCAGCCACCGCTCCATTCTTGAAATGCATTACCGAACACTGTTCTCAGGACTGGTTGAGGTTCCAGATGTCAGAGACCAAGCAATTGACTGAAATGGGATTACCCTTCGAAGGAAGAGGAAGGATACTTTCTCAAAAGGCATTTCAGAACCTTGTTCTTGGGACCAGGAGAGTTTCCAGATGTCAAAATCCAAGCAGTTGGCCAAGGTGGGACAACTTTTTTTTAGGGAGGATACCTTGACCCTAAGTGTCACCTATTGGAACCCAATTAAATGTAAACTCTAGGGAATCATGACGGTAATAAAATCAACAGGTGGTCTCGTCCTCCCGAGAAAGAGCTGCTGTTTCTCCAGTCTCTCCATTTTGGCCAAGAGTTTAGGTTCTTGAATAAGAGGATTGTATGAACTGGACCCTTTAAGAATTTACGGATTTACTGCCAGTTTTTTAGATGCACAAAACGTCTTGCGGTGCTCACCTGTGAGATATCTCCAACATGGATGGGAATTTTCAAAGTAGACATCCCTTCATTAAGATTCCTGATGTGTCGTCAGCCTGTGGTCACGGTCTCCATTACAACAAATAACTCACTTCACAGATATATTATTGCAGCCGTAATGGAAACAATTTGACCTTGGCACCTGAGATTTTGTCTGACTTCGATACCAGGGTTTTTCTTTTTTCGTATTCATTTTGTGTGGCAGCTTAAGCCGTCACTCTTGTCGGACAAGGAGAGAGATGACAGAAAGCAAGACATGCCGTTATTGCAATTCCCATAAAGCTAATTAGAAATGTGAGATGATGACTCTCCTTCACACTTCCAGATGTGTGCTAGTGATGGGTCAAATGGGCAATTACATAAATTATAGAAACCCTATGCATTAAGCTGAGCATCACTGCAATGATAAAAATATAACCCCTTTTCAGCTGCTGCTTGACACCAGCACTCCAACCACCAATGATTAAAAGCTCCTATTTTCACGGACTTTGCAGTACCCATGGGGACCACATCTATGCTGATTCTTTTCAAGGTCACTTTTTGTATAGCATAATTTTTGGACACATGACACCATTTTACAGCCCCTTTTTAGATACTGCTTGACACCAGCACTCCAACCACCAATGATTAAAAGCTCCTATTTTCATGGACTTTGCAGTACTCATGGTCACCACATCTGTGCTGATTCTTGTCAAGGTCACTTTTTGTATATTGTAATTTTTGGACACATGACACCATTTTACAGCCACTTTTTATATACTGCTTGACACCAGCACTCCAACCACCAATGATTAAAAGCTCCTAATTTCACGGAATTTGCAATACTCATGGGGACCACATCTATGCTGATTCTTGTCAAGGTCACTTTTTGTATAGCATAATTTTTGGACACATGACACCATTTTACAGCCCACTTTTTAGATACTGCTTGACACCAGCACTCCAACCACCAATGATTAAAAGCTCCTATTTTCACGGAATTTGCAATACTCATGGGGACCACATCTATGCTGATTCTTGTCAAGGTCACTTTTTGTATAGCATAATTTTTGGACACATGACACCATTTTACAGCCCACTTTTTAGATACTGCTTGACACCAGCACTCCAACCACCAATGATTAAAAGCTCCTAATTTCACGGAATTTGCAGCACCCGTGGGGATCACATCTGTGCTGATTCTTGTCAAGGTCACTTTTTGTATATCATAATTTTTGGACACATGACACCATTTTACAGCCCCTTTTTAGATACTGCTTGACACCAGCACTCCAACCACCAATGATTAAAAGCTCCTATTTTCACGGACTTTGCAGTACTCATGGGGACCACATCTGTGCTGAGTCTTGTCAAGATCACTTTTTGTATAGCATAATTTTTGGACACATGACACCATTTTACAGCCACTTTTTAGATACTGCTTGGCACCAGCACTCCAACCACCAATGATTACAAGCTCCTATTTTCACAGACTTTGCAGTACCCACGGGGACCACATCTGTGCTGATTCTTGTCAAGGTCACTTTTTGTATAGCATCATTTTTGGACACATGGCACCATTTTATAGCTCCTTTTCAGCTACTGCTTGACACCAGCACTCCAACCACCAATGATTAAAAGCTCCTATATTCACAGACTTTGCAGGACCCATGGGGACCACATCTGTGCTGATTCTTTTCAAGGTCACTATTTGTATCGCGTAATTTTTGGACACCCGATGTGCACATGGCACCATTTTAAAGGCACTGCATACTGTATGGTGGCGTTATTTATGCCTACTGTGTGGCTGCATAATTAATATGTGCAGCCATACAGCCATACAGTACATATATATATTGGAGGTGACGTTTGCTGGCTTTAAAGTCAGCAAACACAGAACAGAGTCCAGGAACATCTACATTGGGAGGTTCTCTGTCTCTCCAACATTAGGAATGGTCATGGGGTCAGGCTGGTGACGCTAAAGGCTCCGTCTCTCTGGTAATGAAATATTTCAGATCAATCAGAAAATGGAAATAGAAGGATTCGGGCAATACAAAGAAAGAACATGAATTTAGAACAGTTGGCAGAACATTCACAGATGAGAAAATAATGATATTAATTTATGGAGATCACCTCATTAAGATGCACCACGTCTGATGGACAGTGCTGGCGATACATCTATGCCACTGTATGAAACAGATATTAAACTGCACATGTCAGGCTCCGGCTCCAGAAGCCTCACATCCTAAAATTAGAGCAAATGGAGCTCGGAATATAAAGGCATTTTTGTTTTCTGCATCACTAAACAGCTTATTTTATTTTCACAGCATCAGAATAAAGCGATCCATTAACACATGTCAACTTCACCGCTGCACAGAAAGCGAGGCTTAAAATTGTGCGGAAAGTCCCAGGTATCGGAGGTGTAGCACACAGGGCCCAGCTAGAATTTTTGCCCCCTGCCTTGGGAAGCATAGAAATAACATTTTAAAAATAAGTTAAAAATTGTTTGACTTTTTTTTTTACTTTTTATTATTTTTATTTAATTTCAGTATTTTTTATGAAACTATGTATTTGTATCCTACTCCTAAACCAAACCTTACTCCTAATGCTATCCCTAACACTAGTCTTAACCAAAGCCTTAACCCTAGTCCTAACCCTACCCTAAGAAAAGTCTTAACCCTTACCGGAGTCCTAAGCTTAGTCCTATCCCTAGTCTGAATCCTAATTCTAAACCTAGGCTTCACCCTAGTCCAAACCTTGTCCTAATGTTCATCCTAACCCTAGATTTAATCCTAGTTCTATTCCTTACCCTAGTCCTAACCCTATTTCTATCTCTAGTCCTAACCCTTACCCTAGTCTTAACCTTAGTCCTTATCCTAGCTCTATCTCTAGTCCTAACCCTTACCCTAATCCTAACCTTAGTCCTTATCCTAGCTCTAACCCTAGTCCTAATCCTATCCCTAGTTCTAACCTTAGCCACAATTCTAGTCCTAAACCTTACCCTAATCCTAACACTAGCTCTTACCTTAGTCTTAATCCTAGCTCAAACCGCAGTCCTAACCTTAGTGCTAAACCTAGTCCTAATCTTATCCCTAGCCCTAGTTCTAACCTTGGCCACAATCCTAGTCCTAACCCTTAACCTAGTTCCAACCCTAGCCCTAACCTTAGTCCTAACCCTAGTGATAACCCAAGTCCTAATCCTAGCTCTAACCTAGTCCTAACCCTATTCCTATTCGTAGCGCTAACTCTAGTCTCAACCCTAGAAGTAACTATATTCCTACCTTTGTTCTAACCCTAAACATATAGTTAGGGTTAGAAAAATCTATATATCTATATATATAAAGCTGAGTGTATGAGTGTGTTTGTGTATGTATGTATCAAACCACGCCCACTCCACATAGCCCCGCCCACTCCGCATAGCCCCACTCACTCCACATGCAAAGCCCCATCCACACGGCCCATGTTGTTAGTGCACACGGGCGGAGACACATTCACCTCGAAAGCCACCCTGCAAAACTCACAGGATGCGATGTCCGAGCTGCTGCGAGCTACAATCAGGGCCGCTGCCTTCAGAGTATCAGTGCGCTGCAGGCACAGGCCACATCTAGTTCCATCGTGTCTAGAATGGAGTTGCTCCTGTGAGGCATGACCTCAAGGGAAAGGGAGGAGCCTCATGGATTACACCGCTGTGCTCATAACAGGAAGTTGCTGTGCACATGTGAGGGGAAGAGAGGAGTGAGGAGAAAATGAGAGGAGTGAGGTGAAGATGAGAAGAGTGAGGTGAAGATGAGAGGAGTGAGGTGAAAATGAAAGGAGTAAGGTGAAAATGAAAAGAGTGAGATGAAAATGAAAGGAGTGAGCTGAAAATGAGAGTAATGAGGTGAAAATGAGAGGAGTGAGGCGAAAATGAGAGTAGTGAGGTGAAAATGAGAGGGGTGAAAATGAGAGGAGTGAGGGGAAAATGAGAGGAGTGAGGGGAAAATGAGAGGGGTGAGGGGAAAATAGTGGAGTGGGGAAAATAGTGAAGTGAGGGGAAAATAGTGGAGTGAGGGAAAAATAGTGGAGTGAGGGGAAAATAGTGGAGTGAGGGGAAAATAATGGAGTGATGTGAAAATGAGAGGAGTGATGTGAAAATGAGAGGAGTGATGTGAAAATGAGAGGAGTTAGGGGAATATGAGAGGAGTGAGGTAAAAATAGTGGAGTGAGGGCAAAATAGTGGAGTGAGGGCAAAATAGTGGAGGTGAAAATGAGAGGTGTGAGATCAAAATGAGAGGAGTGAGGGGAAAATGAGAGGAGTGAGGTGAAATAGTGAAGTGAGGGCAAAACAGTGGAGTGAGGGGAAAATAGTGGAGTGAGGTGAAAATGAGAGGTGTGAGGTGAAAATGAAAGGTGTGAGGTGAAAATGAGAGGAGTGATGTGAAAATTAGAGGAGTGATGTGAAAATGAGAGGAGGGAAAATGAGAGGAGTGAGGGGAAAATGAGAGGAGTGAGGGGAAACTACTGGAGTGAGGGGAAACTACTGGAGTGAGGGAAAAATAGTGGAGTGAGGGGAAAATAGTGGAGTGAAGGGAAAATGGAGTGAGGGGAAAATAGTGGAGTGAGGTGAAAATGAGAGGTGTGAGGGGAAAATGAAGAGGGGCGAGTGGAAAATGAGAGGAGTGAGGGGAACATAGTGGAGTGATCGGAAAATGAGAGGTGTGAGGTCAAAATGACAGGTGTGAGTGTGGAAATAGAGAGGAGTAAGGGGAAAAATGAGAGGTTTGAAGGGGAAAATGAGAGGAGGGAGGGGAAAATGAGAGATGTGAGGGGAAAAATGAGAGATGAGAGGGGGAAAGTGAAAGATGTGATGGGAAAATGAGAGATGTGAGGTGCTGCTGCAGTATGAGGCTGTGTATAGAGAAGAGTGAGGCGCTGCAGGTGGAGGCTGTGTATAAGGCCACATTCGCATGTTCAGTATTTGGTCAGTATTTTACCTCAGTAGCCAAAACCACGAGAGGGAGAAAAATACAGAAGTGGTGCATATGTTTCTAATATACTTTTCCTCTGATTGTTTTACTCCAAGTTTTAGATTACAAATAGTGAGGTAAAAATACTGACCAAATAACGTGTGAATGAGGTCTAAAGAAGAAAAGTGCGGTGGTGCAGAAGAAGTAGGCTGTGTATACGATACGCTTTCTCTCGTGATCAAGTGTTTCCAATGATGGGGCTGACGGGGGACATATGTCCTTGTTTGTGTATACAGCTCCAATGAAAAGCTATGGGTCAAAATGGTGATGGAATATGAACATACTTTAGTTATAGAATATGCAACCTATTTTTTTATTTAATTACACCTTTATAATAAAATTTAGACATTTTTTAAAAAGTCCTACCATTTGTGTATACAGCTCCTATGCAGAGCTATGTGTCTACATGGTGACAGACTATGAACACACAAAAGGGGACATAGACTTATGCAATAATTTTATTATTGAGCGTCTAAAATTAAAAAAATAACTTTTAAATATACACAGCTCCTGTGCAGAGCAATGTGTCAACATGATGTAAAAAAAAAACACCACACCTTTAGTTTAGAGGGGATGTAGACTTATGCAATCTATGTCAATGCATCTAAAAAAAAAAAATTAACTTTGTCATTCGTCCTGATCAAAAATCTTCTGCCTTATTTTTTTCATAATTAACCCATTACTGAATTCATTTATCTAATGGCAAAAAAACTCAAAGTAGGGAGCATCCGGACCAATAAATAGTTAAAATAAATGTAAAAAAAATAAATCCAGTGAATGAATCAATGAGTGGAGGGAACCTGAGTATGAAATGAAAAATACCGAGCGTGTAATAAAAATGTCACACTTAATCCCATCTCCAGTTGGAGGGGCCGACACCCCAGCGCCCGGTGGGCGACAATATCATGGCTTACATACACTGAATATTGAGTTTATAATGGGCGGCGTGCGTGACCGGCATGAGAAGCGCAGACCTGCTGGATCAATGAGAAATTCTGCACAGAAATGTCCGGGCTGCAAGGATTTTCTGTCTCCGTCTCTGCGTCTCCCGGTGTCCAAGATCCACCGTAAATGGAATTTCATCAATTACCGGCTCTGGGGCCGCGACATCTGCATTAGGGACGCGATCAGCAAAGACATAAAGGTGATCACAGGCAGAGAACGGGGAAGAGAAAGAAAATTATCTATCTATCTATCTAATATCTATCTATCATCTATCTATTATCTATCTATCTATCTATCTATTATCCATCTATCTATTATCTATCTATTATCTATCTATTATCTATCTATTATCTATCTATCTATCTATATATTATCTATCTATTATCTATCTATCTATTATCTATCTATCTATCTATCTATCTATCTATCTATCTATTATCTATCTATCTATAATCTATTACCTATCTATCATCTATCTATCTATCTATCTATCTATCTATCTATCTATCTATCTATCTATCTATCTATCATCGATCTATTATCTATCTATCTATCTATCTATCTATCTATCTATTATCTATCTATCTATCTATCTATCTATTATCTATCTATTATCTATCTATCTATATATTATCTATCTATCTATCTATTATTTATCTATTATCTATCTATCTATTATCTATCTATTATCTATCTATCTATATATTATCTATCTATCTATAATCTATTACCTATCTATCATCTATCTATCTATCTATCATCGATCTATTATCTATTATCTATCTATTATCTATCTATCTATCTATTATCTATCTATTATCTATCTATCTATTATCTATCTATCTATATATTATCTATCTATTATCTATCTATCTATATATTATCTATCTATCTATCTATTATTTATCTATCTATAATCTATTACCTATCTATCATCTATCTATCTATCTATCTACTATCTATCATCTATCTATTATCTATCTATCTATAATCTATTACCTATCTATCATCTATCTATCTATCTATCTATCTATATATTATCTATCTATCATCGATCTATTATCTATTATCTATCTATTATCTATCTATCTATCTATTATCTATCTATTATCTATCTATCTATTATCTATCTATCTATCTATTATCTATCTATTATCTATCTATCTATTATCTATCTATCTATATATTATCTATCTATTATCTATCTATCTATATATTATCTATCTATCTATCTATCTATTATTTATCTATCTATAATCTATTACCTATCTATCATCTATCTATCTATCTATCTATTATCTATCATCTATCTATTATCTATCTATCTATCTATAATCTATTACCTATCTATCATCTATCTATCTATCTATCATCGATCTATTATCTATTATCTATCTATTATCTATCTATCTATCTATCTATCTATCATCTATCTATCTATCATCTATCTATCTATCATCTATCTATCTATCTATTATCTATCTATCAACTATCTTTTTTTATTTATCTACATACTGTATCTATCTATCTATTTATTATATATTATCTATCTATTATCTATCTATTGTCTATCTATCTATTATCTATCTTTTTTCATTTATCTATCTATTATCTATCTATTATCTATTATCTATCTACCCACCTACAGAGAATGGAGAGCTCTGGAATTTTTATCGTGGGTACACTTCACCTGTGAGAGACAGAATAAAAAATAAAAAAAACCAGGAAATCACATTGTAGGATTTTTATATAATTAATTTGCATTTGAAATAAGTATTTGATCACCGACCAACCAGCCAGAATTCTGTCTCTCACAGACCTGATAGTTCTTCTGTAAGAGGCCTACTACTCTGAACTCATTACCTGGATTAATTGCTCCTGTATGATCTCGTTACCTGTATAAAAGACACCTGTCCACACACTCAATCACACTCCACCCTCTCCACCATGGCCGAGACCAAAGAGGAGAAAGCTGAAACTCAATGTTGCCCTGTGACAGTCCCGAAACCTGTAAGATCTGGAGAAGATCTGTATGGGGGAGGGGGCCAATATCCCTGCTGCAGTGTGTGCGAACCTGGTCAGGAACTACAGGAAACGTCTGACCTCTGTAATTACAAACAAATATTAAGTTCTGATTCTCTCGTGAATCACATACTTAATACAATAAAATGCAAATTAATTAAGTAAAACTCCTACAATGTGATTTTCTGGATTTTATTTTTAGATTCTGGCTCTCACAGGTAAAGTGTACCTACGATAAAAATTACAGCCCTCTCCATTCCTTGTAGGTGGGAAAATGTGCAAAACAGGCAGTGGATCAAATAATGATTCTCCCCACTGTATCTATCTATTATCTATCTATTTATCTATTATCTAAATATTATCTATCAATGCTAAAAACATCTATTTTACAGTAGCAGCAAAATAAAGTAGATTTCTAAAATCCCATTTTCTTCTTGCATTTTTTTTTAAACAGCAGCCTTTCAATTTTTCAGTGTTTTTGCTGTTTTTTAACGCTTAGATTGAATGCATAAAAAGGCATAAAAAAATGAAAAAAACAAAAAACAAAAAAACAAAAATGGGAATAATGTAAATAGCTGCGGAAAGAAAACTGTTCCCAAAAAAACACTATATGAACATATCCTAATGGCCAAGGTTCATTTTTCCAGTGCAGAAGAGACACACTTTGGATGAGGCAGACAATAATAATGTTTTTTTTTTTTTGCAACAGTTTAAGTATATGAGAAGTAAAATGAATGTTTTCCCTTTACAACCACAGGAGGTGAAAAAAATGCCCCCTCGATTACTGTCATTAGATATCTATAGAGCTGCTTTTTGTTAAAAATGATAAATTGGGATAAAATTTCTGTCTGCCGTCAGCCACCACTAGAGGGAGCTCCAGAGCCGATTGCATACAGTGGTAAATCTATGCTGTCAGCCTCTGACAGTGGAGGCAGAAGGCGGCGACGATTAGGATTAAATTCTATATTATTGTGCGTTTTTATTTTATGTGGCTTTTTTTAATATCAAATGTATATAAATACACTACAATTAATCCAGACAGAGAAATCGTCCAAAATATTATTTTATGAAGACATACTTAATCCATTTCCCTCTAATTAAAATATTTTTTGTTAAGTAATTTATAAATATTTGACATAAGAATCAGGAAATATTTTTCAGCCCCTTTTGAACAGTTGGAGATCTCGCTCATATGTCTAATGTGCCCCCTTTAATGATGTGAGCCTCCAGTGAGAATAATACAGAAAGCCTCCATGAATTACAAGAAAATAATTCCATTAACCGGGATTGTCTCATTGGCCGAGTTCTGCGGTTTATTAAATGCCACACTTGCTAAAGATGCAAAGATAATCATATTTACATGCAGATATCTTACCGTGTCAGCGCTGCAGCAAAATGGCCTCTTATTCCAAACAGTCAGCCAACGGAGCAAAGAGGATCAGTCAGCTGTGGTGCAGTATATAGAGGATGTGTCCCGTGTGGTGTAGTATATAGAGGATGTGTCCCGTGTGGTGTAGTATATAGAGGATGTGTCCCCTGTGGTGCTGTATATAGAGGATGTGTCCCGTGTGGTGCAGTATATAGAGGATGTGTCCCGTGTGGTGCAGTATATAGCGGTTGTGTCCCGTGTGGTGTAGTATATAGGGGATGTGTCCCGTGTGGTGTAGTATATAGGGGATGTGTCCCGTGTGGTGTAGTATATAGGGGATGTGTCCCGTGTGGTGTAGTATATAGGGGATGTGTCCCGTGTGGTGTAGTATATAGGGGATGTGTCCCGTGTGGTGTAGTATATAGGGGATGTGTCCCGTGTGATGTAGTATATAGAGGATGTGTCCTGTATGGTGTAGTATATAGAGGATGTGTCCCGTGTGGTGTAGTGTAGAAGTTGTGTCCCGTGTGGTGTAGTATATAGAGGATGTGTCCTGTGTGGTGTAGTATATAGAGGATGTGTCTCGTGTGGTGTAGTATATAGAGGATGTGTCCCGTGTGATGTAGTATATAGAGGATGTGTCCTGTGTGGTGTAGTATATAGAGGATGTGTCCCGTGTGGTGTAGTATATAGAGGATGTGTCCTGTGTGGTGTAGTATATAGAGGATGTGTCCCATGTGGTGTAGTGTAGAAGTTGTGTCCCGTGTGGTGTAGTATATAGAGGATGTGTCCTGTGTGGTGTAGTATATAGAGGATGTGTCTCGCGTGGTGTAGTATATAGAGGATGTGTCCCGTGTGGTGTAGTACATAGAGGATGTGTCCCGTGTGGTGTAGTATATAGAGGATGTGTCCTGTGTGGTGTAGTGTACAAGTTGTGTCCCTTGTGGTGTAGTATATAGAGGATGTGTCCCGTGTGGTGTAGTATATAGAGGATGTGTCCTGTGTGGTGTAGTATATAGAGGATGTGTCCCGTGTGGTGTAGTGTAGAAGTTGTGTCCCGTGTGGTGTAGTATATAGAGGATGTGTCCTATGTGGTGTAGTATATAGTGGATGTGTCCCGTGTGGTGTAGTATATAGTGGATGTGTCCCGTGTGGTGTAGTATATAGAGGATGTGTCCCGTGTGGTGTAGTATATAGAGGATGTGTCCTGTGTGGTGTAGTATATAGAGGATGTGTCCCGTGTGGTGTAGTGTAGAAGTTGTGTCCCTTGTGGTGTAGTATATAGAGGATGTGTCCTATGTGGTGTAGTATATAGTGGATGTGTCCCGTGTGGTGTAGAATATAGAGGATGTGACCCGTGTGGTGTAGTATATAGAGGATGTGTCCCGTGTGGTGTAGTATATAGAGGATGTGTCCCGTATGGTGTAGTATATAGAGGATGTGTCCTGTGTGGTGTAGTGTACAAGTTGTGTCCCTTGTGGTGTAGTATATAGAGGATGTGTCCCGTGTGGTGTAGTATATAGAGGATGTGTCCTGTGTGGTGTAGTATATAGAGGATGTGTCCCGTGTGGTGTAGTGTAGAAGTTGTGTCCCGTGTGGTGTAGTATATAGAGGATGTGTCCTGTGTGGTGTAGTATATAGAGGATGTGTCTCGCGTGGTGTAGTATATAGAGGATGTGTCCCGTGTGATGTAGTATATAGAGGATGTGTTCTGTGTGGTGTAGTATATAGAGGATGTGTCCCGTGTGGTGTAGTATATAGAGAATGTGTCCCGTGTGGTGTAGTATATAGAGGATGTGTCCTGTGTGGTGTAGTGTAGAAGTTGTGTCCCTTGTGGTGTAGTATATAGAGGATGTGTCCTATGTGGTGTAGTATATAGTGGATGTGTCCCGTGTGGTGTAGAATATAGAGGATGTGACCCGTGTGGTGTAGTATATAGAGGATGTGTCCCGTGTGGTGTAGTATATAGAGGATGTGTCCCGTATGGTGTAGTATATAGAGGATGTGTCCTGTGTGGAGTAGTGTAGAAGTTGTGTCCCGTGTGGTGTAGTATATAGAGGATGTGTCCTGTGTGGTGTAGTATATAGAGGTTGTGTCCCGTGTGGTGTAGTATATATAGGATGTGTCCTGTGTGGTGTAGTATATAGAGGATGTGTCTCGCGTGGTGTAGTATATAGAGGATGTGTCCCGTGTGATGTAGTATATAGAGGATGTGTCCTGTGTGGTGTAGTATATAGAGGATGTCTCCCGTGTGGTGTAGTATATAGAGGATGTGTCCAGTGTGGTGTAGTATATAGAGGATGTGTCCTGTGTGGTGTAGTGTAGAAGTTGTGTCCCTTGTGGTGTAGTATATAGAGGATGTGTCCTGTGTGGTGTAGTATATAGAGGATGTGTCCTGTGTGGTGCAGTATATAGAGGATGTGTCCTGTGTGGTGTAGTGTAGAAGTTGTGTCCCGTGTGGTGTAGTATATAGAGGATGTGTCCTGTGTGGTGTAGTGTAGAAGTTGTGACCCGTGTGGTGTAGTATATAGAGGATGTGTCCTGTGTGGTGTAGTGTAGAAGTTGTGTCCCGTGTGGTGTAGTATATAGAGGATGTGTCCTGTGTGGTGTAGTGTAGAAGTTGTGTCCCGTGTGGTGTAGTATATAGAGGTTGTGTCCCGTGTGGTGTAGTATATAGAGGATGTGTCCTGTGTGGTGTAGTGTAGAAGTTGTGTCCCGTGTGGTGTAGTATATAAAGGTTGTGTCCCGTGTGGTGTAGTATATAGAGGATGTGTCCTGTGTGGTGTAGTATATAGAGGATGTGTCCCATGTGGTGTAGAATATAGAGGATGCGTCCTGTGTGGTGTAGTATATAGAGGATGTGTCCCGTGTGGTGTAGAATATAGAGGATGTGTCCTGTGTGGTGTAGTATATAGAGGATGTGTCCCGTGTGGTGTAGTATATAGAGGATGTGTCTCGTGTGGTGTAGTATATAGAGGATGTGTCCCGTGTGGTATAGAATATAGAGGATGTGTCCTGTGTGGTGTAGTATATAGAGGATGTGTCCTGTGTGGTGTAGTGTAGAAGTTGTGTCCCGTGTGGTGTAGTATATAGAGGATGTGTCTCGTGTGGTGTAGTATATAGAGGATGTGTCTCGCGTGGTGTAGTATATAGAGGATGTGTCCCGTGTGATGTAGTATATAGAGGATGTGTTCTGTGTGGTGTAGTATATAGAGGATGTCTCCCGTGTGGTGTAGTATATAGAGGATGTGTCCCGTGTGGTGTAGTATATAGGGGATGTGTCCTGTGTGGTGTAGTATATAGAGGATGTGTCCTGTGTGGTGCAGTATATAGAGGATGTGTCCTGTGTGGTGTAGTGTAGAAGTTGTGTCCCTTGTGGTGTAGTATATAGAGGATGTGTCCTGTGTGGTGTAGTATATAGAGGATGTGTCCTGTGTGGTGCAGTATATAGAGGATGTGTCCTGTGTGGTGTAGTGTAGAAGTTGTGTCCCGTGTGGTGTAGTATATAGAGGATGTGTCCTGTGTGGTGTAGTGTAGAAGTTGTGTCCCGTGTGGTGTAGTATATAGAGGTTGTGTCCCGTGTGGTGTAGTATATAGAGGATGTGTCCTGTGTGGTGTAGTATATAGAGGATGTGTCCCATGTGGTGTAGAATATAGAGGATGCGTCCTGTGTGGTGTAGTATATAGAGGATGTGTCCCGTGTGGTGTAGAATATAAAGGATGTGTCCCGTGTGGTGTAGTATATAGAGGATGTGTCCCGAGTGGTGTAGTATGTAGAGGATGTGTCCCTTGTGGTGTAGTATATAGAGGATGTGTCCTATGTGGTGTAGTATATAGAGGATGTGTCCTGTGTGGTGTAGTATATAGAGGATGTGTCCCGTGTGGTGTAGTATGTAGAGGATGTGTCCCTTGTGGTGTAGTATATAGAGGATGTGTCCTATGTGGTGTAGTATATAGAGGATGTGTCCTGTGTGGTGTAGTATATAGAGGATGTGTCCCGTGTGGTGTAGTATATAGAGGATGTGTCCCGTGTGGTGTAGAATATAGAGGATGTGTCCTGTGTGGTGTAGTATATAGAGGATGTGTCCTGTGTGGAGTAGTGTAGAAGTTGTGTCCCGTGTGGTGTAGTATATAGAGGATGTGTCCCGTGTGGTGTAGTATATAGAGGTTGTGTCCCGTGTGGTGTAGTATATAGAGGTTGTGTCCCGTGTGATGTAGTATATAGAGGATGTGTCCTGTGTGGTGTAGAATATAGAGGATGTGTCCTGTGTGGTGTAGTGTAGAAGTTGTGTCCCGTGTGGTATAGTATATAGAGGATGTGTCCCGTGTGGTGTAGTATATAGAGGTTGTGTCCCGTGTGGTGTAGTATATAGAGGATGTGTCCCGTGTGGTGTAGTATATAGAGGATGTGTCCCATGTGGTGTAGAATATAGAGGATGCGTCCTGTGTGGTGTAGTATATAGAGGATGTGTCCCGTGTGGTGTAGAATATAAAGGATGTGTCCCGTATGGTGTAGTATATAGAGGATGTGTCCTGTGTGGTGTAGTATATAGAGGATGTGTCCCGTGTGGTGTAGTATGTAGAGGATGTGTCCCTTGTGGTGTAGTATATAGAGGATGTGTCCTATGTGGTGTAGTATATAGAGGATGTGTCCTGTGTGGTGTAGTATATAGAGGAATGGTCCCGTGTGGTGTAGTATATAGAGGATGTGTCCCGTGTGGTGTAGAATATAGAGGATGTGTCCTGTGTGGTGTAGTATATAGAGGATGTGTCCTGTGTGGAGTAGTGTAGAAGTTGTGTCCCGTGTGGTGTAGTATATAGAGGATGTGTCCCGTGTGGTGTAGTATATAGAGGTTGTGTCCCGTGTGGTGTAGTATATAGAGGTTGTGTCCCGTGTGATGTAGTATATAGAGGATGTGTCCTGTGTGGTGTAGAATATAGAGGATGTGTCCTGTGTGGTGTAGTGTAGAAGTTGTGTCCCGTGTGGTATAGTATATAGAGGATGTGTCCCGTGTGGTGTAGTATATAGAGGTTGTGTCCCGTGTGGTGTAGTATATAGAGGATGTGTCCCGTGTGGTGTAGTATATAGAGGATGTGTCCCATGTGGTGTAGAATATAGAGGATGCGTCCTGTGTGGTGTAGTATATAGAGGATGTGTCCCGTGTGGTGTAGAATATAAAGGATGTGTCCCGTATGGTGTAGTATATAGAGGATGTGTCCTGTGTGGTGTAGTATATAGAGGATGTGTCCCGTGTGGTGTAGTATGTAGAGGATGTGTCCCTTGTGGTGTAGTATATAGAGGATGTGTCCTATGTGGTGTAGTATATAGAGGATGTGTCCTGTGTGGTGTAGTATATAGAGGAATGGTCCCGTGTGGTGTAGTATATAGAGGATGTGTCCCGTGTGGTGTAGAATATAGAGGATGTGTCCTGTGTGGTGTAGTATATAGAGGATGTGTCCTTTGTGGAGTAGTGTAGAAGTTGTGTCCCGTGTGGTGTAGTATATAGAGGATGTGTCCCGTGTGGTGTAGTATATAGAGGTTGTGTCCCGTGTGGTGTAGTATATAGAGGTTGTGTCCCGTGTGATGTACTATATAGAGGATGTGTCCTGTGTGGTGTAGAATATAGAGGATGTGTCCTGTGTGGTGTAGTGTAGAAGTTGTGTCCCGTGTGGTATAGTATATAGAGGATGTGTCCCGTGTGGTGTAGTATATAGAGGTTGTGTCCCGTGTGGTGTAGTATATAGAGGTTGTGTTCCGTGTGATGTAGTATATAGAGGATGTGTCCTGTGTGGTGTAGAATATAGAGGATGCGTCCTGTGTGGTGTAGAATATAGAGGATGTGTCCCGTGTGGTGTAGTATATAGAGGATGTGTCCTGTGTGGTGTAGTGTAGAAGTTGTGTCCCGTGTGGTGTAGTATATAGAGGATGTGTCCCGTGTGGTGTAGTATATAGAGGATGTGTCCTGTGTGGTGTAGTGTAGAAGTTGTGTCCCGTGTGGTGTAGTATATAGAGGATGTGTCCCGTGTCGTATAGTATATAGAGGATGTGTCCCGTGTGGTGTAGTGTAGAAGTTGTGTCCCGTGTGGTGTAGTATATAGAGGATGTGTCCCGTGTGGTGTAGAATATAGAGGATGTGTCCCGTGTGGTGTAGTATATAGAGGATGTGTCCCGTGTGGTGTAGTATATAGAGGATGTGTCCCATGTGGTGTAGCATATAGAGGATGTGTCCTGTGTGGTGTAGTGTAGAAGTTGTGTCCTGTGTGGTGTAGTATATAGAGGATGTGTCCCGTGTGGTGTAGTATATAGAGGTTGTGTCCTGTGTGGTGTAGTATATAGAGGTTGTGTCCCGTGTGGTGTAGTATATAGAGGATGTGTCCTGTGTGGTGTAGTATATAGAGGATGTGTCCCGTGTGGTGTAGTATATAGAGGATGTGTCCCGTGTGGTGTAACATAGTAACATAGTAACATAGTTAGTAAGGCCGAAAAAAGACATTTGTCCATCCAGTTCAGCCTATATTCCATCATAATAAATCCCCAGATCTACGTCCTTCTACAGAACCTAATTGTATGATACAATATTGTTCTGCTCCAGGAAGACATCCAGGCCTCTCTTGAACCCCTCGACTGAGTTCGCCATCACCACCTCCTCAGGCAAGCAATTCCAGATTCTCACTGCCCTAACAGTAAAGAATCCTCTTCTATGTTGGTGGAAAAACCTTCTCTCCTCCAGACGCAAAGAATGCCCCCTTGTGCCCGTCACCTTCCTTGGTATAAACAGATCCTCAGCGAGATATTTGTATTGTCCCCTTATATACTTATACATGGTTATTAGATCGCCCCTCAGTCATCTTTTTTCTAGACTAAATAATCCTAATTTCGCTAATCTATCTGGGTATTGTAGTTCTCCCGTCCCCTTTATTAATTTTGTTGCCCTCCTTTGTACTCTCTCTAGTTCCATTGTATCCTTCCTTAGCACCAGTGCCCAAAACTGGACACAGTACTCCATGTGCGGTCTAACTAGGGATTTGTACAGAGGCAGTATAATGCTCTCATCATGTGTATCCAGACCTCTTTTAATGCACCCCATGATCCTGTTTGCCTTGGCAGCTGCTCCCTGGCACTGGCTGCTCCAGGTAAGTTTATCATTAACTAGGATCCCCAAGTCCTTCTCCCTGTCAGATTTACCCAGTGGTTTCCCATTCAGTGTGTAATGGTGACATTGATTCCTTCTTCCCATGTGTATAACCTTACATTTATCATTGTTAAACCTCATCTGCCACCTTTCAGCCCAAGTTTCCAACTTATCCAGATCCATCTGTAGCAGAATACTATCTTCTCTTGTATTAACTGCTTTACATAGTTTTGTATCATCTGCAAATATCGATATTTTACTGTGTAAACCTTCTACCAGATCATTAATGAATATGTTGAAGAGAACAGGTCCCAATACTGACCCCTGCAGTACCCCACTGGTCACAGCGACCCAGTTAGAGACTATACCATTTATAACCACCCTCTGCTTTCTATCACTAAGCCAGTTACTAACCCATTTACACACATTTTCCCCCAGACCAAGCATTCTCATTTTGTGTACCAACCTCTTGTGCGGCACGGTATCAAACGCTTTGGAAAAATCGAGATATACCACGTCCAATGACTCACCGTGGTCCAGCCTATAGCTTACCTCTTCATAAAAACTGATTAGATTGGTTTGACAGGAGCGATTTCTCATAAACCCATGCTGATATGGAGTTAAACAGTTATTCTCATTGAGATAATCCAGAATAACATCCCTCAGAAACCCTTCAAATATTTTACCAACAATAGAGGTTAGACTTACTGGCCTATAATTTCCAGGTTCACTTTTAGAGCCCTTTTTGAATATTGGCACCACATTTGCTATGCGCCAATCCTGCGGAACAGACCCTGTCGCTATAGAGTCCCTAAAAATAAGAAATAATGGTTTGTCTATTACATTACTTAGTTCTCTTAGTACTCGTGGGTGTATGCCATCCGGACCCGGAGATTTATCTATTTTAATCTTATTTAGCCGGTTTCGCACCTCTTCTTGGGTTAGATTGGTGACCCTTAATATAGGGTTTTCATTGTTTCTTGGGATTTCACCTAGCATTTCATTTTCCACCGTGAATACCGTGGAGAAGAAGGTGTTTAATATGTTTGCTTTTTCCTCGTCATCTACAACCATTCTTTCCTCACTATTTTTTAAGGGGCCTACATTTTCAGTTTTTATTCTTTTACTATTGATATAGTTGAAGAACAGTTTGGGATTAGTTTTACTCTCCTTAGCAATGTGCTTCTCTGTTTCCTTTTTGGCAGCTTTAATTAGTTTTTTAGATAAAGTATTTTTCTCCCTTTAGTTTTTTAGAGCTTCAATGGTGCCATCCTGCTTTAGTAGTGCAAATGCTTTCTTTTTACTGTTAATTGCCTGTCTTACTTCTTTGTTTAGCCACATTGGGTTTTTCCTATTTCTAGTCCTTTTATTCCCACAAGGTATAAACCGCTTACACTGCCTATTTAGGATGTTCTTAAACATTTCCCATTTATTATCTGTATTCTTATTTCTGAGGATATTGTCCCAGTCTACCAGATTAAGGGCATCTCTAAGCTGGTCAAACTTTGCCTTCCTAAAGTTCAGTGTTTTTGTGACTCCCTGACAAGTCCCCCTAGTGAAAGACAGGTGAAACTGTACAATATTGTGGTCGCTATTTCCTAGATGCCCGACCACCTGCAGATTTGTTATTCTGTCAGGTCTATTAGATAGTATTAGGTCTAAAAGTGCTGCTCCTCTGGTTGGATTCTGCACCAATTGTGAAAGATAATTTTTCTTGGTTATTAGCAGAAACCTGTTGCCTTTATGGGTTTCACAGGTTTCTGTTTCCCAGTTAATATCCGGGTAGTTAAAGTCCCCCATAACCAGGACCTCATTATGGGTTGCAGCTTCATCTATCTGCTTTAGAAGTAGACTTTCCATGGTTTCTGTTATATTTGAGGGTTTGTAACAGACCCCAATGAGAATTTTGTTACCATTTTTCCCTCCATGAATTTCGACCCATATGGACTCGACATCCTCATTTCCTTCGCTAATATCCTCCCTTAAAGTGGACTTTATACAAGACTTTACATAGAGACAAACCCCTCCTCCTCTCCGATTTTTACGATCCTTTCTAAACAGACTGTAACCCTGTAAGTTAACTGCCCAGTCATAGCTTTCATCTAACCATGTCTCGGTTATTCCCACTATGTCAAAGTTACTTGTAGATATTTCTGCTTCTAGTTCTTCCATCTTGTTTGTCAGGCTTCTGGCGTTTGCGAGCATGCAGTTTAGAGGATTTTGTTTTGTTCCAATCTCCTCGCTGTGGATTGTTTTAGAAATGTTCTTACCTCCCTTCTGAGTATGTTTTCCTGGATCTTCTTTGTTCAAGTCTAATGTTTTTCTTCCCGTCCCCTCTTCTTCTAGTTTAACGCCCTCCTGATGAGTGTAGCGAGTCTTCTGGCGAATGTGTGTTTCCCAGGTTTGTTGAGGTGTAGTCCGTCTCTGGCGAGGAGTCCATCGTACAAGTAATTCACACCGTGGTCCAGGAATCCGAATCCTTGTTGTCTGCACCATCGTCTTAGCCAGTTGTTTGCATCAAGGATCCTGTTCCATCTCCTGGTGCCATGCCCGTCTACTGGAAGGATAGAAGAAAAAACTACCTGTGCATCCAGTTCCTTTACTTTCTTCCCCAACTCTTCAAAGTCTTTGCAGATTGTCGGTAGGTCCTTCCTTGCCGTGTCATTGGTGCCAACATGTATCAGAAGAAATGTGTGGACGTCCTTGGAGTTGAAGAGCTTTGGTATCCTATTGGTCACATCCTTGACCATCGCACCTGGAAGGCAGCATACTTCTCTTGCAGTTATGTCCGGTCTGCAGATCGCTGCTTCTGTGCCTCTCAGTAGTGAGTCTCCCACCACCACTCTTCGTTGCTTCTTGGCTGTACTTTTTGCTGTCACTTGTTGCTGTGTGCCCTTTTCTTTTTTGCTTGCTGGTATTGCTTCATCCTTAGGTGTGCCATCTTCATCCTCTACAAAGATTTGATATCGGTTCTTCAGTTGTGTGGTTGGTGATTTCTCCATGGTCTTCTTGCTTCTTTTGGTCACATGCTTCCACTCATCTGCTTTTGGAGGTTCTCTGACACTTTTTTCACCTTCTGTGACCAGTAGAGATGCTTCTGTTCTGTCTAGAAAGTCTTCATTCTCTTTGATGAGTTTCAAAGTTGCTATTCTTTCTTCCAGACCCCGCACCTTTTCTTCTAAAAGGGCCACTAGTCTACACTTCTGACAGGTGAAATTTAATTCTTCTTCTGGTCGATCTGTGAACATGTAGCACATGCTGCAGCTCACCATGTAGGTTGTCACATCTGCCATGTTGCTCCTAGATCCTGCTGACTTGCTGTGTTTTTTCCTTCTTGTGTAATCTACTCAGCCAAGCTCTCTTGCAATAAGGTCCTACAGGCAAAAATTACGGCGCGCGGTTTGGTGATTCTTTCCAAGCAGCTGGTCCCGGCTGTACCCAACGATCTTCTAGCTTAGGGAGACTCTTCGCTTTTCCCAGAAGGCACCTGGAATATGCAAATTAGCCTCCTCAAGCTTGAATCACTGGTTTGGTGATTCTTTCCAAGCAGCTGGTCCCGGCTGTACCCAACGATCTTCTAGCTTAGGGAGACTCTTCGCTTTTCCCAGAAGGCACCTGAAATATGCAAATTAGACTCCTCAAGCTTGAATCCCTGGTTTGGTGATTCTTTCCAAGCAGCTGGTCCCGGCTGTACCCAACGATCTTCTAGCTTAGGGAGACTCTTCGCTTTTCCCAGAAGGCACCTGGAATATGCAAATTAGCCTCCTCAAGCTTGAATCCCTGGTTTGGTGATTCTTTCCAAGCAGCTGGTCCCGGCTGTACCCAACGATCTTCTAGCTTAGGGAGACTCTTCGCTTTTCCCAGAAGGCACCTGGAATATGCAAATTAGCCTCCTCAAGCTTGAATCCCTGGTTTGGTGATTCTTTCCAAGCAGCTGGTCCCGGCTGTACCCAACGATCTTCTAGCTTAGGGAGACTCTTCGCTTTTCCCAGAAGGCACCTGGAATATGCAAATTAGCCTCCTCAAGCTTGAATCCCTGGTTTGGTGATTCTTTCCAAGCAGCTGGTCCCGGCTGTACCCAACGATCTTCTAGCTTAGGGAGACTCTTCGCTTTTCCCAGAAGGCACCTGGAATATGCAAATTAGCCTCCTCAAGCTTAAATCCCTGGTTTGGTGATTCTTTCCAAGCAGCTGGTCCCGGCTGTACCCAACGATCTTCTAGCTTAGGGAGACTCTTCGCTTTTCCCTGAAGGCACCTGGAATATGCAAATTAGCCTCCTCAAGCTTGAATCCCTGGTTTGGTGATTCTTTCCAAGCAGCTGGTCCCGGCTGTACCCAACGATCTTCTAGCTTAGGGAGACTCTTCGCTTTTCCCAGAAGGCACCTGCAATGTGCAAATTAGCCTCCTCAAGCTTGAATCCCTGGTTTGGTGATTCTTTCCAAGCAGCTGGTCCCGGCTGTACCCAATGATCTTCTAGCTTAGGGAGACTCTTCGCTTTTCCCAGAAGGCACCTGGAATATGCAAATTAGCCTCCTCAAGCTTGAATCCCTGGTGTAGTATATAGAGGTTGTGTCCCGTGTGGTGTAGTATATAGAGGTTGTGTCCCGTGTGGTGTAGTATATAGAGGTTGTGTCCCGTGTGGTGTAGAATATAGAGGATGTGTCCCGTGTGGTGTAGTATATAGAGGATGTGTCCCGTGTGGTGTAGTATATAGAGGATGTGTCCCGTGTGGTGTAGTATATAGAGGATGTGTCCCGTGTGGTGTAGTGTAGAAGTTGTGTCCCGTGTGGTGTAGTATATAGAGGATGTGTCCTGTGTGGTGTAGTGTAGAAGTTGTGTCCCGTGTGGTGTAGTATATAGAGGATGTGTCCTGTGTGGTGTAGTGTAGAAGTTGTGTCCCGTGTGGTGTAGTATATAGAGGTTGTGTCCCGTGTGGTGTAGTATATAGAGGATGTGTCCTGTGTGGTGTAGTGTAGAAGTTGTGTCCCGTGTGGTGTAGTATATAGAGGTTGTGTCCCGTGTGGTGTAGTATATAGAGGATGTGTCCTGTGTGGTGTAGTATATAGAGGATGTGTCCCATGTGGTGTAGAATATAGAGGATGCGTCCTGTGTGGTGTAGTATATAGAGGATGTGTCCTGTGTGGTGTAGTGTAGAAGTTGTGTCCCGTGTGGTGTAGTATATAGAGGATGTGTCCCATGTGGTGTAGCATATAGAGGATGCGTCCTGTGTGGTGTAGTGTAGAAGTTGTGTCCCGTGTGGTGTAGTATATAGAGGATGTGTCCCGTGTGGTGTAGTATATAGAGGTTGTGTCCCGTGTGGTGTAGTATATAGAGGTTGTGTCCCGTGTGATGTAGTATATAGAGGATGTGTCCTGTGTGGTGTAGAATATAGAGGATGTGTCCTGTGTGGTGTAGTGTAGAAGTTGTGTCCCGTGTGGTATAGTATATAGAGGATGTGTCCCGTGTGGTGTAGTATATAGAGGTTGTGTCCCGTGTGGTGTAGTATATAGAGGTTGTGTCCCGTGTCGTGTAGTATATAGAGGATGTGTCCTGTGTGGTGTAGAATATAGAGGATGCGTCCTGTGTGGTGTAGAATATAGAGGATGTGTCCCGTGTGGTGTAGTATATAGAGGATGTGTCCTGTGTGGTGTAGTGTAGAAGTTGTGTCCCGTGTGGTGTAGTATATAGAGGATGTGTCCCGTGTGGTGTAGTATATAGAGGATGTGTCCTGTGTGGTGTAGTGTAGAAGTTGTGTCCCGTGTGGTGTAGTATATAGAGGATGTGTCCCGTGTGGTGTAGTATATAGAGGATGTGTCCCGTGTGGTGTAGTGTAGAAGTTGTGTCCCGTGTGGTGTAGTATATAGAGGATGTGTCCCGTGTAGTGTAGAATATAGAGGATGTGTCCCGTGTGGTGTAGTATATAGAGGATGTTTCCCGTGTGGTGTAGTATATAGAGGATGTGTCCCGTGTGGTGTAGCATATAGAGGATGTGTCCTGTGTGGTGTAGTGTAGAAGTTGTGTCCTGTGTGGTGTAGTATATAGAGAATGTGTCCCGTGTGGTGTAGTATATAGAGGTTGTGTCCTGTGTGGTGTAGTATATAGAGGTTGTGTCCCGTGTGGTGTAGTATATAGAGGATGTGTCCTGTGTGGTGTAGTATATAGAGGATGTGTCCTGTGTGGTGTAGTATATAGAGGATGTGTCCCGTGTGGTGTAGTATATAGAGGATGTGTCCCGTGTGGTGTAGCATATAGAGGATGTGTCCTGTGTGGTGTAGTATATAGAGGATGTGTCCTGTGTGGTGTAGTATATAGAGGATGTGTCCCGTGTGGTGTAGTATATAGAGGATGTGTCCCGTGTGGTGTAGTATATAGAGGATGTGTCCCGTGTGGTGTAGTATATAGAGGATGTGTCCCGTGTGGTGTAGTGTAGAAGTTGTGTCCCGTGTGGTGTAGTATATAGAGGATGTGTCCCGTGTGGTGTAGAATATAGAGGATGTGTCCCGTATGGTGTAGTACAGGTCCTAGTACAGCATATAGTGTTAAATTTCATTATTTACCATAATGTAATGATTACAATTAAACTTTCATATATTATAGATTCATTATCCACCAACTGAAATTTGTCAGGTCTTTTATTGTTTTAATACTGATGATTTTGGCATACAACTCCTGATAACCCAAAAAACCTGTCTCAATAAATTAGTATATCAAGAAAAGGTTCTCTAAACGACCTATTACCTTAATCTTCTGAATCAACTAATTAACTCTAAACACATGCAAAAGATACCTGAGGCTTATATAAACTCCCTGCCGGGTTCATTACTCAAAACCCCCTTCATGGGTAAGACTAGCGACCTGACAGATGTCAAGAAGGCCATCATTGACACCCTCAAGCAAGAGGGTAAGACCCAGAAAGAAATTTCTCAACAAATAGGCTGTTCCCAGAGTGCTGTATCAAGGCACCTCAATGGTAAGTCTGTTGGAAGGAAACAATGTGGCAGAAAACGCTGTACAACGAGAAGAGGAGACCGGACCCTGAGGAAGATTGTGGAGAAGGACCGATTCCAGACCTTGGGGAACCTGAGGAAGCAGTGGACTGAGTCTGGTGTGGAAACATCCAGAGCCACCGTGCACAGGCGTGTGCAGGAAATGGGCTACAGGTGCCGCATTCCCCAGGTAAAGCCACTTTTGAACCATAAACAGCGGCAGAGGCGCCTGACCTGGGCTACAGAGAAGCAGCACTGGACTGTTGCTAAGTGGTCCCAAGTACTTTTTTCTGATGAAAGCAAATTTTGCATGTCATTCGGAAATCAAGGTGCCAGAGTCTGGAGGAAGACTGGGGAGAAGGAAATGCCAAAATGCCTGAAGTCCAGTGTCAAGTACCCACAGTCAGTGATGGTGTGGGGTGCCATGTCAGCTGCTGGTGTTGGTCCACTGTGTTTCATCAAGGGCAGGGTCAATGCAGCTAGCTATCAGGAGATTTTGGAGCACTTCATGCTTCCATCGGCTGAAATGCTTTATGGAGATGAAGATTTCATTTTTCAGCATGACCTGGCACCTGCTCACAGTGCCAAAACCACTGGTAAATGGTTTACTGACCATGGTATTACTGTGCTCAATTGGCCTGCCAACTCTCCTGACCTGAACCCCATAGAGAATCTGTGGGATATTGTGAAGAGAAAGTTGAGAGACGCAAGACCCAACACTCTGGATGAGCTTAAGGCCGCTATTGAAGCATCCTGGGCCTCCATAACATCTCAGCAGTGTCACAGGCTGATTGCCTCCATGCCACGCCGCATTGAAGCAGTCATTTCTGCCAAAGGATTCCCGACCAAGTATTGAGTGCATAACTGAACATTATTATTTGATGGTTTTTTTGTTTGTTATTAAAAAACACTTTTATTTGATTGGATGGGTGAAATATGCTAATTTATTGAGAAGGACCTGTATGTCAAAGCTCCTTTTATTCACAAGCAGGTTCAGGAGTGAGTCTGATGGGAAATCCTATCTGTTAGAGTATCTCTTGCTTTGGAGGACCAGGCATGCTTAGTGATTTTTATGAGCGTAGTGTAATTCCTTATTTTCCCCTCTGGGAGTGCTGTTCTGAAATTTAATATCTGCTGTAGCCTGAAATAAACTATGGTGGATTAAATCTGGATCATTTTGCCACATTTTTTTATTTTGCTATCTCAGTGCGGCCCAGATATAGCAGATTTGGCAAACCTCTTCAGATCTCGGGACTGTATTAAAAAAAAATGAGGAGAATTTGCATTCATCATCCTTAATTGATACACAGATACAAGGCGACCAATGCCGAATCCTGGGGCAGGATTTTCTTACAAATCGTCTCTTACTGACAAGCGGGAGAAAAACACATCCATCCTCATCACCGGATTCACATCTGGAGTTTGATAAATAGACGTCATTAACATCTTCATCTAAAGCAGCCATTTTATCACCATAATGGAAATTATGAGAATTAATACTCTGAACGTATGCAAGAAAGATGTCTCCTTGCGGAGGCCATCTAAAGATGCTTTGCAGAAATGACTCGCTCCCGGTGGGCATTGGCCATATTTAGGACCTTAAAATATATAAATAGGACATAGCCCAAAATAATACTCATAATAATTGACTTTAAAGGGATCTTGTCATCAGGTAATAAGTCACTGGTTTCTGCTCTTATTTTATTCTCGCCGCTCTCCTGAGCATTACATTTTTTGTTTTTTTCTAATCCGCCATACGGTTTCAGAGATATGGGCCTTTTAATTTAGTGCCTTACTAAAGGGCGTAGTTCACAAGGTAACACTGCAGAGCAGCATAAAGACACGCCCCCAGAGAATCGTGTGAGCCACGCCTTCTTAGTAAAGGCCATAAAAAATTAGCACCAAATAAAAATGCCCATATCTCTGGAATCGTTTGTTGGATTTTAAAAAAACAAAAAGCGGAATACTCAGGGGAATGGCAGGAATAAAATCAGAGTAAAAACTAGACATGTTCAACTCGATGACAGATCCCCTTTAATAACTTTTTTTTCAAAATTTGCAATTTCAGCTATCTAGTCCTTGCCAGGACCTTCTTCCTTAATGATATCAGAAAACAATATTACACTTTATAGGAATTCTGTAGCAAAGAAGGACCTATTCTGCTTTCTTTCCTCTCTCTCTGTCTGCAGATATCGTATCGGTAGTATGTAGATAGATGGCACTATATAGTAACTGGAGAGGGGAAGAGGACTGAGATCCTTGGGGACAAGAAGATAGAAAGAGCTTGTAGGGAAAGAAGAAGACCGGGGGATCCGACTGCAGTTTTCTGAGGAATCAGGTGTAACATAAACCTTGATGGTCTCTTCTTATACAAGAAAGTGAATTTCCCCGAGGTAGGGAATGTTCAGATTGCTTTGCACAATTGTGGGACTCCAGGAGGCAAATAAGGGGCATTTCCAGGACTGCTGCTCTACAGTCTTGTCAGTATGATGGATCTTCCAGTCCGTACTCCTGGCAGCTATGCACAGCCATTAATAAATTCCGTCTACCTAACTCTGTGCTGCCAATAGGTCTTTGTCACCAAGGCCGGTAGCGGCCGAGCCATCTCCATCCTACAGCGAGCGCTATGCACGGGACTCCTCAAAGGGGTCAATTCATTGCAAATACGATCTTTAGGGACGGGTGCGGGAAGCAGGTCATTCATCAAAGCTGCAGGAGTGACGCGCCTTCCAGCAACCGCCGCAATTCGTTTTACAGTGCGTAGGAGTAGAGTTAAATTATGCAAATGTGGTAGTTGTTTAAATTAATGCCGAAATACATAATGAAGTGACCTGAAAAATATCTACTGGCGGTATGGAGACAACTGTGTGATATGCAAGGAGAAGTACAACTTTACACCAGCTATACAATAATATACAGGAGATACCCAGGTTATTCCAGCTGTACATATATAATTATATACAGGAGATGCCCAGGTTATACCGGCTGTACATATAGAATTATATACAGGCTATGTCCAGGTTATACCAGCTGTACATGTATAATTATATACAGGAGATGCCCAGGTTATACCAGCTGTACATATATAATTATATACAGGAGATGCCCAGGTTATACCGGCTGTACATATAGAATTATATACAGGCTATGTCCAGGTTATACCAGCTGTACATGTATAATTATATACAGGAGATGCCCTGGTTATTCCGGCTGTACATATATAATTATATACAGGAGATGCCCAGGTTATACCGGCTGTACATATAGAATTATATACAGGCTATGTCCAGGTTATACCAGCTGTACATGTATAATTATATACAGGAGATGCCCAGGTTATACCAGCTGTACATATGTAATTATATACAGGAGACGCCCAGGTTATATCAGCTGTACATATATAATTATATACAGGAGATGCCCAGGTTATACCAGCTGTACATATATAATTATATACAGGAGATGCCCAGGTTATACCAGCTGTACATATATAATTATATACAGGATATGCCCAGGTTATACCAGCTGTACATATATAATTATATACAGGAGATGCCCAGGTTATACCAGCTGTACATATATAATTATATACAGGAGATGCCCAGGTTATACCAGCTGTACATATATGATTATATACAGGATATGCCCAGGTTATACCAGCTGTACATATATAATTATATACAGGAGATGCCCAGGTTATACCAGCTGTGCATATATAATTATATACAGGAGGTGCCCAGGTTATACTAGCTGTACATATATAATTATATACAGGATATGCCCAGGTTATACCAGCTGTACATATATGATTATATACAGGAGATGCCCAGGTTATACCAGCTGTACATATATAATTATATACAGGAGATGCCCAGGTTATACCAGCTGTACATATAGAATTATATACAGGAGATGCCCAGGTTATACCAGCTGTACATATATAATTATATACAGGAGATGCCCAGGTTATACCAGCTGTACATATATAATTATATACAGGAGATGCCCGGGTTATACCAGCTGTACATATATGATTATATACAGGAGATGCCCGTGTTATATCAGCATTTGTTACTCTCTGATCCGCTACTTTATGACAGTCTGGTTTATATAAAAGGTCTAAAAGTTTGATAATGAGAATCTCGCTTAAGACAACACTTTATAATGGGCCAGTTACCGTCATCGATGGGAAGAATGAGAACAGACGGCCTACAAATAACAATAGTGGAGTCCGGACTCACAGATCTGGGTCTCCTGTACATGTGATAAAGGTGAGAAATGTGGAGTAACACCGGCGCCGAGCGGAGGAGCCTAATGTAGCATCCTGCGGTGACGGATCCCACCGTCGCTCCTGCGCGGCTCCTGCGCGGCTCCGCACCGGCCGTTACCACAGGAGTCACAACTATTGTGTCCTTGTCGCTGCCATGTTATGGGAAATGTGAGGCAAGAAGGAAGAAGGAGGAATAATGAGAAACCGGCCGCGGGACTTTAAGAAAGGACGAAGCTAAAAACAATAAAACTGAAGATTCAACCGGAAATTTACTAAATGTCCATCTCATCTCTACTTATCCCTCCATTACTTACCTCGAAATCCCGGGGTGTGACGATCGAAGTCGCAGACGGTGCGGCGGTTACCGGGCCCGAGCAGGAGGACGGCCGTCGACACCAGCGCTTACTTCCAATCAGAGGCCGGCAGCTGACATAACTGTCAGGAGCTGCGCACGGCAGTGAGGTCAGGGGTCGCGCAGGGCAGCCATGTCGGTCAGCTGCCGGCCGGAGAGGACAACGTTGCACGTTACGTGAGCGGAGGAAGGTAAGAAGAGTCATTTATGTAATGTGCTGGAAAAGAGAAGGAAAAACATCCAGGAAGGTCCCGGGATGGGGGACATGATCAACGAATGGGGCCCAGAATGTGGCACATTACAGGAAGGGCCCAGGACAGCGGACATTATTACAGGAAGGGCCCAGGACAGCGGACATTATTACAGGAAGGGCCCAGGACAGCGGACATTATTACAGGAAGGGCCCAGGACAGCGGACATTATTACAAGAAGGGGCCAGGACAGCGGACATTATTACAGGAAGGGCCCAGGACAGCGGACATTATTACAGGAAGGGCCCAGGACAGCGGACATTATTACAGGAAGGGCCCAGGACAGCGGACATTATTACAGAAAGGGCCCAGGACAGCGGACATTATTACAGGAAGGGCCCAGGACAGCGGACATTATTACAGGAAGGGCCCAGGACAGCGGACATTATTACAGGAAGGGCCCAGGACAGCGGAGATTATTACAGGAAGGGCCCAGGACAGCGGACATTATTACAGGAAGGGCCCAGGACAGCGGAGATTATTACAGGAAGGGCCCAGGACAGCGGACATTATTACAGAAAGGGCCCAGGACAGCGGACATTATTACAGGAAGGGCCCAGGACAGCGGACATTATTACAGAAAGGGCCCAGGACAGCGGACATTATTACAAGAAGGGGCCAAGAAAGGGGACATTAAAGGAAGCGGCCAGGATGAGGGACATCATTACCTGGATGGTGAACACATATCATTTTTTACAATCTAAAATGCTGCAAGGGCCCAACATACAACTGGTACCAGGTCCAAATGGGGCCCGTCAGACTCTATTTAATTCACTGTTTCAGGCAATCTATTTAGTATCTATTATTTATCTATTTGTATGTGTAACAATGTCACATCTATCTACATAGAAAAGCACAAACATCTATCTATCTATTATTTATCTATTATTTATCTATTACCTATACTATCTATTATTTGTCTATCTATCCATCCATCCATCTACAGTATCTGTCTATTATATCTATTATCTGTCTATTATATCTATCTATTATCTATCTATTATATCTATCTATATATCTACAGTATCTACAGTATATATCTATTGTATCTATTTATTATCTATCTATTATTTATTATCTATCTATCTATCTATCTATCTATCTATCTATCTATCTATCTATCTATCTATCTATCCATCCATCATCTATTATCTAGAAAAAATGGAACAGCACAATATTAGAACATCGGGTGCTCAGGCCTCCCCAGCAATACATCCATTACTTGCCAGAATTTCATAGAGACAAAAAAGGAAGGAAACCCTCCATTAATATTAAGTAGATCACCCCTATATACACCTGTTTGAATGATAATTTCACTGCTTCAGAAAAGCTTAGTTGAGCCGAAATGTCGCCACACCATGTGGGTCTAAATAAAATCCACTATCGCTTGGAAAATATATATTAATGGAGTTTTGTCTTCCTTTTTTATCTCTACTACCTATCTATCTATCTATCTATCTACTATCTATTATATATCTGTTATTTTTCTATTATCTATTATCTCTTGATTTGGAGCGGCGCACACCGGTCTATATGAGACCTCACCGCTCACAGTGCATGTCAGACCAAAATAGAATCATGAGGCCAAAGGAACTGGCCAAGGAGCTCAGAGACAGAATTGTGGCACAGATCTTGCCAAGGTTATAATAGAATTTCTGCAGTACTCAAGGTTCCTAAGAGCACAGTGGCCTCCATAATCCTTACATGGAAGAAGTTTGGGACCACCAGAAATCTTCCTAGACCTGGCCGTCCAGCCAAACTGAGCAATCGTGGGAGAAGAGCCTTGGTGAGAGAGGTAAAGAAGATCCCCAAGATCACTGTGGCTGAGCTCCAGAGATGCAGTAGGAGATGGGAGAAAGTTCCACAAAGTCACCTATCACTGCAGCCTCCACCAGTCAGACCTTTATGGCAGAGCGGCCCGACGGAAGCCTCTCCTCAGTGCAAGACACATGAAAGCCGCATAGAGTTTGCTAAAAAACACACAAACGACTCCCAGACTATGAGAAATAAGATTCTCTGGTCTGATGAGGTGAAGATTGACCTTTTTGGCGATAATTCTAAGCGGTATGTGTGGAGAAAACCAGGCACTGCTCATCACCTGCCCAATACAATCCCCACAGTGAAGCATGGTGGTGGCAACATCATGCTATGGGGGTGTATTTCACCTGAAGCGACAGGACGACTGGTTGCCATTGAAGGAAATATATGAATGTGGACAAGTACAGAGATATCCTGGATCATCTTCTATCTATCTATTATCTATCTATTGTCTATCTATCTATTAAGCTGTTATCTATCTATCTTTCTATTATCTATCTATCTATCTATCTATTATCTATCTATTAATCTATCTATTATCTATTATGTATCTATTATCTCTCTATTATCTATCTATCTATCTATCTATTATCTATCTATCTGTCTATTATATATCTATCTATTATTAACTATCCATCTATTAATATATTATCTATCTGTCTATTATCTATCTATTTTCTATTATCTGTCAATTATCTATCCATTATCTATCTGTATCTCTCGCTATCTCACTTTCGGACACTTTTGCCTCCACATCACCTCTTATTTATACACTGTTATGTAGGGTAATGACTCCTTAATGGATCTTTAATTAATTTTCCCAACATTTAGCACTTCAGCTCTTATTTTCTACAGGCAATTATCAGTTTCCATGTGACCAGAGATTTTCCATCATTACTGTATAGAAGAGACGATGTCACCGGTCACCTGCCCGTCTGTTGCTGGTCTCCAGCAGAAAACTACTGTGAGCCCCTGAAACGTATCACCAGAAGGGGGCACTTGGGATCACGTCGCCCGCTTTATGCATCTTTGGTGTGAATCATAATGGTACATTCCGCTTTCTTAGTTCTCCCTCGTCCCCTTTTTCTCTCCTCCTTTTGTGCTGAGGTAAATCGTGTTGGTACTAACCTTCTAGAAAGGTCTGCGATCAGGTCACATGGGGAGGCAGATTTGAGCGACAGGTCTCTGATTGGCAGATGTCAATTTAGGCGGGAAAGAAATTCT
This sequence comes from Ranitomeya imitator, assembly GCF_032444005.1. Lineage (NCBI taxonomy): Eukaryota > Metazoa > Chordata > Amphibia > Anura > Dendrobatidae > Ranitomeya > Ranitomeya imitator. The sequence continues at coordinate 17,779,346 of NC_091285.1, read as the reverse complement.
TCTATAAAAGCTCCGGCTCGCCGGCTCGGGACTTGTCTGACTGAAGAGATCTACCCCGAATCACCCCGTACCCACCCGACCATGATCTGAAATCTCAAATTCGTCACGGTGTTTAGTTTGAGGGAGTCGCCCTGCTAACGTTGGCCTGGACGGGATTTTTTTATGGATTGATATAATATTTGGATTGATGGTTGAATAAAAATATTATTAATGTGTGGTGTAATTAATAATGCTTGGTTAACCCTAAATAAACACCGCGGCCTTTCATTCCAATTCCTGGTTGTTTGTCTTTTAATTTAGTCATTAGTTAAATGGTAAGTTATGATATTTTCACTGTGGGCACCTGTTATCCCATAAGCTTCTGTTATCCTCTGCACAGATTCATGAGACCACCACAAGCCCCTCTGCCACATTAGAAGACACCAGTAGATAAATCATAGACTCCTAGAATGTTAGAGATGGAATGGACCTCCAGGGTTGTCAGGACCTCCAGGGTTGTCGGGACCTCCAGGGTTGTCAGGACCTCCAGGGTCATCGTGTCCAACCCCCTGCTCATTGAAGGAGTTACTAAACCATCTCAGACAGATGTCTGTCCAGCCTCTGTTTGAAGACCTACATTGAAGGAGAACTCACCACCTCTCGTGGCAGCTTGTCCCACTCATTGATCACCCTCACTGTCAATTTTTTTTTTCTAATATCTAATCTGTATCTTCTCTCTTTCCATTGCTTCTTGTGTTTCCAAATGAGAATAAGAGCGTTATCCAGGGACTCTTCGTCTTTATACAATGCCCCCCACCCCCCACGTCAACCTAATCCAACATCTTTACGATAAACTTGATCACAAGACTCAAAATGGTGACTTGACCTCAACTGGTTGAACGTGAAATCACAAAGTCATAGTCTTGTCTATCGGAAAACCAGGGCAGAGGCGAAATTTCCCACAACGTTTTGGAACAATATTTTCGACAAGCAGATATGAAGGTGACCGGGGGGGAAGAGTCACAAACTTTTTTTTTCAAGGCACTGGTGTAGACATCTACTCCACATTTAATATCCAGCTGTCTTGTATATCGGTAATTGAATTGCTTTATTTTATGTCACTGTTAGTTTTCTGCTCGGCAGGTGCTGGGGACGGGTGACGTTCCGGGAGATTGTTTTGTAGATCTGTTTCCTTACCAGTAATTTGCAATAACTAATCTGTATCTTCTCCCTTTCGGTTTCATTCCATTGCTTCTCATGTTTCCATGTGCAAATGAGAATAAGGATGATCCCTCTACTCTGTGACAGCCCTTCAGATATTTGTAGAAAGCTATTAAGTCTCCTCTTAACATTCTTTTTTGCAAGCTGAACTTTCCCAGATCCTTTAACCGTTCCTTGTAGGACATACTTTGCATTCTGCTCACCATCCTGGTCGCTACTCTCTGATCGTGATGTCTTTTGATGTCTGATGTGGTTCCCAAAACTGGACACAGTATTCCAGTATTAGTTTACCCAAGTCTTTTTCACACGTGCTGTTGCTTAGTTCTATTCCTCCCATTCTGTGGATATAATTTTTGTGTTTTTGCCCAGATGTAGAATCTTGTATTTCTCCCTGTTAAATACCATTCTATTAGTGGCTGTCTATTGTTCACGCTTATCTAGATCCTTCTGAATCCTTTCTCTATCTTCTCTTTTGTTGGCTATCCCTCCTAGCTTTGCATCGTCTGCAAACGTGATCAGTTTACTTTCAGTTCCATTATCTAGATAATTTCTAAAAATGTTGAACAATACTGGGGCCAGGACAGAGCCTTGTGGTATACTCTTCCTATTGCATGTCCAACCATTTATTACCACTGGCACATAGTGGATGAGGGTCTGCTACAGGTTTTGCACTGGTATAGAGCGAACATGAAATGGTTACTATCCCAGCAGTCTTATTAATAGAGTGGCACCTTGCTCCGGCGGCTCAGCTCTCTGCCCCGACTGCGCGGCATTAAGCTCTTGTCCGTCCTTCTATAATCACTTAAATCCCTTTTTCATCCTCATTTACACACACAGCATTACCGTGCGCTGATTCCTGCCGCTGCTGTGGATCTGGTCTGCACCGGAGACGGGCGGGAAGAGCAGTGCAGACGAGGATGACACCAGTGTACAGCAGAACGTGACAACCCTGCAATGTGTGTGTACTGTGTGACGGTATTATATCTGCACTATATGGCATTTTTGAATAGAAATGTTGTTCATACTGGATACTACTGTACGGCTGTGGAAATTATTAGGTCTGTACAGGAGGTCCCCCGTTCACGACACCTTTCTTTTTACGTCTCTGTGCTATGGGTGAATGGCACCATGTAAACCCCTCAATGTTGGGACCCCGCTATAACTGCATACATAGCAACTCCGACCTGAAAGTCATCGGTGGTCCATGAATATTAACGTTACTTATGCAGATGCTTATGATCAGCGGCCCCCTGTGTATCTCTATGGGTTTGGAGATAATCCTGAGCCAACTATTATCCGGGAAATACAGAGTTCCCGGGAGTCTGTGTGGGAGACGGAATATTCTATCAATGTAGGACATGGCTCGTCATCTGTTCCCACGTTCCCATCTCCACCGCAATTAACTGAACAGTAGAAAACATTCCTGAGAAATGAAGATGTGTTAGAAAGTCTACAGAAACTGACGAGAAAGGGGGCATCACAATGTCTGTGGGGAGGCATGAGCCAACCTTCCACAAACTCTCAGCTTAGTTCCCGAGAGACCGGACGTCTTCTTTTTGGGCACCCGAGATGCAGAATTTTCTTAGAGGCTGCCCAAATAATAACAAAAGTAAAATTCATATAAAATTGGTAGCAATCAAGTCCGAGCCTCGTGACTTAAACCCGAATCAACTAAGGGAGACAGTCTGTACATATCATCTCGGAGAACCCCTTTAACTCTCAGTCCTTCAATCATTTTCTTTTTTTGTAAAGGTGTTTTAAAATGAATTGCCCTTTGAAAAAAAAATTAGGAAAACCCAAGATTTTAGTTATCAATACAATAAAATACCATATCTGACGATTTACAGGACTGGTCACCGAGCTGTTGAAAAATTTTAGGGTGGGCCGTATTCCCTTCTTGTTTTTTTGTTTCACATATACGGTTTGGCATGGAAGCGGTTGAAGCCGAAAGAAAAATGGACACTACGTGTGTGGACACTAGTCGTTACTGCAGATGTCCAAGAGAGGATTAAGAGAGTTCCCAAGAAGTTGACCTCATAAAAAATGACCATGTGTGTCTAAATCACTTTAGCTGCCGCCTCCGAGTGTGAGCAGTCCAAGGATTAAAGAAGAGTAATAAACAATTGCTGGCGTCTATTTTTTAGTGACCACTCCAAACAAGTAGTGTCCAATTTTCTTTCACCATCAGCAGCTTCCAGATCAAACCATATATATGTGAATCACAAGCTACGGAAGGAAAATGCGGCCCACCCTGCAGTCTTTTCGACAGCTCGGAGACCAGTCCTATAAATCATCAGATATGGTATGTTATGGTATCGATGACTAAAATCTTGGGTTTTACCTAAATTTTGCCAAAGATAAGATCAAGGACTAGGCACAATACCTAAAGAACGAGGCACTGGAGGCCACCAGTATAGAGAGTCTAAAAATCTAGCATCAACAAGCGTCCAACTTCACAAAGCCAATTTTTGGACTTTTTGGGATACCACTGAAAATGTTGGAAATGAAAATCTTCACTGGACAATTGAATTACTCTTATACCCAATTATTATCTAAGTCATAGGTCAAAGTGTGGGGCTTGACGTTGGTCTTTAGTGGTTAAACCTTTGTCAGAAATGTCCATATTTGCATTATCAATGGGGATGAACATTACGGCGTGTGGGTAAAGACGGAAGAAGCCCCATCGGAGGATCCCATTATGTTGGAAACCAAGTTAATCCATTAAACAATGACACGTTCAATGTGTCAAGCTCAGATAGTAAAGTCATTATGTCTCCCGTCATGGGGTATAACTTATGATGTTAGTTAAGGAGTTAATAACCATATGGCTCCGGGCTCTATAAGCGAAGCTCTCATCCTTATCAGGGAGCCGAGATAACTTATAATAGCATTATACATGAAGAACATTAAGGGATAATGCATCACTTATAACATATAGGGAACCATTTACAATGGAGAGGATATTAATGGTGCAGCTAATTCATGGACTGCTCGCTAACTGGTGGTTCTATCTATCCATGGGATATCATTGTTCATATACAACATGAAAAGCCTTCCTGACTTTGAGACAGAAAAAATAATCATCGCCAAATCCCATTGTTAATGACCCAACATTGAAAAACCTTCGCACTGTATTAGCTTAAGGCAGATTTTAGCATAAGAAATTATAGTAATCTTTCCATTAAACATTTGTCTATGTAAAATGTGGGTTAGTATGTACATATGCAATATCCGGACAAGATTATTGCTAGTTCTAATATTATCCACTATGTGTACTAGAACACGCTACTATAATACTGCCCCTATGTACAAGAATATAACTACTATAATACTGCTCCTATGTACAAGAATATAACTACTATAATACTGTCCCCTATGTACAAGAATATAACTGCTATAATACTGCTCCATGTACAAGAATATAACTACTATAATACTGCCCCTATGTACAAGAATATAACTACTATAATACTGCTCCTATGTACAAGAATATAACTACTGTAATACTGCCCCTGTGTACAAGAATATAACTACTATAATACCGCTCCTATGTACAAGAATATAACTACTGTAATACTGCCCCTATGTACAAGAATATAACTACTATAATACTGCCCCTGTGTACAAGAATATAACTACTATAATACTGCCCCTATGTACAAGAATATAACTACTATAATACTGCCCCTGTGTACAAGAATATAACTACTATAATACTGCCCCTATGTACAAGAATATAACTACTATAATACTGCCCCTGTGTACAAGAATATAACTACTATAATACTGCCCCTATGTACAAGAATATAACTACTATAATACTGCTCCTATGTACAAGAATATAACTACTATAATACTGTCCCTATGTACAAGAATATAACTACTATAATACTGCTCCTATATACGAGAATATAACTACTATAATACTGCTCCTATGTACAAGAATATAACTACTATAATACTGCTCCTATGTACAAGAATATAACTACTATAATACTGCTCCTATGTACAAGAATGTAACTACTATAATACTGCCCCTATGTACAAGAATATAACTACTATAATACTGCCCCTATGTACAAGAATATAACTACTATAATACTGCTCCTATGTACAAGAATGTAACTACTATAATACTGCTCCTATGTACAAGAGTATAACTACTATAATACTGCCCCTATGTACAAGAATATAACTACTATAATACTGCCCCTATGTACAAGAATATAACTACTATAATACTGCTCCTATGTACAAGAATGTAACTACTATAATACTGCTCCTATGTACAAGAATATAACTACTATAATACTGCTCCTATGTACAAGAGTATAACTACTATAATACTGCCCCTATGTACAAGAATATAACTACTATAATACTGCCCCTATGTACAAGAATATAACTACTATAATACTGCTCCTATGTACAAGAATGTAACTACTATAATACTGCCCCTATGTACAAGAATATAACTACTATAATACTGCTCCTATGTACAAGAGTATAACTACTATAATACTGCCCCTATGTACAAGAATATAACTACTATAATACTGCCCCTATGTACAAGAATATAACTACTATAATACTGCTCCTATGTACAAGAGTATAACTACTATAATACTGCTCCTATGTACAAGAATATAACTACTATAATACTGCTCCTATGTACAAGAATGTAACTACTATAATACTGCCCCAAATACAAGAATATAACTACTATAATACTGTCCCTATATACAAGAATATAACTACTATAATACTGTCTCCTTTGTACAAGAATATAACTACTATAATACTGCCCCTATGTACAAGAATATAACTACTATAATACTGTCTCCTCTGTACAAGAGTATAACTACTATAATACTGCCCCTATGTACAAGAATATAACTACTATAATACTGCTCCTATGTACAAGAATATATCTACTATAATACTGCCCCTTTATATAAGAATATAACTACTATAATACTGCTCCTATGTACAAGAATATATCTACTATAATACTGCCCCTTTATATAAGAATATAACTATTATAATACTGCTCCTATGTACAAGAATGTAACTACTATACTACTGCCCCTATGTACAAGAATATAACTATTATAATACTGCTCCTATGTACAAGAATATAACTACTATAATACTGCCCCTATGTACAAGAATATAACTACTATAATACTGCCCCTATGTACAAGAATATAACTACTATAATACTGCTCCTATGTACAAGAATATAACTACTATAATACTGCCCCTATGTACAAGAATATAACTACTATAATACTGCTCTTATGTACATGAATATAACTACTATAATACTGCCCCTATGTACAAGAATATAACTACTATAATACAGCTCCTACTGTATGTACAAGAATATAACTACTATAATGCTGCTTCTAGGTACAAGAATATAACTGTTAAAATGTTAAAATAGGAGAAATGTGTCTGTTTTTTCCTTGAGTTTCATCTTGTTTTCTCCCACACTTAGTGATGGGGGATTTAGCCTGTGAGCCCCTATGGGGACAGTGAAGACAAGGCCTGTATGGCGCTGTGTATATTAATGGCGCTATCTACATAGATATTCTTATGATATTTGTAGTTTTGACCTGAATAAGTGATGAGTTTTGTTCTCCACGCTCAGGCGGTTGTGATGGATGCCTTGTGATTCCTGTCCTCATCTTCTCACAATTATGAAGGCTTTGTGATGGACGGAGGACGAGCCATTCATCCGTCACCCCAGCTCTGTATGCTCCTCACGTATGTACATCAGCTGCAAACTGTAAAACAGCGACGGACTAAATCTCCCTAACAGCGGCCGAGCGTCACTCAATCAATAGCCGCTCTCCACTTATATCAGCCTGTCATATATTATCGGAGTGGAGAAACCATTTTTGGGTTTGGCGAATATGAGAATAGTCTATCAATGTGATAAATGACAAGGTTTGGAGCGCGTCAGTGATCCTTATTCTCTTACCTCTCGTAGAACAGGCAAACATTTTTTTAGATAATTTACATACGCCCCTGTCCACCTGTTGGAAGGCATTGTGGTGAAATGTGTGTATATATATATATATATATATATATATATGTGTGTGTGTGTAGGGACATATGTCTAGGGTTATATGTGTGACTAGTGATAATGTAACATCTGTCCTGAAGGCAAGTCGCACCTAGGTGTTAATAGGTACTTCCTTGGGACTAGTAGAAATTGTGTCTCCATATCCCACCAGGAGGTCTGGCTAAGGCCAAGAACAAAGGAACACTTGACACCTCTGAGGTCTTGGAGGGGAGATGCTAAATTGCGGCCTGAGGTAATCTATCCCTGAGAACCTTTCCACAAGAGAAAATAATATATTCATTGGGGGCACGGCCATGGCCCAATCAAACAGGCAGCAGTTATGATATTGGCCTGTGGGGCTGGTCTAGAAACCTGACCTCAGACCCAATTTATAAATTTAGGCTGCAGACAAAGAATTGTGTTCACATGTGAGGGCAGCCTGAGAAGCTGATGTGTTCCACCAACTCCATTCAACCCCGCTCAGGGAGCAGAAAGCAAGCTACCAGTTACATGATTTCTGTAAGTTTTCTCCTGTTAATTTTGACACTGTTATGCATAAGTTGTATGTCTTTTTAGTATCATATTTTTATACCTTTTTCTTATTGTAAGCATTGAACTTTTTGCTATTAAAGTATAAAACTTTAACAAGTTGAACCTTGAATGTTCTAAAGAATCCATAGCCTAAAGGTGTGAGAGCCTTGTGAGTGATAGGCATATTTTTAGTAGTATTATTGTTAGTTCCGGGACTCATCGCCCGTGTATTCAATGAGTGGTGGCAGCGCGTATGAGCGGGTGTGTGGCCTGGGTCGGAGTGTGACACCACGGTGTAGGGATGCGTGACAGGCATCGTCACCAAATACATGAAAGTGACGTCAGTGGGGGCCATTGGTTTCAATAGAGATGTGGCCAGAGATTTAGAGGTACTGAGTCCTTTGGATTTCTCCAATTAATGGCTTGGCTAAAAAGGTTTGAATAGAGGCCCAGAAAGGAGCTCAAACATTTTCTTCACTGCATTGCCTTAGCCCGCCGAGGCTGTAATCATGAATCTAGTCATCACCCAGCCCACCAGGGATACTAACATTCATTTTTTCACAGACCTAGCCCACCAGGGGCTGCTACCATTATTTGTTCACTACCCTAGGTCACCAGGGATGTTATCCTTAATCCCTCTTTGTCCTAGCCCACAAGAAATGTTACCACTAATCCCTCTTTTCCCTAGTCCACAAGGGATGTTACCATTAATTATTCTTTGCCCTAGCCCACAAGGGTTAGAATATTACCATTAATCTCTTCTTTCACTAGCACAATTAATTCCTCTTTGCCCTAGGCCACAAGGGTTATTACCATTAATTCCTCTTTGCCCTAGTCCACAAGGAATGTTATAATTAATCTCTCTTTTCCCTAGCCCACAAGGGTTATTACCATTAATTCCTCTTTGCCCCAGCCCACAAGGAATGTTACTACTAATCCCTCTTTTCCATAGCCCACAAGGGTTATTGCCATTAATTCCACTTTGCCCTAGCCCACAAGGGATGTACAATTAATCCCTCTTTTCCCTGGCCCACAAGGGTTATCACCAATAATTCCTCTTTGCCCCAGCCCACAAGCGGTTACCATTAATCCTTCTTTGCCCTAGCTCATTAGGCATTTTACAATCAATCCCTTTGCTTCCCTAGCCCATCAGGGATGTTACCATTAATCCTTTCCCTGCTCTGACCCACTATCCATGTAGGGAAAAATGCATGGGTATGGGACATGAGCCAGATCCAATGAAAAGACCTCCATCCAATTGTACTCACTGTCCATTGTCAGGTTGCAGTCCCCCTTTATCACTAGTGACCGGTCGCTGGCAAGGATCCATCCTCAGGATGGAAAAAATAGACGTATCTCAGATATGGAAAACATCCAGAGCTCACATATTATCTGTGCCCGAGAGACCTGTTTGTGAGAATGTGCAGGCACAGAGAGGTCCTTATCAGCTGTCAGCTCCTGTGGTGCTCTGTTCCTCGGCATTGTCGCACTACCTACAAAGCCAAAGAGCTCCGCTGCAAAACCACAAAATACCTTGGGATGATGCGAATTGTACCTGATGGAGGTTCCCCCCGCAATGAAATGTCTTAGAGTTTCTGTCACAAGTAAATGAGTTGTGGTTCCTGCACAGAAGAAAGCTGCCGTAAGATAATACAAAGAGACAGGGGGCTGATTACATTCCTTATTCGATTTTAGGCACCCACCCTCGATCACGGTGGAAAATGGAGATGTTGGAACAGGTTTAACCTCTACCATACTGGATGACTTTACCAGTATTGGTGTCCAACACGAAAGCCTGGAGAAGAAGACATTAGATGAATATCCATGGTAAAAATCTCGACAGCTTGGTTGAACGGTTCTCTACAAAAATTAGGAAAAGTAGGAAAAACTCAACAATTTGGCCAATTATTGGTCGAAAGTTCTCTATGAGAAACATTCAACATAGAAGAGCTTGATAATTTGGCCAAATATCGGATGGAAGTTCTCTCTGAGAAATATCCAAAATTTAAAAGTTCAACAATTTGGCCAAATATCAGTTGAAAGTTCTCTACAAGAAATATCTGAAATTGAAGACCTCAAGGATTTGGCCAACTATTGGTCGAAACGTCTCTATGATAAATATCCAAAATGGAAGAGTTTGACAATATGGCCAACAATTAGTTGAAATTTCTCTAAGAGAAATGTACAATATTGAAGAGCTTGAACATTTAGTCAAATATTGGTTGAACGTTCTCCACAAGAAATATCCAAAACGATTTGGCCAACTATTGGTCGAAACTTCTCTATACTAAACATCCAAAATTGAAGAGCTTGAGAATATGGCCAACAATTGGTTGACATTTCTCTAAGAGAAATGTACAATATCGAAGAGCTAAGAAAATTTAGTCAAAAATTGGTTCAAAGTTCTCTACAAGAAATAACCAAAATTGAAGTGCTCAACAAAATGGCCAACAATTGGTAAAAAGTTTCCTATAAAAAATATCTCAAATCGAAGAGCTCGACAAATTGGCCAACCATTGCTGGCAAGTTCTCAGCGAGAAATATTCAAAGTTGATGAGCTAAACAATTTGACCAAGTATTGGTTGAAAGAAATAACCGAAATTGAAGAACTCGATAATTTCGTTAACTATTGGTTGGAAGAAGTTCTCTATAAGAAATATCCAAAATTGAAGAGGTTGACAATTTGGCCAACAATTGGAACAATTGGTTGAAAGTTCTCTATGATAAATATCCTTTTTTGAAGATCTCAATAATTTGACCAATTAGTGGTTAAACATTCCCTATCGGAAGTATCCAAAAATGAAGAGCTCATAATTTGGGCAACTATTGCTTGAAAGTTCTCTATGAGAACTTAAAGATTTCTACAAGAAGTATCCAAAATTCAGGAATTAGGGTCACGAGGCTAAAGATAGTGATATGTATTTGACATGAAACTTTTGGTAAAAAAACCTTTTCTGGTGGACTTGTCTGAATTTGGTGCCCTTTCGTGAGCCCACCTATGTTCTTGATGTTAGAGTCTAAATGTTGAAAAGACTCACAATTATCTTAGGACTGGGCAGATTCTTCATGGTCCATTGTCCCTATGTACTGTGTCATGGTTAAGGTGAAAGTAGGTGATTTTTAAACAGTGTTCGCATTAGACGAGGTGCACGTATGACCACACTTTTCCCTGGCTTACAAATCCAAATGTCGTAGCCGGTAGCAACATATCCCACTTGTAGACCTAGTTGCAGAGATCTGTTGCATCCTCCCTAATTTACAGTGAAATTTCATCTAAATTGGAGTAATGGTTGATGAGTGGAATGGGTGGAACCAATAAACTTCTCATTAAGATGACCACCGCTAATGCCAATGTAGCTAACGCAGTATCTTCAAAATAATGTACTGCCTTCTAGTGCTACAGACTTGTTTTAGGTCCTTTACATGGCCAGATCAAGTGTGATGGAACTCTCTAAGCAACAAAAAAATGTAGCGGCTGCCCATTTTCACAAGAACCATGTTAAGTATGATGGCCATATTATTGTCAACAGAGCTAGATCCCATCGATGTTGAAGTGACCTCACAACAATCCAATGCCTATGAGAGCAGATACATTCACTCCCAGTTAACCCAGGGAGGTTCAGGGAAAAAAGGAATCCTGGAAATGTGGGCAAGTCTCTTTGAATAACGACATCTGTGGGACAGAGGAGCAGGGGAATAGAGGGGCGTAAAAATGATGTGGAGGGGTTGAGGAACCATTGAGATTCTTTATGTCCTGAGTCCTGACTCCTGACATCTATGAGACATGGGAGCTGTGGAATAGAGGGGCGCAAAAATGATATGGAGGGGTTGAGGAACCATTGAGATTCTTTATGTCCTGAGTCCTGACTCCTGACATCTATGAGACATGGGAGCTGTGGAATATAGGGGCGTAAAAATGATGTGGAGGGGTTGAGGAACCATTGAGTTTCTTTATGTCCTGACTCCTGACATCTATGGGACATGGAAACTGGGAAATAGAGGGGCGTAAAAATGATGTGGAGGGGTTGAGGAACCATTGAGATTCTTTATGTCCTGAGTCCTGACTCCTGACATCTATGAGACATGGGAGCTGTGGAATAGAGGGGCGCAAAAATGATATGGAGGGGTTGAGGAACCATTGAGATTCTTTATGTCCTGAGTCCTGACTCCTGACATCTATGAGACATGGGAGCTGTGGAATATAGGGGCGTAAAAATGATGTGGAGGGGTTGAGGAACCATTGAGTTTCTTTATGTCCTGACTCCTGACATCTATGGGACATGGAAACTGGGAAATAGAGGGGCGTATAAATGATGTGGAGGGGTTGAGGAACCATTGAGATTCTTTATGTCCTGAGTCCTGACTCCTGACATCTATGAGACATGGGAGCTGTGGAATAGAGGGGGGTAAAAATGATGTGGAGGGGTTGAGGAACCATTGAGATTCTTTATGTCCTGAGTCCTGACATCTATGAGACATGGGAGCTGTGGAATAGAGGGGCGTAAAAATTATGTGGAGAGGTTGAGGAATCTCTGAGGTTCTTTGTGTCCTGACCTCTGACATCTCTGCGACATGGAAGCTGGAGAATAGAGGGGCGTAAAAATGATGTGGAGGGGTTGAGGAACCATTGAGATTCTTTATGTCCTGACTCCTGACATCTATGAGACATGGAAGCTGGAGAATAGAGGGGCGTGAAAATGATATGGAGGGGTTGAGGAACCTCTGAGGTTCTTTGTGTCCTGACCCCAGACATCTAAGGGACATGGGAGTTGTGGAGTAGAGGGGTGTAAAAATGATGTGGAGGGGCTGAGGAACCATTGAGGTTCTTTGTGTCTTGACAACAGTGGGACATGGAAGCAGGGGAAGAGAGGGGTGTAAAAATGATGTGGAGGGGCTGAGGAACCATTGAGGTTCTTTGTGTCTTGACAACAGTGGGACATGGAAGCAGGGGAAGAGAGGGGTGTAAAAATGATGTGGAGGGGCTTAGAATGGTTGTGGAGGAGCAGAAAATGGACATTAGAAGGGCAGAGAATATGCACAGAGGGAATGTGACTTCTAAAAGGAGCAGGGCTGTAGCTGAAGATTTCTAGCACCATGCTTTCGGAACTGCCAGACTGACTCTGGATACATTTCAAGAGGTACATTTTCGTAGCCCCCCATCTTGGTGCTGGAAAGGAGTGAAGGAAACTGGTCAATGAAGGCTCCTAGGTGCCGGAGACTACAGAGAAACTGTCTCTTTTGCATTTTGTATAATCCCGTCAAGCCCTGGAGCATTAACATTAAAAGAATTTGCGAGGGAATCAAGCCGCAAGTGTTTAATTTTCCTGCAGCGCCTCCGCAGGGGAAATGAGGCACTGCATGAAAATTATTGAAATCGGAAAATGTCCAAGAAGATCTCGCTGAGTGAGAGAGATGCACAATTACATCTGGAAACAACTAGTTGTCAGTTCATGTATAGAAAATGGTCAACAATAACATTTTTTTCAGCACTCGTAGCCTCCAGTACATTTAGCGATGAAACCCCCTGATAATACCGCGTGGAAACCCTCAGTATTCCAGCTATGCGCTTTTAATTATTCAGCCCTTTTCACTGCCAAAGGGTAAGGAACACATTATATAGTGTTTGTGATATGACGTGAGGTTCTCCGTGTCACACACCGCCCCACAATACACACATCTCTAATTAAGACGGAACCAACATCTAATTTATTATTTAGCTAAGAAACTATAAGCAGCACTTAGGGAAAAGTAACTCGCCGAGAGGTAAAAATAAACATAAAAGCAACGAGCAAAAACTGCGGAGGCTTTCCTCAAGTTACTCTGAATGACACATATACAGTAATGCACCCGACAGCTGCGAAATTTACCATTAATCAGAGCTGGCCCCAGGATACCCGACGTGGGGAGTTCTGCGAGATCCCATACAAATAAGCAGGCGATGTAGTGCCGAAATATGCATTGTCAAAATAGTACTTTCATATTGTTTCCTAACTGAAAAACGCTCCATAATGCCGCCACACCGTACATAGTAGATATTATTTACTCACCATTGTCAGTGACGCCATGACGGTGATATACATAAGCCGAAGAACACATATTCCAAATATTATATAGTGCCGCCACACCGTACATAGTAAATATGAATTACTGACCATTGTCAGTGATGCTATAAGAGTGATATACATTAGCTGAAGAACACATATTCCAAATATTATATAGTGCCGCCACATCGTACATAGCAAATATGAATTACTGTCCATTGTCAGTGACGCCATGACGGTGATATATATAAGCCGAAGAACACATATTCCAAATATTATATAGTGCCGCCACACCGTACATAGTAAATATGAATTACTGACCATTGTCAGTGACGCCATAACGGTGATATACATAAACTTAAGAACACATATCGCAAATATTATATAGTGCCGCCACATCGTACATAGTAAATATGAATTACTGACAATTGTCAGTGACGCCATGACGGTGATATACATAAGCCGAAGAACACATATTCCAAATATTATATAGTGCCGCCACACCGTACATAGTAAATATGAATTACTGACCATTATCAGTGAAGCCATAGCGGTAATATACATAAGCCGAAGAACGCATATTCCAAATATTATATAGTGGCGCCACACCGTACATAGTAAATATGAATTACTGACCATGGTCAGTGACGCCATGACGGTGATATACATAAGCCGAAGAACACATATTCCAAATATTATATAGTGCCGCCACACCGTGCATAGTAAATATGAATTACTGACCATTGTCAGAGAAGCCATAACGGTGATATACATAAACTTAAGAACACATATTCCAAATATTATATAGTGCCGCCACACCGTGCATAGTAAATATGAATTACTGACCATTGTCAGTGACGCCATAACGGTGATATACATAAACTTAAGAACACAAATTCCAAATATTATATAGTGCCGCCACACCGTATTCCACAAAAATAATAAACTGTAATCTAGTAACAATATCATTATGTATATTCATAGTAATCACAATCCTTGTACAATTGCAAACTTCACAACGACCCTAATAATCCCGAATCAGAATGCATCACTGACATTGAAGAGTCTTTCTACTGAGCGCATGATCGCGGTGGTATTTCATTATTTTATAGGACCATATAAATTGGAATTAACTTATCAACTACTCTAGACCACCAGGACAGCAAACATCGATTGCTATATTACTCTGGTAGAGGGAGGGAAACAGATATTCATTCGTCCTCTTTCCTAGATCATCAATGAAATGATATTTGTGTCCACCCACAACCCATTCTCTGTGGCTGCTGCACCTACTACGGACCACAAAGTAAGGACTTACCCAGAGCACAGGGAAGAAATCATTAACCCTGCCACTTCCCTAGACCACCAGGGAAAAATAAATAAGCTGCTCCTCTATTCTAGATAGACGACCACGAGACAAATATATTCCACTACTCTAGACCTCCAGGGAAACAGACATTAACTACTACTTTATTCTAATTCTCCAGGGAAACAGATATTAACTCCTCTTCTACTCTAGGCCACCAGGGAAACAGATATTAACTCCTCCTCTACTCTAGACCACCAGGGAAACAGATATTAACTCCTCCTCTACTCTAGGCCACCAGTAAAACAGATATTAACTCCTCTTCTACTCTAGGCCACCAGGGAAACAGATATTAACTCCTCTTCTACTCTAGACCACCAGGGAAACAGATATTAACTCCTCTTCTACTCTAGACCACCAGGGAAACAGATATTAACTCCTCTTCTACTCTAGGCCACCAGTAAAACAGATATTAACTCCTCTTCTACTCTAGGCCACCAGGGAAACAGATATTAACTCCTCTTCTACTCTAGGCCACCAGTAAAACAGATATTAACTCCTCTTCTACTCTAGGCCACCAGGGAAACAGATATTAACTCCTCTTCTACTCTAGACCACCAGGGAAACAGATATTAACTCCTCTTCTACTCTAGGCCACCAGTAAAACAGATATTAACTCCTCTTCTACTCTAGACCACCAGGGAAACGGATATTAACTCCTCCTCTACTCTAGATCACCAGTAAAACAGATATTAACTCCTCTTCTACTCTAGATCACCAGTAAAACAGATATTAACTCCTCTTCTACTCTAGATCACCAGTAAAACAGATATTAACTCCTCTTCTACTCTAGACCACCAGGGAAACAGATATTAACTCCTCCTCTACTCTAGATCACCAGTAAAACAGATATTAACTCCTCTTCTACTCTAGGACACCAGGGAAACAGATATTAACTCCTCCTCTACTCTAGGACACCAGGGAAACAGATATTAACTCCTCCTCTACTCTAGGCCACCAGGGAAACAGATATTAAAAAAGATATTAACTCCTCCTCTACTCTAGGCCACCAGTAAAACAGATATTAACTCCTCTTCTACTCTAGACCACCAGGGAAACAGATATTAACTCTTCTTCCACTCTAGACCACCAGGGAAACAGATATTAACTCCTCCTCTACTCTAGATCACCAGTAAAACAGATATTAACTCCTCTTCTACTCTAGGCCACCAGGGAAACAGATATTAACTCCTCTTCTACTCTAGACCACCAGGGAAACAGATATTAACTCCTCCTCTACTCTAGATCACCAGTAAAACAGATATTAACTCCTCTTCTACTCTAGGACACGAGGGAAACAGATATTAACTCCTCCTCTACTCTAGACCACCAGGGAAACAGATATTAACTCCTCCTCTACTCTAGATCACCAGTAAAACAGATATTAACTCCTCTTCTACTCTAGGACACCAGGGAAACAGATATTAACTCCGCCTCTACTCTAGGACACCAGGGAAACAGATATTAACTCCTCCTCTACTCTAGATCACCAGTAAAACAGATATTAACTCCTCTTCTACTCTAGGCCACCAGGGAAACAGATATTAACTCCTCCTCTACTCTAGACCACCAAAGAAACAGATATTAACTCCTCCTCTACTCTAGATCACCAGTAAAACAGATATTAACTCCTCTTCTACTCTAGGACACCAGGGAAACAGATATTAACTCCTCCTCTGCTCTAGGACACCAGGGAAACAGATATTAACTCCTCTTCTACTCTAGATCACCAGTAAAACAGATATTAACTCCTATTCTACTCTAGGACACCAGGGAAACAGATATTAAAACAGATATTAAGTCCTCCTCTACTCTAGGACACCAGGGAAACAGATATTAACCTCTACTCTACTCTAGGTCACCAGGGAAACATACGTACCTTAACTACTCAGTAATTCTAAGCCACAAGAGAGACAGATATAAACTTTTCCTCTACTCTGGACTACCAGGGAAACAGACTTTAACTACTCTTTTATTCTAAGCCACAAGGAAAACATATATTAACTCCTCCCCTACTCTAGACCACCAGGGAAGCAGATATTAACTCCTCCTCTACTCTATACCACCATGTGCAAGATATTAATTATTTCTCTATTCAAGACCCCGAGGGAAACAGACATTATCTACCCCTCTACTCTATACCACCAGGGAAAGTGACATTAAATATTCCTGTACTGTAGACCAGCAGGGAAACAGACATTAGCTACTCACTCCTCTATACCACCAGGGGAAAAAATATCAATTACTTCTATATTCTAGACCACCAGGGACACAGGGATTATTTACTCTTGTACTGTAAACCACCCATCAGGGAAAGAAAGAAACTGCGACAACCAAGAAAAAAATATATACTCTAGACCACCAGGGATCCATCTTTATCACTTCCTCTATCCAAGAATACTAGGGAAGTCTTGAATCTTTTTCCGTGTGTAAACTTAAGTATGCCTCATAGTCCAAACATTTCTATACCTATATACACCCTCCTCCGCCATTGCTACAACAACCAGTTTTCATCCCCCTAGACCACCAGGGAGTATATTTTCTTCTGTTCTTTTTTAAATACAGTATATACACATATGTATTATTGATGTAGTGATCAAAATTGAATACATTTGTGCCCTCGCTTCTCGGTAATCTGTAAGTACCAATATAAAGTTTTCACTGCACCTCTATTTCTGGAAAGTGCGACTACAGGTGCCCCCCCGCCCGCCCTACGTATAAGATGTTCTGCGCTACAGATATAGTAATGGTGACTCATTCCCAGAGTTAATTATGGAGCCGTGATATAATTTACCCATCATTATTGCACCATATGAAATAAACTCCTTGCTGCATTTTAGATTTATATCTACAAATATCCAATTAGCTGAGATATCCATCGCTTTTCATCTGCGGCTTGTCACATTGCTTTACTCTCTATGTTAGTCAGATCTCTTTGGGCAATGACAGGGGTTACTGTTACTTGGTTAAAATAAGAAAAAAAAAGTAACAGATAAATAGTAAAAAAAAAAAAAAACAAGGTCAAAATTTTCTAGCCAGAGGGATGAATCACGTGACTTCTACGAGCAGCTGAATTTTTATTCCACATTTTAAGTATTTATAGATAAATGTATCATCAGAAAATGGCATCATATTTCCATATTTATATAAAAAAGTATTCTCTGTATGTAACTAACCATATACAAATTTCTGTATTAATAACATTTTCTCATTAGCTAATGAAGAGAATAAATTCCATGTTTTCTGCAGCTCATTTCTAAATGATGATTCTGCTCACCCTGCCCTCTAATGATAATGATGATTCTGCTGACCCTGCCCTCTTCTAATTATAAGATGACTTAGTTGATCCTGCCCTTATAATAAGATGACCATGTTGACTCTGTCTTAGTCTACACAGCAAATCAAGAGTCAGCATGGTCATCTTATTATAAGGGCAGGATCAACTAAGTCATCTTATAATTAGAAGAGGACAGGGCCAGCAGAATCATCATTATCATTAGAGGGCAGGGTCAGCAGAATCATCATTATCATTAGAGGGCAGGGTCAGCAGAATCATCATTATCATTAGAGGGCAGGGTCAGCAGAATCATCATTATCATTAGAGGGCAGGGCCAGCAGAATCATCATTATCATTAGAGGGCAGGGTCAGCAGAATCATCATTATCATTAGAAGGCAGGGCCAGCAGAATCATCATTATCATTAGAGGGCAGGGTCAGCAGAATCATCATTATCATTAGAAGGCAGGGTCAGCTGATTTATCTCACTATCACTAAAGGACTGGGTCAGTAGAGTCATCTCCTGGTTATGAAAAGAAGAAATTGGCGTTCCAGCTCCTTTAAATTGACAACTCTTTATTGATCCATATAAATGTTTATATCGATCATTAAAGAGTTGTCAATTTATGGAGCTGGAACACCAATTTCTTCATTTCATCTTCTATTGCTACATGTCCAAGTTAAGACAGAGTTCCGTTCAGTTTTTACAGCCAGGGGCAGCTGCATTGTACCCCTTGCGATGGATTTACATCGTGGGACATGACTGTACAGTGGACAGGTATGGGCTATTGTTGTTTTTTTCTTTTTCTTTTTTTTTTTCATAAGATCGAGGGTCGTCAGTTGGATTGAGAGTACAATAAAGATAATAAAACCCCATGTGTTTATTTATTTCATTAAAATACTTTATTCTTAATGCGTGTGTGTATCTTTAACCCTTTAATATTATTGGATTAATAATGGATAGGTGTCTTATTGACTCCTCTCCATTATTAACAAGGCTTAATGTCACCTTACAATGGCAAGGTGACATTAACCCCTTATTACCCCATATCCCACTGCTACAGGGGAGTGGGAAGAGAGAGGCGAAGTGCCAGAATAGGCGCATCTTACAGATGTGCCTTTTCTGGGGTGGCTGGGGGCAGATGTTTTTAGCCAGGGGGGCAATATCCATGGTCCCTCTCCAGGATATTAATATCTGCCCTCAGTCACTGGCTTTACCATTCTGGGAGCCCACGCCAGTTTTTTCCGTGATTTAACCCTTTAATTTAACACCTAGAGCTCCCAAATTTTGCACACAAACACTTCTAACATTATTAGTGAGGGATATGTAAAAATATAAGGGATATGAAATGGTTTACTGTATTTAACCATGTCTCATATCCTGTCGGGTTCGGTAAGGACTTAGCAGAAGCCGACAATTGAATTACCGGCATTTCTGCTATCTAGCACTGTATGAAATATAAATATATATGTATATACAGTATATATGTGTCTCACTGACATATATTGTATATAGACTGTATATATGTTTTCAAGAATATTTGAGGCCATGGATCCATTATATATCCATTTTGCAAGCCGGCAAGAAAATCTCGCCAGACGGATGTCAAACGGACGCTCAGATGCGAGGAAATCGCATCCTCGCATTCCAATCGGATGACAGATGGATCACTGTTCAGGGAACATTTGTGTGATTCCCATCCGTCTAAAACGGACCGATTTTTAGACATTGTGTGTGACTCCAGCCTAAATCTAAAAAGTGAGCTACAGAGAAACATAATTTTTTAAAAATACATTTTAATTAAAAACATTTAAAAAATTCCAAATAAATGTATATTATGTCGTTTTTTTTAAAAAAATTTCATTTAAACAACTTAATTTATTTCGTTTATTATCTGCTTCTAACTATAGCATTGGATGAATAATTTTCTATGAGGTTTTTTTTTTCTTCATCATTAGTTTTCCATTTAAGTCTATATCTATTAATCTACCGTAATTGAAAGAAAAGGCCTCCCAGGCGGGCGTCCTGCCTGGATACGTGGACGCCTGCTGTAAGGTTGTGCCCTCCATTACATACATTTAGCCTGTCAGATGTGAATATGTACACATCCCAACCGGACGAGTTATCTGCATGACTGGCAGCAGATTAAGATGATGGCTAATCAGCAAAAAAAAAATTAAAGGCTGCAGCCTCTTCCTTTTATTTCATGGACTTTGGAGAGAATATTACAACAGATTGGGGCTTATTTTTAAGCAAATGCAGCAGCATGGAAAAAATTATGCAGCAGTTTTGATCAGTGTAGATGTGAATCCAGCTCTGGAGTGAGGTTAAAGACTTGTTAGAAAGCTCAGCACAATCTGTTTTCTCTTTTGCCTTTCTTCTTACTCTACTCCCCCTTTCTTCCCTCTCCATAAAGTATAATAGGAGGTGTTGCTGCGCTTGGTGGCCCATCCTGTCTTGACCAAGATGGAGTTGGGCTTTTTTTTTTTCAGGAGGCGGGTAGAGAAGGTAAAGTGTCTCATAAGAGGAGAAAGGAGCAGATTTCTCAAGTAAGATATTATGCAAAGTTTCTTAAATTCTCTAGTACTATTTATTGAAAAGATTATTAAATTATTATGATTATTATTTTTTATCAATATTAATTTAATTACACTTGTATTTATATTTTTCTTTAATTTATTGATACAATTTCATGTATTTATTTGTTGTTTTGACTGCTATTTTTACATTCATTCCTTTTTTTTGTGTTATTTATATTTGTGTGTTTTATATCTTAGTCAATATTATTTCTATACATAATAAAAAAAAATATATATATATATATATATATATATATATATATATATGGGTGTTCAATTCACTTTTTTTCCCACTTCAAACAATCTGAAGGAGAATATCTTGAAACTCTTCATTTTTCCCCGATACCGGTGACCTAAGATTGTAAGGTTGCTGCTGAGTGTTAAACTTTAATGAGCTGGTGTTGGCTGAATCCTGCTACACAACAGTCATTAACACCTCCGTATAAATTGACAAGCCACCCCTGTGTTATATTGATTGCTGGCATTTTTTTTCCTGGACGGTTTACGTTAGCAGTAAGAGTGTCTGTAAACACTACAGTTAGTGTTAGGTACATGTAGCGCCCTGTGTCACCGGTTGAAAGGGTTATTTACGAGCTTGCGCTATCCTACAAGAGGCATACCTTTACAGCATGCCAGATAATTTCACAAAAAACTCGGAGAAACCATAAAATTATCCTAGACTTTACCCCTAACCTGCAAAATGGTTCTTAGTACCCCATTCCCTTTCCAACCAAGTTTTCACTTTGCCCATTAAGGTTGACATTTCATGTTTTTGCTTTGCTGATTAGACTAAGGCATGATCAGCATAGTCATCTCATTATCATAAGAAGATGAGCCCGATACAGTCATCTTCTTATCATTAAAGGGTAGAGTCATCTTATTGTTATTAGGGGGTAGGATCAGCAGAGGCATCTCATTGCTATAAGAGGGACAGATCATCAGAGGCATCTCATTGTTATCAGGTGGTCAGATCAGCAGAGACATCTCATTGTGGTCAGAAAGTATATTCAGCAGAGGCATCTCATTGTTATGAGAGGGTAGGTTCAGCAGAGGCATGTCATTGTTATGAGAGGGTAAGTTCAGCAGAGTCATCTCATTGTTTTCAGAAGGTAGGATCAGAAGACATCTCATTGTTATCGGAAGGTAGGGTCAGCAGAAGCATCTCATTGTTATCAGCGGGTCGGATCAGCAGAGTCATCTCATTGCTTTCAGAAGGTCAGGTCAGCAGAGCCATCTCATTGTTTTCAGAAGGTAGGGTCAGCAGAGGTATCTCATTGTTATCAGAAGTTAGGGTCAGCAGAGGTGTCTCATTGTTATCAGAAAGTAGGGTCAGTAGAGGCATCTCATTGTTATCAGAAGGTAGGGTCAGCAGAGGCATATCATTGTTATCAGAAGATAAGGTCAGCAGAGGCATCTCATTGTTATCAGAAAGTAGGGTCACCAGAGGCATCTCATTGTTATCAGAAGGTAGGGTCAGCAGAGGCATCTCATTGTTATCAGAAGGTAGGGTTAGCAGAGGCATCTCATTGTTATCAGAAGGTAGGGTCAGCAGATGTATCTCATTGTTATCAGAAGGTAGGGTCAGCAGAGACATCTCATTGTTATCAGAAGGTAGGCTCACCAGAGGCATCTCATTATTATCAGAAGGTAGGCTCACCAGAGGCATCTCATTATTATCAGAAGGTAGGGTTAGCAGAGGCATCTCATTGTTATCAGAATGTAGGGTTAGCAGAGGCATCTCACTGTTATCAGAAAGTAGGGTCACCAGAGGCACCTCATTGTTATCAGAAGATAGGCTCACCAGAGGCATCTCATTATTATCAGAAGGTAGGGTCAGCAGAGGCATCTCATTGTTATCAGAAAGTAGGGTCACCAGAGGCATCTCATTGTTATCAGAAAGTAGGGTCACCAGAGGCATCTCATTGTTATCAGAAGGTAGGGTTAGCAGAGGCATCTCATTGTTATCAGAAGGTAGGGTCAGCAGATGTATCTCATTGTTATCAGAAGGTAGGGTCAGCAGAGACATCTCATTGTTATCAGAAGGTAGGCTCACCAGAGGCATCTCATTATTATCAGAAGGTAGGCTCACCAGAGGCATCTCATTATTATCAGAAGGTAGGGTTAGCAGAGGCATTTCATTGTTATCAGAATGTAGGGTTAGCAGAGGCATCTCACTGTTATCAGAAAGTAGGGTCACCAGAGGCACCTCATTGTTATCAGAAGATAGGCTCACCAGAGGCATCTCATTATTATCAGAAGGTAGGGTCAGCAGAGGCATCTCATTGTTATCAGAACGTAGGGTCAGCAGAGGCATCTCATTGTTATCAGAAGGTAGGGTCAGCAGAGTCATCTCATTGTTATCAGAAGGTAGGGTCAGCAGATGTATCTCATTGTTATCAGAAGGTAGGGTCAGCAGAGACATCTCATTGTTATCAGAAGGTAGGCTCACCAGAGGCATCTCATTGTTATCAGAATGTAGGGTTAGCAGAGGCATCTCATTGTTATCAGAAGGTAGGGTCAGCAGAGGCATCTCATTGTTATCAGAAAGTAGGGTCAGCAGAGGCATCTCATTGTTATCAGAAAGTAGGGTCAGCAGAGGCATCTCATTGTTATCAGAAGGTAGGGTCAGCAGAGGCATCTCATTGTTATTAGAGGGTAAGGCCAGCAGATGCATCTTGTTATAGTTAAAGGGCAGCCTCTGCACAGTCATCTCATGGTCAATAACAGGCGGGGTCAGCAGAGTCATCTCATTTTTACTAAAGCCTGGGGATTTAAGAATGACAGCTCTTTTTGTAGAGTTATTTTTAGTGAGATGTATGTGGTTTATGAATTAGAGCTAATGGTCAGAAAAATGGCCATAAATACAGTCACCGAGAAGAGACCCCTCTATTTCAGCAACCAGCAAGTAGCAGAAGAA
This sequence comes from Ranitomeya imitator, assembly GCF_032444005.1. Taxonomy (NCBI): domain Eukaryota; kingdom Metazoa; phylum Chordata; class Amphibia; order Anura; family Dendrobatidae; genus Ranitomeya; species Ranitomeya imitator. Next base: position 17,755,365 of record NC_091285.1, on the reverse strand, counting down.
ATATCATATCAGGATATCTAGTGTATGTTGTTACTTTTCTACCATTTATAAGACTCCAGTAGCATAATCGAGTTGCAAATAAATCTCCAGCCGTCTAAAGATAATGAGATGACTCTGCTGAATCTCTCCCAGCCTACGCAGAAAAGCCAAAGAGTCCATTGTGTGTTACTAGTGGCCTGTATGCAAATTGATGTTTTATAAGGAGAAGACATAGGCTGCACCCCTCTAAGAGACCAATAAGAGACCCACAGAGCTGATCTGTATATTTCTAGGCCTCCAGTGATCATCACAATTAGAGGTTCTGGTTTCCTGTCCTTTCCCAACCATACTTATATTCCTTGCCTGTCACATACATTGCAACTTTTTATAGTTTCCTACAAGCAGCCATAATCTACTATATAATCGTCTAATTCTGTCTGTTTGTCTGTAACGGAAATCCCACGTCGCTGATTGGTCGCGCCAGCCGCCTGCAACCAATTAGCGACAGGCGCAGTCCGGCCGCGAATTTGCGCGGGATTTGAACCATGCTTTGCTGAATGGTTGCGCCCGGCTGTCCACGACAAATCAGCGATATTGGCGCGGGATTTAAACACCGCTTCACTGATTGGTCGCTATTTAACCCGGAAAATCCTGTGTATTCATTGCATTATTCTTAAATCTTCATAAATAAACTGCATACATATTCTAGAATACCGGATGTGTTAGAATCGGGCCACCATCTAGTTATATGATATCTGCCCATTGCACAGTGTTGATTAATATCAGAGTTTTAGTATTTAGATGAGTGTATAGTGATAGATTGTGTCCAGAAATGGTTCTCTAAAATTCATTCTGACTATAACTAAGATTGGATAGATAATAGATAGATAATAGATAATAGATAGATTAGATAATAGATAGATATATAATATATAGATAGAAAGATAATAGATAAATAGATAATAGATAATAGATAGATAGATAGAAATATAGATAGATAGATAGATAATAGATAGAAAGATAATAGATAAATAATAGATAATATATAATAGATAGATAATAGATAGAAATATAGATAGATAGATAGATACAGTAGATAGATAGAAATATAGATAGATAGATAGATAGATAGATAGATAGATAGATAGATAGATAATAGATAATAAATAGATAATAGATAGATATATAATATATAGATAGAAAGATAATAGATAAATTATAGATAATAGATAGATAATAGATAATAGATAGATAATAGATAGATAATAGATAGAAAGATAATAGATAAATAATAGATAATATATAATAGATAGAAATATAGATAGATAGATAGATAGATAGATAGATAATAGATAATAAATAGATAATAGATAGATATATAATATATAGATAGAAAGATAATAGATAAATTATAGATAATAGATAGATAATAGATAGATAGATAGATAGATAGATAGATAGAAAATAATAGATAATAGATAGATAGATAATAGATAGATAATAGATAATAGATAATAGATAGATAATAGATAGATAGATAGAAATATAGATAGATAGATAGATAATAGATAATAGATAGAAAGATAATAGATAAATAATAGATAATATATAATAGATAGATAATAGATAGAAATATAGATAGATAGATAGATAGATAGATAGATAGATAATAGATAATAAATAGATAATAGATAGATATATAATATATAGATAGAAAGACAATAGATAAATTATAGATAATAGATAGATAATAGATAATAGATAGATAATAGATAGATAATAGATAGATAATAGATAATAGATAGAAAGATAATAGATAATATATAATAGATAGAAATATAGATAGATAGATAGATAGATAGATATAGTAGATAGATAGAAATATAGATAGATAGATAGATAGATAGATAATAGATAATAAATAGATAATAGATAGATATATAATATATAGATAGAAAGATAATAGATAAATTATAGATAATAGATAGATAATAGATAGATAGATAGATAGATAGATAGATAGATAGAAAATAATAGATAATAGATAGATAGATAGATAGATAGATAGATAGATAGATAGATAATAGATAAATAATAGATAGATAGAAATATAGATAGATAGATGATAGATAGATAGACAATAGAAAATAGATAGATAAATAGATAATAAATAGATAATAGAGATAATAGATAGATGGATAACAGATAGATAATAGAAAACAGATACATAATAGATAGATGATAGATAGATAATAGATAGATAGATAGATAGATAGACAGATTGATGGATAACAGATAGATGATAGATAGATTATAGATAGATAATAGATAATAGATAAGATAGATAATAGATAGATAGACAGATAATAGATAGATAGATAATAGATAATAGATAGATAGATTATAGATAGATAATAGATAATAGATAAGATAGATAATAGATAGATAGACAGATAATAGATAGATAGATAGATAGATGATAGATAGATTATAGATAGATAATAGATAATAGATAAGATAGATAATAGATAGATAGACAGACAGATAATAGATAGATAGATGATAGATAGATTATAGATAGATAATAGATAATAGATAAGATAGACAATAGATAGATAGACAGATAATAGATAGATAGATAGATAGATAGATAGATAGATAGATAGATAGATAGATGATAGATAGATTATAGATAATAGATAATAGATAAGATAGATAATAGATAGATAGACAGATAATAGATAGATAGATAGATAGATGATAGATAGATAATAGATAATAGATAATAGATAAGATAGATAATAGATAGATAGACAGATAATAGATAGATAGATAATAGATAGATAGATAATAGATAGATAGATAATAGATAGATAGATAGATAATAGATAGATAGATAATAGATAGATAGACAGATAATAGATAGATAGATAGATATGTGCGCTCAGACCAGGAAACCTTCTGATTGGTGGACAATAAGAGCTTCCCTCGAGCTGTGTTTGCCCGGTCGCTCTCGCTCTGCCCTTAGGATCCTCCTTACAGAACAGTCGGTGTTTTCTTTTGCTGCGGAGGATGATGGAACATATGTGTGGTGCCCACAGCGAGCAGATGTCTGCCACTCATCCCGGGCTGCGGCCTCCTCCGTGATTGGCAGCTCCGATTCCACATGAAGCACAGAACAAGGTCATGGAGGTCCCCGCTCACATCCTGGTGCCGGCAGAACACTGCGCAGGGTGCAGCACCAATCACATCATTCAGATCCAGGCTCCTTTTTTCTGCCTTTTTCTGCCTGTAAAGTGTCATATCTCCATTTTCCGTGACTGATTGATCTTAGCAGGTCGTCAACCTCTGCAGAACATCTTGGCAAGGTGAATCGCACTCTTACTTATCTGCGGAATTATCCTTCCGATGCTGAAGGATTTATTATAGAGACTTAGCTTGCTGACAAACTCAAGTAGCCAGGGGTGAAAATACAGAATATTTCCCATTGACACCATTTACAGCTTTCGTTATAACAAAAAGCTAGGACACTGTCCTACAGCAAAAATATGTCCCCCTTTTTCACTTGCACCCCAAGGAAGCCAGCCATACCTAACTTTTATCCCGGCCCACCTTTGGTTGCAAAGGTAAAATGGCCAAACACTTGCCCTCCCTTATTAATTACTTGTTCAGTCCCTGGTTTTCTTTGAGTCTCGTAAAAGACAGCGGATCTAATGAGATCCCTGGTGTCCAGTGGTGTATTGTTGATTGGTTGACCGGGTCCTTCCCTAATGTCCTAGTGTTGATGATGTCTGGCTCTCTGGGATCCAATAGTTTAGTGTTGACTTGGTTGTTGTCTAGATCACTGGTGTCCAGTGGTGTATTGTTGATTGGTTGACCGGGTCCTTCCCTAATGTCCTAGTGTTGATGATGTCTGGCTCTCTGGGATCCAATAGTTTAGTGTTGACTTGGTTGTTGTCTAGATCACTGGTGTCCAGTGGTGTATTGTTGATTGGTTGACCGGGTCCTTCCCTAATGTCCTAGTGTTGATGATGTCTGGCTCTCTGGGATCCAATAGTTTAGTGTTGACTTGGTTGTTGTCTAGATCACTGGTGTCCAGTGGTGTATTGTTGATTGGTTGACCGGGTCCTTCCCTAACGTCCTAGTGTTGATGTTGTCTGGCTCTCTGGGATCCAATAGTTTAGTGTTGACTTGGTTGTTGTCTAGATCACTGGTGTCCAGTGATTAAGTGTTTAGTAAGTAGATCCCTGGTGCCTAGTGATTTAGTGGTGACTTAATCCCTGGAGCCAAGGGATGTTTTGATGTCTAGATCCCTGTTGTCCAGTAGCTAAGTGTTCACCGGTTCGGTGTCTACATCCCTGCTGTCCGGTGGTTTAATGTTATCTAATTTGGTGACTAGATCCCTGGTGCCTAGTGGTTTGGTGACTAGCTCACTGGTTTTCAGTGGTTTATTGTTGACTGGTTTATGGACTAAACTAACGGTTTAGTTTTGACTGTTTTAATGTCTAGATCCCTGGTGTCTAATAATTAAGTTTTTACTTAATTGGTGATTTGATCCCTGGTGTCCAGTAGTTAAGTGTTAACTAGTTTAGTGTCTAATTACTGGAGTCTAGTAATTCACTGGTGGACGGTTTGGGGACTAATCCACAATTTTCTGTTTTTTTTTTTGTTTTGACTGTTTTTATTTTTAGAGTCCTTGTGTCCAGTAGTTACATTTTTACTAATTTGGTGATTTTATCCCTGGTCTCCAATAGTTACATTTTTATTTATTTGGTGACTTGATCCCTGGTTCCAGTAGTTACATTTTTACTCATTTGGTGATTTGATCCCTGGTGTCCAGTAGTTACATTTTTACTTATTTGGTGATTTGATCCCTGGTCTCCAGTAGTTACATTTTTACTTATTTGGTGATTTGATCCCTGGTCTCCAGTAGTTACATTTTTACTTATTTGGTGATTTAATCCCTGGTCTCCAATAGTTCAATTTTTACTTATTTGGTGATTTGATAACTGGTCTCCAGTAGTTACATTTTTACTTGGTGATTTGATCCCTGATCTCCAGTAGTTACATTTTACTTGGTGATTTGATCCCTGATCTCCAGTAGTTACATTTTTACTTATTTGGTGATTTGATCCCTGGTGTCCCATAGTTACATTTTTACTTATTTGGTGATTCGATCCCTGATCTCCAGTAGTTACATTTTTACTTGGTGATTTGATCCCTGATCTCCAGTAGTTACATTTTTACTTGGTGATTTGATCCCTGATCTCCAGTAGTTACATTTTTACTTATTTGGTGATTTGATCCCTGGTGTCCCATAGTTACATTTTTACTTATTTGGTGATTCGATCCCTGATCTCCAGTAGTTACATTTTTACTTAATTGGTGATTTGATCCCTGGTGTCCAGTAACTACATTTTTTCTTATTTGGTGATTTGATCCCTGGTGTCCCATAGTTACATTTTTACTTATTTGGTGATTTGATCTCTGGTCTCCAGTAGTTACATTTTTCCTTATTTGTGATTTGATCCCTGGTGTCCAGTAGTTACATTTTTACTTATTTGGTGATTTGATCCCTGGTCTCCACTAGTTACATTTTTACTTATTTGGTAATTTGATCACTGGTCTCCAGTAGTTACATTTTGACTGTTTCAGTGAATAGATCCATATTACTGTTGACTGATTTGGGGACTGGATCCAATGGATATGTTTAATTTTTGACTGTTTTTTATGTCTAGATCACTGGTGTCTGATTGGTTGGTGACTAGATCCCTGGTGTCCAGGTTTAAAGAAGCACTCCCACCAAAGTATTACCCTATTAATATGCTCATTTTGCCTTTCTACCCAGCGAATTCTTCTCTTTTCCATTAGGTCTATGACATCCCATGATTAAAAACTGTCTAACTGAATTCTTCAAAGCTTTATGAAGAACCAGGAGGTCAATTTTCTCTGCACAAGTTATGAGTCAAGTCAATAGTCGATGGCAGGGACCGGGGAAGGTGTGGACCAGGTGGGTCAGGAGGTGAAGAGAGGAATGATAAATGCAGGGACCAGCGCCTTCCTGTTTCTACGTAGAGCAGAGAAAAGAGAAGAACTAACTGGGCAGAAAGGCGAAAGGAGCAATTGTGAATTTGGTGATTGCAATATATCAATCTTTGATGGGAGCGCTTCTTTAATGTTGACTTGTTTGGTTGCTGTTTTTTCATCTAGTCCCTGATGTCATGAGGACATCACAGATTCGATAACCGAAATTGGTGGTTTTGCCCAATTTTTTATGCATATTTGCCACTTTTAGGCAGGGGTGACAATTCAAGGCCTGAACCTTCCATGATCTAACAAAGAGCCAAAGTAAAAAAAAATATCTACAAAGATAAAGAAAACGCGGCTCGTAGACGACATCTGCGGCCCCGAAAGGGTTATTCCACAATCAGATAATACACTTATTGAAAGGAAACTGTGCGAGGTTCAGAAGAAATGATTTTCCGTGGCTCCCGAACAATAAAAATCCTTGAAATAATATCAACGGTGACAGAACATTGATATCAGACACATTATACATAGACTTCCTCCCGCTCCGGTCCCCCTGCTAAGCGATGTCGCCCCAGTGGGATGGCAGCAGGAAGCTGCCACTGTCAAAGGCAGAATTTAATTAAATGCTAAGCAGTAAGTGTGCCATCTCCAAGGGATATATATATATATATACTGCTTTTTTTTTACAATGTAGCCTGCAAAAAAAGGTGAGACAGCAAGGAGCACAATGCAAGAGAACAGGAGGCCAAGCTTATGATCTACCGGGGCCTGAAATGTTATTAAACTTCCCATAACCTCCATATTATTGCATGTCGCCGGGACTAACGAGCCAAAGGAAAATCCTACAGGGAAATCCACTTCCGTTTCATTACAATTGTCGCAATGTTCTCTTTTAACCATCTTTCGTAATCGTAACTAGGTCCTATGAAATCGTGACATCACATCCACACCATCAGCATCTCACAATATAATGACCGCCAGAGGATTGTGCTATGGAATAACACTATACCATTCCGCAACGGTTTGGTGACTGTTAAAGTGTCTCCATCCTTTCAGTTTTTATTTCTTAAATCAGTAATATACACCAAAATAAAAAACTTTGTAATGTATCTTATCAGATAAATCTGCTTATTTCTCCTCCTGGAATGAACTTTCATTTTCAATATTGTCAAGTCTCGGGTAAAATCTGTCTTCAGCGAGATAGGAAATGGCAGTTATTGATCAAAACGTTCTACGGAAAACTGTAAGTGTCGTTCCAGGACAACTGGCAGCAAAATGTCTGTCTGTCTATAGCTCCTCCCCACTGATAATTGCAAATGCCACAAAGTATCTCACCTACAATACACAAAACAGCACAGAGACAAGGCTCAAAACTTCTGGAACAAGGTAATTTGGAGTGATGAGTCCAAAATTTAACTTTTTGGCTACAACCATAAACGTTACATTTGGAGTGAGGTCAACAAGGCCTATGATGAAAGGAACACCATTCCTACTGTAAAGCACAGAGGTGGATCTCTGATGTTTTGGGGATGTGTGAGCTACAAAGGCACAGGAATATTGGTTAAAGGGAACCTGTCACCCCGTTTTTTAAAGATTAGATAAAAATAGTGTGAAATAGGGGCAGAGCTGGGCTTTACATTAGTGCCTTTTTGGTGCCTTTATTCCCCCGTTAGGCTGCCGAAATACCTTTGTGAACTGGCCGTTTTGTCCTGTCACTCAAGTTGGTCAGGTCGGATGGGCGTGGTCAAATAGCGGTTCCTCCCCCCTGCTTCTCGGCGTGTCTGTCGTAAACGCGATCTGTGAATCGCACAGATCGCGCTCTTTTTTAGCAGTTGCGCAGTGAATTCGCCTCTGGCGCCTGCGCATTATGCTTTGCCCAACTGTGGGCATAGCATAATTTACATCACTGCGCATGCGCGGGTCGTAACTTTAGCCTGGGTGCCCCGGAAGTGATCATATGGGCATAGTGTTTATCTGGATGCCGGTAAAATTTTCTCAGCCCGAACTGCGAGCGTAAGTTTGGTGCCAAAATTATGCTCGCAGTTCGGGCTGAGAAAATTTTACCGGCATCCAGATAAACACTATGCCCATATAATCACTTCCGGGGCAGCCAGTCCATATTAATGTGTAAAATAAAGAATTAAAATAAAAAATATTGATATACTTACCTCTCCGGAGGCCCCTGGACATCACCGCTGGTAACCGGCAGCCTTCTTTGCTTAAAATGAGTGCGTTTAGGGCCTTCCATGACGTCACGGCTTCTGATTGGTCGCGTGCCGCTCATGTGACCGCCACGCGACCAATCACAAGCCGCGACGTCATTCTCAGGTCCTAAATTCCTAGGAGTTTAGGACCTGAGAATGACGTCGCGGCTTGTGATTGGTCGCGTGGCGGTCACATGAGCGGCACGCGACCAATCAGAAGCCGTGACGTCATGGAAGGCTCTAAACGCGCTCATTTTAAGCAAAGAAGGTTGCCGGTTACCAGCGGTGATGTCCAGGGGCCTCCGGAGAGGTGAGCATATCAATATTTTTTATTTTAATTCTTTATTTTACACATTAATATGGATCCGATACCGATTCCCGATACCACAAAAGTATCGGAACTCGGTATCGGAATTCCGATACCGCAAGTATCGGCCGATACCCGATACTTGCGGTATCGGAATGCTCAACACTAGTTACGACCCGCACATGCGCAGTGATGTAAATTATGCTATGCCCACAGTTGGGCAAAGCATAATACGCAGGCGCCAAATTAGACGTTACTGCGCAGGCGCTAAACACAACGCCAACGGCGGGACTAAATTGCGCAGGGAAACGCAAGAGGTGGGGGAGGAACCGCTATTTGACCACGCCCATCCGACTTGACCAACTTGAGTGACAGGACAAAACGGCCAGTTCAAAAAGGTATTTCGGCAGCCTAACGGGGGAATAAAGGCACCAAAAAGGCACTAATGTAAAGCCCAGCTCTGCCCCTATTTCACACTATTTTTATCTAATCTTTAAAAAACGGGGTGACAGGTTCCCTTTAAAGTTGAAGGAAAGATGAATGCAGCACGTTAGCAGCAAATACTGGAGGCAAATTTGCAATCATCAGCCCGGAAGCTTCACATGGGACGTACTTGGACGTTCCAACATGTCAACGATCCAAAACACAAAGCCAAGTCGACCTGTCATTGGCTACAGCAGAACAAAGTGAAGGTTCTGGAGTGGCCATCTCAGTCTCCTGACCTCAATATCATTGAGCCACTCTGGGGAGATCTCAAGCGCACGGTTCATGCTAGACAGCCCAGAAATTTAGGAATGCTTTCTCAAATTTACTTTTAAATAAAAAATTATAAATTGTTTTGTGGAAGTGAAAGTTTCCCTAAAATGTATTTATTTTTATTTTTCATTTAAATTTCCTCATTTGTTTTAATACAAATTTTAATTTAGGAATATTTTCGCCAATTCCTTTTAAAATGTTTTCCTTAAAATAAATTTGATTTAATTCAAATTTTTGTTTAGGAATGTTTCCCCCCAACTTTCATTCAAATTTTATTTTAAAATTATTTTTTTTTAATTTGTTTTTTTTTTTTTAATCATTATTTTTCCCTAAAATTATTTTTTTTAATTTGATTTAATTTGTTTTTTTTTTTATCATTATTTTGTGATAGTTTCCGCAAATGGAGAATATGATTCTTTTATTGCATTTTTTCTATGTTACATAGCAGGCTTAGATGTCTGAGATGTATCGGTAATATCCTCTACCTGTAGGGGGCGCTATAAAAAGAGACCTCTATAATAGATTTTCTCTTATACGGGAACGTTCAGTGCCGCCTGTACCCGTTTCCTGTGGGTTACAAACATCAGAGGGATAAGAAGGGTGAGTTACTCATTAAAAATTGAGAAAACGGTAAAATAAACACGAAAACTATTCAAAAACATTTTTTTTTAAGAATTGATTTTTCAAACTTTTTTTATACAATAGAATCTTGTTAAAAAAAAATCCATCTTTTTGCTTTCGCCTTCTTTTCAAACAAATTAGCAAAACATTTAATTAATAATTAACATGCTTGGTGACCTTTAAAGTCAGGGCACAGACGGACAACTCTTACGCAAGAAGAGTTTGCAAACAGCCGAGGATTTTCTTGGCATTCATATGTGTGTTTTGCCACATAAGTTCACCCTCCGGGCAAGCAGGACTGATGGTCATTTCCGTCCTGTCCTCTGCAAATGCCCTTCAGTGTCTCTTAAATAAAACCCATCCCCCTATCTACAAACTAATCTAAATGACTACAGGAAAAAAATCTGAAAAAATTCCATTACATTTAACCTGGTTTATTTGACATTTTATTTATTTATTTAGCCTTCCTGAAATTAAAATAAAAAAAAAAAAACAATAATATAATAATCTTATCTTAGAAAAGCGTTCACCTAAAGGCCATGAAGAAATAGAATAAATAAAATCCACAAATGAATAAAAAAAAGACTGTAAAAAGCATGCTTATATAAATGAAATCCATGTAGAAAAATTGAAACATTTATTTAAAAAAACCTTACATAAAGTCATGTATTAATTTAAAAAAATGCATACAATTTTTTTTAGAAAAACAATCACAAATGAAAAAAATGAAATAAAAAAATATATAGTCTAAAAAAGTTAAACAAAAAAACACAAATTAGAAATAAAATAATAAAAAATAAGCACATATACAAATTAAATACTAAATGACAATAAAAACATTCATAAAAGTAAAAAATTAAATCTATATATTTGAAGCTGAGTGTATGTATGTGTGTATGTATCAAGCCACGCCCACTCCACATAACCCCGCCCACTCCACATTGCCACACTCACGCCACACGCAAAGCCCTGCGCACACGGTCCACGTTGTTAGCGCACACGGACGGAGACTCATTCACCTCGAAAGCCACCCTGCAAAACTCATCGGCTGCGACGTCCCAGCCACTGCGAGCTACAATCAGGGCCGCCGCCTTCAGAGTATCAGTGCATGGCAGGCACAGGCCATATCTAGCTCCATTGTGTCTAGAGTGGAGTTGCTCCCGTGAGGCATGACTGTGGCGCCCCTGAGGGTCCAGTCACCACAGAAGTACTGCACCTCAGCCAGAGGTGTGGTGCCCAAGCTCTCAGGTAAGGAGGGGACACTATCTGGTACCCACACACTAGCCTCCAACACTACACCACTCCAGGCCAGGGGATCTGGGTGGACCTTATTTAGAGAGGGCCCCATCTCAGGCTGGAGGGGAGAGACTAGATAGAGGGTGTGGGTGGAGGAAGAAGATAAAGGTGGAGTTACAGTTTGAAGTGAGGTGTTGTCATGGAAAAGGGAGGAGGAGTAGTGCAGTTGGCAGGAACAGAAGGAGAGAGAGGGTTGGTGAGAGGAATACGGAGGTGAGGAGAGAAGCTCCTGAAGAAAGAAGGGGTCCTAGGGGACAGGGAAGTGAAGAATCCACCTGTGGTGCGCAAATCCACGCTGACCGTAGTCAGGTGGAGGGACCAAGTCGCAGTAGGGGACCAGCCCAGACCAGAGGAGAGACTGTAAGACTCAGCTAGCAAACCGGAGGCAGTAGTAACTGTATGTGCGACAGCCAAATCCGCACACATTTGCTGAAAAGGCAGCCACATAGGATCAAGGGGACTAGGAGCTCATCGCCGACAGAATCCGAGGCTGCTGGCTTGGGACACTGTGTGTGAGGTGCAGGGCAGGAAGGGTGAGAGCTAGCGCAGGAAGACGACTGAGAAAGGTACACAAGAAGGGGGTCCCGGAAAAGTGCACCCCAAACTACCTGAGACCACTCACCCAGAGGACACAGCACCCGGCTGATGATTGTAATCTGGAGACTGTGAGTAAAGCGTGAAAATTGCACCCTGCTGTGTCCTCAGAATTATTTACTGCGTCACCTGCCCTGCACTACAACAGTTCATCATTGACTTTAACTGCCCTGAGGCCTAGCTCTACCCATGCAGAGCTGTAATATCTCAGCTGCGTTACCAACTGCCCCAGTGGACCTGAATCGCAGCGTCGGCCATTTTTTTATTGCCGAATACCACAGGTGGCATCACAAACTAATCCCTTATAAACTTTAGACCCCTAAACTTCACTTTTTATTGGATGCCCAGAGCTACGGATCGGGTCACTGATGCTGTGACAAACCCCCAAAGAACTGTCAGGTCCGGTACTGAGTACCCCACGGCCCTGGTGGGCGATCCATGACATCAGGGAAAGGGAGGAGCCTCATGGATTACACCGCTGTGCTCATAACAGGAAGTTGCTGTGCACGTGTGAGGGGAAAAGAGGAATAAGATGAAAATGAGAGGAGTGAAGGGAAAATGAGGAGTGAGGGAAAAATAGTGGAGTGAGGTGAAAATGAGAGTTGTGAGGTGAAAATGAGAGGAGTGAAGGGAAAATAGTGGAGTGAGGTGAAAATGAGAGGTGTGAGGTGAAAATGAGAGGTGTGAATTGAAAATGAAAAAGTGTGAGGGGAAAATGAGAGGAGTGAGGGGAAAATGAGAGGAGTGAAGGGAAAATGAGAGGAGAGAGGGGAAAATAGTGGAGTGAGGGGAAAATAGTGCAGTGAGGGGAAAATGAGAGTTGTGAGGTGAAAATGAGAGGTGTGAATTAAAAATGAAAAGGTGTGAGTGGAAATTGAGGAGTGAGGGGAAAATAGTGGAGTGATTGGAAAATGACAGGTGTGAGGTGGGGAAAATGAGAGGAGTGAGGGGGAAAATGAGAGGAGGGGAAAATGAGAGATGTGAGGGGGAAAAGGAGAGATGTGAGGTGCTGCTGCAGTATGAGGCTGTGTATAGAGAAGAGTGAAGCGCTGCTGGTGGAAGTTGTGTATAAGGCCACATTCACATGTTCAGTATTTGGTCAGTATTTTTACCTCAGCATTTATACGCTCAAACCAAGAGTGGGAGAAAAATACAGAAGTTGTGATGTGTTTCTAATATACTTTTCCTCTGATTGTTTTACTCCAAGTTTTAGCTTACAAATACTGAGGTGAAAATACTGACCAAATAACGTGTGAACAAGGTCTAAAGGAGAAAAGTGCGGTGGTGCAGAAGAAGTAGGCTGTGTATACGATACGCTTTATTACAATTAGTGCAATTTCTCTCCAGATAAACTGTTTCCAACTGTATATGGAAGAGTAGTGTGAGGTGCGGCCGGAGGAGGCGACTATAGAGGAGAAAAGCTGTGCTCCAGAAAAAGGATGTGTATAAAGGAGGAGCGTGAGGTGCAGGAGGAGGCTGTGTATAAAGGAGGAGGGTGAGGTGCAGGAGGAGGCTGTGTATAAAGGAGGAGCGTGAGGTGCAGGAGGAGGCTGTGTATAAAGGAGGAGCGTGAGGTGCAGGAGGAGGCTGTGTATAAAGGAGGAGCGTGAGGTGAAGGAGGAGGCTGTGTATAAAGGAGGAGGGTGAGGTGCAGGAGGAGGCTGTGTATAAAGGAGGAGCGTGAGGTGCAGGAGGAGGCTGTGTATAAAGGAGGAGCGTGAGGTGCAGGAGGAGGCTGTGTATAAAGGAGGAGGGTGAGGTGCAGGAGGAGGCTGTGTATAAAGGAGGAGCGTGAGGTGAAGGAGGAGGCTGTGTATAAAGGAGGAGGGTGAGGTGCAGGAGGAGGCTGTGTATAAAGGAGGAGCGTGAGGTGCAGGAGGAGGCTGTGTATAAAGGAGGAGGGTGAGGTGCAGGAGGAGGCTGTGTATAAAGGAGGAGCGTGAGGTGCAGGAGGAGGCTGTGTATAAAGGAGGAGCGTGAGGTGCAGGAGGAGGCTGTGTATAAAGGAGGAGGATGAGGTGCAGGAGGAGGCTGTGTATAAAGGAGGAGCGTGAGGTGCAGGAGGAGGCTGTGTATAAAGGAGGAGCGTGAGGTGCAGGAGGAGGCTGTGTATAAAGGAGGAGGATGAGGTGCAGGATTAATAAGGTCCTTTAACTGCCGCCGTTAAAAGTCGTATCGGCAGTCGATAAGGGGTTAATATTGTGTTCACCAACAATGTTGTTTATCAAAAGGCTCTTGAATGAGTTGAAAATAAAATACTACCAATACTTGGGTAATCGTTTAGTTAATTTGTGCAGAAAATCTGTAGTGTTTAATATATGATGTGAAATGTTTTTATGTACAATATAATCATTATCAGTTCTTATAATTAACCACAGTTAGTTACTATGCCGGGCAATGCCGGGCTCTTCAGCTAGTAAATAAATACATATGGAAAAAAATGAGATCATTTCAAGTTGAGTTGCAAAAGGGGACTTGATTGTGAAAAACAATTTCTGGAATCGAATCCGTCCTTCCTGTTATAAAACAGATGAATCCAAAAGTTCACAAGTTTTTTTTTAGGTCAAACATGAAATAAGTCCAATTTTTTTATTTTTTTAGTCTCTTTCCTCCAAATTGGAACGATAACATTAATTAAGTGTGTATGTAATCTTTTTTTTATTCATGAGCTGTCAATTCAGTGCCGCCTGCCCGGAGCCATTCATGATCTTTGCAATAGCCGACACATCTGTGGTCTTTTTGGCTTCCTAACCCCTCATTTCTGCTCGTACATGTTCAGTTGACCTGACAAGTCAGTCTTGCCTTTGAATGTCACCCCGTGTTTGGAGGGACAGTGATGGGCACGGCGCCAGGTCCTTTTATATTTTTTTTTTTTGTCTGTGCTGATATTTTAAGTGGCATCCAAAAAAATACAAATTGAGTAAATAGTGTCCTGCAGCTGTTCATAAACTTCATGTAAAGACGATAATGAACTTCTGAGGTTACTTAGTTTATAATGATGTTCTCCTTAGCCAAGAATGAAACTAGGCTTTCTTTTTACCATGGATTCTCTGGGGGTATTGGCTCTCCTTATTGACATACAGATGGTGTAGGGAATTTCTCTAAAGAGCATGTACATTAGCTCTCCTCCAGAAGGAAGAAAACTCTCTCTAGTGCAACCTTCAGGTGGTTGCCCGGTAAGTCAACATCTGGACCATTAAAGGGCTATGGATCATGACCATGAATATTAGCCAATCCAGAGACCTCCATCTGTACACAGCTGTCTCGGAGCTGTCCTCATCAGTACAGAGCTGGGCACTGATTGGCTGAATGAGAGGCTTTCAGGAAGTACTGGGGCCCCTTCCCATCCAAGGAATGTAGTTAGACTAAGGTGGTCTCGCTCTTCTCCGTCATACTAAGTTGGGCTAATGAAAAATTGTCTAATGGGGATAAAAGTGCCCCGTTCTGATGATTGGTCAGAATCCCAACGGTCTTTTCACCGGACAACCCCTTTAAATGCGGGAAGAAACAATGTAACACAGCTCTGCCTTGTATTTGTTTCTCTGAACACCGGTGGCTACATGAAACATTGTTACTTTTTAATCATGGGAGTTTCTCAGTCGATTATGCAAATCAGATCCTTGGCCCGATACCCAAGCGTCGCTGACTACGCCTCGTATGAAGCGCGCCGCTCGCCTGCTACGTTACGGCGCCACACAAGTGTAGTTACAGGGTTTTGCTCATTTGCATAAACATATTTAAATGATATATGTTTTTTATGCAGCATAATGTCAGCATGTCTGAATCCCAGCAGGCTCCACACATATGATAGATCCGAAGCGCTGGCTGCTTGATTCGATGCCTGGGGCGCCAGTGAATCTTATTAGCCTAGATACAAACTGAGACAGGATGATAAGTGATAGACCCCACGATACACTTTAAATCTCACCTTAAATAATAATAATAAAAAATTAAAATGAGATCGATAAATTTCACTGTTTATTAAAAAAAAAAACACTAATAAGGTTCTCCACCAGTAAATCCATGGGTTTTGTCCAATAAGTTTTTCTTCTTATTTTTTTTTAATTTAGGTTAAAATTTTTCCTTTTTTATTGATTTATTTTAAGAATTAAAGAGTAGAAAACTTTCTTCTTAATTTTTCCTACTTAGAAGGCACTTGAATTGCCTGAAGATCAATGGATGTAATAATTACTTCTCTTTACTCTTTTTTTTTACTCTTAGTTATTTCTTTTTACTCTTACGGTAATTACTTTTTGTTTTAACTCTTTTTTTTACTTTTATTTACTCTTTTTTTTCTCCATTACGTGCTATTATTTACTCTTTTCTTTACTCATCTTTAACTCTCAGTTCATTTTTTATTCTTAGTTACTTTATTTTTTTACTCTTTTTTTACTCTCAGTTACTCTTTTTTTTTACTCTTAGTTATTTCTTTTTACTCTGACGGTAATTACTTTTTTGTTTTAACTCTTTTTTTACTTTTATTTACTCTTTTTTTTTTTTCTCCGTTACGTGTTATTATTTACTCTTTTCTTTACTCATCTTTAACTCTCAGTTTTTTTTTTTATTCTTAGTTACTTTATTTTTTTACTCTTTTTTTTACTCTTAGTTACTCTTCTTTTTTTACTGGTTTTTATTTTCTTTTACATTGCTTTTACATGTGTTAGTATTTATTTGGGGTCAAAGATATAATTTGCAAACTACCAGTGCAAAATCTGTAGTCGAGACCCCCTGTTCCTACCAAGTGCCTTTTACAATACTGGTGTCTATTTATGTGGCAGTAGGGTCTTTGGCGACCCAGGGCCTGGATGTCACTGCTATCTTTGCACCCCCTATAATTTTGTAATAGAGTTAAGCAAATTTTCCAAAATTTTGGGGCAGATTCGTTCAGTTTGGATGGGCAGATTCTTTCATATCGAAATTTGGTACAAATAAATTCAAGTAGAAATCAAATCTTCGTAGAAGGGTTTGACCTCTCCATGGCCCACTCAATACTTGCCATTGTCAAGGCTCCTGATTGGCTCCTCTTTGGCCTTCTTGGCCTTCTATCTTCTACTGGATCCTGCTGCCATTAACTTAGAACCCACATGGTCACGTCATTGACATTAATTTATTGGATCACGACCAGATTACCATGTGAGGCTCAGTCAATGGCAGAGAAGACCCTTAAATGATCGGAAAGGGAATAAATCTGAATCAAGTGCCAATAAGAGGACTGGGCAGTGGCAAGACAAGTATGGGGAAGGTAGAGAAGAGGTAAGTGGAAGTGGCCACCAAAAATGATGTCCATCTGTCCAGTACTTTGCTGGATAAGTAAGAAAAGAAGAAACATTTAAAGGAATTGTTCACTTTGGGCAGTGATTTTTTTGAAGGCGGTGCCCCCTGGGAATATATTAATAAGGATCAATGAACCCTACAACCATTCCATCTATCCACATCATTTGGTTTTTTTGGAACTCTATTATTTCAGGAGCCCACAACTGAAAAACAACATTATTCCCCTGACGATAGATGTCTTCTTGGATCTCTAATGATCAGCTAATGAACTTAGAAGCAAGTGTTCCGTTTCCCTGCAGTGCCACCGCTGGAGAAATAAGGCATTACGCTACTTATCCTGGAATCAATGGCTGTCGGGTCCTCCAATGTAGAAGACAACTCTTTGTTGTCACTTTCTCCTTTGGCTAATATAAGAGGGTCATCAATAGCCCCTTCTACTAACCCAGGACTTCTCTGTTCCTCATGTTCATTTTATTAGCCATTATATCCCTAGCAGGTTCTTTGACCAGCAATGACCAATATAGCTGACCGGTTCATTTCTTAAAGAGCCGGTCTATACAGGTTTTGATACAAAGCATGACGATCTTGAATTTTTGGAGACCCCAAGTTACTGATTCTGGATTAAAGGAAGTCATCCAGGAACTTGGTAGTGGGAAAAAGTGGACTAAGTATAAATCAGTAACATCCTGTATGTAAATGCAAAGTATTGGACTTATAGCATAGGGAAAGCGGCATCATCCTCTTCCTCCATCAGACAGTAATTCCTCATTTCTTCTATGCAAAAAGTCACAAAAAAGATGCAATGAGATTTGTAGAGAGAGGGAGGAGGGGGATGCGGCTGCAATTTCTCTCTCTAGGGAACTGTTTGCTGTGATAATAATGTGCCTTCACATTATCTGCATATCTTCAGGGGTGCACTCATTATTGTTGCTTGAGAGGCTGCCGAATTTCTCTTAGGGTTATTATGGCTTATTGCAGCCCCTAAGAAGATCGAAGATAGGGAGAAGTTTGTGGACAGGAAATATGACTGCAGGATCTGACTACACAGGGAGTGTTTGTAGTCTGTTACCAAGGAAACAGCGGCTTAATATGATAGGATATTGATAACGAAAACTATTTGCAAAGTTCGTCCATTTTTTTATTTATTCTTAGATGCATTGAAACAATACAAACTTGGCAGACAACGTGGATGAACCCATTAAAGACGATACAATGACACCGGGGAAACTCTCTGTATCAAGACGACATGAACCGCACTCCAGCCCGATCCGCAACGGAAGCCACATGTTGTTTTCAACACAAACATTAATATTTTATAAAGTTCTGCCTGACTAATGATGATATATAGTCTCGTCCAGAGGGCACATACGGGGGGACGGCCGAGGCTAGCACGCCGGCTGTACTGTATATACAAGGGGCGTATACTGCCAGCGCCACAACCCGTGTATCCAATAAAGTGCAAATACACAACACGTTCTGTGCACGGCGGCTGCAGGATCGGCGGGAGACATGGGTAATGCCCGCAGCCAGATGTCGCAAGATTATGAAAGCTTTGGGCATTAATTACTGATCTCCGATCCAGCGGTGTTTAGTGAACAACTGTAAGAAAGTGAAAGAGGAGAGAGGGGGCTGTGCAGAGGCAGAAAGACAGAGGATGGAGAAACAGCCAGAAAAAGAGACAATGCAGGATAGATAGATAATAGATAGATAGATAGATAGATAGATAGATAGATAGATAGATAGATAGATAATAGATAGATAGATAGATAGATAGATAGATAGATAGATAGATAATAGATAGATAATAGATAGATAGATAGATAGATAATAGATAGATAGATGATAGATATAATAGATAGATAATAGATAGATGATAGATAGATAGATAGATAGATAGATAGATAGATAGATAGATAGATAGATAGATAGATAATAGATAGATAATAGATAGATAGATAATAGATAGATAGATAATAGATAGATAATAGATAGATAGATAATAGATAGATAGATAGATATAATAGATAGATAGATAATAGATAGATAGATAGATAATAGATAGATAATAGATAGATAGATGATAGATATAATAGATAGATAGATAATAGATAATAGATAGATAATAGATAGATAGATAGATAATAGATAGATAGATAATAGATAATAGATAGATAATAGATGATAGATAGATAGATAGATAATAGATAATAGATAGATAGATAATAGATAGATAATAGATAATAGATAGATGATAGATAGATGATAGATAGATAGATAATAGATAGATAGATAATAGATAGATAATAGATAGATAGATAATAGATAGATAGATAGATAATAGATAGATAGATAATCGATAGATAATAGATAGATAGATAATAGATAGATAATAGATAGATAATAGATAGATAGATGATAGATATAATAGATAGATAGATAATAGATAGATAATAGATAGATAGATAGATAATAGATAGATAGATAGATAGATAGATAATAGATAGATAGATGATAGATATAATAGATAGATAGATAATAGATAGATAATAGATAGATAGATAATAGATAGATAGATAATAGATAGATAATAGATAGATAGATGATAGATATAATAGATAGATAATAGATAATAGATAGATAATAGATAGATAGATAGATAGATAGATAGATAGATAATAGATAGATAGATAATAGATAATAGATAGATAATAGATGATAGATAGATAGATAGATAGATAGATAATAGATAATAGATAGATAATAGATAGATAGATAGATAGATAATAGATAGATAATAGATAGATAGATAATAGATAGATAATAGATAATAGATAGATAATAGATAGATAGATAGATAGATAATAGATAGATAATAGATGATAGATAGATAGATAGATAGATAGATAATATATAGATAATAGATAGATAATAGATAGATGATAGATAATAGATGATAGATAGATAGATAATAGATACATAGATAGATAGATAGATAGATAGATAGATAATAGATAGATAGATAATAGATACATAGATAGATAATAGATAGATAGATAGATGATAGAGAGATAGATAGATAGATAATAGATAATAGATAGATAGATACAGATAGATAATAGATAGATAATAGATAAATAATAGATAGATACTAGATAGATAGATAGATAGATAATAGATAGATAGATAATAGATAGATGATAGATAATAGATAGATAGATAGATAGATACAGATAGATAATAGATAGATAATAGATAGATAATAGATAAATAATAGATAGATACTAGATAGATAGATAGATAGATAATACATAGATAGATAATAGATAGATGGATGGATGGATGGATAAATATATAGATAGTAGATGAAAGTGTGTATCCCTGTAGCTATACATTCTATCACCTTCTCCCCCTCCAGTGCTTGTGAAGGAGCAGGAAATGTGTTCAGGAATGAAAGAGAAAGAAAGAAAGAAAGAAAGAAAGAAAGAATGAAAGAAAGAAAGAGAAGGAAAGAATAAGCAAGGTAGGGAAGAAAAGAAAGGCAGAGAGAAGTAGGATCGGAGTGGTCTACATCACTTGGTCTTTGGCTTCCAGCCTTTTGCTCTGTCAGCGATGGAGACCAATAAGTCTCATTAAGACCCACCTCCTTACATATGTCCCACCTCTTTATATAAGCCACACCTTTTTATAAAAGCCCCACCTCTTTATATAAGCCCTTTCTCTTTGCATAAGGCCCTCCTCTTATGTAAGCCCCACCTCTTTCATACGATCCTCCTCTTTATATAAGCCCCACCTCTTTATATAAGCCCCTCTACCCTGCAGTTTGATAAAAGGTTCATGGACGAGGTGAAGTCCCATGCACAGACCCTTAAAGGGGTTGTCCATGATTAGAAAATAACTGCATGCTTTCAGAAACAGCACCACTCTGTTCCAGAGGCCGTGTGTGGTATTACAGCTCAGTATAATTTCCCTGAATAGAGCAGAGCTGCCATACCCCTCACAGCCTGTGATCAGCAGTGGCGCTGTTTATGGAAGAGTTCTTCAGATCATTGGAGTCCATCTCGCCTCGGTTGTCCCTTTCTGCCATTATTGATAACTCGGCTAATAAGCATGACATTGGAATCTAATGATCCGGTACAGAAACAGCAGAGCTGAGTTTGTCATCGCTGCTTTCTCAGCTCTGCTACATCTTTTTTTTTCATTTTTTTTTTTGCCTCCGACCTCAAAGATTAACCCCCGGAGTTTTCCAGAGGCGGCCATGATTAAGTGGCTCTCCGCGTCCTCTCACCCAAGGAGAAGCCTCTGCGTGGATTGAATAGTGTCTTTTCTGTCATGGAGAACAGCAGGACCAATTGCTGTGGTATGGAGTCCCCATGTTCTCCGCTCTTTATCTCCATGGTAACGGAACCGGAATAGATTATTCTATTTCCATAGAGGTCACAATTATCATGAAGAAGTTTGATACTTGGTGGGGGGGACGTGGGGGTCTTAGCCTTCGGATCAGCTGGCAGGTATCTGAGGTCCGAGTTCTGCATCTCGCCGGAAAAAAAAAAAAATTCTGCATTTGAAAATCCTTTGGAAAAATTTCAAGCGTTGACCCGTTCATTATAAAGATAGCAAACTCAGCTCTGCTCTACGCACCTTTACGTGTTACTGTAAGGCATTAATAAAGGTGAAAAAGTGTCGAAAACACAAATTTGGCCAATTTGGGCCAAAATTCTTACTAAATCAACGCATTATGGGCCGAAACCAGAGAAAAATTGCTACACCGAACAAACCTGTCAAACTAAGCTCTGCTACAGCAAAGACCTGCGATATATGACTGCTGTAGCTCTGCTACAACTGACAAATATAAACTTGCTAAAGCGGGAAAACTCAGCTCTGCTGCATCCGACCGGCACAAATCTGCCACAATTAACAAACTGAGTTTTGCTATGCATGGCAAACTCAATGTTAATACACCAGACCAACTAAGCCCTACTAACTGACCAACTCAGCTCTGCTACAGCTGAGAAATTAAAGCAAACTTAGCCTTGCTAAAACTAGCAAACTCAGGTCTACTTCACCTGACAAACTCAGCTCTGCTACACCTGACAAACTAAGCCCTGCTGCAACTGACAAGCTACGTTCTCCTACACCTGACAAACTATGCCTTGCTGAAACTAGCAAGCTCAACTCTGCTTCACCTGACAAACTCACCTCTTCTTCTGACAAACTAAGCTCTGCTGCACCTAACAAACTGAGCTCTGCTACATCTGGCAAACTAAGCCTTGCTAAAACTGGCAAATTCAGCTCTGCCTCACCTGTCCAACTGGGCCCTGCTACACCTAACAAACTCATCCCTGCTACCGACAAACTAAGCTCTAGTACACATTACAAACTTAGCTCTGCTACACCTGACAAATTAAGCCAAACTCAGCTCTGTTACACCTATCTAAGCCCTGCTATACTTGACAAACTAAACCCTGTTGCGGACAAACTAAGCTCTGCTACATTTTACCAACTCTGCACTGGTACATCTGAGAAACTAAGCCCTGCTAAACCTAACAAACTCAGCCTTGCAATCCCTGACAAATTAAGCTCTGCTGTACTCTCCAAATTCAATTTTCTCACTTAACAAACTAAGTTCAGCTTTTCTTGACAAACTCATCTTTGATATACCTGAATGACTCAATTCTACCACACCTGACAAACTAAGCTCTGCTGTGGCTGTCAAATTCATCTTTGCTACATCTGCCAAGCTTAGCTCTGCTGCGCCTGACAAACCCAGTTTGTCCCGCTACACCCAGAATTGTCAGTGAGTGTGATGTTTTTCCTCGTGGAAGGAGGGGGTGGAGATGACCCCACGGGGAGACCCTTGTGCCTTTTATGCCTCACTTTACTCTAAAGCCTCTAAACACTTAAGCGTCACCGCAGCGTACACTTCACTTCGAGGACTGGATGCTTCTGATATTCCAAGAATGATTTCAATTTGCATGTAAAGTTATTCTCCTTTTTTATTGCAGCCTTCCTTAAGATCAGCACATTTCTCTCCTGAAATACTCTGCGCCGTTGGAATGACAATGAACTTGTCTCCATTCCCTTCCTCCCATCATTATAGTGCCTCTATAACACGTGGGGCTGTTCTCACTGACTACATCATATAAGTAGACAGTGCCTATTGCTAGACCAGCACGCTTCTTTCCTGAAATACTCTGTACTGCTGGAAAACCTGAATCCTACTCCCTCTTTATCATGATGTTGTTCCTCTTACACCTACCCTGTGCCCAGTGTTTACAGCCCATAGATAGACATATTACTGGCACCAACCAAGTCAGCACACTCCCCTTCTAAAATACTCTGTGCTGCTGGAAAACCTGAATCCTACTCCCTCTTTATCATGATGTTGTTCCTCTTACACCTACCATGTGCCCAGTGTTTACAGCCCATAGATAGACATATTACTGGCACCAACCAAGTCAGCACACTCCCCTTCTAAAATACTCTGTGCTGCTGGAAAACCTGAATCCTACTCCCTCTTTATCATGATGTTGTTCCTCTTACACCTACCATGTGCCCAGTGTTTACAGCCCATAGATAGACATATTACTGGCACCAACCAGGTCAGCACACTCCCCTTCTAAAATACTCTGTGCTGCTGGAAAACCTGAATCCTACTCCCTCTTTATCATGATGTTGTTCCTCTTACACCTACCCTGTGCCCAGTGTTTACAGCCCATAGATAGACATATTACTGGCACCAACCAAGTCAGCACACTCCCCTTCTAAAATACTCTGTGCTGCTGGAAAACCTGAATCCTACTCCCTCTTTATCATGATGTTGTTCCTCTTACACCTACCCTGTGCCCAGTGTTCACAGCCCATAGATAGACATATTACTGGCACCAACCAAGTCAGCACACTCCCCTTCTAAAATACTCTGTGCTGCTGGGATGCCTTATGCTATGAGCTTTCTGTGATCCACTTGTTTTTATTCACCTCCTCATATGATGACACTTCGACCAATAACACCCAGCCCTCTTATAGAATGGCTTATTGTGCAAAAAACAAACTCAGCTGACAACTAATCAGTTTTTCTCATCCATCATTTTTCAGATTCCCAGTTCTGTTGATGCTACACCACACAGATATCTTTATGCCACCCCATTTTGTGGCTCTATATAGTGTCTATATCCTCTATACTATGCAGAAAAAAAAATATTAATATAATTTAGTACTACTGCAATATAGTCTGCAGACAATTATGCCAGGTACTTAAAGGGAACTGTCAAGGCACTTTAAATAACCAAACATGTGGCATGGCTGTATAGATCATGGAACAACAATAACAACGATACCTCTTTTGCAGAAATCTGATGTGTTATGCCTGAGAAATTAAGCTTTCAAGTAAGATGCAAATTAGACTGGAAGTGCTTTGGGGGGGGCGTGTCAAGGTACTTCCTGGTTAATTTGCATATTACTTTAAAGCTTAATTTCTTAGCAATGGCAAATCGGATTTCTACAAGAGAGGTGTCATTTTTGTTGTTGTTTTATGACCTAGACAGCCAGCCCATTGGTTCAATAGAGCGGCCGATAGGATAGTCTAAACACTCTTACTTAGTCATGTATGTGGGATACAACAAATGCTTTATTGAGTTATATAGACTACATCATTATAATGTGAGTAAAGAGGAAGAGCAATACGGAACAATTATTGCCACATAAGTGAAAATATAAACAGTATGCCGACATATAAAGCAGAATATATACACCGAGTTCCTTATCTTGTGTTGATTTGTATCTGGCAACACAAATGTTCTTCTTTATATGGCAACATACTGTTGGTATCTTCACTTTTGTGGCAATAGATGTTGTGTACTGCTCTTCCCCTTTATATATTTTACGTGATATAGCTCAATAAACCTTTCCTTAGATTTATACAAAGATAATATTTACATTTTTGTTAGCTTGTTTTGCGTCCCATAGGATGCAAAGTAATAGTGTTTAACCAATCACTGATATGAGGTGGTTTTAACTAAAACAGTGTTATTATGGCTGTATAGGACATGGAACAAAAATAAAAATGACACCTGTCTTGTAGTGATTGGATGTGCCAGGTCTGAGATAATCAAGCTTTAAAGTTCCATGCAAATTAGGGGGGGAATTTGCATAGACACGCCCACGAGGTACTTCCAGCCTAACTTACATGTGAAAACATAGATCAGCGTTCCCGTTAAGAAGTAACAGTACTATACGGTGTCAAATAATACTGCCATATAATGCACAGAAAATTGCCCTATACAAGAAAATAATTACAATACAGGGCTACATAATATTACCATATAGTATGCATTCTATTATACCGTACAGTGAATATTACAGTACTAAACAGTCCCACATAATACTTCCATATAGTGTGTAGATCATTGTGCCATAGAGTTACGATATAACAATGCTATATATATGTGCAAATAATTGTGCTATAGAGCTGAGACGTAATAGTGCTATACAGTATTAAATACTACTGTCACATTG
This sequence comes from Ranitomeya imitator, assembly GCF_032444005.1. Taxonomy (NCBI): domain Eukaryota; kingdom Metazoa; phylum Chordata; class Amphibia; order Anura; family Dendrobatidae; genus Ranitomeya; species Ranitomeya imitator. Next base: position 17,729,793 of record NC_091285.1, on the reverse strand, counting down.
TGTGCAGATAAATGTGCCGCACTGCTAAGAAATACCAGTACTATACAGTGCTACATAATGCTGCCATATTGTGTCCAAACAATTGTGCCATACATATACAGTGTCATATAATACTGACATATTGTATGCCGATAACTGTGCCATACAGCTAAAATATGATAGTATCATACAGTGTCACATAATGCTGCCATATAGTGTATAGATCATTGAGCCATACAGTTAAGATATAACAGCACTATACAGTGTGATATAATGCTGCTATATTGTGGGAAAATAATTGTGACATACAGCTACAGTAGATGTAGCAGACCTATACAGTGCTACATAATACTGTCATATAGTGCGCAGGTAGTTGTGCCATACTGCTAAGATGTAATATTAATATAGAATGCCATATTGTGTGCAGGTAATTGTGCCATACTGCTAAAATGGAATATTAATACACATTACCATATTGCACTGCCATATAGTGGGCAGGTAATTGAGCCATACTGTTAATATGTAATATTAATCTAGACTAACATGTTACACTGCCAAATCATGTGCAGGTCATTGTGCCGTACTGCTAAGATGTAATATTAACATAGACTACCATGTTACATTGCCAGGTTTTGTTTAAACATATTTTTAAACTATTTTATTTTCATTTTTTAAACACATTCTGTACTAAAAATAACAAAAACACAAATCTTATAATTTTTAAGACTCCCACTTCCGGCTGTTTCAGGAAACAACACACGCACATTAGCCACAGTAAACAGACTCCGCCCCTATCCTTTATCTTGAAGCATCTAATAAGCGTGTGCCAAGGTCATAGTGATGGTAGGAGGAGCCAAGCATGTGATTGGTGGATCCTGTGTTTTCACCTGTCACTGCAATCCTGCCTCTGATGATAATGAGCCTGATTAAAAATATGGTTCTAAATAAAGCCTTAGCGGCCAGTGTGAAAATTTCATTATTTTTTACTTCTTTTTTTTTTTTAATAAAGCTCATGATATTAAAAAAGTCTTTTTTTTTTGTAAAGGCTTGTTTAAAAAATACATTTAGTGAGGATATCTTCCCTTTAAGGCTATCAGTGCCCGATAATATCACCTGCGGTTGTTTCACCTCCCCCCCCCCCCCATCATCCCAACCCCATTATCCGGAAAATTGGGATTTTTTTTAAAGGCATTAAGTTTTCGGTGTATAAGTGAGATAAACAAGGTCCCCTCGGAATCCACCAGCTGTTCCCTGCCGCTCTTCAAAGAAAGCAGGAGGCATTTCTGGTGTATACTTTAGTCTGTCTGCCTCCTGTTTTCATCTTTAGTGTATAAGCTCCAGGAGCCTTTGAAGGCTAAAAATATACCGTATCCGCGTATTTAACCCCGTGATTCCCTCTCCTTAATCTGGATGAATTTCCCCTGTGAGACTCTGGGCACAGACACATCTAGAAATGACGACATTCTTTTTTGGGAAAAGAAATGTAAATCTTTGGGGTTTCCCATCTCCGAAATTGTTGCCAATTTTTTACGGATAGACCATAAAAGACTGATCAGAGGAGGCCTCTACTGTCGAGACCGCCACTGATCCTTAGATCGGGGTTAGCATCAGATGGAGGGAAGATATTAAACTCCAGAATACACATTAATCACAATTTCCCATTTCCGAAATTGTTGCCAATTTTTTCCGGATAGACCATAAATTACTGATCAGAGGAGGCTCTACCGACTAGACCGCCTCTGATCCTTAGATCGGGGTTAGCATCAGATGGATGGGAGACAGTAAACTCCAGAATATACATTAATCACAATTTCCCATCTCCGAAATTGTTGCCAATTTTTTCCGGATAGACCATAAATTACTGATCAGAGGAGGCTCTACCGACTAGACCGCCACTGATCCTGACATCGGGGTTAGCGTCAGTTGGAGGGGAGACAGTAAACTCCAGAATATACATTAATCACAATTTTCCATTTCCAAAATTGTTGCCAATTTTTTCCGGATAGACCAAAAATTAATGATCAGAGGAGGCTCTACCATCTAGACCGCCATTGATCCTGAGATCGGGGTTAGCATCAATTAGAGGGAAAACAGTAAACTCCAGAATATACAGTAATCAGAATTTCCCATCTTTGAAATTGTTGCCAATTTTCTCTGGATAGACCACAAATGACTGATCAGAGGAGGCTCTACCGACTAGACCGCCACTGATCCTTAGATCGGGGTTAGCGTCAGATGGATGGGAGACAGTAAACTCCAGAATACACATGAATCACAATTTCCCATCTCCGAAATTGTTGCCAATTTTTTCCGGATAGACCATAAAAGACTGATCAGAGGAGGCTCTACCGACTAGATCGCCTCTGATCCTTAGATCGGGGTTAACATCAGATGGAGGGGAGACAGTAAACTCAAGAATATACATTAATCACAATTTCCCATCTCTGAAATTTTTGCCATTTTTTTCCGGATAGACCATAAAAGACTGATCAGAGGAGGCTCTACCGACTAGACCGCCACTGATCCTGACATCGGGGTTAGCGTCAGTTGGAGGGGAGACAGTAAACTCCAGAATACACATTAATCACAATTTTCCATTTCCAAAATTGTTATCAATTTTTTTCCGGATAGGCAATAAAATACTGATCAGAGGAGGCTCTACTCTGTAGACCGCCACTGATCCTGAGATCGAGGTTAGCGTCAGTTAGAGGGGAGATAATCAGCATTTTCAATTTCCAAAATTGTTGTCAATTCTTTGTAGATAGACCATAAATTACTGATCAGAGGAGGCTCTACCGTCTAGACCGCCACTGATCCTTAGAAAATAATTGATACATAGGGGAGAATTTACCGAGGCTGGTACCAATCCTGACGTGGAACTAAGATGCTCCACATTTCTTAAGATCAGAATCTTTTTCCGAAGATTGACATCTAGATTTGCGTTAATTTTGGACACAAGTTTTAATAAATCTGCGGTCCACCTCCACTTTTGAAAAAAAAAAAAACATCTAGAGATGTTGAGTGGAGCTAAATTCTACTCAAATTTGAGAAAAATCACTAAATTCAACAAAATACATTTTTTTTTAATGTGGTGCCATTTTTTTAACCATAAAATATCATCGAAATGTTAAAAAAAACCCTTGTACTCACCTCTCCGGCCCCTCCTAATCTTCAGATTACCACCGCTCGTGCTGAAATCTTTGGGCATTCTCATGCCGGGCCGGGACTTCCGTCTTCTATGAAGGTCAAGGACAGTTCTGCGCAAGCATTCAAAAGGTAATGACTTGCGTGCGTATGCTCAAGTCCGTATGCTCGGGCCATATCAAACCTAGAAGTCTCATCCCCGTTTGAGAGACGTGGGGATTTCAGCGCGAGCGGTGGTGATCTGAAGACTTGGCGAGGACCGGATGAGTGACAGTGAGGAGCCGAGAGGGCCGGGGAAGTGAGCAATGTGGTGAGTATAAGGATTTTTTATTATTTTTTACATCTTACATTTACTATGCTCTGAGATAAGACCACAGAATGTAATAATTGACATTCTCTGCCAATTTCCCGAGAAAAACATGCAAACAAGCGAATCCGTAATTTTGCCTGATCATCTCTAGTCACATCTCATTGGCCCCGTTTCTGACTCTTCTTGATGTCCACTTAACGCAGGGGCTTCGTCTAATGACACACCAACCAGTCGGAAGGAACACACAAGAAAAAACTCTCGAAACCTTTGCTTTGGGAGGCACAGGAGTCTGACTTGAGAATTTGGAGGTCAGAAGGTCTATATTTTCGGAGGTCAGAAGGTCTATATTTCCGGAGGTCAGAAGGTCTACATTTCCGGAGGTCAGAAGGTCTACATTTTTGTTTTCAAGAACCTCCCTGATGTTTTAAGAGAGTTAACAATTATACAAAAAAAAAAAAACAGGCACAAAGTCGGTCAAAAAACTTGTCCATCGAGCGAATCTTAATACAGGGACTGACGGAATATTACATGAATTCTTTGCGGTTCTTGGAACCTCGCGGTCATGCTCCGTCCCTGCGCTGGACATAATATAAACCATCAGTTTTCTGCAATGTTTCCTTTAATTTAATCTAGAAACATTAAGCTTCCCTTGAAGTCTATCATGGAATCCCTCTCACATAACAGTGTCCAGAGAGCGTTGGGGAAAGCGATGACTGCCGGGAACACGGAGTGCACATTCCTAGTGCGGAGCGGCACGTAAAGATAATCACCTTGCCCAGATTTTCAATAATTACCCTTACCGCGTTCACAATATCTCGTAATGATAAGTATTTGCGAGCAATTAGCGGAATGTGAGGACGCAGAGCCGTACCTGCAGACCGCCACTGAACGCCAACAGAATATTTAATGCTCGGCTGATCGTCTCCTGGATCGAGAACCATTACCGGCTGCTGAAAAAAAAAATTGGCAAGTACCCAACCGTACTCAGTAATGGGCACCCTGAGTACGGCAACTCCAGCGGTGTCTTATCCATATGCAAAACAACTGCGGGCAAATCAGAATATTCCGCCGAGCGGAGAGCGGAGGCGCGAGAACAGAGCGAAAGTCAATAGCTGCCGATGCAGCAGAGCTGGATATTCTGAGGGTGTCCCTGCAGGCACCGTCAATTGTGCCGAGCTCTGCTACATCTTCCAGGGCCACAAGGATGGCCACCATCAAGATGCCACCATCCTGCTATGAGCCGCCAATGCAGAGGAGCTTCACAGGAACCAATATCAAGAGCATTGAGGCGCCAACCTGGAGCCACAGGCGCCAATCAGTATTCTGCCCACTGTTTGCCAGGAGCAATGGGCAATGTGGTGCAAACCTGGTCCTGAGTGCAGCGTCCTAAATGCCCCCTCCGTTATGGAGAATGGGTAATGAGGTGCAAACCTGGTGCCCAATGTGGTGCCCAAGTGCAAGTGCAGAGTTGACTATTAGTGTTCTGCTCCCCACTCCCCATGGGCAGCAGGGTACAAATCTGGTTTCCAAAGTCGTGCCCTTCATGCACAAGTGCTAATTACTATTAATTACCCCCTCCCCCATTGGGCAATGATGCGTAATGAGGTGCGACCCGGTTCCCAATGGGGTGCCCCTCACATGACGTAAGTGCAAATCCAAGGCTGACTATTAGTAATATGGTCCCCACTCCCCATGGGCGGCAGGGTTCAAATCTGGTTCCCAACGCGGTGCCATTTGTTTCACATACGCGTAAATGCACAGGAGCCAATTACTATTAATTACCCCCTCCCCCATTGGGCAATGATGTGTAATGAGGTGCGTCCTGGGTCCCAGTGTGGTGCCCCTCACATTACATAACGGCAAATGCAGCATAGACTATTATCAGTATTATTAGTATTCTGCTCCCCACTCCCCATGGGCAGACGGGTACCATCTATTTCACATATGTGTAAATGCACAAGTGCTAATCACTATTAATTACCCCCTCCCCCATTGGGCAATGATGCGTAACGAGGTGCGACCCAGGTCCCAGTGTGGTGCCTTTCATTTTACATAACGGCAAATTCAGCATAGATTATTAGTATTCTGTTCCCCACGCCCCATGGGCAGAGGGTGCCCATCTGGTTCCCAGGTCGGTGCCATCTATTTCACAAAAGTGTAAATGCACAGGGTCCAATTACTACTCTGCCCCCCCTTCCCCATGGGACCACTACATTTATGGTGCGGGGCTAAGAGGAGGCATGAAGATCAAAGTGTTACCTTTCATTGGAGATGGGTGGTTGATGGACATAATGGAGAATTCAGGGGGGCGCCGGTAACCATTCGAGGACCCCGATATTTTTAATGATGGCCCAACGTTCCATAGTATCATCCATAACCATGACTCTGCCGCGTGACAAACTCAGCTCTGCTGCGCCTGTGTTTTTGGAATGATGAGACATAGCCAGGCACAATTTTGATTTTCGGAGCAGGACACCCCGGGTCTCGGATATTTATCCCACATTGGTGCGTATGATTATTGAACGACGTGGCGCGCGAAAAGAGCCGCCGTCCCGGAATGACGTCAAAGTGCGGCTTAATTCACAGCCACTCTAGGGCGGATGACTCAAGCGGCACATAAATGGCCGCCGTCCTATAAATGTACAGAATCGCGGCAGAAGGTCTGTGTAGTGCTTGTTGGGTATTCATAGATCATCAGCTGCCCAAAAAAGCAAAGCTTCCTCTAACCTAACCGATACATATGTCATATATGTAGCTGGAAACCGTCAGCAGGTAGGTTACATCAGAAGAGCAAATAAAGACAGCAAAAAAAACAAACAACTCACCCAGAGCAAAGACTGGACGCTACACCTCGAACAATTCACCTCCTACACCTTCACCGTCTAGCTACTTGCTGACAGTTTCCATATAGAAAATAGTGCTTTCTCTACTGAGCTGAAAAATAAGTGACACGGTGAAAAAAAGTACTAAAGCTATTATCATAAAATAGATAAAAATGACGAAAAAAAAGTAATAAAGATAAAGTTATTATCATATAAAATAAATATGACGGACTTATTTAGAAGTATTTAAATTTGGAAATATTTAGATATTTTGGGGCGAAACCGGAAGAGGAACCTATTTAGTAGATCCATGAAATTGTTATTTTTTTTCTTGGATAAATAGCGCCACTCTTGTTAATGTGGCCATCTTTGGTATTGCAAGACCCAATCGCCAATCAAGCTGCAATATCGGACACAGCCACATAGATGAGGGTGGAGCTGTTTATGGAAGACAATTTTTACAAGCCCAAATATCTTCATTCCCTCCTATATTTTACCCCAGATTTAGGGATTATCGGGGTTAGACTTTGTTTTTTTTTTGCATTTTTTCATTTCCTCCCCCCAAAAAAGTCAAAAGCATGCAGGAAGGGGTAGAAGAAGGTTAATCCATCCGTATGTGCAGCTTTATCCCCTCAACGTTGAGCCGGGTCTTGCAGGTTCTTGTCCCAGGGTTGCGGTGAGCGGTGGAATGTGTAGAGTCAGTCTGCAGCCGCTAAAGCCTGCTCACCCCAATCTAACAAGGTTACATGGAGAGCTGCCATGCCGGGCAGATATTTTCCGCTAATGAGGCATCATGTGCCGCGTGTGTCATGGCGCATACTGTCCAATGCTTTGGACACGATGGGGTTAAAAGGCTGATCCCTGGCAATAATCCGTCTATTTCTTCATACAGAAGGGTACGCAGCAACCAACGGAGCAATGCAGACTGATGAACCACTTTCTGTAGATGGGTTTAAGTCCGCTGGGAACGTTCTGTTCTGATGCCAAAGCATCATTTCGTGAGAAGGAGATGTCACTTCTGCTCTCTCTTCTAAATTCCTAGTAATTCATTTATTGCAATCCCCATGACAACACTTCCTGCTTTTACCATAAACATCCAATATTTACTTATATCATCCGTTCTCTGAGCTTATTACGATTGGTCGGGTTGAGTTCCAGCGTACCTATGTTAATGCTTAACATGAGCTAGAAGTGTTGTCATAGGGATATGAGGACGGTAACCTAAAAACCCAAGCACAGGACAGGAGTGATATATTTAAAAAATTACTCAATGTGTACAACATTTTTTTCATCGTTCTCTAAACTCCTCAAATATCACACTAAACCCCGAATAACAGGCTGTGATCCCCATCACGTTCCAGCTTGATATGAAAGAATGGCAATGAAATGTTTGCACAGGATCACAGTATCGAAAATAGATTAAGTGTGGCTTCTCCTCCCTCCTCTCTGCATAGTGACCTCTGCACATAAAGCATGCCCACTACACTCTCCTTAAAAAAATCAAAGGAAAAATTACTTTCTTGATCTCAAGTTAATATTATGGGAAGTACACAGGATCACACTATCGACAATAAATGAAGTGCGGCTTCTCCTCCCTCCTCTCTGCATAGTGACCTCTGCGCATAAAGCATGCCCACTACACTCTCCTTAAAAAAATCGAAGGAAAAATTACATTCTTGATCTCATGTAAATATTATGGGAAGTAAACAGGATCACACTATCGACAATAAATGAAGTGCGGCTTCTCCTCCCTCCTCTCTGCATAGTGACCTCTGCGCATAAAGCATGCCCACTACACTCTCCTTAAAAAAATCTAAGGAAAAATTACATTCTTGATCTCATGTTAATATTATGGGAAGTAAACAGGATCACACTATCGACAATAAATGAAGTGCGGCTTCTCCTCCCTCCTCTCTGCATAGTGACCTCTGCACATAAAGCATGCCCACTACACTCTCCTTAAAAAAATCTAAGGAAAAATTACTTTCTTGATCTCAAGTTAATATTATGGAAAGTAAACAGGATCACACTATCGACAATAAATGAAGTGTGGCTTCTCCTCCCTCCTCTCTGCATAGTGACCTCTGCACATAAAGCATGCCCACTACACTCTTCTTAAAAAATCGAAGGAAAAATTACATTCTTGATCTCATGTTAATATTATGGGAAGTACATAGGATCACACTATCGACAAATGATGAAGTGCGGCTGCTCCTCCCTCCTCTCTGTACGGTGACCTCTGCACAAAAGCATGCCCACTACACTCTCCTTAAAAAAATCAAAGAAACAATTACTTTTTTGATCTCATGTTAATATTATGGGAAGTTTACAATAAAAGGTAACACAAAATCAAATAATTCACAGTTTATGCTATTCAGTTCCTCCTTCCTCTTTGTATAGGGACCTCTGCGCATAAAGCATAATCACTATATATTCTTTTTTTTAATCTATTTAGGAAATAAATGACTTGCTTAACATCACGAAAGTATTATAATAAAAGGTCACACAGGATCACATGATTGACAACAGATGAATATAAGCTCCTCACCTGCTCTGTATGGAGACCTCTGCACATAAAGCATGCACTTCACTACATCCTCCCTGAAATAAGGGCCCTATTCAAGAAAAAGTAAGTTATTTCTTGCTCTAAATAAAAGGTAACACGGAATCATTCTTTTCAGAACAGATCAAGTTCAGCTCCTCTATCCTCTTCCCTCTCTCTGTATGGGAACCTCTGCACATAAAGCATGCTCACTACATTTTCCTTTTCTTTTTTTTTTTTATATATATTTAAGGAAAAAAATACTTTCTTGATTTGATTTTAATATCAATAAAAGGTCGCTCATGATCATACGTTTGACAGCAGATGAATATGAGCTCCTCACTCTCTCTGTACGGTGACCTCTGCACATAAAGCATGCTCACTACAGTCTCTTTTAAAAAAAAAATATATATATATATATATATATATATTTTAAGTTTCATGATTTTATATTAATATCATAAAAGGATTATAATAAATGGTAACATAATCATATGATTGACAAGAGAGGAAGTTCAGTTCCACCTCCCTTCTCCCTCTCTGTACGGTAACCTCTGTACATTAAGCATGCTCACTACTGTCTCTTTTACATAAAAGTAATATTCAAGAAAGAGAAAATTCTTTCTTGACCTCAATAAACGATAACAGATGAATTTAGCTCCTCCTTCCTCCTCCCTCTCTGTATGGTAACCTCAGCACATAAAGCATGCCCACTACTTTCTTTAAAAATATAACATTTAGGAAAAAGAAAATACTTTCCTAATGTCATTTCATTATTATGAAAGGATCACAATAAATGTAGCATAGGATGATACCATTGTCAAAAAAGGAAGCTCAATTCGTCCTCCTTCTCTCTGTATTGGGACCTCTGCACATAGAGCATGCTGACTCCAGTGTCCTTTAAAAAAAAAGTTATATTTACGAAAAAAAAAGAATTATTTCTTGATCTCATCTCATTATCATGGAAGAATGCAATAAAAAGGTAACACAGTACCATTGAAAATAGATGAAGTTCAGCTCCTTCTCCCCCTCTCTCTGTAGAGTGACCTCTGCACACAAACAAAGCATGCTCACTACATTTTCTTTAAAAATGTCCTACGTGTGAATGAATCGTGACTGTTATAAACCTCTAGTGAAATATTTAGTGAAATAGGCAAAGTTCCCATCTGGTGTAAAGTATACTGTACAACAGCTTGCCTCAATTACAGAAATGAATAAACTTAAATTAACTCTATGTGTCCTGTATCAATAATGCAATTGTCACTGGTTTACCAAGACATAGAGGAGCCAGAAGACCGCAGCATCTTATTTCTCCTACTCCTGCAATGTATAGAATAACTTCACCTTCATATTAAATGGTGCAGGTTTCTTTTTAGCAGTGCAAGGGTTAATCTGCTTAGTTGAGTGCTCCTGGAAGCTCTCCTGCATTAAGGCTCTCAGCTGTTCACTGTTAGCCACTCCCATCTCCTATATAATCTGGGCCTTGGCCTGCACTCATTGTCAAAGATAGCTCCATGCTGCATGTTTAGGAGACGGTGGTTTGCTGTAGATGTTTGAGAAGGCGTTTGGTGGATTTATCTAAGACTGTTGCTAGGTTTTGGATGTATGCTAATTCCCCTCCTTCTCCTACTTTGGTTTTACCCCATCCGCCACTAGCTGCATTCTTCTGTTATATGTGTAAGAACATTTGTATGATTAGTATTTTCCTTTATCCCTGTTCGTATTACCTTGTTAGTCTGGTTTGTGTATTACAGTACACTACTACTCTCCTCTCACCTGAGTGGGGGAAGGGTACAGAGTGAGGGCGGATTCAGGAGCTAAGGCAAGGTATGTGGCAATTGTATCTTCACCATAAGTAATCCAGGGGAACAGGGCAAGCTAGGGCACCCCTAGCATTAGGGACAAGGAAGGAGTCCCGGGATACTCAACTACTCAACCACAGACTTGTTAGTCTGGTTTGTGTATTACAGTACACTACTACTCTGCTTTCACCTGAGTTGGGGAAGGGTACAGACAGAGGGCAGATTCAGGAGCTAAGGCAAAGTACGTGGCAATGGTATCTTCACCTTCAGAAGTAATCCAGGGGAACAGGGCAAGCTAGGGCACCCCTAGCATTAGGCACAAGGAAAGAGTCCTGGGATACTCAACTACTCAACCACAGACTTGTTAGTCTGGTTTGTGTATTACAGTACACTACTACTCTCCTCTCACCTGAGTTGGGGAAGGATACAGACTCAGGGTGGATTCAGGAGCTAAGGCAAGGTACGTGGCAATGGTATCTTCACCATCAGAAGTAATCCAGGGAAACAGGGCAATCTAGGGCACCCCTAGCATTAGGGACAAGGAAGGAGTCACGTGATACTCAACTACTCAACCACAGAGTCGTCACAGCAATACCTGCCGTCATTTATGAAATTCAATATGTATCACAGTTCTGTTAGAAGCGACACTAGTCTGCTAAAACAGCACGAAACTAGTCTGAAATAAAGCCATGGTTGTAGCTTTCAGAATAATATGGGGAGGCTTGTTTGGTAAAAAAGCTTTGTTTTGTCTTGGTTTTATTGGTAGCCACATTAAGCTAAGCATTCACGTGCAGGTTGTAAAGTTTTAAAGAAAAACTGTTACGAATTTTCAAATGACTGTATTACTATTTTTTACCAGTAGGTGGCATAGCACATTTTTTTCAAGTACATTTTTTTTGCTCCAAGAGGTAATATCTATGTTTGGCTGTAATAGCACACCATATGGCCAGGAGGGGTACTACATGTAAAAATGAAATGTTTTATATAAATGTTTTTACACTCGTGACACTTTCCTATTACATAATTAATACGAGCGGAAAAAGCACTGTCCACCCCCCAAAAATCAGCAGGGCTGCTGAAAGGCCCTCTTCTTCCTATTATCACTTATCTACAACTCCACTCTCGAAACCACAATCTACTCAGTCGCTTTCTCCTCACAGGTCACTTGCCTCCCTCAGAATCAGAACATTCCTCTTCTACTGCTCGTTTCTGATTGGCTACATAGCGTTCTATCTCTGCCCACTGCCAGAATTCATTATTTGCTCTTGCGATCTCATTTGCTACAACAGGTTCTTTCACCACCCAGTAGACCAAAGCACGTCAACACTCATCCTACGCTGCTGAGAACATTTCAGTGACTTATAGGAGTTGTTGTCCATTTTTAATCACCTTCTTAGAATATAATAAAGGGAAAGTCCTTTTTTAGGCATCTTCGGAGTAGTAAGTGGCTACACAAGCATCTCTCCCAGTCCCACCCTACAAGTCCGTGTATCACAGGGGCACCCTACTGATTTAAATGGAAGCTGTAATACTTCATCTAGCCAGCGGCGTCACTGCAGGGAAACTGAATACTTCCTGCCTTGCTCTCCGATCAACTGATTCTCCAAGGATCCTTTAAGAAAAAATAATTTTTTCCGATCACGTAAATCTTTTTTTGTTGGTGGCAGAGTATTCTGTCCTCAACCAAAACAGCACAAAAAAAATACTATAAAAGGCTTCTAATCTGCAATCTGCTCGTTGACTCTCGGCCCAAATTCAATCATCCGTTTGGGCCAAATCAGACAAGACTGAGCTGCCGGGTGATTGGCTTTTCTTTCTTTTTCCGCCATGAACGATCCATATCAAGCATGAGGTCATCCTGAACCCATAAACACGGAGAGACGAGGGCCAAAATCTGCAATCTGCCCCGAGTGATGACTACCTGGACCGTCCATCTCCTTTACACAGAGTTAATGCATCAATAGGCGACGTCGCCGCGCCAATGCATCAATAGGCGACATCGCCGCGCCAATGCATCAATAGGCGACGTCGCCGCGCCAATGCATCAATAGGCGACATCGCCGCGCCAATGCATCAATAGGCGACATCGCCGCGCCAATGCATCAATAGGCGACATCGCCGCGCCAATGCATCAATAGGCGACATCGCCGCGCCAATGCATCAATAGGCGACATCGCCGCGCCAATGCATCAATAGGCGACATCGCTGCGCCAATGCATCAATAGGCGACATCGCCGCACCAATGCATCAATAGGCGACATCGCCGCGCCAATGCATCAATAGGCGACATCGCCGCGCCAATGCATCAATAGGCGACATCGCCGCGCCAATGCATCAATAGGCGACATCGCTGCGCCAATGCATCAATAGGCGACATCGCCGCACCAATGCATCAATAGGCGACATCGCTGCGCCAATGCATCAATAGGCGACGTCGCCGCGCCAATGCATCAATAGGCGACGTCGCCGCGCCAATGCATCAATAGGCGACATCGCTGCGCCAATGCATCAATAGGCGACGTCGCCGCGCCTGCCTCTCCTCCTGCGGCACAAAGCTGTCAGCGCTTTGTGAGGGTGCAGATAAAAATAAGTTTTACCTCGTTATAATTGATTTCCTATGCAAATGAGCACTCATTATCTTGTTGCAGCCAGCTGACACACAATACGTTTTAAGAAAATCGGATAAAAGAAGGTTTTGTTCTCCTCTGCGGCTCTTGCAATGTAATTCCACTCAACCAAGCACAGGGGGCGCCAGCCGGAAAACATAAAAAATATTTGCAACTGGGCTGTAACACGGATGGTCAAATTTGGCTTTACGGCAGCTGCCTGACGCTAGCCGTAAAATTTTATATTACACAAATGACATGTGAACGGTATAAAACGCGTAGATAATAATTAATGCCATGTTATGATAGATTAATGCCAACTTTACGGAGAATCCGTCACGCTGCATCTGTCGCCAGCCCGGAATAGAGAAAGAGAACCTGAGCAGAATGAAATATAGTTTTGTTGGAAAATCGCCAATAAAATTTGTATTTTATGCCTTAAATGTATTTTATGTTTGTTTGCAGAGGAGTCCAGTGGGCGGTCCTAAGCCAGTAATCACTGAATAGGACCGCCCATGGGACTCATAGGCATACGACCAACATGGAGTTTAATGAATAAAATGCAAGGTTTACTGAAACTTTTTCCAACAAAAGCGTATATCAATCCGATCAGTTCCTCATGAAGGGGAGGCAAAACAAATACCATTCCCAAGTTCAGAGTGTCAAAACTGAACAAAAATAAAGGGAAAGTTTACACAGTGTCCATAAAGTCCAATCTGATGGCGCCATAGTAAAGAGCAGGAGAAACCGAGAAGATTGATATATCACTCTCTGGAAAAAGTTTCAGGAGAATTTGTATTTTTATACATTATTCTTCCTGTTCTTGACTGAAAAGTCCAGTAGGTGGTACTTCTCACTAAGCAGGACCGCCCACTGGACTCCTAAAAGGCACTTAACTGAGTTATATAAGTTATACTGAATCTTTTCCCACCAAGTGATATATTAATCTGCTCAGCTCCTTCTTATCTATATAATGCAGCCCACAGGTAGGACTCGCCTGGTATTCCTGCCTGAGAAGTCCAGTGGGTGGTACCTCTCACTAAGAAGGGCCACCCACTGGACTCTGAAGCATAAAAAGGCATTTAACAGAGTTATATGTTATACTGAAACTTTCCCCACAAAATGATATATCAATCAGCTCAGCTCCTACGTTTCTATATAATGCAGTCCACAGGTAGGACTCGCCTGGTATTCCTGGCTGAAAAGTCCAGTGGAGGATGGAGGGAGGATCAGGGGAGGATGGGGGGAGGATTGGGGACAATAGAGGGAGGATCAGGGGAGAATGTAGCCAGGAGGCAGGGGAGGATTAGGGTAGGATGGAGGGAGTATTGGGGGAGGATGTGGGGAGGATCAGGGGAGGATGTGGGGGAGGATCGGGGAAAGATGGAAGGGAGGATTGGGGTAGGATGGAGGGAGATTTGGGGAGGATACAGGGGAGGATCGGGAGAGGATGGGGGAGGATATATGGAGGATCGGGGAAGGTTGTGAGGAGGATCAGGGGACAATGGGGGAGGATTCTGGAGGATAGGGAGAATAGAGGGAGGATTAAGGGAGAATGGAGGATCGGGGGGATCGCTGCATCTATGCTGATCATAATAGCGAGGTAAAAAACATAAAAGCAATAATAATAATAATAATAATAATTAGGGCAGAAATGTGTCTTACATTGTATAAGATGCTAATAACACAATGAAAAAAACATTTAAATATTGGAAAATAAAATCAATAAAAATCATAAATATTTGAGGATTTTTTTTAAACTAACACCTAATAATTAAGCAATTAACCGATACAGATTGATAAAATACCTGTAGTGATCTGAGGTTTAGATATAGCGGGGTCAGAATCTGAAGTCTCATCTGGGCCCCTGTATCTAAAAGGGCCCTATAATAAGACCCCAGTATTACACATGACATGTAGGGGGACATCTGTATAATGTCTATTGATCTATCTATATATCCCTCTATTATCTATTATCTCTCTATTATCTATTATCTATCTATCTATCTGTTATCTATCTATCTATCTATCATCTATCTGTTATCTATTATCTATCTATCTATCATCTATCTATCTATCATCTATCTATCTATTATCTCTCTATTATCTATTATCTATCTATCTATCATCTATCTGTTATCTATTATCTATCATCTATCTATCTATCTATTATCTATCTATTATCTATCTATCTATCATCTATCTGTTATCTATTATCTATCTATCTATCATCTATCTATCTATCTATCATCTATCTATCTATTATCTCTCTATTATCTATTATCTATCTATCTATCATCTATCTGTTATCTATTATCTATCTATCTATCATCTATCTATCTATTATCTCTCTATTATCTATTATCTATCTATCTATCTATCTATCATCTATCTGTTATCTATTATCTATCATCTATCTATCTATCTATCTATTATCTATCTATTATCTATCTATCTATCTATCTATCTATCTATCTATCATCTATCTGTTATCTATTATCTATCTATCTGTTATCTATCTATCTATCTATCTATCTATCTATCATCTATCTATTATCTATTATCTCTCTATTATCTATTATCTATCTATCTATCTATCTATCTATCTATCTATCTATCTATCTATCTATCTATCTATCTATCTATCTATCTGTTATCTATCTATCTATCTATCATCTATCTATCTATCTATCTATCATCTATCTATCTATCTATCTATTATCTATCTATTATCTATTATCTATCATCTATCTGTTATCTATCTATCTATCTGTTATCTATCTATCTATCTATCTATCTATCATCTATCTATCTATCATCTATCTATCTATTATCTCTCTATTATCTATTATCTATCTATCTATCTATCATCTATCTGTTATCTATTATCTATCTATCTATTATCTATCTATCTATCTATCTATCTATCTATCATCTATCTATCTATCTATTATCTATCTATTATCTATTATCTATCATCTATCTATCTATCTATTATCTATCTATCATCTATCTATCTATCTATCTATCTATCTATTATCTATCTATCTATCATCTATCTATCTATCTATTATCTATCTATTATCTATTATCTATCATCTATCTGTTATCTATTATCTACCTATCTATTATCTATCTATCTATTATCTATCTATTATCTATCTATCTATCTATCTATCTATCTATCTATCTATCATCTATCTGTTATCTATTATCTATCTATCTATTATCTATCTATCTATCTATCATCTATCTATCTATCTATTATCTATCTATTATCTATTATCTATCATCTATCTGTTATCTATCTATCTATTATCTATCTATCTATCCATCCATAAACCTACATTGTTATTATTGCTAAATAATATACTACTTGGCTGATAGAAGAGGATTTATGAGCTGTGACCGCCCCCTCCCCCCCAACCCAATAAATTAGCACAATATAAAATAATAATAATAATAATAATATAAATATAATTTTAATAATAAAAAAATTACGATTATTATAATTCCAAGTGCTGACGGCACAACTAATAGTCGGTGATCTCACACATTCTAATATATCTAGACTGAATTCATTATGATTAATATACAGGGGTGTAACTATAATAGGTGCAGGACCCGGGCCCAATATTTGGCCCATATGATCAGACCGTGCCCCTATGGTTGTTGGCCAGAATGTTAATCGTGCAGCTTCGCACACACGGATATTGATTATTGGCTTTGATTGCAAAAAAAAAAAAAAAAAAATTAAAATAAAAAATAGTTTTTAAATATTTCAAGAATATTTTTTAAATAAATATTTACAGATGGAAGCGGATTAGCGCAGGCGCTTGCAATCTACGGCCCCGTCCCCTCGTCGTGTCTGACGAGCTTTTATTTCGGTGGAACCAGTTGTTTGTGTTTCGGATTTTACCTAAGAGCCATTAGGATATTAAGCCGTCGAGCGTCTTGAGTGCGGTCCAGCTTGGCACGAGGCTTCGCTTCCATAAATCTAGATCTGCACTAATGAAAACACATCCTGCGGAGAAACACTGTTGCGGTATTCCCCCCGAGCCAGCGGCCACTGCGCCGTAAGCTTCGACACTTGTGGAGCACCCCGTACGGGGCGGCTCTGCTACATTGGGCTGAACTGAAGGACGCAGTCATCAAAACCACAACATTCCTATATCCTGTGATTAGATAGAAGACACCGTCAGCTCTGCTACATCTAAAAGCCTTATGGTTGGAATTGGCTTGACATCCTGTTCCCATGCGGTCCTCACTGGGCTTCATGTACGGAGTTAAATGACGCAGTCAACTCTACAGCTTTCGAGCTTCAAGAATCAATGTAACCATGAGATAAATGACAAATTTAGCTCTGCTACGTCTGCAGAATCCCAGCCTGAGCTCAGCAATCCTTCACTGTTCTGATCGCTTTGCTTCAGGAGTTCGAACAGCTCTGCTACATCGGTCTCATGCCATCCAGGCAGGTTAACTTCTGCCACTGTAAATCCAACAGATGTAAATCCAACAGAGGCGGGAGGATGAACGGCTGCATTAATGGGGGGCACAAGGGCATCGTACACTGTGGACGGTGAAATACTCGTTCTGTGAGGGATGAGGCCGACAACAGACAATGGGCACCAGTGACGGGAGGGAACGCAGCCGGGGAGCCGGGCCCAGCCACAGCTAGCCCAATATGGCAGAGATGAGGCTAGGCTTTACTTCACCTGGAGCAAAGACTCTGCACTGCCAATACATGTTCATTCACAATAAGATTGCATGACAGAAAAATGGCCACGCCGCAAGGTGCAGATAGACAGATAAGATGGATGGATGGATGGATGGATGGATGGATAGATGGATGGATGGATGGGTGGTTGGTTGGATGGATGGATGGGTGGATGGGTGTTTGGATGGATGGATGGGTGGATGGGTGGGTAGATTGATGGATGGATGGATGGGTGGATGGATGGGTAGATTGATGGTTGGATGGATAGATGACGGATGGATGGATGGATGGGTGGATGAGTGGGTGAATGGATGGACGGATGGGTGAATGGGTGGGTGGATGGGTGGGTGGATTGATGGTTGGATGGATAGATGACGGATGGATGGATGGATGGGTGGATGAGTGGGTGAATGGATGGACGGATGGGTGAATGGGTGGGTGGATGGGTGGGTGGATTGATGGTTGGATGGATTGATGGATGGGTGGATGGATGGGTGGATGGATGATTGATGGATAGGGTGGATGGGTGGATAGATGGGTGGATGGATGGACGGATGGGTGAATGGGTGGGTGGATTGATGGTTGGATGGATTGATGGATGGGTGGATAGATGGGTGGATGGATGGATGAGTGGTTTCATGGATGGGTGGTTGGATGGATGATTGATGGATGGGTGGATGAGTGGATGGACAGATGGGTGGATGAGTGGATGGATGGATAGAAAGATGGAAGGATGAGGGGGGATGGATGGAAGGAAAGGTGGATGGATGGATGAAAAGATAGGTAAGTAGATAAATAGATGGATGGAGTGATGTACGGTTGGAAGGAAAGGTGGATGGATGAAAAGATAGGGAGATAAATATATAGATAGATAACAGATAATAGATAGATGATAGATAATAGATAGATAGATAGATAGATAGAGAATAGGTAGATAGATAATAGATAGATAGATAATAGATAGATAGATAATAGATAGATAGATAATAGATAGATAATAGATAATAGATGGATAATAGATAATAGATAGATAATAGATAATAGATGGATAATAGATAGATAATAGATATATAATAGATAATAGATGGATAATAGATAGATAATAGATATATAATAGATAATAGATGGATAATAGATAGAATAACTGATGTAAACATCTCACTATTCCGCAGGTTTTTACGTCTGTACCATTATTTTCCACCCTCCGTCCTCTAGTCACCGCCATGTCTGTATTCCCCAGTATACAGATCATCCCCCCGTCACCCACTTCGCTCCCCTTCTGCACCCTTTCACAGCCATCACACCTCCCTCACAATACTGATTCGTGCTCATGGCTACCACAATACAACGAATCTGGAAAGTTTGTGAACCCCCATCGTGATTTTTTATGTTTTAATTGGACCTAATTTGATCTCATGATCATAAAATAGATCTCCCATCAGATGTCCTTGTGGATGCAGCTACGGAATCGTGTCCCCCCAACCACTCATCCTCCGTGGACATCGGGCTCTGGAGAGGAGAAGATGAAAGCCCCCTGGAAGGGAACGATCAAAGGCTCCGAAGATTAATCCCTTAGCGCTCCCACTTTGCCCACTCTTGGTGCCCTCCGAGCCGGTAACAAAGTCTTCCCCAAACGCATAGAGAGATCATCACTTAATGTTCCCGGGCAGGAAAATTAAAGAGCTCCTCTCCCCGGGTATAAATGATTCATGGGCTTCCAGTTTATATCATCCCTTTAATTAGAAGACCAAGTTCCCCCCTTGGTAATCGTCCGTATATTAATGTATTTGCCCATGTTCTCCGCCATCTAGGATGGGAGGGGGTCTGGAGATGGAGCACAGGTCCCTTGTATAATGGGTTTAACCTACTTGTCCTTATAAAGTCGCCATCAGCAAAAATGTTCTAGATTATGGGAAATAAGATTACGGAGATTTGGGAGAAGGGTGGTGGGGGACAGAAACGGTGCAGCAGGACCTCCTCCTCCTCCTCTTCCTTTTTATTTCCCCATCTACCTCCCCGGTTGTGTTGAGGACTAACCGAGAATTAAGAGGGATGCTCAACAGATTAGGAACAAAGGGCTAGGTAGGGGAAGGCATGCTCACTAGCAGGAGGAGGTATACATCGCCATGGAATAGGTTGGTGCTATGGAAATAACGGAAAATTAGACACTATTATTAACCCATTGAAATCCCAACCTGGTAATGTTAACATTTTTGAGCAGCTAAAAGGAGAGTTGAGAAAGGGCACCAACATGGAGGAAGAGGCAACAATAAAGAGGAAGGGGTACCAAGATGAAACAAAGGACACCAACAAGCAGGAAGGGGCAACAATAAGGAGGAAGGGGCATCAGCAAGGAGGAAGGCGTAACAACGAGGAAAGGGGACCACCAAGGAGAAAGGGGCAACAACAAGGAGGATGAGGCACCAGCAAGGAGGAAGGGGCAACAATAAAGAGGAAAGGGTACCAACATGGAAAAAAGGACACCAACAAGGAGGAAGGGGCAACAATAAGGAGGAAGAGGCATCAGCAAGGAGGAAGGCGTAACCTCGAGGAAAGGGCACCACCAAGGAAAAAGGGGCAACAACAAGGAGGACGAGGTACCAACAATGAGGAAGGGGCAATAACAAGGAAGAAGGGGCATCAACAAGGAGGAAGAAACATCAATAAGGAGGAAAGGTCACAAACAAGGAGGACGAGGCACCAAAAAAGAGGAAGGGGCAATAAAAAGGAAGAAGGGGCACCAACAAGGAGGAAGAGACATCAATGAGGAAAGGGCACAAACAAGGAGGATGGGGTGCCAACAAGAAGGAAGGGGTGCCAACAAGGAGGAAGGGGTATCAACAAGGAGGAAAGGGCAATAACAAGGAGGAAGGGGCCACAACATGGAGGAAGGGGCACCAACACGGAATAAGGAGCACCAACAAGGAGAAATGGGGATCAACAAGGTGGAAAAGGCGCCAACAATGAGGAAAGGGTACCAACAAGGCAAAAGGGCAACAATAAAGAGGATGAGGCACCAACAAAGAGGAAGGGGCAATAACAAGGAAGAAGGGACACCAACAAGGAGGAAGAGACATCAATAAGGAGGAAAGGGCACAAACAAGGAGGAAGGGGTGCCAACAAGGAGGAAGAGGTATCAACAAGGAGGAATGGGCAACACAACGAGGAGAAAGGGGCCACAACACGGAAGAAGGGGCACCAACATGGAATAAGGAGCATCAACAAGGGGGAATGGGGATCAACAAGGTGGAAGGGGCGCCAACAATGAGGAAGGGGTGCCAACAAGGAGAAAGGAGCACCAAAGAAGAGTGGGTAACAACAAGGAGGAAGGGGTAACAACAAGGAGGAAGGGGAAGCAACAATGAGGAAGGGGCACCAGTGAGGAGGAAGGGTTATCAACAAGGAGGTCAGGTCATCAACAAGGAGGAATGGGCAACCAGGAGGTAGAGGCACCTATAAGGAGGAAGTAGTACCAACAAAAAGGAAGAGGCAACAACAAGGAGGAAGGGGCATCAACAAAGAGGAAGGGGCACCAATAAGCTTGTGTACGACACTGCATAATAAGTTAGCGCCATAAATATAGGGTGCCACAATTATGCTGCTAGTAATAATGGAGGTAATGAGAGTATTTAACCCTCCGTATTCCAGGGCAATGACCGGCCATGTTCTGGATGCTGCCAATGCTGCGTAAAAAATTGGACATCACAATGGGCTCCGTAATAGGTGACAGATTATACTGAACTTGTGCCAACCAGGTTAGGGACAGACGTGAACGTGATTAAAAAGACCAATGTTGGCCAATATGTTGCCAGTGGTGTAGGCGGCATAGGTAGCAATTAACCCCTTGTCCACCGAGCAATAGCCACAGGTGAACCATGAAGGTGGAAATGAAATCCGTAAGTACGGGTGGGTTGGGATGAGCAGACCATCCAGACTGGCACCTAAGCACAACCCTGCAAGGTTGGCACCTCCTCGCCAGCTGATAGGTGAAAGTGTTAAATGACTACATGGCAAACAATGCAGTTTGTCATTAGGACTGACGGTAATTAAGTGCAGCAATGTTTGCCTTGGGTGGGAAACTGACAAATGACTGTAGTGGATTCCTGGATTTCTGCAGAGAGGGAGCATCTGGTGTTACTGAAACAGTTGACGACAGCACCTTCTGCGTCCCCACAGCGAGAGGTGCCAGCGCCAATGCCAGCCTACACATGCCCCAGGCAGCATGGCACCACAGTCACAGCTGTATGGGGACAGGACAAGAGCAGCCACCTACCTGGGAAAGAGCGCTGGGCATCAGAGGTGGTCGGTGCAGTGCCCACCAGTCATAAGAAGGTGCAGGGGTCTTGGTACAAGTCTCCCATCCTGTCTTCCTTGGAGCTGAGGGTGTTGGCTGCTGTGGCAGGACAGTCAGAAGAGCAGTGGCATTGTCCTGGGTGATGGTCACATCCCTGCTGTTAGAATATGGCACTGCCAACTTCATGCGCTCTCAGGCAATGTGGGCAATGGCTGCAGTGTCAGAGGCTGCAAGGTGAGGAGAATTCATCCATCTGGGCATAAAGGTGAAGTGGGGGGAGGTGCTGTGCCCACCTCTGCTGCAGGTGCCGGCTCCCCTCAGTGCCCACCTCTGCTGCAGGTGCCGGCTCCCCTCAGTGCCCACCTCTGCTGCAGGTGCCGGCTCCCCTCAGTGCCCACCTCTCCTGCAGTTGCCGGCTCCCCTCAGTGCCCACTTTTTCTTCAGGTGCCGGCTCCCCTCGGTGCCCACCTCTGCTGCATGTGTCGGTTCCGCTCAGTGTCCACCTTTGCTGCAGTTGCCGGCTCCGCTCAGTGCCGACCTCTCCTGTAGGTGTCGGCTCTGCCCAGTGTCCACTTCTCCTGCAGGTGTCGGCTCCCCTCAGTGCCCACTTCTTCAGGTGCCGGCTCCCCTCAGTGCCCACTTCTTCAGGTGCCGGCTCCGCTCAGTGCCGACCTCTCCTGTAGGTGTCGGCTCGGCCCAGTGCCCACTTCTCCTGCAGTTGCCGGCTCCACTGAGTGCCCAACTCTCCTGCAGGTGCCCACTTTTCCTGCAGGTTCCGGCTCCGCTCAGTGCCCGCTGCTCTTGCAGGTGCCGGCTCCGCTCAGTGCCCGCTGCTCCTGCAGGTGCCGGCTCCGCTCAGTGCCCGCTGCTCCTGCAGGTGCCGGCTCCGCTAAGTTCCCGCTGCTCTTGCAGGTGCCGGCTCCGCTCAGTGCCCGCTGCTCTTGCAGGTGCCGGCTCCGCTCAGTGCCCGCTGCTCCTGCAGGTGCCGGCTCCGCTCAGTGCCCGCTGCTCCTGGTGCTGCCCGCTGAGCTGCTGGCGGTGACTGTGCGCAGACCCTGCACTAGGACAGGATTACAGCTGCTGAATGTGCGGCTCCTCCAATGAGATCCGCACTGCTCCCTGATTTGGTGGCTCTGGCTGAATAGAGAAAGCCTCTGTCTCCTCTGTCTCCCCTCCTGTCACTCTCATCATCATATTCTGCTGCCTCTTTCTACACACATCACCCCCTCTCTCCATCTCTGTCTCTTCCCCATTCCTGCTATCTCTTTTTTACTGTCTCTGCTCCCCTCTGTCTCTCTCTTTCCTCCCTCTGTGTCTTCCATGCTGAGATCTCTGTTCCTGCATCTCTGATGAGACTCTCACATCCAGTCTGTTTCGGGGTAGTCTCGCCCTCTTCTGTTTCGGGGTAGTCTCGCCCTCTTCTGTTTCGGTGTAGTCTCGCCCTCTTCTGTTTCGGGGTAGTCTCGCCCTCTTCTGTTTCGGGGTAGTCTCGCCCTCTTCTGTTTCGGGGTAGTCTCGCCCTCTTCTGTTTCGGGGTAGTCTCGCCCTCTTCTGTTTTGGGGTAGTCTCGCCCTCTTCTGTTTCGGGGTAGTCTCGCCCTCTTCTGTTTCGGGGTAGTCTCGCCCTCTTCTCTGGTGGTCGCTGCATGTCTGTCTTCTCTCTCTCATCTTTACCTGTCCGGCATATTCCTCTGTCTCTCCTTTCTCTACTCCTCTTCCTACCTTCCTCACTATGTCTCTTCTCTTGTGCCTCTGTTTCTGCTTCTCTGTGTGTCCCCCAGTCTTTCTTCATTTGTGCCTCACAATGTGTCTCTTCTCTCTCCTTCCTCCATCCATTTCCCAGTGTCCTCTGGTTTTATGTCTCTTTTCCTCTGTCTCTGCATCGCTCATGTTGTCTCACAATGTCTCTTCTATCTCCTTTCTCTGTCCATTTATCAATGTCTCTGATATACTCTTCCCTCTCTTTCCTATCAGTCCCTGTGTGTCTCTCCCCTACATTCTCACTATCAGGAAATAGAAAGTTCTGATTACTTAAGTTACACATACAGAGCTCTCAGCTGCAGTTTCCTCTGCCTGCCAACACAAGGCTGGAATTCTAAGCCACTCTTTCTCCTTCCCCCCGGCTATATAGTTGAAATGTGAGGCCAGTGTGCTAGCCCATTCACTGAAGACTTTATATGGCCCTGTGCTGCGAAAGCCGTCTCTCCATAAATCCCTCATTCCCCCCTCCTGCCTAATACCAGCCCAAACTGGTACAGTCTGCTCCAGTAGCAATTGGACTCTATTGTTCTTTTAAAGTTATGTATAATAGCACCGATCCGGGCTAGAAATATAAGGATTATATATTCCGGATGTCCTTCGAGAAATCTATAGCTCGCTGAAATCGCTAGGAGCTAAACCCAAAGAGATGCAAGGAGTGGATTTCTCCATAAGTGGGTCATGCAACTATAACGTGTTTATACTTAAAAGAACCCCCCTGATGTGGTGAGCATCGTGATTATGGTGTCGTTCTCATACGAGGTTCATCCAGCGAGTTAGGTATAGAAATGGTTTGTCATAACTCTAAGAAAGGGGAGGATTCAGCCTCTGAGTGAGGTCACCACAGGAGGAGTGTCTTGGTTTTGGGTATGGAGATAACTGAGTGAGCCCTCAGTCTTCACTGGTCTCTGTCCTGAGTCTAGCTGCAAGACAGATGTGTGATATACATCTCGATGTGTGCCCCTCCTCCACAGCACACGGTCAGTCATGGTGTGAAATGATATGAACAAAATGTAATTATTTTTCAACTTTAATCCCATTTTATTTTTAATTCTACTGTACATATGACTTGTTTACTTTTATAGTACCTTTTTATACTGTAAACACTGCCTACTTTTTTTGGAGTAAAATATATAAAATTACTAGCTTTGTCTCTCCTTGCTCTATAACAAACTGTCATGTCCTCTGAAGTAATAATAATAATAATCTTTATTTATATAGCGCCAACATATTCTGCAGCGCTTTACAGTTTAACAGTTTCAAACACAACAGTCATAGGTAACAACGTTAACAATACAATAAAGCAAAATAAGATGACCCTGCTCGTGGGAGCTACAATCTACAATGAGGTGGGGGAGATACAAAGTACAGGTGTATATTTACAATGATGTATTTACAATGATGGTCCAGTCATCTTCAGGGGGTGGGGGGTAGATGGAGATAGTGAATGGGCTACACACACACACAAACATAAAATGACTTTGATTAGTTAACGTGGTAGGCCGCTCTGAACAAATGTGTTTTGAGCAAGCGCCTAAAACTATGCGAGTTGGATGGTCCTAATATCTTGGGGTAGAGCATTCCAGAGAATTGGCGCAGAGCGGGAGAAGTCTTGGAGTCGAGAGTGGGAGGCACGGATTAGTGCAGAGGTTAGTAGAAAGTCATTTGCAGAGCACAGCGGTCTCTTAGGCCGATAGACCGAAATGTGGGAGGAGATGTATGGGGGTGCTGCACTGTGGAGATCTTTGTGGGTGAGAACAAGTACTTTGAATTGTATCCTGTAACGAATGGGCAGACAGTGTAACGACTGGCGAAGAGCGGACGCGTCCGAGTAACGATTAGCCAGATGGACGACCCTGGCTGCCGCATTAAGGATGGACTGGAGAGGGGAAAGTCGAGTGAGGGGGAGGCCAATTAATAGAGCGTTACAGTAGTCCAGGTGGGAGTGGATTAGGGCGACAGTGAGGGTTTTTGTTGTCTCCATGGTGAGAAAAGGGCGGATTCTAGAGATGTTCTTTAGGTGTAAGCAGCATGAGCGGGCAAGAGATTGTATGTGGGAGGTGAAGGAGAGATCGGAGTCAAACATAACACCCAGACAGCGCTCCTGCTGCTGGGGTGTTATTATGGTGCCACCCACGGAGAGGGAAATGTCAGATTTAGGGAGGTTAGTAGACGGCAGGAGCAGAAGTTCAGTTTTGGAAAGGTTGAGTTCAGATAGAGAGCGGACATGATGTTGGAGACTGCGGACAGACAGTCAGTGGCGTTCTGTAGTACAGCGGGGGTAAGGTCAGGGGATGACGTATATAGTTGTGTGTCATCAGCATAAAGATGGTACTGAAAGCCAAATCTGCTGATGGTCTGTCCAATTGGGGCTGTGTAGAGGGAGAAGAGAAGAGGGACAAGGACTGAGCCCTGAGGTACCCTAACAGTGAGAGGAAGAGGAGATGAAGTGGAGCCAGCGAACAGAACACTGAAGGAGCGGTCAGAAAGGTAGGAGGAGAACCAGGAGAGAGCAGAGTCCTTAATGCCTTGTGACTGGAGCCTAGAGAGCAGGAGAGGGTGGTCAACAGTGTCGAAAGCTGCAGAAAGGTCGAGGAGAATGAGCAGAGAGTGGTCACTGTTACATTTTGCTGTCAGAAGGTCATTGGTTACCTTGATGAGTGCAGTTTCTGTCGAATGTAGGGGCCAGAAACCAGACTGTGAAGGGTCTAGGAGGGAATGAGTGGAGAGGTAACGGGTAAGGCGGGAGTAGATCAGGCGCTCCAAGAGTTTAGAGATGAAGGGGAGATTGGAGACCGGTCTGTAGTTGTTTTTGCAGGATGGGTCGAGGGTAAGTTTTTTAGTAATGGAGTAATGATAGAGTGTTTGAAGGAGGAGGGGAAAATGCCAGAGGAGAGGGAGAGATTAAAAATTGTAGTTAGGTGAGTTGTAACGACTGGAGAGAGAGACTGGAGGAGGTGTGAGGGAATGGGGTCGGTGGAGCATGTAGTCGGACGAGAAGAGGAGAGGAGCTTGGAGACTTCTTATTCTGTGATGGGATCGAATGTGGAGAGTGAGCCAGGGGAGATGCAGGGAGGGATGGGAGTCATTGCACTTGGTGTCTGGGAGCGGATTTCCTGACGGATATTGTTTATTTTCTCTATAAAGTGGGAGGCCAGGTCATCAGTACAAATGTCTGTGATAGGGGATTGTGCTTTTGGCCTGAGGAGGAAGTGAAAGGTGTTAAAAAGTTTCTTGGGGTTGTTGGATAGTGAGGAGATCAGGGTGGCACTCCTAGAGCATAGCTGGAGAAATCGGGTTTGCGATGTGACCAGGGCTGTTTTATTCTGTGTTTGGAGGTTCTGAGGGTGAGGGGAGCTACTTGGTCAAGGGTGCTTCTAAGAGTGTCATTGTAGTGATGTACAGCCAGATCAGGACAGGAAAAAGAAGAGATTGGGGACAATGATGAGTGTAAGGAGTCTGATAGTGTATGAGGGTTAATGGCATGTAATTTTCTGAATGTGTGGTAGGTAGGAGAGTGCTGGGGTGGGCGAGGAATTGTGAGTGTGAAGGATAGAATGTTGTGGTCAGAGAGGGGAAGCGGTGAGTTATCTAGGTAGGAGATTGAACAGAGCTGGACAAAGACCGGGTCCAGGGTGTTACCGTCTTTGTGTGTTTCAGAGGTGGAGAGCTGTGAGAGGCCTAGAGAAGTGGTTAGTGATAGAAACTGGGATGCAGATGTGGAAGTGGGGCTGTTAATGGGGATGTTGAAGTCTCCCAGGATAAGGGTTGGTAGCTCTGAGGACATGAAGTGCGGCAGCAAGGCTGAGAAATGGTCCAGGAAGTGGGTGGGTGAGCCTGGGGGCCGGTATGTGACCGCTATTCTGAGGGAGAGGGGACGAAAGAGCCTGATGGTGTAGACCTCAAAAGAAGGGAATGAGAGTGATGGAACTGGGGATATAACCTGGAACGTGCATTGTAGGGACAAGAGTATGCCGACTCCACCACCAGGTCTATTTGTGGGTCTCGGGGAATGGGAGAATTGTAAGCCACCATGGGAAATGGCAGCAGGGGAGACAGTGTCAGAGTCCTGGATCCAGGTTTCAGTGAGGGCCAACAGATTCAGAGAGTTGTTCACAAAGTAGTTGTGCAGGAAAGGAAGCTTGTTACATACAGACCGTGGATTCCAAAGGGCACAATTGAAAGAGAGAGATGAGGGAGTGCAAGTAATATTAATAAGGTTAGTATGGTTTTGATATGAGGTAGGGTAACGGTTGAGGTTGGGGGATGGGGACCGGGGTTGGGGGAGATGTCCCCCGAAATCAGTAGGAGTAAACAGATAAAAAGCAAGTAGTTTTTGGAAGTGTATGAAGTTTTTTTGTGCAGTGTGTTTGGGCAAGATGGGCTGAGGTTTTTCAGGAAGGTGAGAAGTGCATGGCAGCTGTACATGGGAGATGGAAGGAGAGAGGAGCTGATGTATATGAGTCGTGATGGAGGGGGGATGGGGCGGTGAATGTGGACTGCAAGGGAGCATAGGAGGATAGGTATAAAGCACATGGATAGAGGGGAGTGCAGAGTGTGGGTTACCTGACTCCTGCCCTGACTGACTGCCATGGAATAACTGCTGTATCACGACGCTTATCTTCGTGATGGATTGTGGGACCAGGGTGGAGATAATTTGGCAGCTGGGGCCAGCACACCAGGGGGTGGTTAAATGATCAAACACATTGTGGCTGGCAACATGCTATAACACCTTCCACCTGATAGTATCTAGGGTGGCCACAGTCATGGATATACATCAAACAGTGAGTGAATCGTACAATACAACCAATGAATTATACCAATCATTAAGCAGGCACATTAAAATATTTTGCTAGATGGTAGAGTGGCAGATAGCAGACAGCAAGCAGAGGGAGTTTATACCATTAGAGTTTTTGGATATATGTCCCGTAGCATTTCTCCTGTCCTTGACAACCTTCCATGTGGCCTCAAGGCCTCTAGTCACCTCGCCTCCCGTCGGCTCCATCAGTTCTTCTTGGTCACTCGTACACATCAAGGACAACAGGTTATGCTGAATGGCAGATGAGCCAAGCAGGAAACAACCCAGGCCGCAAAAGATTGCAGAGATGATTGCAGCACAACGTCAATAACCTGAAGCAAACAATTCATAATGCTTACAGCCAACAACGTGTTAACCTGCAGGACTGAGCAGCAGTAGATGCAAATTGTAGAAACCACACGCCGGAGCTCCCTTTTTCCACACTTCCCAGTACATATTGCACCTGCAATTATTCAATAGATTCAGGGTCCTGTCTTCGTTATGCCTAAGAGTGGTCCAAAGGACAAAAGTGCAGCAACAAAAGGACAAAAACCGAACCCACTACTTTGTAGCCCATTTCTACTTCTGCGCTGCTAATGATGGATTATACTTGACAACAGGCAGTGGACAGAAAGTTAGAAAGAAGAGATTGGAGTAAGAGATTTGCAGATTGTCTATATTCGTCATGCTATCAGATTAGTGTCTTAAAGAGCAAGCGCCCCCTTTAGTGTCTCCTCTGGATACAAATTATATGCATTGCCTCTCCTATCTATAATTCCCGCAGTTCTCTTTCCCATCACTTTTCCGAACAGCGACAATATATTTAGTATTTTCATGATTTGCTTAATATTCTCTCTCGTTCTGTAACCTTGACACCCTCCTCCTCCTCCCTATCTCCACCTGTCACATCAAACGCTGCCGTTCTCCCCCCGCACTTCCTACCTGACACCTTGTATCACCCCCAGTTCTACCGCTCAGTCTCACATTTCATCTCCGCTTCTGGGGCTGACAGGCTGTTTGCTTCCATTTTATCTGCGTTCCTTCTGTTTAGAAGGGGGTCTATCCTGTAAATGGATACAAATGTTACATTCTTATGATTCTTTTTTTTTTCCTAATGTAAACAGATTATCATAATTACATATTCATGGGAAAGAATGACAAATGAAGAAGGAGCCGAGCGCTATTACATCTCACTGGCTGCTACGTATCTCTGCTTAATTAAACAGTGAGACATCAGGAAGACTCGGAGGTAGCTGCAGCGTCAAATATTCCTGTGTGATTTATGGCCTAACATGACACAGGAGGAAAAGAGTTAACTGCTCAGATTAGATTCAGAAGTGCAGAAATGTGAAGCACTTATGATAGAAAGTCACCGTATGCATCCAAATGAGCAGCCACAGCTAGAAAAGCACAGGCTGAAACCAGTTCACATACTTCTACATAGGAGCAGTATTATAGTAGTAATATTCCTGTACATAGGGGCAGTATTATAGTAGTTATATTCTTGTATATAGGGGGCAGTATTATAGTAGTTATATTCTTGTATATAGGGGCAGTATTATAGTAGTTATATTCTTGTATATAGGGGCAGTATTATAGTAGTTATATTCTTGTACATAGGAGCAGTATTATAGTAGTTATATTCTTGTATATAGGGAGCAGTATTATAGCAGTTATATTCCTGTACATAGGGGCAGTATTATAGTAGTTATATTCTTGTATATAGGGGGCAGTTTTATAGTAGTTAAATTCCTGTACATAGGGGCAGTATTATAGTAGTTATATTCTTGTATATAGGGGGCAGTATTATAGTAGTTATATTCTTGTACATAGGGGCAGTATTATAGTTATATTCTTGTACATAGGAGCAGTATTATAGTAGTTATATTCTTGTACATAGGAGCAGTTTTATAGTAGTTATATTCTTGTATATAGGGAGCAGTATTATAGCAGTTATATTCCTGTACATAGGGGCAGTATTATAGTAGTTATATTCTTGTATATAGGGGGCAGTATTATAGTAGTTATTTTCTTGTACATGGGGGCAGCATTATAGCAGTTATATTCCTGTACATAGGGGCAGTATTATAGTAGTTATATTCTTGTATATAGGGGGCAGTATTATAGTAGTTATATTCTTGTATATAGGGGCAGTATTATAGTTATATTCTTGTACATAGGAGCAGTATTATAGTAGTTATATTCTTGTACATAGGAGCAGTATTATAGTAGTTATATTCTTGTATATAGGGAGCAGTATTATAGCAGTTATATTCCTGTACATAGGGGCAGTATTATAGTAGTTATATTCTTGTATATAGGGGGCAGTATTATAGTAGTTATATTCTTGTATATAGGGGCAGTATTATAGTTATATTCTTGTACATAGGAGCAGCATTATAGTAGTTATATTCTTGTACATAGGAGCAGTATTATAGTAGTTATATTCTTGTATATAGGGAGCAGTATTATAGCAGTTATATTCCTGTACATAGGGTCAGTATTATAGTAGTTATATTCTTGTATATAGGGGGCAGTATTATAGTAGTTATATTCTTGTATATAGGGGCAGTATTATAGTAGTTATATTCCTGTACATAGGGGCGGTATTATAGTAGTTATATTCTTGTACATAGGGGCAGTATTATGGTAGTTATATTCCTGTACATAGGGGCGGTATTATGGTAGTTATATTCTTGTACATATGGGCAGTATTATAGTAGTTATATTCTTGTACATAGGGGCAGTATTATAGTAGTTATATTCTTGTACATAGGGGCAGTATTATAGTAGTTATATTCTTGTACATAGGGGCAGTATTATAGTAGTAATATTCTTGTACATAGGAGCAGTATTATAGTAGTTATATTCTTGTACATAGGGGCAGTATTATAGTAGTTATATTCTTGTACATAGGGGCAGTATTATAGTAGTTATATTCTTGTATATAGGAGCAGTATTATAGTATTTATATTCTTGTACATAGGGGCAATATTATAGTAGTTATATTCTTGTACATAGGAGCAGAATTATAGTAGTTATATTCTTGTACATAGGGGCAGTATTATAGTAGTTATATTCTTGTACATAGGAGCAGTATTATAGTAGTTATATTCTTGTACATAGGAGCAGTATTATAGTAGTTATATTCTTGTATATAGGGAGCAGTATTATAGTAGTTATATTCTTGTACATAGGAGCAGTATTATAGTAGTTATATTCCTGTACATAGGAGCAGTATTATAGTAGTTATATTCTTGTACATAGGGGCAGTATTATATTAGTTATATTCTTGTACATAAGAGCAGTATTTTAGTAGTTATATTCTTGTACATAGGAGCAGTATTATAATAGTTATATTCTTGTATATAGGGAGCAGTATTATAGCAGTTATATTCCTGTACATAGGGGCAGTATTATAGTAGTTATATTCTTGTATATAGGGGGCAGTTTTATAGTAGTTAAATTCCTGTACATAGGGGCAGTATTATAGTAGTTATATTCTTGTATATAGGGGGCAGTATTATAGTAGTTATATTCTTGTACATAGGGGCAGTATTATAGTTATATTCTTGTACATAGGAGCAGTATTATAGTAGTTATATTCTTGTACATAGGAGCAGTATTATAGTAGTTATATTCTTGTATATAGGGAGCAGTATTATAGCAGTTATATTCCTGTACATAGGGGCAGTATTATAGTAGTTATATTCTTGTATATAGGGGGCAGTATTATAGTAGTTATTTTCTTGTACATGGGGGCAGCATTATAGCAGTTATATTCCTGTACATAGGGGCAGTATTATAGTAGTTATATTCTTGTATATAGGGGGCAGTATTATAGTAGTTATATTCTTGTATATAGGGGCAGTATTATAGTTATATTCTTGTACATAGGAGCAGTATTATAGTAGTTATATTCTTGTACATAGGAGCAGTATTATAGTAGTTATATTCTTGTATATAGGGAGCAGTATTATAGCAGTTATATTCCTGTACATAGGGGCAGTATTATAGTAGTTATATTCTTGTATATAGGGGGCAGTATTATAGTAGTTATATTCTTGTATATAGGGGCAGTATTATAGTTATATTCTTGTACATAGGAGCAGTATTATAGTAGTTATATTCTTGTACATAGGAGCAGTATTATAGTAGTTATATTCTTGTATATAGGGAGCAGTATTATAGCAGTTATATTCCTGTACATAGGGTCAGTATTATAGTAGTTATATTCTTGTATATAGGGGGCAGTATTATAGTAGTTATATTCTTGTATATAGGGGCAGTATTATAGTAGTTATATTCCTGTACATAGGGGCGGTATTATAGTAGTTATATTCTTGTACATAGGGGCAGTATTATGGTAGTTATATTCCTGTACATAGGGGCGGTATTATGGTAGTTATATTCTTGTACATATGGGCAGTATTATAGTAGTTATATTCTTGTACATAGGGGCAGTATTATAGTAGTTATATTCTTGTACATAGGGGCAGTATTATAGTAGTTATATTCTTGTACATAGGGGGCAGTATTATAGTAGTAATATTCTTGTACATAGGAGCAGTATTATAGTAGTTATATTCTTGTACATAGGGGCAGTATTATAGTAGTTATATTCTTGTACATAGGGGCAGTATTATAGTAGTTATATTCTTGTATATAGGAGCAGTATTATAGTATTTATATTCTTGTACATAGGGGCAGTATTATAGTAGTTATATTCTTGTACATAGGAGCAGAATTATAGTAGTTATATTCTTGTACATAGGGGCAGTATTATAGTAGTTATATTCTTGTACATAGGAGCAGTATTATAGTAGTTATATTCTTGTACATAGGAGCAGTATTATAGTAGTTATATTCTTGTATATAGGGAGCAGTATTATAGTAGTTATATTCTTGTACATAGGAGCAGTATTATAGTAGTTATATTCCTGTACATAGGAGCAGTATTATAGTAGTTATATTCTTGTACATAGGGGCAGTATTATATTAGTTATATTCTTGTACATAAGAGCAGTATTTTAGTAGTTATATTCTTGTACATAGGGACAGTATTATAGTAGTTATATTCTTGTATATAGGGAGCAGTATTATAGTAGTTATATTCTTGCATATAGGGAGCAGTATTATAGTAGTTATATTCTTGTACATAGGAGCAGTATTATAGTAGTTATATTCTTGTACATAGGGGCAGTATTATAGTAGTTATATTCCTGTACATAGGAGCAGTATTATAGTAGTTATATTTTTGTACATAGGGGCAGTATTATATTAGTTATATTCTTGTACATAAGAGAAGTATTATAGTAGTTATATTCCTGTACATAGGAGCAGTATTATAGTAGTTATATTCTTGTACATAGGGGCAGTATTATATTAGTTATATTCTTGTACATAAGAGAAGTATTATAGTAGTTATATTCTTGTACATAGGGACAGTATTATAGTAGTTATATTCTTGTATATAGGGAGCAGTATTATAGTAGTAATATTCTTGTACATAGGAGCAGTATTATAGTAGTTATATTCCTGTACATAGGAGCAGTATTATAGTAGTTATATTCTTGTACATAGGGGCATTATTATATTAGTTATATTCTTTTACATAAGAGCAGTATTTTAGTAGTTATATTCTTGTACATAGGGACAGTATTATAGTAGTTATATTCTTGTATATAGGGAGCAGTATTATAGTAGTTATATTCTTGCAAATAGGGAGCAGTATTATAGTAGTTATATTCTTGTACATAGGAGCAGTATTATAGTAGTTATATTCTTGTACATAGGGGCAGTATTATAGTAGTTATATTCCTGTA
This sequence comes from Ranitomeya imitator, assembly GCF_032444005.1. Taxonomy (NCBI): domain Eukaryota; kingdom Metazoa; phylum Chordata; class Amphibia; order Anura; family Dendrobatidae; genus Ranitomeya; species Ranitomeya imitator. The sequence goes on along the minus strand of NC_091285.1, from coordinate 17,695,197 downwards.
CATAGGAGCAGTATTATAGTAGTTATATTTTTGTACATAGGGGCAGTATTATATTAGTTATATTCTTGTACATAAGAGAAGTATTATAGTAGTTATATTCCTGTACATAGGAGCAGTATTATAGTAGTTATATTCTTGTACATAGGGGCAGTATTATATTAGTTATATTCTTGTACATAAGAGAAGTATTATAGTAGTTATATTCTTGTACATAGGGACAGTATTATAGTAGTTATATTCTTGTATATAGGGAGCAGTATTATAGTAGTTATATTCTTGTACATAGGAGCAGTATTATAGTAGTTATATTCCTGTACATAGGAGCAGTATTATAGTAGTTATATTCTTGTACATAGGGGCATTATTATATTAGTTATATTCTTTTACATAAGAGCAGTATTTTAGTAGTTATATTCTTGTACATAGGGACAGTATTATAGTAGTTATATTCTTGTATATAGGGAGCAGTATTATAGTAGTTATATTCTTGCATATAGGGAGCAGTATTATAGTAGTTATATTCTTGTACATAGGAGCAGTATTATAGTAGTTATATTCTTGTACATAGGGGCAGTATTATAGTAGTTATATTCCTGTACATAGGAGCAGTATTATAGTAGTTATATTTTTGTACATAGGGGCAGTATTATATTAGTTATATTCTTGTACATAAGAGCAGTATTATAGTAGTTATATTCCTGTACATAGGAGCAGTATTATAGTAGTTATATTCTTGTACATAGGGGTAGTATTATATTAGTTATATTCTTGTACATAAGAGAAGTATTATAGTAGTTATATTCTTGTACATAGGGACAGTATTATAGTAGTTATATTCTTGTATATAGGGAGCAGTATTATAGTAGTTATATTCTTGTACATAGGAGCAGTATTATAGTAGTTATATTCTTGTACATGGGGGCAGTATTATAGTAGTTATATTCTTGTATATAGGAGCAGTATTATAGTAGTAATATTCTTGTACATAGGGACAGTATTATAGTAGTTATATTCTTGTATATAGGGAGCAGTATTATAGTAGTTATATTCTTGCATATAGGGAGCAGTATTATAGTAGTTATATTCTTGTATATAGGAGCAGTATTATAGTAGTTATATTCTTGTACATAGGAGCAGTATTATAGTAGTTATATTCTTGTACATAGGGGCAGTATTATAATAGTTATATTCTTGTACATAGGAGCAGTATTATAGTAGTTATATTCTTGTACATAGGGAGCAGTATTATAGTAGTTATATTCTTTTTATATAGGGAGCAGTATTATAGTGGTTATATTCTTGTACATAGGAGCAGTATTATATTAGTTATATTCTTGTACATAGGGAGCAGTATTATAGTAGTTATATTCTTGTACATAGGGGCAGTATTATAGTAGTTATATTCTTGTACATAGGGGGCAGTATTATAGTAGTTATATTCTTGTACATAGGAGCAGTATTATAGTAGTTATATTCTTGTACATAGGAGCAGTATTATAGTAGTTATATTCTTGTACATAGGAGCAGTATTATAGTAGTTATATTCTTGTACATAGGGGGCAGCATTATAGTAGTTATATTCTTGTACATATGGGCAGTATTATAGTAGTTATATTCTTGTACATAGGAGCAGTATTATAGTAGTTATATTCTTGTACATAGGAGCAGTATTATAGTAGTTATATTCTTGTACATAGGAGCAGTATTATAGTAGTTATATTCTTGTACATAGGAGCAGTATTATAGTAGTTATATTCTTGTACATAGGAGCAGTATTATAGTAGTTATATTCTTGTATATAGGGAGCAGTATTATTGTAGTTATATTCTTGTACATAGGGGCAGTATTATAGTAGTTATATTCTTGTACATAGGAGCAGTATTATAGTAGTTATATTCTTGTACATAGGAGCAGTATTATAGTAGTTATATTCTTGTATGTAGGGAGCAGTATTATAGTAGTTATATTCTTGTACATAGGGGCAGTATTATAGTAGTTATATTCTTGTACATAGGGCGCAGTATTATAGTAGTTATATTCCTGTACATAGGAGCAGTATTATAGTAGTTATATTCTTGTACATAGGAGCAGTATTATAGTAGTTATATTCTTGTACATAGGGGCAGTATTATAATACTTATATTCTTGTACATAGGGCGCAGTATTATAGTAGTTATATTCTTGTACATAGGGGCAGTATTATAGTAGTTATATTCTTGTACATAGGAGCAGTATTATAGTAGTTATATTCTTGCACATAGGAGCAGTATTATAGTAGTTATATTCTTGTATATAGGGAGCAGTATTATAGTAGTTATATTCTTGTACATAGGGGCAGTATTATAGTAGTTATATTCTTGTACATAGGGCGCAGTATTATAGTAGTTATATTCCTGTACATAGGAGCAGTATTATAGTAGTTATATTCTTGTACATAGGAGCAGTATTATAGTATTTATATTCTTGTACATAGGGGCAGTATTATAGTAGTTATATTCTTGTACATAGGGCGCAGTATTATAGTAGTTATATTCTTGTACATAGGGGCAGTATTATAGTAGTTATATTCTTGTACATAGGAGCAGTATTATAGTAGTTATATTCTTGTACATAGGAGCAGTATTATAGTAGTTATATTCTTGTATATAGGGAGCAGTATTATAGTAGTTATATTCTTGTACATAGGGGCAGTATTATAGTAGTTATATTCTTGTACATAGGGGCAGTATTATAGTAGTTATATTCTTGTACATAGGGGCAGTATTATAGTAGTTATATTCTTGTACATAGGGGCAGTATTATAGTAGTTATATTCTTGTACATAGGGGCAGTATTATAGTAGTTATATTCTTGTACATAGGGTGCAGTATTATAGTAGTTATATTCCTGTACATAGGAGCAGTATTATAGTAGTTATATTCTTGTACATAGGAGCAGTATTATAGTATTTATATTCTTGTACATAGGGGCAGTATTATAATAGTTATATTCTTGTACATAGGGCGCAGTATTATAGTAGTTATATTCTTGTACATAGGGGCAGTATTATATTCGTTATATTCTTGTACATAGGAGCAGTATTATAGTAGTTATATTCTTGCACATAGGAGCAGTATTATAGTAGTTATATTCTTGTATATAGGGAGCAGTATTATAGTAGTTATATTCTTGTACATAGGGGCAGTATTATAGTAGTTATATTCTTGTACATAGGGCGCAGGATTATAGTAGTTATATTCCTGTACATAGGAGCAGTATTATAGTAGTTATATTCTTGTACATAGGAGCAGTATTATAGTAGTTATATTCTTGTACATAGGGGCAGTATTATAGTAGTTATATTCTTGTACATAGGGCGCAGTATTATAGTAGTTATATTCTTGTACATAGGGGCAGTATTATAGTAGTTATATTCTTGTACATAGGAGCAGTATTATAGTAGTTATATTCTTGTACATAGGAGCAGTATTATAGTAGTTATATTCTTGTATATAGGGAGCAGTATTATAGTAGTTATATTCTTGTACATAGGGGCAGTATTATAGTAGTTATATTCTTGTACATAGGGGCAGTATTATAGTAGTTATATTCTTGTACATAGGAGCTGTATTATAGTAGTTATATTCTTGTACATAGGGGCAGTATTATAGTAGTTATATTCTTGTACATAGGAGCAGTATTATAGTAGTTATATTCTTGTATATAGGGAGCAGTATTATAGGAGTTATATTCTTGTATATAGGGAGCAGTATTATAGTAGTTATATTCTTGTACATAGGGGCAGTATTATAGTAGTTATATTCTTGTACATAGGGGCAGTATTATAGTAGTTATATTCTTGTACATAGGGGCAGTATTATAGTAGTTATATTCTTATACATAGGGGCAGTATTATAGTAGTTATATTCTTGTACATAGGGGCAGTATTATAGTAGTTATATTCTTGTACATAGGGTGCAGTATTATAGTAGTTATATTCCTGTACATAGGAGCAGTATTATAGTAGTTATATTCTTGTACATAGGAGCAGTATTATAGTATTTATATTCTTGTACATAGGGGCAGTATTATAATAGTTATATTCTTGTACATAGGGCGCAGTATTATAGTAGTTATATTCTTGTACATAGGGGCAGTATTATATTCGTTATATTCTTGTACATAGGAGCAGTATTATAGTAGTTATATTCTTGCACATAGGAGCAGTATTATAGTAGTTATATTCTTGTATATAGGGAGCAGTATTATAGTAGTTATATTCTTGTACATAGGGGCAGTATTATAGTAGTTATATTCTTGTACATAGGGCGCAGGATTATAGTAGTTATATTCCTGTACATAGGAGCAGTATTATAGTAGTTATATTCTTGTACATAGGAGCAGTATTATAGTAGTTATATTCTTGTACATAGGGGCAGTATTATAGTAGTTATATTCTTGTACATAGGGCGCAGTATTATAGTAGTTATATTCTTGTACATAGGGGCAGTATTATAGTAGTTATATTCTTGTACATAGGAGCAGTATTATAGTAGTTATATTCTTGTACATAGGAGCAGTATTATAGTAGTTATATTCTTGTATATAGGGAGCAGTATTATAGTAGTTATATTCTTGTACATAGGGGCAGTATTATAGTAGTTATATTCTTGTACATAGGGGCAGTATTATAGTAGTTATATTCTTGTACATAGGAGCTGTATTATAGTAGTTATATTCTTGTACATAGGGGCAGTATTATAGTAGTTATATTCTTGTACATAGGAGCAGTATTATAGTAGTTATATTCTTGTATATAGGGAGCAGTATTATAGGAGTTATATTCTTGTATATAGGGAGCAGTATTATAGTAGTTATATTCTTGTACATAGGGGCAGTATTATAGTAGTTATATTCTTGTACATAGGGGCAGTATTATAGTAGTTATATTCTTGTACATAGGGGCAGTATTATAGTAGTTATATTCTTATACATAGGGGCAGTATTATAGTAGTTATATTCTTGTACATAGGGGCAGTATTATAGTAGTTATATTCCTGTACATAGGAGCAGTATTATAGTAGTTATATTCTTGTACATAGGAGCAGTATTGTAGTAGTTATATTCTTGTATATAGGGAGCAGTATTATAGTAGTTATATTCTTGTACATAGGGGCAGTATTATAGTAGTTATATTCTTGTACATAGGGGCAGTATTATAGTAGTTATATTCTTGTACATAGGGGCAGTTTTATAGTAGTTATATTCTTGTACATAGGAGCTGTATTATAGTATTTATATTCTTGTACATAGGGGCAGTATTATAGTAGTTATATTCTTGTACATAGGAGCAGTATTATAGTAGTTATATTCTTGTATATAGGGAGCAGTATTATAGGAGTTATATTCTTGTATATAGGGAGCAGTATTATAGTAGTTATATTCTTGTACATAGGGGCAGTATTATAGTAGTTATATTCTTGTACATAGGGGCAGTATTATAGTAGTTATATTCTTGTACATAGGAGCAGTATTATAGTAGTTATATTCTTATACATAGGGGCAGTATTATAGTAGTTATATTCTTGTACATAGGGGCAGTATTATAGTAGTTATATTCTTGTACATAGGAGCAGTATTATAGTAGTTATATTCTTGTACATAGGAGCAGTATTATAGTAGTTATATTCTTGTATATAGTGGGCAGTGTTATAGTAGTTACATTCTTGTACATAGGGGCAGTATTATAGTAGTTATATTCTTGTACATGGGGGCAGTATTATAGTAGTTATATTCTTGTACATAGGGGCAGTATTATAGTAGTTATATTCTTGTACATAGGAGCAGTATTATAGTAGTTATATTCTTATACATAGGGGCAGTATTATAGTAGTTATATTCTTGTACATAGGGGCAGTATTATAGTAGTTATATTCTTGTACATAGGAGCAGTATTATAGTAGTTATATTCTTGTACATAGGAGCAGTATTATAGTAGTTATATTCTTGTATATAGTGGGCAGTGTTATAGTAGTTACATTCTTGTACATAGGGGCAGTATTATAGTTGTTATATTTTCATACATAGGAGCAGTATTATTGTAGTTATATTCTTGTACACAGGAGCAGTATTATAGTAGTTATATTCTTGTACATGGGGGCAGTATTATAGTAGTTATATTCTTGTACATAGGAGCAGTATTATAGTAGTTATATTCTTGTACATAGGAGCAGTATTATAGTAGTTATATTCTTGTACATAGGGGGCAGTATTATAGTAGTTATATTCTTGTACATGGGGGCAGTATTATAGTAGTTATATTCTTGTACATAGGGGCAGTATTATAGTAGTTATATTCTTGTACATAGGGGCAGTATTAATTATGAGAAGTAGGTATGTTTCCTTATGCACAATGAATGACAATTCAACACCTCATGGAGATAATTAAGCCGTTGGGATACTAAGAAATGTTTTATGGCTTTTTTTTATTATCCAATATCCAATCTTTGGGATTTTAGTCTTGTTCTTCCGTTTCTCCGCACTGGGTGTTCCACAGTACAAGATGTTGAGTAGCTTTAGCAGTAAATGGTTTGGATAATTGAGTCATCTTCTCAGGCTTCCAGATAAAATTAAATCCTTTATCTCCGCTTTGTGCTGATGAAAGACAAGGAATCCCTCATCTTCCTCCGTATTTACATGCTCATGTCTCGTGGACACACGTGGATGTTTCTATTGACTTTATCTGCAATAATAAAAAGGTCCGTAACTTTTTACTAAAGTTTGTCTATTAATCCTTTGCCATTTTCAATATCTCTTTAGCTCCCAGAAGCTTAAATCTGGTACAGACCTAATTCTTTTTCCATGTGAACGGTTGCTACAATGCATCCAGTCTAGAAAATCATTGATGATAAGGAACTCGGCTGATACATTTTATCTGCACTGACACGTTGAAGTAAAACGGGGGGCTGGAAGACCAACATGGACGAAAGACTGGTGGCTTTTATCTGGATGTAAATCCCCCCCCTAAAAGCGCAGATTCAAGTCCCCGAAGGGGACTAAGAAATACAGTGAAAACTAAAAAAAAGTTAATTTTTTTGTTTTTAAGTTTTGGACATAATTTGGGGCTTGAACATGTGGCTCATTAGAGGACCGTCTGCAAATATGGAGCAAGGGTTAATGTTGATGATGAAGGACCATCTTACAAGCTTTCAACATATCCGATCTGATTGTTCCATCGCCAGACTGTGAACGGAGACTCGCAGTGACAGTCGTTTATTTATTAATGCTGATTTGGGGATTTCTGTTTCTCGTGTGTAAGAGAAGCACATCTGGAGCGTCCGTAAGGGGTATGAAAGGGGTTAACGCCACGTTCCTGAATTATTTTTTTCAAGAACCTTAATATTTTATTAAGAATTTTAATATACGAGCCTTGGTTCTTGAAACAGTGATTTCTACTATATACAGGTCCTTCTCAAAAAATTAGCATATAGTGTTAAATTTCATTATTTACCATAATGTAATGATTACAATGAAACTTTCATATATTATAGATTCATTATCCACCAACTGAAATTTGTCAGGTCTTTTATTGTTTTAATACTGATGATTTTGGCATACAACTCCTGATAACCCAAAAAACCTGTCTCAATAAATTAGCATATTTCACCCATCCAATCAAATAAAAGTGTTTTTTAATAACAAACAAAAAAAACAACAAATAATAATGTTCAGTTATGCACTCAATACTTGGTCGGGAATCCTTTGGCAGAAATGACTGCTTCAATGCGGCGTGGCATGGAGGCAATCAGCCTGTGACACTGCTGAGATGTTATGGAGGCCCAGGATGCTTCAATAGCGGCCTTAAGCTCATCCAGAGTGTTGGGTCTTGCGTCTCTCAACTTTCTCTTCACAATATCCACAGATTCTCTATGGGGTTCAGGTCAGGAGAGTTGGCAGGCCAATTGAGCACAGTAATACCATGGTCAGTAAACCATTTACCAGTGGTTTTGGCACTGTGAGCAGGTGCCAGGTCGTGCTGAAAAATGAAATCTTCATCTCCATAAAGCATTTCAGCCGATGGAAGCATGAAGTGCTCCAAAATCTCCTGATAGCTAGCTGCATTGACCCTGCCCTTGATGAAACACAGTGGACCAACACCAGCAGCTGACATGGCACCCCACACCATCACTGACTGTGGGTACTTGACACTGGACTTCAGGCATTTTGGCATTTCCTTCTCCCCAGTCTTCCTCCAGACTCTGGCACCTTGATTTCCGAATGACATGCAAAATTTGCTTTCATCAGAAAAAAGTACTTGGGACCACTTAGCAACAGTCCAGTGCTGCTTCTCTGTAGCCCAGGTCAGGCGCCTCTGCCGCTGTTTATGGTTCAAAAGTGGCTTTACCTGGGGAATGCGGCACCTGTAGCCCATTTCCTGCACACGCCTGTGCACGGTGGCTCTGGATGTTTCCACACCAGACTCAGTGCACTGCTTCCTCAGGTTCCCCAAGGTCTGGAATCGGTCCTTCTCCACAATCTTCCTCAGGGTCCGGTCTCCTCTTCTCGTTGTACAGCGTTTTCTGCCACATTGTTTCCTTCCAACAGACTTACCATTGAGGTGCCTTGATACAGCACTCTGGGAACAGCCTATTTGTTGAGAAATTTCTTTCTGGGTCTTACCCTCTTGCTTGAGGGTGTCAATGATGGCCTTCTTGACATCTGTCAGGTCGCTAGTCTTACCCATGATGGGGGTTTTGAGTAACGAACCAGGCAGGGAGTTTATAAAAGCCTCAGGTATCTTTTGCATGTGTTTAGAGTTAATTAGTTGATTCAGAAGATTAGGGTAATAGGTCGTTTAGAGAACTTTTTCTTGATATGCTAATTTATTGAGACAGGTTTTTTGGGTTATCAGGAGTTGTATGCCAAAATCATCAGTATTAAAACAATAAAAAACCTGACAAATTTCAGTTGGTGGACAATGAATCTATAATATATGAAAGTTTAATTGTAATCATTACATTATGGTAAATAATGAAATTTAACACTATATGCTAATTTTTTGAGAAGGACCTGTATATAGCGATAATGTTTAATTGCAGAATATAGTAGAAGCGATCAGACAATCGCAGGTTCAAGTCCCCTAAGGGGACTAACAAATACAGTGAAAAATATTTTTTAATAAAAACAAATTAAAAAAATTAGAAAACTTAAAAGTTCAAATCACCCTCCTTTTTTCCCCCATTAAAAAATAAAGATAATAAAAAATTCACATATGTGGTATTGTCGCATTCAGAAAAGACTGATCTATCGTAATGAAAAAAAAAAAAAATTAACCCAATAACTAAACACTGTAAAGGACAAAAATTCAAGAATGACATTTTTGGGGTCAAAAAACACAAAAAATGCTGTAACAAGCGATCAAAATGTCATAGTTATACTAAAATGGGATTAATAAACAGGGCGCCTCGCCCCGCAATATATAAGAACTCACAGAGCTCCATCGACTGAAAAATTAAAACGTTAGGGGTGTCGGAAAATGGGGACACAACCCCCCAAATTTTTTTCTCCAGACTTCTGATTTTTCTTTTCACCACCAAAATAATTAAAAATGTGGACACGTTTAGTATTGCTGTAATCGTACTGACGAGCACAATCATATTTCTAAGTCATGATTACCACACAATGTACGCTGTGAAAACAATTTAAAAAAAAAAATGTCAGAGAGCAGGTGCTGACTGTGTTATACAGCCTGCACCAAAGTGTAACTGCTGTAATCCGATGGCAGCAGTTCAACCCCTAAGATGCCACTGTAAATTGTGACAGCAGCAGTTAAACAGTTGGAAATTAGGTTTCGGGTGACTAACCTTCCACTGTAAGATTGTGGGGTGCCTATGGTGTTTTTATGGCACCCCAAAACTTACTCTTTTTGCAGGAGCGATTGCAGGTGAGACCTATAAAGAAAAATGGAAAAATAAAACAGTTAAAAGTATCCAAAAAAAAGTATACATAACAAAATTGAAGGTCAAACCAGTTCTCGAAATGCAAAATTTAAAAATGAAGAAAGAAAATACATATTTGATATCATAGTGTGTAAAATTAACAAAACATCACACTATTTCACCAGTAAGATAAAGGCCAAAATAATGAAAAAAAAATTAGTCCACCCCCTGTGCCTTTCATTTTAATCCTCCTGTGATGCTCTGTTATGTGATTGCAGCTTCAGCTCCCCTAAGGCTAGTCTCACACGTCCAGATTATTCCGGTACCGGAGAAATCGGTACCGGAGTTATCCGTGTCCGTGTGCTCACGTAGCACATCAGTGTGGCACACGTGCGGCAGCCGTGTTCCGCCCGTGTGCCGGCTGAGGACCACACGGATCGTGCAGGAGACAGCACTACAGTTAAGCGCTGTCCCCTGCTTTTGGTGCTGAGGGCGGCATTCATTCCTTCTCCCCAGCAGCGTTCGCTGGAGAGAAGGAATGAAAAATCAAGGTGTTTTTTTTGTTTGTGTTAAAAATAAAGTTTGGGGTCACCTCCCGCCTCCCATCCCCTGTGCGCCCGCCCGCTTGCCGAGAAATACTCACCCAGCTCCTGCGATGTCTCCTCTCAGCGCTGGCAGCTCGTTCTGTGTGAGCGGTCACGTGGTACCGCTCATTACAGTGAGGAATATGCGCATATTCCTCACTGTAATGAGCGGTACCACGTGACCGCTCACACAGGACCTGCTGCCAGCGCGGAGAGGAGACATCGCAGGAGCTGGGTGAGTATTTCTCGGCAAGCGGGCGGGCGCACAGGGGATGGGAGGCGACCCCAAAATTAATTTTTAACACAAACAAAAAAAAAACCTTGATTTTTCATTCCTTCGCTCCAGTGAACGCTGCTGGGGAGAAGGAATGAATGCCGCCTTCAGCACCACATGCAGGAGGGACAGCGCTTACTATAGCGCTGTCTCTCCTGCGGGCGGTACGTGCACACGGAGGAGAGTGCACACTGTTCTCCGTGTGCACATGTGCGGGACGTATTGCAGTACGTGCTGCCGGAGAAACGGAGACATGTCTCCGTGTTTTGCACACGGACATACGGTCCGTGAAAACACGCTGACATGTGCAGAAACACATTGATTTTAATGTGTCTAGGTGAGTCAGTGTCTCCGGTACGTGAGGAAACTGTCACCACACGTACCGGAGCCACTGACGTGTGAAACCGGCCTAAGGGGACTATTGAATAAAGTAAAAAGTGAAACAAATGCTTTTAAAAATATGAAGAAAAAAAATAAAAAAAATAAAAAAACACAAAAGTTCAATTCACCCCTTCATTGCCCCATTGAAAATAAAACAATAATAAGATTAAAAAATACACATACGTTCGTAAAAGTGCAAACTATCAAAATATAATGTAAATTAATCTGATCAGTAAATGGCGCAACAAGAAAAAAATTGAAACGTCAGAATGAAATGCAATGAGAGGCAATCAAAACATTGCATGTACCCTAAAATGGTAACAGTAAAAAAATCAGCTCAGGGCACAAAAAATAAACCCTCACACAGCCCCATATCCCAAAAAATAAAACCGTTACAGGTGTTGGAAAATGGCGACACAACAAAGGTTTTATTTTTTTACGAATTTCCAAATTTTGTCTCACCACTTAAATAAAACAAATCCCCAAACTATACATATTTGGTATCTGCGTACTCGCACTGACCTGGAGAATTATAATAGCAGGTCAATTTTACCATATAGTGAACATGGTAAATAAAAAAAAAATTTTTGAAACTGCACTCTTTTTTTGCAATTTTAATGCACTTGGAATTTTTTTCCCGCTTTTCAGTCCCTCACATGATAAAATGAAAACAAAAACTAAAAATGGCCACGGCATGAAGGGGTTAAATAACGATTGTTAAATCTTTCTGCATTTGTAGATTCTGGCATCTCGGGCCGTTCAACGGTCTATTTTTGCAGGTTGTCCCTGAGCTCCCAGAGGAAACCCCCATAACTAGGCCAGTATACCGGTGGAGATGTCCGTCTTCTGTGGCTCGTCACTCATGTATTATTCCGGGACGGATCCCTGTCAAAAGCAAGAACAATACAGGAATTTAATTTTATTTTTCTGGTGTTTTTCCTACTAACGAAGTGGTGCCAAAACACTAACATAACATTATAGTTTGAGGATACATGGCAGTGACATATTACTGGCGACTCCATTAGGCCCCAGATTTATCAGCACTAAGAGAATCCATAGCAACCAATCAGAGCGCAGCTTTCATTTTAACTGAGCAGTTTCAGAGATGGAAGCTGGGCTCTGATTGGTTGCTATGAGCAACCAAACAGTATTTCTCGTAACTTGGGCCTACTAGGCCCCAATATAAACCAATATGGTCGTAACTTGAGCCTGCTACACCCCAATATAAAACCAATATCTAGGCCTCAATCTGCCATATTGCATTTATAACGCTTCTTATAGAGGGGTCTCAGGGCTGCCTTAGGCGTTTAGGCCTCCACACCTACTGTAGCTATGGCAGGGCTTCTCCTAGATTATCATGGAAATCATAAGATAATACTTCCATATTAAAGTGTATATACAAGGGAGATGGAGGAGCAATGGAAGGCATAGACTTATACCCAATGGTCCGTGTCCAAGGGGACTTTATTCTGTCCTGTCACCCAATTCCGCAGTTGTCAAGGCAACAATGGGATTGAATTGGTCTAAGTCGCAATACCAGAGACAGCCTATAGACTAGGATGGCGCTATTTTTATAGTCCTATCAAGCACTTTTAATAGCTGATGGGAACCTTAGCAATAATCATCTTGTCTTAATGGAGAGTTTCTGCTGCAGCCAGTTGTCTGATGGCCAGATCTGGCCAATAATAATCACTGATTGACAACATTTACGGACCAAGCGTGCAGAGACACAGTTGTCAGTCACCAGTAGGACCGCCCACTGGACTCATAAGCCCTGAATGAGCTTTATTTTAATGAATAAATTGCAAGTTCTGGTGAATCCCTTTCCCACAAACCATATATCAATCTATTCGGCTCCTCACGCTCCATAACATTTTGTCGGCAGATTAGACGCCATGTACAAGGTTACTTTTTAAGGACTTTTAGTATTCCTAGATGAAGTGAAAGTATTTTCGGTATCTGGGCAGAATAATTTCAAGAATGTTTGAGACCCAAGTACATAAAACCACAGGAAAATGAACAAAGCAAGAGCAGGGGATTAGGAGTTTTGACTGAACTTGCACTTTTTTGTTTTGTAGGTACCGGTATGTGTTCTGCACGGCAACCGAGATAAGCCTGAAGACTGCATTCAGTAACCAGGAATATATAATCAGAAAATTCAGAAAATGACCTGTTGTAAAAAAAAGTTTTTATCTTGAAAGTATCTTTTGCAACAAAAAAAATTCTATATCAGTAAGTACACCCGCCTCCCCAGGAAATCTTCCTAAGCTTTCTCCATGCATGTGAACCTTCTAAGTTACTTAAAAATGAATCCAGTGTGAATGAAAGATAGTAAGAGGGGGATGCAGCTGCAGCTGCTCACTATGAATCATCTTTCTCACCTTTCAGCAGCCTGTAGCTCCCATTTTCTATAAAATGGATCTCTGTAAATGTCCCAAAACATTCTAAGTCCTACTCACCTTCCCTAGCTCCTACGTCAATTTTACATCCAGTCCCATCTCCTCTCCTGCTTGACAGGTATCAGCCTCATGCCTCCAGCTCATTCACACCAGAGTATTCAGGTAGTCAACATTTCTAGTAGCTCGCCTCAGTTCCAGTATTCCTGCTCGGCTCTGCAACATCTAAGTGACATTACTACAATAACGCTGGTCAGCTCTGCTACATCCAAATGTCACTAATCAAATGTCCCTGGTCATCTCTCCTACATCCATATGTCTTTCCTCCTGCTCCACTGCTCAACTCTGCTACATTCAGGTCTGCGATACCATTCTGCTCCTGCGATACCACTCCTCAGTTCTGCTGTATCAAAGTCCAGTTCCATCGCTCAGGTCCACTACATCCAAGTCTCCATTATTCCAGTTCTGCAACTCAGTTCTGCTACTTTCCCCATCTCCATTTTTCCAGTTCTGCAACTCAGTTCTGCTACTCTCCCCATCTCCATTATTCCAGTTCTGAAACTCAGTTCTGCTACTCTCCCCGTCTCCATTATTCCAGTTCTGAAACTCAGTTCTGCTACTCTCCCCATCTCCATTATTCCAGTTCTGAAACTCAGTTCTGCTACTCTCCCCGTCTCCATTATTCCAGTTCTGAAACTCAGTTCTGCTACTCTCCCCATCTCCATTATTCCAGTTCTGAAATTCAGTTCTGCTACTCTCCCCGTCTCCATTATTCCAGTTCTGCAACTCAGTTCTGCTACTCTCCCCGTCTCCATTATTCCAGTTCTGCAACTCAGTTCTGCTACTGTCCCCATCTCTATTATTCCAGTTCTGAAATTCAGTTCTGCTACTCTCCCCGTCTCCATTTCTTCAGTTCTGCAACTCGGTTCTGCTACTCTCCCCGTCTCCATTATTCCAGTTCTGTGACTCAGTTCTGCTACTCTCCCCGTCTCCATTATTCCAGTTCTGAAATTCAGTTCTGCTACTCTCCCCGTCTCCATTTCTTCAGTTCTGCAACTCAGTTCTGCTACTCTCCCCGTCTCCATTATTCCAGTTCTGCAACTCAGTTCTGCTACTCTCCCCATCTCCATTATTCCAGTTCTGAAATTCAGTTCTGCTACTCTCCCCATCTCCATTTCTTCAGTTCTGAAACTCAGTTCTGCTACTCTCCCCGTCTCCATTATTCCAGTTCTGCAACTCAGTTCTGCTACTCTCCCCGTCTCCATTTTTCCAGTTCTGTGACTCAGTTCTGCTACTCTCCCCGTCTCCATTATTCCAGTTCTGCGACTCAGTTCTGCTACTTTCCCCATCTCCATTTCTTCAGTTCTGCAACTCAATTCTGCTATCTGCAATATGATCAGTGGTAACAAAAATTCCCCATTAAATGTCACCTGCTTAACCCAGCAATCAAAAATAGTCAAGGACCAGCGCTCCATCTGGGTATAGTAATTAAAGAACAAGTTTATTCTGCCATATCAGAGCAACGTTTCGACCATAAAGGTCTTTCTCAAGCATAACATACAATGTGAAGGACCAGCTTTAAATAGTGTGAATGCCACACAGTGCACCAATCACTATCAAGCCACCTCCCACAATAAACATATCACATATAAAAATATAATAACAAACATCAGATACACATAAGATAAAAGTCAACAACCGCAGATATATTCACCATATACATAATATAGATAGTCTACATACATTCCGTATTACGCAACATGTTTATAGTCCCTCTAACCAATCAACACAATGTATCACCAGTTTCCATAGAGATAGTAATTTATTCAAAAATAGGATGAATCAATGGGACTCAAATCAATACGGTGCCCAAATATATCAAATACCTATCACCGGTCTCTATAAAGGTGTTCATGGTCCTGTTGTGAATTCTGCTCTTGGGTTCCCTCCAGTGGTTGTAGGTGGGAATGCAGTTGTCTCTGAGTCGCAGTCCTGGCCAGGTGTATCTGCTGATTGCAGTTCTGACTGGGATATTTAGGTGTGCATTATTCATTAGTCCTTGCCAGTTGTCAATGTTTCTTGTGAAGTGTTGGATCACTTTCTGGCTTCTCCTGCTTAGCTGCCAATTCAGCAAAGATAAGTGTCTGTTTCTTTTTCTGTGGCACACATGCAGTGTGCTTATATTCTGTGCTATTCATTTGTTTTTCTCTTGTCCAGCTTAGACTGTGTCAGTGTTTTCTCAGTCTTGTTGGATTCTCTGGAGTTGCAGATATACGCTCCACATCTTTAGTTAGATGGTGGAGTTTTTGTATTTTCTGCTGTGGATATTTTTGGAAGGATTTTTAATACTGACCGCTTAGTATCCTGTCCTATCCTTTCCTATTTAGCTAGTGTGTGCCTCATTTGCTAAATCCTGTTTCCTGCCTGCGTGTGTCTTTTCCTCTACTACTCACAGTCAATATTTGTGGGGGGTTGCCTATCCTTTGGGGTTCTGCTCTGAGGCAAGGTAGAAATTTCTATTTCCATCTATAGGGGTATTTAGTCCTCCGGCTGTGTCGAGGTGTCTAGGTTTTGTT
Source organism: Ranitomeya imitator (assembly GCF_032444005.1). Taxonomy (NCBI): domain Eukaryota; kingdom Metazoa; phylum Chordata; class Amphibia; order Anura; family Dendrobatidae; genus Ranitomeya; species Ranitomeya imitator. The sequence continues at coordinate 17,679,069 of NC_091285.1, read as the reverse complement.
AGGCACACCCCAAGGCTACTTCTAGTTGCGGTGTTAAGATCAGGATTTGCGGTCAGTATAGTTACCACCTACTCCAGTGAAAGTTTTCATGCTGCTCCAAGGTCACCTGATCATAACAGTACAACTGGCCAATAATGAGTTAAATGCATCTCAGAAGAAGGGAAGAAAGGTCTTGAGCCATTTTTTTTTCTTCAGTCTACTTTGTCTTCTCCTCCCTCTTTATCTCTGGGTGGCTGAAGAGCCTTGTGCTAGCATGAATGTTCAGGAATTAGTTTCTCGTGTAGACCAGCTTGCTGCTAAGGTACAGGGTATTTTTTATTATATTGTTCAGACTCCTGCTTTAGAACCGAAGATTCCTACTCCTGATTTGTTTTTTGGTCACAGGTCCAAATTTTTGAGTTTTAAAAACAACTGTAAACTGTTTTTTGCTTTCAGACCTCGATCCTCCGGTGATTCCATTCAGCGGGTTAAAATTGTCATCTCCCTGCTGCGTGGCGACCCGCAGGATTGGGCATTTTCCCTGGAATCTGGGAATCCGGCTTTGCTTGATGTAGACTCCTTTTTTCAGGCTTTGGGATTGTTATATGATGAACCTTATTCTGTGGATCAAGCTGCGAAGACCTTGTTGGCCCTGTCTCAGGGTCAAGAGGCGGCAGAATTGTATTGTCAGAAATTCAGAAAATGGTCGGTGTTGACTAAATGGAATAATGATGCTTTGGGGTCAATTTTCAGAAAGGGTCTTTCTGAATCCGTTAAAGATGTCTGTTATCTGGGTTGCTTGTGACCGGTTCCCTAAGATGGTTCATTTGGTGCCTTTGCCTAATTTGCCTTCCTCTTCAGATTTGGTTCCGTTGTTTTTTCAGCATGTGGTTCGTTTGCATGGTATTCCGGAGAATATTGTGTCCGACAGAGGTTCCCAGTTTGTTTCTAGGTTTTGGCGGGCTTTTTGTGCTAGGCTGGGCATTGATTTGTCTTTTTCTTCTGCGTTTCATCCTCAGACAAATGGTCAGACCGAGCGAACTAATCAGACTTTGGAGACTTATTTGAGATGCTTTGTGTCTGCTGATCAGGATGATTGGGTGTTTTTCTTGCCATTGGCCGAGTTTGCCCTTAATAATCGGGCTAGTTCGGCAACTTTGGTTTCGCCTTTCTTTTGTAATTTTGGTTTTCATCCTCGTTTTTCTTCTGGGCAGGTTGAGCCTTCTGACTGTCCTGTTGTGGATTCTGTGGTTGACAGGTTGCAGCAGATTTGGGCTCATGTGGTGGACAATTTGGTGTTGACTCAGGAGGAGGCTCAACGTTTTGCTAACCGTCGTCGGTGTGTTGGTTCCCGGCTTCGGGTTGGGGATCTGGTCTGGTTGTCTTCCCGTCATGTTCCTATGAAGGTTTCTTCCCCTAAGTTTAAGCCTCGGTTTATTAGGTCCTTGTAAGATTTCTGAGATTATTAATCCGGTGTCTTTTCGTTTGGCGCTTCCGGCCTCTTTTGCTATCCATAATGTCTTCCATAGATCTTTATTGCGGAAATATGTGGAGCCCGTTGTTCCCTCTGTTGATCCTCCGGCCCCTGTGTTGGTTGATGGAGAGTTGGAGTATGTGGTTGAGAAGATTTTGGATTCTCGTTTTTCGAGGCGGAGGCTTCAGTACCTTGTCAAATGGAAGGGTTATGGCCAGGAGGATAATTCTTGGGTTTTTGCCTCTGATGTCCATGCTGCTGATTTGGTCCGTGCCTTTTATCTGGCTCATCCTGATCGTCCTGGGGGCCCTGGTGAGGGTTCGGTGACCCCTCCTCAAGGGGGGGTACTGTTGTGAATTCTGCTCTTGGGTTCCCTCCAGTGGTTGTAGGTGGGAATGCAGTTGTCTCTGAGTCGCAGTCCTGGCCAGGTGTATCTGCTGATTGCAGTTCTGACTGGGATATTCAGGTGTGCAGGATTCAGTAGTCCTTGCCAGTTGTCAATGTTTCTTGTGAAGTGTTGGATCACTTTCTGGCTTCTCCTGCTTAGCTGCCAATTCAGCAAAGATAAGTGTCTGTTTCTTTTTCTGTGGCATACATGCAGTGTGCTTATATTCTGTGCTATTCATTTGTTTTCTCTTGTCCAGCTTAGACTGTGTCAGTGTTTTCTCAGTCTTGTTGGATTCTCTGGAGTTGCAGATATACGCTCCACATCTTTAGTTAGATGGTGGAGTTTTTGTATTTTCTGCTGTGGATATTTTTGGAAGGATTTTTAATACTGACCACTTAGTATCCTGTCCTATCCTTTCCTATTTAGCTAGTGTGTGCCTCATTTGCTAAATCCTGTTTCCTGCCTGCGTGTGTCTTTTCCTCTACTACTCACAGTCAATATTTGTGGGGGGCTGCCTATCCTTTGGGGTTCTGCTCTGAGGCAAGGTAGAAATTCCTATTTCCATCTATAGGGGTATTTAGTCCTCCGGCTGTGTCGAGGTGTCTAGGATTTGTTAGGCACACCTCACGGCTACTTCTAGTTGCGGTGTTAAGATCAGGGTTTGCGGTCAGTATAGTTACCACCTACTCCAGTGAAAGTTTTCATGCTGCTCCAAGGTCACCTGATCATAACATGGTCCCACCAATAGGGTACCTCCCTACTGGGGCATATGCACATATGCACGTCTGTGAAGCGATGGCCGGAGGACCACCACGGTGCAGGAAGACTACCGTACACAAGATGAGGTGCAAACAACAAAGGGTAGATTTATTGGAAGGCAAGGAGTGAAGTGGACGAGGAAGATGCATACAGGGGTAGGCAATGGCAAACGATAATTTACAAGAGTTATATTCTTTAGCTTGTCCGTAAAATAGCACGGTGCTCCAACTGTTACAGACTCAATATATGTCACACAAGTAAATGCAAACAATCAACAAAGAATTATGCTACTCTACGTATAACCTCCCTGGCCTTTACTAAGCAGGCCTCACGGCTCCCGTGTACTGACTATTGAAGCCTACACTAGTCCCTGACGTGCACAAAACAGGAACAAACTCACGGTGATGTTGGGGACTCAGATCCAGTCCCGGGGGGCCCCCAACAGTCCAGTACGGTGGTGCGCATGGCTTTCTGTCAGCTCCGTGAAACGTGGTCTTCTCCTTGTTTTGGGGTCCTGGAGGTGCTCCTGGAAACCGTAAATCCCTTTCTTGGTATCTTCGTGGCGTCTCAAACTCACACAGGACAGCCACTCTTGCTGCACCCGGAATAGTCTGTCAAATTTCACAAGTCCACTCCGTTACAGGCTTTTGGCTCTCTCTTGCAGCAAACAGCACAAAGTTCTCTCTGCAGCAGCTTCAGCTCACACACGCTGTCCAGGCTCCACCCCCACCCTCTGCTCAGTCCAGTTCATTCACACAGCCTATTGCAGGGGAGAAGCAGAACATTCCATCACGCCAGACAAGGGTGTGCAGTCTCTTAAAGTGACAGCATGTTCCTTACTGTCCATAACAGCCCCACCGTCTTACATCTGCACTTTTTTACAATCTGGACAGGAACTAATTATCCATCTATCTTGGGTTTGAGGCATAGTTTGATTATTATTGAAGCAGTCTCCATTGGTTCAGTTCTACAACTCAGTTCTGCTACTCTTCCCGTCTCCATTTCTTCAGTTCTGCTGCTCAGTTTTAAAGCAACCAGAACTCCAGTGCTGCTTTCATTACTGACTCATCCTCTCTGTTGTCCTAGTGCCACCTGTCCATGCTGCTTAAAGGTAATCTATCAACAGGCTTTTGCAGTGTAATCTGAGAGCAGCAAGATGTAGTGTCTGAGACCCTGAGTCCAGTGATGTGTTACTTGCTGTCATTTTGATACAATCACTATTTTCTCTGCTGCAGATCTAGCAGTGCCCATAATGCTGAAATCTTTATAACACTGCCTATACCACTGATTGGCAGCTTTCTATGTACACTGTGCATAGGCAGAAATCAGTTAAACAGTAATAGGGTTTCAAATAGCAGATGGATTACATGTCAGGAGACACCTAGTCCTGTAGTAATAATTTCCTGGTGATAAAACACTGATTTTATTGAAACAGCAGCACACAGGCTAGGTAAGTGTCCCATTGCTGGAATCAGGGGCTCTGAGCCTACATCATACTGCTGTCAGATTACATAGCAAAACCCTGCTGATATATTACCATTAAGATAGGCACATCCACCAGTTGGATTCAACCCCACTAGAAAAATAACCTTGAAAGTACTTAAAAATCCATCCAGTTGTAAATGAAAATTGGGAGGAGGGGTAAGAGGGGGATGCAGCTTCAGCTTCTCACTCAGCATCACCTTCCTCAACCTACAGCATCCTGTGGTTCAACCATTTCCTGTCTTAAAAATATCAGTAAATATTCAGAAACCTCCTCAGTTCCTACAAGTTTTTAAATTGTATACATGTAATAATAAATATGGGTAAGAGGGAGATGCAGCTGCAGTTTCTCACTCAGCTTCATCTTTATCACCTTATAGCAGACTTTTTCCTGACTGTAGAGGCCCCCATGCACACTAGCTTAACATTGACCATACCCAACAACAAACTCGGCTGACAGGTTAACGTAGCTGAGAGCCTCCCAATACTTCCCCGACAGATGATGTAGGGAGAGATATGTATGTCTGATTTCAGAGCCCCTATTTCTCAGCTAGAAGAGCCATGGCCAGAGATGTCTTACTGCACCCTTCTCATAAAAAGGCTCAGGAGGGCTGCTCTCCGGTGTATGAGTCAGGAGAGGTGGCTACTAGCTGAACCACTGGCCGAACCACCAGACAAACCACCTGTCGAACCACCTGCCGAACCACCTGCCCAACTACCTACCGAACCACTTGCTGAACCACCTGCTGAACCACCTACGGAACAACCTGCTGAACCACCTGCTGAACCACCGCCCGAGCCACCTGCCAAACCACCTGCTGAACCACCTACGGAACAACCTGCTGAACCACCTGCTGAACCACCTATGGAACAACCTGCTGAACCACCTGCCAAACCACCGGCCGAGCCACCTGCTAAACTACCTGCTGAACCACCTACGGAACAACCTGCTGAACCACCTGCTGAACCACCTACGGAACAACCTGCTGAACCACCGGCCGAGCCACCTGCCAAACCACCTGCTGAACCACCTACGGAACAACCTGCTGAACCACCTGCCGAACCACCGGCCGAGCCACCTGCCAAACCACCTGCTGAACCACCTACGGAACAACCTGCTGAACCACCTGCTGAACCACCGGCTGAGCCACCTGCCAAACCACCTGCTGAACCACCTACGGAACAACCTGCTGAACCACCTGCTGAACCACCGGCTGAGCCACCTGCCAAACCACCTGCGGAACCACCTACAGAACAACCTGCTGAACCACCTGCCAAACCACCTGCTGAACCACCTACGGAACAACCTGCTGAACCACCTGCTGAACCACCGGCCGAGCCACCTGCCAAACCACCTGCTGAACCACCGGCCGAGCCACCTGCCAAACTACCTGCTGAACCACCTGCTGAACCACCGGCCGAGCCACCTGCCAAACCACCTGCTGAACCACTGGTCGATTCATTGTTCAGCTGATAGCTATGTATGTATTGTGTATGGTGCCCCAAGTTTTGTATCCTACATTGTACCATTATTATTAGGGGCACAATGACCCTAATATTTTGGCACCACATTGTACCATTATTATTAAGAGCACAATGGCACTATTATTTTGCCACATTGAATCATTATTATTATGCACACAATGGCACCATTATTTTGGCACCACATTGATCCATTATTATTTGCACACAATGGCACTATTATTTTGGCACCACATTGATCCATTATTATTTGTACACAATGGCACTATTATTTTGGCACCACATTGATCCATTATTATTTGCACACAATGGCACTATTATTCTGGCGCCATGTTGTACAGTTATTATTGTGCACACAATGGCACTATTATTTTGGCGCCATGTTGTACAGTTATTATTGTGCACACAATGGCACTATTATTTTGGCACCACATTGATCCATTATTATTTGCACACAATGGCACTATTATTTTGGCACCATGTTGTACAGTTATTATTGTGCACACAATGGCACTATTATTTTGGCGCCATGTTGTACAGTTATTATTGTGCACACAATGGCACTATTATTTTGGCACCATGTTGTACAGTTATTATTGTGCACACAATGGCACTATTATTTTGGCACCATGTTGTCCCATTATTATTATGCACACAATGGCACTATTATTTTGGCGCCACGTTGTACCATTATTATCGTGCACACAATGGCACTATTATTTTGGCGCCACGTTGTACCATTATTATTGTGCACACAATGGCACTATTATTTTGGCACCACGTTGTACCATTATTATTAAGCGCACAATGGCACTATTATTTTGCCACATTGAATCATTATTATTATTATGCACACAATGGCACTATTATTTTGGCACCACATTGATCCATTATTATTGTGCACACAATGGCACTATTATTTTGGCACCATGTTGTACCATTATTATTGTGCACACAATGGCACTATTATTTTGGCACCACGTTGTACCATTATTATTGTGCACACAATGGCACTATTATTTTGGCACCACGTTGTACCATTATTATTGTGCACACAATGGCACTATTATTTTGGCACCACGTTGTACCATTATTATTGTGCACACAATGGCACTATTATTTTGGCACCACGTTGTACCATTATTATTGTGCACACAATGGCACTATTATTTTGGCACCACATTGAACCATTATTATTGGCCGCATGATTTGAAATATCTTAAAGGGGGGGATGTCAATTTTTAATCACATGACCAACATTTTTAACACCAGTACTGATTAAGCTGGGAAATTCTCAGCGCTAATCCGCTCTATATCTTGATTTGAGGATGATCTCAAGATTACGTAACTTTATAAAATCCATTCAAAATCCATAAATAGGTGAAGAACATATGCACGGGCAAAGACTTGACACTATTATGGGGTCCCATCTCGATCTTTGCAGATTGTTTTTGACTACTGATCGGTGATCGACAGTCAACACTTTGGATTGAAAAATCTATACAAAACGTTTTACATTTAATGAAAGATCAACATTTCCGTGGTCCTAAGTGTCCATTGTTCCACCTGCCCTCCCCTTCCAGGGTTTATTAGGTTTTATTCTGCCTGCTCCATTGTACTGGACGTTTCCCAGACTTTGTTGCTTGTGCATGATGAGCATCTTTGTAGAAAAAGACAGACATTGCAATCACATTTAATGGGATTTATGAAATTGATTGTCCTAATGTAATGGCGTAATATACGGCATAATGCTGCAGATCCTTCATGAGTATACGGTCCAGATATATACTCCGGAGTCTGCAATATCCAGGCACGTGCAGGAACTTGGCCTGAGCGCAGCTCCCAGGTTTAATGTTTGCCGCTGTCATCCTGTATGTGTCCTGTCTTATGGCTCAGCCTGACATGTACTTGCTAAATGAATAAATGGTAATATGATTCAACCTGCATTATTCATTCGGCAATTGATTTATGCAGCAATTCAATTAGACGGCGAATATCACTGCGCCCAGAACTGCCTGTGCCTGACGACAGAAAGCAAACGTCCGCTCACATCTAATGGACGTCTATGGGATCAGCACTGGGTAAATAGCAATATCATAGGTTCAATGTCAAATGTCTTCCTTCCTTCCTACTGTTACACATCTATCCCAGGTCAGCGCTCTGCTCCCCTTACTCCGGTCCGCTGTTCTCTGCTGTGGTCTAGCGTGCCCCCATGTGATGATCTGCCTAGGCCTATATAAGGCCCACACCTGTGTCTTGTTATTCATATTTCACTGTGAACCGCTACCTGCTCCATACGTGTTTCCCTGTGTCCCTGCTTTCCTCACCCGCCTGCAGCACCGATGCCAGTGTGCCCAGCTGGACCTGGGGCTTAGAGAATTCAGCTCACAAGGTGAGCCAGAGCATGCACGCACCTTCCGTTCTTCTTTATATCCTTCCTTCCTTCCCTCCCTTCTTTCCTTTATTCCCTCCCTTTTTCCACTAACCTCCCTCCATCCCTCCTTCCCTCCCTCCTTCCTTCCCTCCCTCCTTCCTTCCCTTCTTCTCTCCCTCCTTTCTTCCTTCCCTCCCTCCTTCATTCCCTCCTTTCCTCTCTCCCTCCTTCCTTCTTTCCCTTCCTCCTTCCTTCCTCCCTCCTTCACTCTTTCCTTCCTTCCCTCCCTCCTTCCTTCCTTCCTTCCTTCCCTCCTTCCTTCCTTTCCTCCCTTTCCTTCCTTCCTTCCTTCCTTCCTTCCCTTCCTCCTTCCTTTCCTTCCTCCCTCCTTCCCTCTTTCCTTCCATCCCTTCATCCTTCCTTCCCTCCCTCTGTCCCTCCCTCCTTCCGTCCCTCCTTCCTTCCTTCCCTCCTTCCTTCCTTTCCTCCCTTTCTTTCTTTCCTTCCTTCCTTCCTTCCTTCCTTCCCTTCCTCCTTCCTTTCCTCCCTCCCTCCTTCCCTCTTTCCTTCCATCCCTTCATCCTTCCTTCCCTCCCTCTGTCCCTCCCTCCTTCCGTCCCTCCCTCCTTCCCTCCCTCCTTCCTCTCCTTCCCTCCCTCCATCCCTCCCTCCTTCCTTCTCTCCCTCCCTTCTTCCTTCCTTCCCACTTTTCCTTTCTTCTTACTATCTATTATTCCTTCCTTTCTCTCTTCCTTCCTTTCCAACATCTATCCATCCTTCCTACCTCCTACTTTTTGCTTCTTTTCTTTCATCCTTCCTTCTGTCCCTCTCAATGGATTTTACTATTAATTATTTGGCTTTCCTTAAAGGGGTTTTCCCATGAACAAAAGTTGATTTTAATCAATAGATCTTGGAATAATAATAATTTCCCCATTTGGATGTCTTTAAATAGAATGTTCCTGTGCTGAGATAATCTTATAAATGTGCCCCTGCTGTGTACTGTGTAATGGCCGTGTCTGACCGTACAGGGACATGGTCTGATCATACCACAGCTCCTGGGCATCTCCGATGTACACCTCCACCCTGCACCTTTCAGACACTTACAGCTTTCCGTATGGGGCTCGTGGAGAGCCAGTACCTCTGTGTCCGGACCTCATGGGCAGCATAAAATGAGGTGCTGACAAATACTGAGACTAGTGTCAAGATGTGTCCCGTTATGGGTCCAATTAGTGAGGAGAAGGCAATCTTCTGACAAGTGGAACACCCACCAGGGCCGTGGGGTACTTCAAGGGATGTGTCACAGCGGTGGTGACCCGGTCTGTGGCCCTGGGCACCCATGAAAAAGGGAATGTCTTTAAAGGGATTTGTGAAATAAAGTTTGTTCGTGACATTTACTCCTTAGAAAAGGTATTTAAATTTAATGGGGTTATCCATTTTGGCCAACCTCCTTTATAGTTAGGAGGGTCCCCCAGTGATAAGCAGATAACAAAGTATCAGCAATCAGCTGTAATTTGTGATGGAACCTGAAAGCAAAGCGTTCCATTTCTCTATAGCACCTCCGCAGGAGAAAAGAAGTATTGCATAATTACTAACAAATCAGTTTTTTTGATAAATTTATGAGGCTGCATCTTGTATAACTCGCTGCCTATGATTAGTCTATAAAACTAATATTGGTTTGGTGACCAATAGACAATGATGGATTTAATGTGATATATTGATAAGGAATACAGTAGAAAACAGATTCTAATTTGGGGACAAATAGTAATATATTGCTTGGCCTGATCGAATTTATAACCTTCCAACATTGGCAGCTAGTCTGAGAAACGTATTCTGTTTTGCGGACAAGTATACAAGACTGTTAATTTTTTTTTTAGTTGTGTAAGGAAGCAGTTACTCTGATCGATTGTGGCTGTTTAATTGCTCCTTTAGATAGGTCAACCGCGCTTCTATCCACACGGAATGATAATTAAAGAATGAATGATAAATTATTGTTCTCCGCACGTAGTCTGTTTCTTTATTCGGCAGCACATATTCTGTTCACACAGGACAACGTGCTGCCGAGAAAGATGATTTTTTTAAACAAGCTTAAAGAACATTTTACCTATTCCTTTTATTGCTGGCCGATTATTGGTAAAAAAAACGTATAGAAAGTCACAATCGTTTTCAATAATCGGACAGCGTAAATGCACCTTAAACATTTAATTTTTGTGACGAATATATAATTTTGGTTTAAAATAATTAGAGATGAGCGAAAAGATTTGATGCAAATCTAATTCACGTTGAAGTTTTAGGAATTCACTGAACTCAATAAATTAGAACAATATCGTAGAATATTGCATCAACCAGAGAAGGATCACATGTCCTCGGGCATGGCCACGTGGGCTTATCCATAATGCTTTGCAGCTATAACATCACATTATGCAGAACCGAAAATCAGAAGGGATTATGAGAGCCCATGCAAAAGCAGAGGCAGGGAATGCAGCAGCTATATTGGGGTGATCATGGATAGTGACAGGACAACACAGCTCACAATTTAGTCATAAAACGATGAAGAAACCGTAACTGGTAATTTTTTGATCAGTATAGTAAGGGTATGTGCTCACGATGCGGAAAACGCTGCGGATCCGCAGCAGTTTCCCATGAGTTTACATTACAATGTAAACCTATGGAAAACAAAAAATGCTGTGCACATGCTGCGGGAAAAAACGCGCGGAAACACAGCGGTTTACATTCCGCAGCATGTCAATTCTTTCTGCGGATTCCGCTGCGGTTTTACAACTGCTCCTATAGAAAACCGAAGTTGTAAAACCACAGTGAAATCCTCAGAAAAACCGCGGTAAATCCGCAATAAATCTGCATCAAAAACGTAGCGTTTTTGCCCTGCAGATTTATCAAATCAAAGACCAATATATGTGTGCACATAGCCTTATAGTGCGGCTGCTGCTTCCTTGATCATTATAGTTATAGAGCAACTACTGCTTCCTTGATCAGTATAATTATTGTGCAACTGTTGTTTCACTGATCAGTATAGTTATAGTGCATCTGCCGCCTTCTTCATCAGTATAGTTATAGTGCATCTGCCGCCTTCTTCATCAGTATAGTTATAGTGCAGCTGCTGCTTCATTGATCAGTATAGTTATAGTACATCTTATGATTCTATGATCAGTATAGTTATAGTGCAGCTGCTGCTACCTTGATCACTATAGTTATAGTACATCTTATGATTCTATGATCAGTATAGTTATAGTGCAGCTGCTGCTTCCTTGATCAGTATAGTTATAGTGCATCTTCTGCTTTCTTGATCAGTATAACTATAGTGCATCTGCTGCTTCATTGATCAGTTTACAGTAGTTACAGTACATCTGATGATTCCTTGATCAGTATAGTTATAGTGCATCTTCTGCTTCCTTGAACAATATAGTTATAGTTCAGCTGCTGCTTCGTTGATCAGTATACAGTAGTTATAGTACATCTGATGATTCCTTGATCAGTATAGTTATAGTGCAGCTGATGTTTCCTCTATCGATATAGTTATACTGCAGCCGCTATTTCTTTGATCAGTATAGTTATTATAGTGCATCTTCTGCTTCCTTGATCAGTATAGTTATAGTACATCTTATGATTCTATGATCAGTATAGTTATAGTGCAGCTGCTGCTTCCTTGATCAGTATAGTTATAGTGCACCTGCTGCTTCATTGATCAGTATACAGTAGTTATAGCACATCTGATGATTCCTTGATCAGTATAGTTATAGTGCAGCTGATGTTACCTCTATCAATATAGTTATACTGCAGCTGCTATTTCTTTGATCAGTATAGTTATAGAGCAGCTGCTGCTTCCTTGATCAGTATAGTTATAGTACATCTGATGATTCCTTGATCAGTACAGTTATAGAGCAGCTGCTATTTCTTTGATCGGTATAGTTATAGTGCATCTTCTGCTTCCTTGATCAGTATAGTTATAGAGCAGCTGCTGCTTCCTTGATCAGTATAGTTATAGTGCAGCTGCTGCTTCCTTGATCAGTACAGTTATAGAGCAGCTGCTGCTTCCTTGATCAGTATAGTTATAGAGCAGCTGCTGCTTCCTTGATCAGTATAGTTATAGAGCAGCTGCTGCTTCCTTGATCAGTATAGTTATAGAGCAGCTGCTGCTTCCTTGATCAGAATAGCTATTGTGCAGCTGTTGTTTCATTGATCAGTATGGTTATATTGCAGCTGTAATTCAAGCATGTCTTTTCGTTGCAATTACAGGTTTGGAGTACATGCAATTTGTGACGAATACATTTGCTTCAAATGGAATTTCTTGGAAAAAAATGGAAAGTTGGCGAATTGGAATTTTAAAAGATTTGCTAATCTCTAAAACTGATACATAGCTTATATTCTGGTCCAGTTTACAGTCAGTGTTTAGTGTTGGGTATTATCTACTTCAGCTTTGATAAAGATCGCTCTCGTGTCGTTCTTTGTCCCAGTGTGCACTATATTGCGGTCTAGGAGCGTATCGCGTTTTAATATGTCTCAATGAGTTTGAAGAATTTAACCGCAAGGAGCTGGAACAAAGAGTTTGTTTTCTCTTCATGCATTTACGTCTCACCAGGACGGAGTTCCGTGCACCCTGAAGTATCGGAGAGCTGTGTTTTTCTCATTTTCATCATCTAGTTCTTTGCTGATGAGTTGTGTAAAGCTCATTTTGGTTTGTTGATAGATATACAAAGCCGGATCTAAATTCATACATTGCTCGTGAGTCGTGACTGGTCTGAAAAAGACATTTTTTTTCTTGACAACTAGTGAACAACACTGGTTCTCATCTAATATATTGCTAATGAGAAATGTGCAATGCTTGAACTACAATACTAGACCCAACATTGCTTATGTTTGATCTGTAAAATAAATTGTGATTTACATACAATGCTGGGAATAATGTACAATATTGCTGACATTTTCCGAATCTATAATTTTTGGTGACTACACCAATACTAGGTCCAGCATTGTTCATGGTTTGTCTGAAAAAATCATGTGATTTTACTGACATTTACCCAACACTCTAGATGAGCAAATTGATTCAAGGCAAATTGAATTTGTTAGGAATTTCGTCTCAAATAGGTCAAAAATTCAAGAAAAATCTCAGATTTCTATTTTCAAATTTCCCTAAAAATTCAGGTTCTCCAGAACTCAAATCTGGCATCAAGCAAAATTGTATTGCCTGCTTGATTCATTCTGCTTGATTCTTTTTAAGGAGAAAAAATAAAAAAAGAGACTCACCACGGCCCTCATCTGTCCTGGTGTCACGCTATGACGGTCTTCTGAAAGGAAGGGGGGCCTCAAACTGTCCCTGGAACTGGGTCCCTAAAAATCCCTGTCCTGGGGTACTCTTCAAGGTAGAGAGGCCTGAGTCTCTGACGTTACCATGCTCTTGTTAATGTCCTAAGCTGTCCACTCACCCACCCCATGAGGCCTGGGATAGAAATGTAAGGTAAACAGGACGCAAAGACAAAACAGGGATAACAGAAAGCAGCAAATATACAAACACTCACCAAAGGTAAAGCGGTATATTAGGAAGGATAGGAATATACCAACCAAATGGGAAGAGGACAATGAGGAAAGCATACACCCAAAAACAGCACACAACAGACTCTAATTCAGCCCAGGATCTCCAAGGAGCTAGGAAGCAAAGCTTTTACTGGCAAGGCAGAGAAGGTCTGGCCAGGTTTTATAGGGAGAGGTAATGACCAGATCAGAAACAGATGAAATTGAGCGCTAAGTTTCTGACCAGCATAGAAAGGGTTGTTAACCTCTTCAGCACCAAAGGAAACCAAATCCGTTTAATATGGAACACAAACACACAGGCTGTGTGATTAATGATCTCCTAACCCCAGATCTTGCAGGAGGATGTGACCCACTCGTGACACCTGGCACCGAAGAACCTTACCCAGTTTTTTGCAGGGTCGCTTCCTTCCCTCTGGCTCTTCTTCCATCTTCACCCTTTGGCACCTACCGAGCGTAGAAGGAGCCGAAAAGCAAAAAAGACTCAACTCAAGAAAGTAGAGAAGACAAAAGTTGGAAGGAAGAAGTCAATCAGGGGAGTACAAGGAGGGAGCTGTGTGTCAGGAGGACAAGTCAGGGGAGAGGAGAGTATTATATTTTTTAATTTTTTAATTTTTCTGCTTATTATCCCGCAACACTTACAAAAATAATTTCTCAGCCAATTTCAAGTGAATTTCCTAGCCAAATTTAATCAGACTGACTCATCTCTACTAGCTGTAAATTAGTAAGCAAAAAGGCGTAAAAGCCATCTCACCGCAACAAGATGTACCCCAATCGGGACAATCCTATCCTCTAGTATGAAGACCTCACCTTGTGTCAGACGATCTCAATTTTTTTTTAGTTTTTAAATATTGAATAGCATCTGCGAAATTAGGAAACTGTAATATACATCACTACCTTGTTTTATAATGTACTATACCTTTGTAATATACTTTGTTACCTTTTTTGTAACGTTCTTTGTTGTATCCACCATTATTTTTATCTTGCTTCTTTCTCTCTCAAACACCATGCTGAAAGTGCTGTTTTAGCTACCTAATCCATACTCTTTTATAAGCTGCTTTGAATTGCTGCTCCAGCAAAATTTCATACTTAAATGCTTTTTACAATCATTCTCCTTGTATCATCTTCTCACAGTGACTGAAATGGAACGGTAGGTTTAATTCTGCGCTGTCGGTATGGAAGGATAGAAGAGGTGAACGGTATCCAGGAATATGGTTTATTTGTCAACACATTTCGAAGTTCCAAAGGTCTTGATTAGGACAAACCTCTGTTACACAGTGATTAATTGTAGTGTGTCCTGATGAAGAAGTTTGGAATTTCGAAACATGTTGACAAACCGCATTCCTAGATATCGTTCTTCTCTTCTATCCTTCCTTACATTAACCCTATCATTCCATTTCAGTTGTTTTCCAAGCCGTGGATCTGCAGCAGCCTTGAGCTTTATAGTGATTGTGGTTAGTACCATTGCCATTGGTCTCCCCATTGTTACTTGGATAAAACAATATTGTGCTTATTGTTATTCCAGTTTTTACACTTCATCTTCTCACAGTGCACACAGGCAAGGGGTTTTAAATAATGGCTGGGCACGGATTCTTGCCAGAGCAGCAGTTCAAAGCAGCTCATAAAAGAGAATAAACTAGGCAGCTAAAACAGCACTTTCAGCACGTTAACAAATTAATGGAGTATATTAAAAATGTAACTTTGCAAAGTCTGATTACTAAATAAAAGATGTTTAAACTAATTTGATGACACGTATTCAATGCTGGGTCCAAATTAATACTAGACCCGAACTTGTTTATTTTTGATATGTGAAATATACAGTTTACAGAGAAGTATACAATGCTGGGTTTAATATAATATAAATCATATAATAATATATTAATGCCATCAGTACATTGATCATAACAACATTTTGGGGGGGTTGAGAAAGTGTGGATTATTAACTATTTGGTAAAAGATGTGGGCCCTATTTTAAGTGGCGTAATGTGTGCCCTAAATAGACAGTAAACTTTAGCAAACTAAACCCTATAAACTTTGCTTATAGCATACAATGTCTAAAAATATGACTGTGTACCAGGTCGCAGGGGGCAACACCGATGACCCCAAACTTATCATTACGCAGAGAAAGTGCGAGCCCCAAGAAGGGGTGCGGCGCCCTCCGGAAAGCCTTAATGTATCGTAATAAAAGTGGCGCCCAGATTTGTAGGAATTATTAAACCTATAACTAAGACTGTCCGTGGAAAGGAAATGTGGGTCAGGGGCCACAGTGGGTTGCATTGGTTTGAAATTACATCCGTTGATTTATTCATTAATCTCCGGTAAACCAAGAAAATTCATTACCGCCGTTCGGCGGCAGCACCGGCCACGTCCTGTCCGATGTGTACGGACGTACGGGTTTTATTAAGATGGGAAGTGTCGTGTTATTTACGGCTTGTCTAATGCGATATTTTATTAATCCATTATTTGCCATATAATAGGTGGGGAAAAGAAGAGAGGGGGAGGGGCGCTGCATGCACCCTAGTGACATATTCGGGAAGAAAAACAAAACAAATGGATATTTTAATTTGTAGAATTTTGGGGAAAAAATGTCGTAGGTGAACAGTTTCTACCTTCCCACCAAAAAAAGCAGCTTCCATATGGTCCACCTTACCACACAGACTAATGATTTAATGATTCGTCATATCCTTAGTTCCCAAGGATGAGGGAATTTTGGGGGGGAATAGGGAGCATGTTATGATACTCCATAACAATTCAAAAGGGGTGACAAAAGGTGCCACCGGAGATATGGTGCCACTGGAGACAGAAGGGGCTTATGTTTGCTTTCGACTCCAAGCTCAAGTCTTGTGGGCCAATATTGAGATGGAAAGCTCGAATATGGGATTGCTCCTCAACACATAGAAGGCAAAGATATTGACTACTGCCAGGTACGATCAGGACACACTTGAGATGGACGACGACGAACTTGGAAGTTGTAAAGGATTTCAATCTTCTCATTTCGATGATGACTCAAGATGTGGCGACAACACCAGAAATCAAAAGAAGAATAGCTATCGGCAAGTCAACAATGAAGTCACTGGACAAGGTCTTAAAATCGAGGAACATTTCACTGGCGATGAAGACACGGCTCGTACATTGTCTGGTCTTCTCTGTGGTAACATACGGTTTGCAAAACCTGGATGATAGAGGAACGAGCAGTAGCGTAGCTACCGGGGGGGCAGAGAGTGCGGTGGTCCCGGGCCCGGCGCTGTGAGGGGGCCCACCCGGAGCTATGCTACTGTAACTGGATCGGCGCACACAGTTACATTCTGCGGCGGAGCAGGCAGAATGAATCTCCCTTCTCTGCCGCTATGAGGCGCTCCTTCTCTCATCATCCCAAGGTCAGTGTCGGCATCGACATCGCCGACACTGACGGCGGGCGCAATGACGTCACTGCCCGGCGCCCGCTGTCAGGAGATCAGCGGGAGCAGCGCAGGAACCAGGAAGAAGAGAGGTGAGTATTTATTTTTTTAATGGGTGCTGCTGCCTTATTTCAGGGTCTGCCTATGGGGGTGCTGCCTTATTACAGGGTCTGCCTATGGGGGGCTGCCTTATTACAGGGTCTGACTATGGGGGGCTGCCTTATTACAGGGTCTGACTATGGGGGGCTGCCTTATTACAGGGTCTGCCACCTTATTACAGGGTCTGCCTATGGGGGGCTGCCTTATTACAGGGTCTGACTATAGGGGTGCTGCCTTATTGCAGGGTCCGCCTATAGTGATGCTGCCTTATTGCGGGGTGCTGTCTCATTACATGGTCTGACTAAGGGGGTTCTGCCTTATTACAAGGTCTGACTATGGGGGTGCTGCCTTATTACAGGGTCTGACTATGGAGGTGCTGCCTTATTACAAGGTCTGACTATGGGGGTGCCTTATTACAGGGTCTGACTATGGAGGTGCTGCCTTATTACAAGATCTGACTATGGGGATCTGCCACCTTATTACAGGGTCTGACTATGGAGGTGCTGCCTTATTACAAGGTCTGACTATAGGGGTGCTGCCTTATTACAGGGTCTGACTATGGGGATCTGCCACCTTATTACAGGGTCTGACTATGGAGGTGCTGCCTTATTACAGGGTCTGACTATGGGGGTGCTGCCTTATTACAGGGTCTGACTATGGGGATCTGCCACCTTATTACAGGGTCTGACTATGGGGGCGGCCTCATTACAGAGTCTGCCGCCTTATTACAGGGTCTGCCTATACGGGGGTGCTGCCTTATTACAGGGCCTGCCTATATGGGGGTGCTGCCTTATTACAGGGCCTGCCTATATGGGGGTGCTGCCTTATTACAGGGTCTGTCTATGGGGGCTGCTGTATGCTATAGAGTCTGCCTATGGGGAGTGCATTATACTGTATTGTGAACTATTTGATGCATTATGCTACTGTATATGGAGGCTATCTAGGGGGCCATCATACCGTATGGAGATTACAGTGTGGGGATCATTATACATTGTTGGCGCCATCAAGCAGTTTGGGGGCTGCTAAGGAGTCAGTATACTGTGTGGGTGCATTATACTGTGTATAAGAGAGCATCATGCTGTGTATAGGGGAGTTGTACAGGGGGGCAGACTCGGGACTTTATTCGATGTAAAGTGGGCACTTATTGTTATTGGGGAACTCTGAACGACACAGAAGAAGAATCGATGCCTTTGACATGTGGTGCTGGAGAAGGATTCTACCAATACCACGGATGGCAAGAAGAAGAACAAATAAATCAAGCCAGACATGTCCCTCAAAGCAAGGATCATCAAGCTACGACTTGTCGACTTTGGACACATCATACAATGAGTGCAATCACTAGAGAAGGACATCATGGTTGGAAGAAGAGAAAGAACAAGATGGAGAGGAAGGCCAGCAACCTGATGGCTTGATACTATCAATGTGGTGGACCTATCTAGGCTTGCACAAGATCGATCTTCCTACAGAGCATTCATCCATCAAGTCACCATAGCTCGAGGTTGTTAGATAAATAATAAATCCTGGACAGGTTCTTGCTAAATGTCAGGGGCTTAGTTGAGGGACTATCAAAAAACATACTCAAGGTTCTTGGTGCCCGAGGTGGTGCCATCAAGCTCCTTGGCCATGGCCAAAGTACAGAGCTAGTGAATCGAGCTGACCCTGAACATCAGCTCTTCCAGGGGTATTAATAATGTAAATGATGTGTATAGACACCAGTCACATCTGGGCCCTTGCTCTCGTGGTTCCATTTTTTTCAGTCCACATAAGAAGATACCAGTTTTCGAACATGATGGTTACGAGGTTCAAGTAACAGTGGAGATGAGTACAACTAGGTACAAACCTCTCTTCCCAAAGGCCACGTTGCAGCCACATGTTCTGCTTCTGCCTGGATGCCCCAATCCCACATCACTGTATACCTAGGTAGGCTTCTATGAAGGTTGGGTGACCACCCCAATAACGTCGTTAAACCTGCCTTTATGGTTGTCAGGAACAAATATAAACCTCATCAAAAATTCAGAAAACTACAAACAGCATCTCCCACTCTGGAGGACCCAGCGTGTAATTCTTCATTTCACCTGCGGGGGTGCTGCAGGGAAATCGAACACTTACTGCTGGCCTCCATCACAAATGATGCTGATCACTGGGAGTTTCAGCAGTAGAAGTGGTAGTAATTAGCTTATTGTCAGTGGAAAGGAGAAAGCCTAAGCAGAGAACCCCTTTAATGATCTGTTTTTGCTCCGGCCTTTTGCTTTGGAGATACAACCGTGATGTGAGAGTTTTCCACAGATGCAGAGCTATTCCCGCTGCCTCCACTTTATAACGCGCCCGCTGGTACATTGTAATATTTGCACTAAGCAAACGCTGCCGTCTGCTCTCCCGGAGCGGTGTTTGGTAAACAGTGCCACTTTGGTTTGACTTAGTTCTCTTGATAAATTCAACCGCAGCGACGTCTCATTAGTCAGCAGACGCTTCTCGTAGGTTGGTGCGCCAGACAGCGATGGATGATCACCGACTGCTCCGCTCCCAATAGCCAAAGTACCGTCAGTTTATTATGTTTAGCGGGAGAACTGGGATAAATCACCAGTGGGAAAGGAATATACAAAGGGCGGAAACTAAGCTGGCAGAATTAACTGCATGGCTGCTATTAGGAACAGCGCTGTAATGAAGCTTCATCTGCTGAGGCTGCGGCTGTGCTGGGACGCGGAGGGTAGATGCTCATGAACAAGCAGGAGGTGATGAGGGATTTCAGCTGGTAGAATTGTGAATAGAATAACAGGTAGGTTAGCTTCAGAGCTGAAATCCTCACAAGTCCCACACTAATCAACAGATTCGTGAGTGCAGCTCTGGAGTATAATACAGGATGTAACTCAGGATCAGTAATGTAATGTATGTACACAGTGACTGCACCAGCAGAATAGTGAGTGCAGCTCTGGGGTATAATACAGGATGTAACTCAGGATCAGTAATGTAATGTATGTACACAGTGACTGCACCAGCAGAATAGTGAGTGCAGCTCTGGGGTATAATACAGGAGATAACTCAGGATCAGTAATGTAATGTATGTACACAGTGACAGCACCAGCAGAATAGTGAGTGCAGCTCTGGAGTACAATACAGGATGTAACTCCGGATCAGTAATGTAATGTATGTACACAGTGACTGCACCAGCAGAATAGTGAGCACAGCTCTGGGGTATAATACAGGATGTAACTCAGGATCAGTAATGTAATGTATGTACACAGTGACTGCACCAGCAGAATAGTGAGTGCAGCTCTGGAGTATAATATGGGATGTAACTCAGGATCAGTAATGTAATGTATGTACACAGTGACTGCACCAGCAGAATAGTGAGTGCAGCTCAGGAGTATAATATAGGATGTAACTCAGGATCAGTAATGTAATGTATGTACACAGTGACTGCACCAGCAGAATAGTGAGTGCAGCTCTGGGGTATAATACAGGATATAACTCAGGATCAGTAATGTAATGTATGTACACAGTGACTGCACCAGCAGAATAGTGAGTGCAGCTCTGGAGTATAATACAGGATGTAACTCAGGATCAGTAATGTAATGTATGTACACAGTGACTGCACCAGCAAAATAGTGAGTGCAGCTCTGGGGTATAATACAGGAGGTAACTCAGGATCAGTAATGTAATGTATGTACACAGTGACTGCACCAGCAGAATAGTGAGTGCAGCTCAGGAGTATAATATAGGATGTAACTCAGGATCAGTAATGTAATGTATGTACACAGTGACTGCACCAGCAGAATAGTGAGTGCAGCTCTGGGGTATAATACAGGAGGTAACTCAGGATCAGTAATGTAATGTATGTACACAGTGACTGCACCAGCAGAATAGTGAGTGCAGCTCAGGAGTATAATATAGGATGTAACTCAGGATCAGTAATGTAATGTATGTACACAGTGACTGCACCAGCAGAATAGTGAGTGCAGCTCTGGGGTATAATACAGGAGGTAACTCAGGATCAGTAATGTAATGTATGTACACAGTGACTGCACCAGCAGAATAGTGAGTGCAGCTCAGGAGTATAATATATGATGTAACTCAGGATCAGTAATGTAATGTATGTACACAGTGACTGCACCAGCAGAATAGTGAGTGCAGCTCTAGAGTATAATACAGGATGTAACTCAGGATCAGTAATGTAATGTATGTACACAGTGACTGCACCAGCAGAATAGTGAGTGCAGCTCTGGAGGATAATACAGGATGTAACTCAGGATCAGTAATGTAATGTATGTACACAGTGACTGCACCAGCAGAATCGTGAGTGCAGCTCTGGGGTATAATACAGGATGTAACTCAGGATCAGAAATGTAATGTATGTACACAGTGACTGCACCAGCAGAATAGTGAGTGCAGCTCTGGGGTATAATACAGGATGTAACTCAGGATCAGTAATGTAATGTATGTACACAATGACTGCACCAGCAGAATAGTGAGTGCAGCTCAGGAGTATAATACAGGATGTAACTCAGGATCAGTAATGTAATGTATGTACACAGTGACTGCACCAGCAAAATAGTGAGTGCAGCTCAGGAGTATAATACAGGATGTAACTTATGCCCTTTATCGAGGTAACTGGAAACAATTGATATTTATAACAACACTTCTTATTGTACCCTTACCCCTCTATAACAAATAGAGTCGGTGTTGTCAGCTTCCTTTTTACTCTTCCTTGCGCCTTATACAGATACCGGCACCCTTGCAGTAATATAGAAACCTTTCCGCACCTTTATGTTCGTGCTCAGTGTTGTTCCATGTTCTGCATCTACTGAGAAAGCTTGAAAAAGGTGACGCCAGAAGGAGACGAGAGATTTTTCATATTTTATATATAAAACATCTTTTGCCTCCTGCCTAGAGTGTTGTATATACAAGTGGGGGGACAGCGGGACCGCGGACTCGAGCGGGAGGATAAAGTGCAAGAACTAGTGGTATTAATATACTGTTTTCGATACCGGACCGGCGGTGGAGCACTGGGTCTGTTTATGTTTCTTTGTCATGGACTGTCCGTAATGTGACTAGTCATGGAACATTAACATCACCCCCCCTCCCTTTCCTCAGACCCCCTAATAGCAGGAATCCCAGTAAGGGGCTCGTTCATCATTAACTCCATATGCCCTGAAGTGGACAGTCCCTTTAATGGTCCGGCTGTTTTTCCCATTTATCATGTGTTGTGTCCATGTCGGAGGCAGCGCGGTGATCTCAGGGTGATCTTCTTGTCCTCCTCCTTCCTAAGCCCCCAGCCATGTTCTAGAACTGTCATCTTTTCCTCCTCCGGTCGTGTCCCGTATTCACTTAATTGTTCTGTATCACACCGTTACAAACAAGATGTCTTTCTGACTGGTTACTCTGTGCCAAGGTGATCCTAGAGGGCCAGGTCCGCGGAGATTCCAGTAATTGAACCGCTTCCAGCTATGATAAATGATCGCGCTAAATTTCAAAAAGTTTATTTTTATGTTCTACAGCATCGGATATAACGACTAAATGCAATAATATTGTTGTGGAGGTCCATGGGCTGGAAAACGATGATCCAAGACCGCAGCTGAAAATTCAGTATGGGCCAAAAATAATCCAGGATATAACTCAATAGATGGTAGTTTGGTGGTGATGCCCCATCGTAGACCATACGAATTCGAAGAGCCTGCAGGGCATGGCAAGGGTTTTCGCAAACCCATGCCTTTTTCACTGACTACAACCAATTTTTCACACCCAAATTTTAGGACTGTTCATCAGAGCTCCATCTAAGGATGGAGAATCCTGGTGTCATGCTACAAAGCTCCTAAAAGTGCTGCTTACTTGGGAGCTAAGTTTTGCCAACTTCTCCAAGAGTCCAGGTGGTTTCACCTTTGTCTGGGAGCCCTACATACAATTCAAAAAAGTACAATAAAGATGTGGTAAAATGAGTCTATCAGGGAGGAAAAGATGTTGGACATTCTGCCCCATGGGGCTTTGCAGTTGGTGCATTGTCAGACAGGAACATCTATTCTCAAACCGCAAGGAACACCTGGAGATGTGAATCCACTAAGCCTCAGATCTCGGTGGTCGCATGGACCTCGGGCGTTGGTGCCGCTTCCTAGAGGATACAAGGAACCGTGAGAACTCTGGACAATCTGGAATCTCAGGAGCAGTAGGACATATCAAGTTGAACCCAACAAGGATGGAAGCAAGTTAACGCACAAGAAGCACAGAAGGTGGAGCACACCAAACATGGAACTATAGAGTCTCAATCCTAAGATACAGGTATGAGTCTTAGTGGGCCTTAGGATATGATGTCATTGAACCACGCCGGACAACTTTCAAAACCCGACGTGGAGCAAAACAGGGGGCAGTGGAATGCACGGGAAGAATATCCATGACAGGTGTGCAACCTTTTGCACTTATCCACATGAAATACTCTTCATGCCTTAGATGTTTCACATGAGGTCTATATACACAGGTGCTTCTTATAAAATCAGAATATCATCTAAAAGTTACTTTACTTCAGTTCTTCAATCCAAAAAGTGAAACTCCTATATTATATAGAGTCATTTTTTTTTATAGAGTCGTGTTTATTTCTGTTAATGTTGATGATTATGGCTTACAGCCAATGAAAACCCAAAAGACATTATCTCAGTAACTTAGAGTAATTAAGAAAAAACACCTGCAAAGGCTTCCTAAGCATTTATAAAGGTCCCTTAGTCTGTTTCAGTAGCTCCACAATCATGGGGAAGACTCCTGACATCACATATGTCCAGAAGGCAGTCATTGATTGACACTCCACAAGGAGAGGAAGCCACAAAAGTTCATTGCTTAAGGAGCCGGCTGTTCACACAGTGCTGTATCCAAGCATATTAATGGAAAGTAGAGTGGAAGGAAAGAGTGTGGTAGAAAAAGGCTCACAAGCAACCGGGATAACCGCAGCCTGGAAAGGATTGTTAAGAAAAGGCCATTGGGGGAGATTTACAAGGAGTGGACTGCTGCTGGAGTCATTGCTTCAAGAGCCACCACACAGACATATTCATCAACATTATCAGAAATGTGAAATAGATCACTCTGTAATGACTATATAATATATGAGATTCACTTTTTGTATCGAAGAGCTGAAATAAATTAACTTTTTGATGATTTTCTAATTTTGTGAGACGCACCTGTTGCTCTGATACAGAGCTTCAAATCTTCATAAAATAATAAAATAATAATAATAAAAAAAAATAATATAATAATAATAAAAAATAATAAAATTCTTTCTAACTGCATTCGCCACTAGAGGGAGCAATGGCGCTTAAGGAATACTGATTTACAATTGGTTTTAATGTATAAACTGTATGCAGTCAACTCTCTGCTCCCCCTAGTGGTGACTACCAGCAACAAAAATAGTCTATGGGAATTTGAAAAGAAACAGACCTTCGACTGATTAATACTAACTTTAATTCGAATGTAAATAATTAAATCACTAATGAAAAACTGTGATAAAAAGGAAGAGAAAAATAAATAGTTATGGGCATAAATTTCATTAATTAAAAAAAAAAAAAAAGAAAAACTGGAACATTTTCCATTTTTTCATTAACAGCTTTGAGCCTCCCGTAGACGATGGGCAGAACACAGTCTCCATTTGGCGCTGCCCGGCTCTAATATTCCAGTCAGGTTGGCAATTCAATCGCAATATATTTCTGGCCGACGAGAATTCCTTAATTTCATTTCTGCTTATTAAAGCAATAAGAGTGTCCAAATTTGGCTCCGCGGACTCGTTCCTCTAAATCGATTTCCTGCTTGTTTTTAAATGTATTTTAGCACATTTTATGGTTTTTATTGATTTTTTTTTTTCTTTTGGGCTTCGTGGTATTTAATGAAATGATATACGGTTCTAAGGAAAGAAAGGACTTTTAAGTAGCTCCAGTGCTTGAAGTTCCCTAACAAATGGCCGGAAAAAGAGTTAAATAGAATTTTCTGGAGTGTTTTCCAAAGAGACTGAGATCATTTACTCAAAAAACTACAACCCCCAACATATTCTCCTAATTTATTAGCCATAATTCTAAGTTTAAAGGCGGTTATTCAGATTGGACAATTTTTATTAACACCTAATGATAGCGTCGATGACTTTGAGTTTTAAAGGCTCTGGAATTTTTGATATGTACTTGTAGTGTCAGGCGTGAATAAGCTGCCGTGTGTGGACATGAGGAGTAACAATATTTTTGTCCGTTATATGACTTGTACCCGGTATTTATCACCAGTTTTTCCCTCTGTAGCCTCGAATTTTCAGCTCTCTCTGAGCTAGTGGGGAGAGACTACCTTCAATGATGTCTCCCATACAACATAAACACAGACATGAGGGATTCCAGACCTTTTTTCTCTATGTGGCAGATGGAAGACATATTACAGCAGTACTAAGCAGTGTAGACATGAATCCAGCTCTCGGGTGAGATCATACACTTACTAGAAAGCCACAGCACTTGTGGCATTTTACAGCAATGCAGCATTGAATCCAGTTCTAGGGTGACAGAAAATACTAAAAAGTTGCACAACACACAGCAATATTGAAAACAGCTGTGAGGTGTGATAAAACACTTAGTACAAAGCAACAATATGGCAGACATTTACAGCAGTATTTAGCAAATTTGGAGGACAATAAACTAACCAATGTAACTGTGAATCCAGCTTTGGTGTAAGAGAAATCACTTGTTAGAAAGGTACAGTATTTATGACATTCTATTGCAGTTCTAGGGTGAGATGAAACTCTAAAAAGTTGCAGTATGGAAGGCATAACATAGCAGCATTGAGCAGTGTAACTATGAATCCAGCTCTGGGGTAAGATAATACACTCATTAGAAAGCTGAATCCAGTTCTAGCATGACATAAAACACTTAAAAATTGCAGAATGGAGGGTATTATACAGTAATACTATGCAGCGTAGATTTAAATTTAGATCTGGGATTAAATAAAAGACTTAATATTAAGCTAGAATGTGGAGTACATCTTACAGTGGTACTAAGCAGTGTAGCTTTGAATCCAGATTTGTGTGAGATTAAAAAAAACACTCCCTGGAAATACACACCATTGGTCTATGCTTTTTTTTCCCTTTAATCTACTTTTGACTCTACTCCTCTCTTCTCATCTCCATTGACTTAAACAGGCATCCCTTAACAATCAGATTGCAGACCGCTGTAATCTAATCCCATCAACAGGCAGCTGTAATCTGATCCCAACTGCAGGCAACTGTAATTTGATCCCTTCAACAGGCAGTTGTAATCTGATCCCTTAGCGATCAGATTACAGCAATCAGATTACAGACAACTACATTCTGATCCCTTCAGCAGACAGCTGTAATGTGATCCCTTCAACAGGCAACTGTAATCTGATCCCTTAGCGATTAGGGTACAGACAACTGTAATCTGATCCCTTCAACAGGCAGCTGTAATCTGATCGCATCAACAGGCAGATCTAATCTGATCCCTTAGCGATCAAAGTACAGACAACTGTAATCTGATCCCTTCAAAAGACAGCTGTAATATGATCCCTTCAACAGGCAACTGTAATCTGATCCCTTAGTGATTAGAGTACAGACAACTGTAATGTGATCCCTTCAACAGACAGCTGCAATCTGATCCCTTCAACAGGCAACTGTAATCTGATCCCTTCAACAGCTGTAATCTGATCCCTTCAACAGCTGTAATCTGATCCCTTCAACAACTGTAATCTGATCCCTTCAACAGACAGCGATCCCTTCAATAGGCGACTGTAATCTGATCCCTTGGCAATTAGAGTACAGACAACTGTAATCTGATCCCTTCAACAGACAGCTGCAATCTGATCCCTTCAACAGGCAACTGTAATCTGATCCCTTCAACAGGCAGCTGTAATCTAATCCCTTCAACAGACAGCTGTAATCTGATCCCTTCAACAGGCAACTGTAATCTGATCCCTTCAACAGCTGTAATCTGATCCCTTCAACAGCTGTAATCTGATCCCTTCAACAGACAGATGTAATCTGATCCCTTCAACAGGCAGCTGTAATCTGATCCCATAGGGATGAGAATACAGACAACTGTAATCTGATCCCTTCAACAGGCAGCTGTAATCTGATACCTCAGTGACCTGACTGTCCCTTTTATTTTATCCAAGCTGTTTTTCGAAGTGGAAAGGGAGAAATTAAGAAAAAAAATATGTGGGGGCATTTTGGGGGGAGATATTAGATGTAAGAAAAAACCCTTTTAATAGTGTGTTCTGGGTCATGAAAACCCCCATAAACTATGATCCCACCAAACAACACCGCCTATCTCAGCTTTGCAGATTTATGCTTTCAAGACACCTTTGGGGTCATATTTTGGAGGATTTACCGATCTCACGTGTATGGCGATGGCCGACCCCGACCTTGGGACGTGGGGTGAAACTGCAATATGGAAATTATTTGAAACTTTTTTGGCACCCCTCCCCTTAATCCTTTCCTTTTCTTCAGAAATGAGTTCGATAAATATGCCTCCTCTATAGGTTCCATCCCCCTCACATTGTGGGTGTGAAAACTTTTGCAACTCATGACATTTACGTCTACATCTCTCTTTTTAAGTTATTTCGGCTTCGAAAATAATGATATCGTATTGTTATGCAAATGTAAAATTTTTTTTTCTATTATTTTAACCCAGATTCATCCTCTCAATATCAGACGTGCGAGAAACGCCCCCCTGGGATTGTAATATTCGCTATTTACCGTGGTTACTGAAGGGTTGGTACACGGAGAGGTGCGGAGGGGGCGCTGGGATCTCCAGGACTGTGGGGGATTTATAATGAGCACAATCATTATAAGGGAAAAAAAACGAAAGCCTGTGGATTGCGGTAATGGGATAGACGGGACGGCTGCGGTAATGGGATAGACGGGACGGCTGCGGTAATGGGATAGACGGGACGGCTGCGGTAATGGGATAGATGGGACGGCTGCGGTAATGGGATAGACGGGACGGCTGCGGTAATGGGGTAGACGGGACGGCTGCGGTAATGGGATAGACGGGACGGCTGCGGTAATGGGATAGACGGGACGGCTGCGGTAATGGGGTAGACGGGACGGCTGCGGTAATGGGATAGACGGGACGGCTGCGGTAATGGGATAGACGGGACGGCTTCAGCCCAGGCGATTGTGCTCGGATGAGACAGCGGAATTAAAGAGGAGTCCTGCATAATGTTACTGTCTGCAAAACAAAAGCCGGAGATAAACCCTCCGACTTTAACGTATTATCGCCGGCAGGCTTAGAACGCCGGCGATAATAGGACAGGACAGGGCAGTAGTCAAGGGCCGTCGCCCATAAACCCAACTGCACCATTATCAAATGCAGCGATAAGAAGACAATCGGGGCACGGAGCGTGATCTTAATCACTTCTGTCTAGTACTTTTTTTATTATTATTATTATTTTAATCCATTTTTAGTACCCAGAATCCTCCACTCCTGTGGTTTTACATTCGCCTTTTAACGGGGTAAAGTGGAGCCATCGGTGTCTTGTCCCGTCCGTAGACTGTGGATTAGGAAATAAGAATGATTTTACAAGAAGGTTTCCATATTTTATTCTGTAGCCTTGTTCAGGTCTACAATTTTGTCCCCGATGTCCTTAGACAGCTCTTTGGTCTTGGCCATGGTGGAGAGGGTGGAGTGTGATTAAGTGCGTGGACTTAATTTTTATTAGGTACACTACAAAGAGAAGTATATTGTGGAAAAGTGAGAAACGAGATCAAAGCACAAAAGAGAGCCAGTAGGAGTCGTGCCACGAGAACGGCAACATCCTACTGAGGCGCGTAGCCGGTGACCGGAACACCGAGGGAGTAACTGACTCCAATAACTGTCTTTGATACAGGTAACGAGGTCAAACAGGAGCAATTAATCCAGGTAATGAGCACAGAGTACAGGTCTGTGAGAGACAGAATTCTTGTTGGTTGGTCGGTGATCAAATACTTATTTCATGCAATTAAAATGCAAATTAATTATGTAAAAATCCTACAATGTGATTTTCTGGATTTCTTTTTTTAGGATGAAGTGTACCTACGATAAAAATTACAGACCTCTCCATTCTTTGTAGGAGGGAAAACGTGCAAAATCAGCAGTGGATCAAACACATATATATTTAAAAAATATTTAAAAAGGTCAAATATTTACAAACATTTTTCAAAACTAAAAATGAGCAAAAAAAGAGTAAGAATAAAAATAAAAGAAACAATTTACATAGCTGTGTCCGTAAGATAAAGTATCTATGAAAAATAAATAAAATAATTCCTTACTGGTTAAAGAGGTTCACTTAAAGGAACAAAAGGGCCATCACAAGATATTTTCAGGATTTCGAAATTAATTGTTAACGAATGTGGAAATGATCTCATCATATATCGGACGTTTAGCTGCTTTCACCTCCATCACGGACTCCAGGCATTACAATGGGTAGATTCCTATAGGGGATGACCTTATTCTATTCTCTGCTATGACAAAGATTGGAGGTTTCAATTAGAAGACTTTATTCTGTAACATCTGTATGACTTTAAGGGTTGGTTCATGAAGTAAAACCCTTTTAATGTGGCCTAACAGGGTATACAGATATCATAGAGGGTGTCCCCATTAGGTTATGGACACTTTATAGTGCCCTCCTTTAGTAGATACATGAACTCATGAATGGCCAATCTTTCCTTTATAAATGGGATAAAATACGGTCAGCATACCTACTCACTGTTGGTTTCCACATGCATCTTTTTATTTCACCTATAAGAAATAAAAATGGAGTAACACCAGGAAAAAAGTAATGAACAGATTCTTGGTATGACTAGATTATAAAGGTGGTGTCAGAAGAAAGCGGTCTTTGTAGAGTTAATAGGAATTTTTTTTTAACTTTTTTTTTGGGGCTCTAGTTCATTAATTAAAACAACGTGACAGTGAATCATTTATTTTTTCTCTTTTAATGCCGAAACCCTCGCTCCTGACTCGGCACTCTCATTTGCGCCCCATCGTTTCTCTTAAAATAGATCAATACGGATACTTTGCAAATTGAATGCTCCTTCTCATTTCGAGGGGGTGACTGTGTCAGGATCCCGTCTATTGTTCATCTGTAACTGGGAATAAAAATCAATTAACCGCCTGCATTAAGCGCCATTCCATCCTAATTCCAGCTTGACTATCAGCAAACGAGACGACTGCCAAGCCGGGGTCCGTATAATGAGAACTAACAGCAGCTGGTTACGAACACAAGCTAGAAACAGACCCCGGGTCATAGTGGGATATTTATAACATTCGCGTCTCCTTTGGGGTCTGGCTATAACCTCTACACCCCCTACAACTTTAGTAAGCCCCTTATTACACAGATCTTCAGTTAAAAACGGCACTACCTGTGATGGTGGGATATGTTATGTGGCTATAATTTTGTGTATATTTATATTTTACTGATTTTCATAGTGTTCTCTTATTGCCCTCTATCATTCCGTGTATTCCCCATATTGTCTAGAGTGTCAATTACCTTCCAAAAGGCTGATCATTGAATTAGCTCACTTACTGTCTGCAGCCTGACTGTATCTATGCCTCTTGATGAACCCCCTGTAGTGCCTTAATCCCTGAGGCACCTTTATCAGGTCTGGGAGGCCTGAAAACTGCCCCAACCTGTCTGGCTACCCCTGGACATAAAGGTACCGTCACACTAAGCGACGCTGCAGCGATACCGACAACGATCCAGATCGCTGCAGCGTCGCTGTTTGGTCGCTGGAGAGCTGTCACACAGACAGCTCTCCAGCGACCAACGATGCCGGTACCCAGGGTAAACATCGGGTAACTAAGCGCAGGGCCGCGCTTAGTAACCCGATGTTTACCCTGGTTACCATCCTAAAAGTAAAAAAAAACAAACACTACATACTTACCTACAGCCGTCTGTCCTCCAGCGCTGTGCTCTGCACTCCTCCTGTACTGGCTGTGAGCACAGTGGCCGGAAAGCAGAGCGGTGACGTCACCGCTCTGCTTTCCGGCTGACCGACGCTCACAGCCAGTGCAGGAGGAGTGCAGAGCACAGCGCTGAAGGACAGACGGCTGTAGGTAAGTATGTAGTGTTTGTTTTTTTTAACTTTTAGGATGGTAACCAGGGTAAACATCGGGTTACTAAGCGCGGCCCTGCGCTTAGTTACCCGATGTTTACCCTGGTTACCAGTGAAGACATCGCTGAATCGGTGTCACACACACCGATTCAGCGATGTCTGCGGGGAGTCCAGCGACCAAATAAAGTTCTGGACTTTCTTCCCCGACCAGCGACAGCACAGCAGGGGCCTGATCGCTGCTGCCTGTCACACTGGACGATATCGCTAGCGAGGACGCTGCAACGTCACGGATCGCTAGCGATATCGTCTAGTGTGACGGTACCTTAAGGATGGGCCTGGGGAGGACAGGAGCTGAAAGTCAGATCCCGTGTGGTGAGGATGGTGTGAACACAGCACGTCAGAGAGAAAGGGAATCATATGGACCATTTTTATCCTCTGTCTGCTGGATTATTGGACTCTCATCTCCTTGGACCTTTATCCTATTACTGAACTGCATTCGTGTTCTGGACTATTGTATCCTCAGTGTGGTGGATTGTTTATGGACCTTTTAGTTTTGCCTATAATAAAGGTCTTGGGATTGTTCACACTTCCCTCGCTCTGTTGATTGTGTGGTATCGGAGAAGGACCCCGTGACACTACCTTTTAAAGAATTCCCAACATGTGGAACAAGGCCGTAACCATTTCACTCACATCAGTGGGGTTGTATACAAACAGTAGGACAAAATAGATGAAGGAAGTTCTGTGTAAGGATACAGGACCTTCAGGACCTGTTACGGGCAACACATTTCTGATTAATGATAATGGAGAAGTAAGACATTCTCAGGATAGAACTTGCAACACAGAAGAATGGAGCAGGGCTAATGTATCGGGAGAATGAAACTCCATTTTGTGGATAAAGGACAGAAACTGTAGGGCCTGCAATGGGCATTTCACTTCTGATGAATTATTACTGACTAATGTAGCATTAAACACATCATGGGAGAGGAACGAATAACCTACTCAGGTTAATGATGCAACTATTTTTATTCTTTACGTCCATGGTCTTACAACATTTCCAGGTAGATGGTCACAATGCAATTTTCCCAGTCCACAAGATCCCATCCACTGCCCTCATACCAGGTGATACCCACTGTCTTACAACTTTTACTTGGCCTACAGCTTTTGTATCTCCTGCCAGGATAGTCTGCCCATGCTCCTCCAGATGATGGATATCACGACCATAGCACGTGTATCTCACTCCAGCCAGCAAGAAAGCCTCCATTTTCTTGTCAGTGTCCTAAATACTCCAAGTCGCCCCTCCGGACTTAAGACCTGCCTTCGGGAAATACTCTATCTTAAGCTAACTGTGCATTGGTGGAGGTATTTTAATCAGGCCAAGCCCCATCACCTAGGACTGCATGTGAGAGCTCCCGTGGTGATGGGTCCATTGGGTCTTCTAGCCCCAGCCACACAATGGGACTAGTGACTGGGAGAACAATGTCTTGATTGAGGTCCCCCGAGACCTTGATGAGAGTAATGGAATGATTGCTTTACCTGATTACCAGTCTTGTTTCTGGACTTATGTATGCATAAGATTGAGCCCTCATACCTTCCTCTGCTTTCTGTCACTGAATGGAAACATTGGTTCCGGAGGCTGAACGTTTTCCAGGAGAGATTTTTACACCTTAAATTGACATGCAAGAAAATTTCTAATAAAATACAACAATAAGACGTGACCGGGCTCTGTTCTGGAAAAAGTCT
Source organism: Ranitomeya imitator (assembly GCF_032444005.1). Classification (NCBI taxonomy): domain Eukaryota; kingdom Metazoa; phylum Chordata; class Amphibia; order Anura; family Dendrobatidae; genus Ranitomeya; species Ranitomeya imitator. The sequence goes on along the minus strand of NC_091285.1, from coordinate 17,646,306 downwards.
GTATCCCCGGACTCTGCTCTATGTCCATTGGTAGAGCTGTGGACTCTTGCTCTATGTCCATTGGTAGAGCCATAGACTCCACTCTACGTCCATTGGTAGAGCCGTGGACTCTGCGCTACGTCCATTGATAGAGCTGTGGACTCCGTTCTACATCCATTGGTAGAGCTGTGGACTCTTGCTCTATGTCCATTGGTAGAGCCGTGGACTCCGCTCTACGTCCATTGTGGAAACAGGAACACATGGGCTACTTGCACAGTGAACAAGTCTGTATGATCATGTTCACACACCACCAAGAAACCTGAAGACACAAAAGAGAATAGTAAAACCAAAAACACTCAGTTTGAAAAAATGTTGCAGTAATCCGCAAGTGCTAGTAAAAGATGTAAAAAACAGGGTATTTGGTTGATACGTTTTTTGCAAAAAATGTATACTAAGCTGCTCTACCAATCTTCACGGTATACCCTTATCAGAGCAGTCCTAACTAATGTATGCAATCCCTATCTGATGTATTTAAAAACCTGATCATCTGTATATAACCTGTGTGAACAGGGTTCAGAGAGGAAAAATCCATGTGTGCATACAGGGTAGAACAGCTTTTGTGCAGATAGCCCAAGAGGAGTGGTGGAACTCCCCAGTCTTGTAGACACAAGAGAACAATTATGGAAACAGGAACACATGGGCTACTTGCACAGTGAACAAGTCTGTATGATCATGTTCACACACCACCAAGAAACCTGAAGACACAAAAGAGAATAGTAAAACCAAAAACACTCAGTTTGAAAAAATGTTGCAGTAATCCGCAAGTGCTAGTAAAAGATGTAAAAAACAGGGTATTTGGTTGATACGTTTTTTGCAAAAAATGTATACTAAGCTGCTCTACCAATCTTCACGGTATACCCTTATCAGAGCAGTCCTAACTAATGTATGCAATCCCTATCTGATGTATTTAAAAACCTGATCATCTGTATATAACCTGTGTGAACAGGGTTCAGAGAGGAAAAATCCATGTGTGCATACAGGGTAGAACAGCTTTTGTGCAGATAGCCCAAGAGGAGTGGTGGAACTCCCCAGTCTTGTAGACACAAGAGAACAATTATGGAAACAGGAACACATGTGTCTTCAGGTTTCTTGGTGGTGTGTGAACATGATCATACAGACTTGTTCACTGTGCAAGTAGCCCATGTGTTCCTGTTTCCATAATTGTTCTCTTGTGTCTACAAGACTGGGGAGTTCCACCACTCCTCTTGGGCTATCTGCACAAAAGCTGTTCTACCCTGTATGCACACATGGATTTTTCCTCTCTGAACCCTGTTCACACAGGTTATATACAGATGATCAGGTTTTTAAATACATCAGATAGGGATTGCATACATTAGTTAGGACTGCTCTGATAAGGGTATACCGTGAAGATTGGTAGAGCAGCTTAGTATACATTTTTTGCAAAAAACGTATCAACCAAATACCCTGTTTTTTACATCTTTTACTAGCACTTGCGGATTACTGCAACATTTTTTCAAACTGAGTGTTTTTGGTTTTACTATTCTCTTTTGTGTCTCTACGTCCATTGGTAGAGCCGTGGACTCTGCTCTACATCCATTGGTAGAGCCGTGGACTCTGCCCTACATCCATTGGTAGAGCCGCGGACTCCAATCTATGTCCATTGGTAGAGCCGCGGACTCCGCTCTATGTCCATTGGTAGAGCTGTGGACTCTTGCTCTATGTCCATTGGTAGAGCCATGGACTCTGCTCTACATCCATTGGTAGAGCCGTGGACTCTGCTCTATGTCCATTGGTAGAGCTGTGGACTCTTGCTCTATGTCCATTGGTAGAACCATAGACTCCACTCTACGTCCATTGGTAGAGCCGTGGACTCTGCGCTACATCCATTGGTAGAGCTGTGGACTCCGTTCTACATCCATTGGTAGAGCTGTGGACTCTTGCTCTATGTCCATTGGTAAAGCCGTGGACTCCGCTCTACGTCCATTGGTAGAGCCGCGGACTCCGCTCTATGTCCATTGGTAGAGCTGCGGACTCTGCTCTATGTCCATTGGTAGAGCTGTGGACTCTTGCTCTATGTCCATTAGTAGAGCCATGGACTCTGCTCTACGTCCATTGGTAGAGCCGTGGATTCTGCTCTACGTCCATTGGTAGAGCTGTGGACTCTGCTCTACGTCCATTGGTAGAGCCGTGGACTCCGCCCTACGTCCATTGGTAGAGCCGCGGACTCCGCTCTATGTCCATTGGTAGAGCTGTGGACTCTTGCTCTATGTCCATTGGTAGAGCCATGGACTCTGCTCTACATCCATTGGTAGAGCCGTGGACTCTGCTCTATGTCCATTGGTAGAGCTGTGGACTCTTGCTCTATGTCCATTGGTAGAACCATAGACTCCACTCTACGTCCATTGGTAGAGCCGTGGACTCTGCGCTACATCCATTGGTAGAGCTGTGGACTCCGTTCTACATCCATTGGTAGAGCTGTGGACTCTTGCTCTATGTCCATTGGTAAAGCCGTGGACTCCGCTCTACGTCCATTGGTAGAGCCGCGGACTCCGCTCTATGTCCATTGGTAGAGCTGTGGACTCTTGCTCTATGTCCATTAGTAGAGCCATGGACTCTGCTCTACGTCCATTGGTAGAGCCGTGGATTCTGCTCTACGTCCATTGGTAGAGCTGTGGACTCTGCTCTACGTCCATTGGTAGAGCCGTGGACTCCGCCCTACGTCCATTGGTAGAGCCGCGGACTCCAATCTATGTCCATTGGTAGAGCTGCGGACTCCAATCTATGTCCATTGGTAGACCCGTGGACTCTTGCTCTATGTCCATTGGTAGAGCTGTGGACTCCGCTCTACGTCCATTGGTAGAGCCATGGACTCTGCTCTACGTCCATTGGTAGAGCCGTGGACTCCGTCCTACGTCCATTGGTAGAGCCGCGGACTCCAATCTATGTCCATTGGTAGAGCCGAGGACTCCAATCTATGTCCATTGGTAGACCCATGGACTCCGCTCAATGTCCATTGGTAGAGCAGTGGACTTTGCTCTATGTCCATTGGTAGAGCCGTGGACTCCAATCTATGTCTAAAGGTAGACCCATGGACTCTTGCTCTATGTCCATTGGTAGAGCCGTGGACTCCACTCTACGTCCATTGGTAGAGCCGTGGACTCCGCCCTATGTCCATTGGTAGAGCCGCGGACTCCAATCTATGTCCATTGGTAGACCCGTGGACTCCGCTCTATGTCCATTGGTAGAGCCATGGACTCTGCTCTACATCCATTGGTAGAGGCGCGGACTCCAATCTATGTCCATTAGTAGAGCCGCAGACTCCGCTCTATGTCCTTTGGTAGAGCCATGGACTCTGCTCTATGTCCATTGGTAGAGCCGTGGACTCCGCTCTGCGTCCATTAGTAGAGCCGCGGACTCTGCTCTACGTCCATTGGTAGAGCCGTGGACTCTGTTCTATGTCCATCCATTGGTAGAGCTGTGGACTCTGCTCTACGTCCATTCGTAGAGCCGTGGACTCTGCTCTGCGTCCATTAGTAGAGCCGTGGACTTTGCTCTACATCCATTGGTAGAGCCATGGACTCTGCTCTACATCCATTGGTAGAGCCGTGGACTCCGCTCTACGTCCATTGGTAGAGCCATGGACTCTGCTCTACGTCCATTGGTAGAGCCGTGGACTCCACTCTATGTCCATTGGTAGAGCCGTGGACTCTGCTCTACGTCCATTGGTAGAGCCGTGGACTCTGCTCTACGTCCATTGGTAGAGCCGTGGACTCTGCTCTATGTCCATTGGTAGAGCCGTGGACTCTGCTCTACATCCATTGGGAGAGCCGTGGACTCCACTCTACGTCCATTGGACCAGTAGATTGTGGTCCGAGTCCAGTTCCTCACACACATGTAGGACATCTTCATACGTTGAATGCTGTTGAACTTCATAGACAAGAATGGTTCTGTTTTGGGAAAAAAATAATATATCTTGACAACTTTAAGTTGTGAAATTAGAACTAGAGTCATAGCTTTATGAAGAGGTTCCAGTAGGTGCCGGGCACAGAAAGTATTCTTGTCCGCGAGACGTGTCTGTACTTTGCTCACCTCTGGAGAGTTTCCAGGCATTCCAGTTATTTAATGTGTGCAAACAGTCTGCGATTCCTGGAGATTTTCTCCCCGGGCTTACATTACAGCCACCTTGACTGGTGGTTTCTTCTACGGTCCGCTGAGAACTGAGCTGCCCTATTAATGGACCCAAGACAAACATACAAAGATGGATATGTAAAATAGGGTTAGGAGGTTACAACTCGGAACACGAGAGTCCCAGTAATTAGGACCGTGAACCTCACCAGGCAATGGGGCAATTTGGTCAGGCCCTATTAGTTGTCAGATAATGAGAAGCAGGACACTAATACTTGCTATCGCTGACTTGTCAGTCATTAGTGATTCCAGTCTGTCAATAGTTTGCATTTTGTTTTGTTTTGTGGAATAAACAGAATCTAAGATAAAATTGGGGTCATAATGATGCATCGGGATAACGGTAGATCTTCTGGTGGGGTCAAGTCCTGCCACTAATATAGATTCAGAAAGCACCAGCATCATTCAATGACAGAGCTATAAACCTTGGGGAATCAATCAGTGATCGCTCAATTCCACTACAGCGCTCCTAGTGGTGAGATTGAGTTTTACATTTCCTAGAGGGATTAATGGACTCTGTGTCCTTGTCATTACAGATAGCAGAAGTAAGATATACAATGGCATGTCGAAATCCTGAATCGGAGGCAATAAGAAAGAACTCAAGGTCAAGTGAACAGGCCAATGAGAGACATGAGCTCATACAGCAGGATCCGGAGTTCAGCACCATGGACAGAGGACAGGGAGATCATGTCATTGTGACAGTATACAGCACTGGCTCATAGGTAACATAACATTGAGATTCAGAAAACCCGGCTGATTTATGTCAAGAGGCAGCACCACACTCAGCGATAAGTAGTCCACGGTACTACAGCTCAGAATCAATGAAAAATACTACAATACCAAAATAAAAAAATCCTCTATTCTGCTTATTCTGCTGGTGCAGTCACTGTGTACATACATTACATTACTGATCCTGAGTTACATCCTGTATTATACCCCAGAGCTGCACTCACTATTCTGCTGGTGCAGTCACTGTGTACATACATTACATTACTGATCCTGAGTTACATCCTGTATTATACTCCAGAGCTGCACTCACTATTCTGCTGGTGCAGTCACTGTGTACATACATTACATTACTGATCCTGAGTTACATCCTGTATTATTCTCCAGAGCTGCACTCACTATTCTGCTGGTGCAGTCACCGTGTACATACATTACATTACTGATCCTGAGTTACATCCTGTATTATACCCCAGAGCTGCACTCACTATTCTGCTGGTGCAGTCACCGTGTACATACATTACATTACTGATCCTGAGTTACATCCTGTATTATACTCCAGAGCTGCACTCATTATTCTGCTGGTGCAGTCACCGTGTACATACATTACATTACTGATCCTGAGTTACTTCATGTATTATACCCCAGAGCTGCACTCACTATTTTGCTGGTGCAGTCACTGTGTATATACATTACATTACTGATCCTGAGTTACCTCCTGTATTATACCCCAGAGCTGCACTCACTATTCTGCTGGTGCAGTCACTGTGTACATACAATACATTACTGATCCTGAGTTACCTCCTGTATTATACTCCAGAGCTGCACTCACTATTCTGCTGGTGCAGTCACTGTGTATATACATTACATTACTGATCCTGAGTAACATCCTGTATTATACTCCAGAGCTGCACTCACTATTCTGCTGGTGCAGTCACTGTGTACATACATTACATTCCTGATCCTGAGTTACATCCTGTATTATTCTCCAGAGCTGCACTCACTATTCTGCTGGTGCAGTCACCGTGTACATACATTACATTACTGATCCTGAGTTACTTCATGTATTATACCCCAGAGCTGCACTCACTATTCTGCTGGTGCAGTCACTGTGTACATACATTACATTACTGATCCTGAGTTACCTCCTGTATTATTCTCCAGAGCTGCACTCACTATTCTGCTGGTACAGTCACTGTGTACATACATTACTGATCCTGAGTTACATCCTGTTTTATACCCCAGAGCTGCACTCACTATTCTGCTGGTGCAGTCACTGTGTATATACATTACATTACTGATCCTGAGTTACATCCTGTATTATACTCCAGAGCTGCACTCACTATTCTGCTGGTGCAGTCACTGTGTACATACATTACATTACTGATCCTGAGTGACATCCTGTATTATACCCCAGAGCTGCACTCACTATTCTGCTGGTGCAGTCACTGTGTATATACATTACATTACTGATCCTGAGTTACATCCTGTATTATACCCCAGAGCTGCACTCACTATTCTGCTGGTGCAGTCACTGTGTATATACATTACATTACTGATCCTGAGTTACATCCTGTATTATACTCCAGAGCTGCACTCACAATTCTGCTGGTGCAGTCACTGTGTACATACATTATATTACTGATCCTGAGTTATATCCTGTATTATACCCCAGAGCTGCACTCACTATTCTGCTGGTGCAGTCACTGTGTACATACATTACATTACAGATCCTGAGTTACATCCTGTATTATACCACAGAGCTGCACTCACTATTCTGCTGGTGCAGTCACTGTGTACATACATTACATTACTGATCCTGAGTTACCTCCTGTATTATACTCCAGAGCTGCACTCACTATTCTGCTGGTGCAGTCACTGTGTACATACATTACATTCCTGATCCTGAGTTACATCCTGTATTATACCCCAGAGCTGCACTCACTATTCTGCTGGTGCAGTCACTGTGTACATACATTACATTCCTGATCCTGAGTTACATCCTGTATTATACCCCAGAGCTGCACTCACTATTCTGCTGGTGCAGTCACTGTGTACATACATTACATTACTGATCCTGAGTTACCTCCTGTATTATATTCTAGAGCTGCACTCACTATTCTGCTGGTGCAGTCACTGTGTACATACATTACATTACTGATCCTGAGTTACATCCTGTATTATACTCCAGAGCTGCACTCACTATTCTGCTGGTGCAGTCACTGTGTACATACATTACATTACTGATCCTGAGTTACCTCCTGTATTATACTCCAGAGCTGCACTCACTATTCTGCTGGTGCAGTCACTGTGTACATACATTACTGTTCCTGAGTTACCTCCTGTATTATACTCCAGAGCTGCACTCACTATTCTGCTGGTGCAGTCACTGTGTACATACATTACTGTTCCTGAGTTACATCCTCTATTATACTCCAGAGCTGCACTCACTATTCCGTGTACATACTGTACATTGCTGACCTGCATTATGGGGATTCCTGTATGACTTATTATAATGCAGCTATTTCAGCTGCACAGATGACACGTTGCGGTATCACTCTGCGCTCTCTTAGGTCGCACACTCAGATCTGCTGCATTTGTAAAACTGTTATAAAGGCAAATGCGTAGAATAACACCCTGAGAACTTGTGTAGCCGAATAATTAAGTCTCATAGAAATAAATTCCTGCAGTTAGTTAATGATTGTCAGATGTGCTTGATAAGCAGGAGGAAAGGAAACTCAGGAGAAAGCCAAGTCAGAGCCGGGTCGGCGGAAACCAGTAGTGTAAGAATAATGACATTATATTATGAGGTTCTGCAGCAGCTGAGGTGTATGATGTAGATCTGCAGCAGCTGAGGTGTATTATGAGGTTCTGCAGCAGCTGAAGTGTATAATGAGGTTCTGCAGCAGTTGATGTGTATTGAGTTTCTGCAGCAGTTGAGGTGTTTGATGAGGTTCTGCAGCAGCTGAGGAGTATTGTGAGGTTCTGCAGCAGATCACACAGCTTGACATGCGTGCCCCTATATAGTAGTCACAGCACTGTACATGTCTCTCAGGTTGCCTTTTCCCATGAGACTCCGGGCTTCACATTAACTGATTGTTGTCAGACATCGCAGTATTCAGATTCTCCATGTAACAAATAGGAATAATGAATCCTGAGAATATCTGCGCTGTAATAGTGTCTGATTGTGTCATAGAAGCGAGAGGAGACCGAGTGACAGAAACGACAGCGAAGGGCATGTGTGCAAGACCCTACTATAGTATACAGGAGGAGAGCAGGGGTCTCTGAGATCTACAAAATTGGGAACATTACTTTTCATTGTAAGAAAGACATTCATCCTTCCTTCCCTTCTTCCCTATTTTCTTCATTCATTTTCCTTCCTATCATCTAAATCTTCTCTCTTTCCTTCCTTCATATTTTCAATCTTTCTTCACTCTTTTCTTCCTTTTTTCCTACTGTTTTCCCTCATTTATTTCCTCTTTCTTTCTTTCTTTCTTTCTTACTTCCTTTTTTCTATCCTTTTTTCTTTTATGCTGGTGACTCACATGGTTTCTAAGCATAGTCCTACTCCCTGCGTACACCGCTCTGCTCCTCCCAGTGTCAGACCATCTCGCTGAGCTGCCTCTGGCAAATCCTTCCAGTACTGCTACAGTCTCCTCCTGGCTACATGGAGACGCAGCCAGACTCTATTGCAATTTAAGGCCACTGTGTCCTGCAGAGTTTTGCTTCCCTGGCCTATTCCCTGCCAGCAGTGGATATATTGTATTAGGCAGCTCATCCCTCAACTTGTTTCCAGAGCTTTGGTTCTAGTTGCAGTTTGTCTCTACAGTAGTATCTAGTCAAAGTGCTTTATTATTGTGACTCTTCTGTTGCCGACCTGGCTAACTTACTCAATCTCTCCGATCTCTCCTCTCCTGACCCTGGCTTCGTATTTTGAACCTGTGCTGCCCGCCCCGACCTCAGATTTCCTGACCAATTCTCTGTCTTTGCCCTCGGTGCCTTGTGTACTGCCTTTGACCTTTTGACCAGCTGCATCAGGTCCGAGGAATGCTCTGCCTCGGCGCCTGGTGACTACCCTAACGGCCTAAGCCTCTCTTCACCATCAAAGGCTCTAGTAAAGTTCAGGTAGCCACTTATTTATGCCCTCCAAGGTAAACCCGGCTAGTGACACAGTCGGTCCACATCCACCGCTGTCACATCTTCCTTATCTTATTCCTTCCTTCAATGCTTCCTTCCTTTTTTCCTTCATTCCTTACTTCCCCCGGTCCATCCTTCCTTCCCACCTACCTTTCTTCCCTCCTTCCTCATTCCTCCCTTCCTCCCTTCCCTCCTTCCTTCTTTCCTTCAGTATGTCCTTCTCTCCGTCCTCCCTTCCTTCCCTACGTCCTTCCTTCCTCCCTTCATTCCTTCCCTCCCTACATCCTTACTTCCTCCTCTCCATCCTTCCTTCCCTCCTTTCTTCCTTCCCACCTTCCTTCCTTCTCTCCTTCCTTCATTCCTCCCTCCCTCCCTTCCCTCCTTCCTTCCGTATGTCCTTCCTTCCTTCTTTCCTTCTCTCCATCCTCCTTTCCTTCCTTCCTTCCTTCCTTTCTTCCCTGTCCTTCCTTCCCTTCTTTCCTTTCCTCCCTACATCCTTCCTTCCTTCTTTCCTTCTCTCCATCCTCCCTTCCTTCCTTCCTTCCCTGTCCTTCCTTCCTCCCTTCTTTCCTCCCTACATCCTTCCTTCCTTCTTTCCTTCCTTTCTTCCCACCTTCCTTCCCTACATCCTTCCTCCGTTCCTTCCTTCCTCCTTTTCCTCCTTCCTTCCCTTCCCCTCTTATTCCATACTTCCCTCTTCACTACACAGTGACAGTATTCCTTCGCTCTCGCCTCTTCACCTTCCTCCATGTACACATGCTGTATACTTCCGCCCTGGCCGCAGTGTGAACAGCAGAGACCGGCCCTTACGCCGCGGAGCTGCTTCCTCCTCGCCTTATATCTCCGCTATCGCGCTGCTGCTCCCATCACAATGAGGAACATTTACTAAACTTTAGATCTCATGGGCGAAATAATAAACCGTGCACCAAAAACGCTCCAAAATCTGCAGCAGGTTTCTGCCACCCAGTCAGTCACCGGAGACGTGTAAACGGTCTGGTCTTAGTCTCAGCGGAGTCGATAAATCCGCCACATTGTCTGAAGATCCATGTGCCACAGGTCACGCCGAGTGGGAAAACACGTCACTGTCAGAAAGAATAAAACCGGAGATAATTACAGCCGGCCTGACAGTTCCCTCGCGTCTCCTTCCTAATTATATACAAAGGACTGTGGTGTGAAAACACGCGCTGCAGCAGCATAAATACGAGCTGATGAAGGCGCGCGCTATATGTGCAATTATTGGTAATTATTTGTGCACAATGTGAAAAAAATAAAAAGGAACGCGTCAGCGGAATAGACAGATAAGACGTGGTGTAATGGCCTCGTCTTGTGAAATCTGCCGAGGAAACAAAGGGACAGAAATAAGAGCGGATTATAAAGGAGCAGCTCGTCTTGTGGTGGCAGCAGCGGCTCACGTATATTATTAGCGCAGCGGTCGTCTATAGGATCCGCGGCACTTGTGGGACATGTGTGTGTCGTGGGACACAGCGGCAACTGTGGGGGCGTGCGAGCTCAAAAAGGGCAACATGGGCTCTGATGGCACGGGCACTCGCAGCTTGCACTCTAGTGCCACACGCAAATCTTCCTTCCTACTTCCATCCTTTCATGCTTTCCTTTTTCCATTTTTCTTTTCTTTTTTTATTTCTTCCTTACTTTCTTCCATTCTGGCTTCCTGCATTTCTTCTTTTCTTCTAATGCCTTGTGCACCCAAATCTTCCTTCCTACTTCTTTCCTCCTTTCTTCCTTCCTTCCTTTCCTCTCTTCCTTCATTCTGTATTTACTCTGCTCTTCACTTCCTTCTTTTCTCTAACCCTATCCCCTCTCTAATTTTTTCCTTCCTTCCTTCCTTCTGTCCTTCCTTCCCTTCCTCTCTTCTTTCCTCCTTGGTCCCCTTTTCTCTAACCCTTTCCCTTTGCAGATTTTTGCCTTTCTTCCTTCCTTCCTTCCTTCCTTCCTTCCCTCCTTCCTTCCTTCCCTTCCTCTCTTCTTTCCTTCTTGGTCCCCTTTTCTCTAACCCTTTCCCCTTTCAGATTTTTGCCTTTCTTCCTTTTTTTCTATCCTTCCTTTATTTCCTTCCTCTTTTCTTTACTTAATTCTTTTCTTTCTTCCTCCAACCATATCCCCTTTTTGATTTTTCACTTCCTTCCTTCCTACCTTCTTTCATTCCGTCCTTCCTTCCATTCCTCTCTTCTTCTTTTCCTTACTCTCTTTTTTCCTTCCTTCTTTTCTCCTTTCCTCTAACCCTTACCCTTTTCTGACTTCTCCCTTTCTTCCGTTCTTCCTCTTTTTCTTCCTTCCTTCCTCTTTTCTTTACTTCATTCTTTTCTCTTCTCCTCCAACCCTATCCCCTTTTTTATTTTCTCAATTCCTTCCTTCCTTATTTTCTCCTTTCTCAAACCTACACTTTCTTTTGTTTCCCTCCCTTTCTTTTATCTCTTTCCCTTCATCCCTTTCCCCTCTCTTCATCCTTAAACCCTCTCTCCTTCCCTCCTTCCTTCGATCACTCCCTCCATCCATCCCTCCCTTATATCTCCTTACCTTCCACCCTTGCTCTCTCTTGATTTTTTGATTGCTCAGCGTACTGGTAGGTAAGGTAGCGTAGCCCCCTTTTGAGGACCTATGCTAATAATTGGCTATAAAGGGGTTGTCTGAGTAGTGGAAGGGTGGAAGAAGTGAGAAATAGAAAGGATACGTTGTCATTAGGGGGTTAACTACCAGCACTAAACCTAAGTTCTTACATATTATGTTCCCAATGTAAAATAAAAACACCTTACCTTTATCTCCCGTTCCAGCGATGTTGGCGCCGGGTTTCGGGGGATTCGCATGACATAGTTTTGCCTCATGAGCCCCATCAGTGGCTGCTATTTTGCCGTAGAGCGCGCACCTCCCTCTGGCATCCAAGGTTTGTTCGAAAGACGTGAGAGTGCCGCAGCTGAAGAGCATCCGCTGATCGTCTGCAGACTCACATAGCACAACAATGTCGCGCCAACCTCGGGAGACCCAGCGCCAATATTGCTGGAGTGGTGCCAGTGCGGAAGGGGACTAAAGGGTCCTTTTATTTTTTGAGTGGGATATAGTTTTTAAGAAAAGGTGGTCCTAGAAGTGAACAGCCTTTTTAATACTGAAATGTTGGAAAACAACTTTAAGTTATAAAATTTTGTCAGCCTTTGGCCACCACTAGAGGGAGCCAGTTAAAGCATTATTGTTGTGAGCTTCCACTAGTGGTGGCCGGTTTTTGGAAATATCTGTATTACCTGTGTGCAGGAGGTTTGGTATTCGTATCAATAAAGCTCTGATCGCTGTAAAGAAATATAAGGAAATAAATCAGCCCAAAATTGAAAGAGAAATGGACATACTATTACAACTATCATCACGCTTTATGAAAATATGTTTGTGATTCACCACTTCTGGCTTTCCTGCATCCCCTCTCTGTACTGCCTGGTCTTGTCGGTCTTTCTGGTCAGTATTGACATCTGCCTGGGTCATTTATATTCTGTTCAGGAGGCATGTCAATGCCTGAGTATTCAGGTGTCTGCCATTCTGGTCTCTCCTTTATCACAGTGCCGCTGTCCCAGATTTGCCACATTTTACCACCATTGCAAACTCAGCTATCCCGCGTTGTTTCCACTCCGCTGCTTCAACTCTGCTATTCCACCCTTATTGTTCAAGCTCTGCTACATCAGCCACTCCAGCTAAAAAACTCTGCTCTTCCAATCATCATTGTTCCAGCTTTAGTACATAAGCCTTCACTTTTACAACTCTACTATATCATTATCTGCTGTTTCAACTCTGCTACATCAGTCTTGCTGTCCCACGTTTACGATACCTAGCATTGTGGCATTTCTCGTTGCCTCCTCTGCTACATCTGTTATTGCTATTACAGCTCTGCTATATTTGTCATTGCTGTTCCACCTCTTCTTTATCTGCCTCCGCTGTGCCATCTCTGCTTCATCCGTCCTTGCTGTTCAAGCTCTGTTACATCTATTATTGCTATGACAGCTCTGCTACATCTGTCATTGCTGTTCCAGTTCTACTTCATCTGTCATTGCTGTTCCAGCTTTGCTACATCTGCCACCGCTGTTCCAGCTATGCAACATTTCTCATTGCTGTTCCAGCTCTGCAACATTTCTCATTGCTGTTCCAGCTCTGCAACATTTCTCATTGCTATTCCAGCTCTGCAACATTTCTCATTGCTGTTCCAGCTCTGCAACATTTCTCATTGCTGTTCCAGCTCATCAACATTTCTCATTGCTGTTCCAGCTCTGCAACATTTCTCATTGCTGTTCCAGCTCAGCAACATTTCTCATTGCTATTCCAGCTCTGCAACATTTCTCATTGCTGTTCCAGCTCTGCAGGATTTCTCGTTGCTGTTCCTGCTCTGCAACATTTCTCATTGCTGTTCCGACTCTGCAACATTTCTCATTGCTGTTCCAGCTCTGCAACATTTCTCATTGCTGTTCCAGCTCATCAACATTTCTCATTGCTGTTCCAGCTCTGCAACATTTCTCATTGCTGTTCCAGCTCTGCAACATTTCTCATTGCTATTCCAGCTCTGCAACATTTCTCATTGCTGTTCCAGCTCTGCAGGATTTCTCGTTGCTGTTCCTGCTCTGCAACATTTCTCATTGCTGTTCCAGCTCTGCAACATTTCTCATTGCTGTTCCAGCTCTGCAACATTTCTCATTGCTGTTCTGGCTCTGCAACATTTCTCATTGCTGTTCCAGCTCTATAACATTTCTCTGCTGTTCCAGCTCTGCAACATTTCTCATTGCTGTTCCAGCTCATCAACATTTCTCATTGCTGTTCCAGCTCTGCAACATTTCTCATTGCTGTTCCAGCTCTGCAACATTTCTCATTGCTGTTCCAGCTCTAAAACCTTTTTCTGCTGTTCCAGCTCTGCAACATTTCTCATTGCTGTTCCAGCTCTGCAACATTTCTCATTGCTGTTCCAGCTCTGCAACATTTCTCATTGCTGTTCCGGCTCTGCAACATTTCTCATTGCTGTTCCAGCTCTGTAACCTTTCTCATAGCTGGTCCAGCTCTGCTGCATCAGTTTCTCTACAGTTCATTACATCTTCAACACCACTTCACTTCGTTTCTGCCATCATGCTGCACCGCATCGCCTTTCCGTGTTGATCTAAAAAGTGCTCATCTGGACCAAAGGCTTCAAGGATCGAAGTCACTGGGGAAGACACAGCAATGTTAAAGAATAAACACAATTTTATTTCTCTTTAGAAATAGAAAATTGTGCGTATCATGTGTATTTAAAGTGGCGTAAGTGGCGCTGCTTTAGGAAAAAAGTATTTTAAGTATTTGTACCTTGAGTTAAAATTAACGGATAGTGGGCAAGGGAGGGTTAAGTTAGATAGTTGGGTATGTAATGAAAATAAATCATTAATAACAGTCATTATTGATTGCAGAATCTCGCTTCAGCAGACACGTGATACTTATAATTTTAATTAGAAGTGAATGTATCTGTCACCGATGATATATGTACTAATAACATTGATTTATTGAAATCTGTAAAGGGAAAATATGGTAATCAAGATAAATTCTGGTTTGATAGATGCAGGGAGAAACAAATTGCATGTGTAGGGGGACACAGGGGACCATGAAGTCTTTCCCAGGAGCCAAACTCACAGACAGAAACTTTAGCAGTGAGCCACAGACTGCACTGCTAAGTATAGGAGGATTTTCTCTGCCTAAAGATCTAAACAAGAAAATGATCAAGATAAATTCTGGATAAATTGATACAGGAGAGAACAAACTGCATGTGTAGCTACGCAGGGATTGGGCTTTTTTTCAAGAACCAAAATTCACAGACAGAAACTTTAACAATGAGCCACAACTGCACTGCTAAGTATGGGATGATTTTCTCTGCCTAAATATCTAAATGGTAAAATGATCATGATAAATTCTGGATAAAGTGATACAGGGGAGGACAAACTGCTTGGGCAGCTACGCAGAGTCATGGGCGTTTTTTTCCCAGAACCCAAACTCACAGACAGAAACTTTAACAGTGAGCCACAGGCTGCTCTGCTAAGTATATGAGGATTTTCGTTGCCTAGAGATCTAAATGGTAAAATGATCAAGATAAATTCTGGATAAAATAGACAAATCACATGTGAAGCTACACATGGGCCTGTGTAGATTTTCCCGAGACCCAAACTCACAGACAGAAATTTTAACAGTGAGCCACAGGCTGCACTGCTAAGTATAGGATGACTTTCTCTGCCTAATGATCTAAACAAGAAAATGATCAAGATAAATTCTGGATAAATCAATACAGGAGAGAAGAGAACAAACTGCATGTGCAGCTACGCAGGGTTTGGGCTTTTTTCCAGAACCCAAATTCACAGACAGGAACTTTAACAGTGAGCCACAAGCTGCACTGCTAAGTATTGGAGGATTTTCTCTGCCTAAATAACTAAATGGTAAAATGATCAAGATAAATTCTGGATAAAGTGATACAGGGGAGGACAAACTGCTTGAGCAGCTACACAGAGTCATGGGCGTTTTTTTTCCCAGAACCCAAACTCGCAGACAGAAACTTTAACAGTGAGCCACAGGCTGCTCTGCTAAGTATTGGAGGATTTTCTTTGCCTAAAGATCTAAATGGTAAAATGATCAAGATAAATTCTGGATAAAATAGACAAATCACATGTGAAGCTACACATGGGCCTGTGTAGTTTTTCCCAGGACCCAAACTCACAGACAGAAATTTTAACAGTGAGCCACAGGCTGCACTGCTAAGTATAGGATGACTTTCTCTGCCTAAAGATCTAAATAAGAAAATGATCAAGATAAATTCTGGATAAATCGATACAGGAGAGAACAAACTGCACGTGCAGCTATGCAGGGGCTTGGGCATTTTTTCTCAGGACTCAAACTCACAGGCAGAAACTTTAACAATGAGCCACAAGCTGCACTGATAAGTGTAGGAGGATTTTCTCTGCCCAGAGATCTAAATAAGAAAGTGATCAGGATAAATTCTGGATAAATCAATACAGGGGAATGAAAGACAAAGCACATGAGCTTGGGCAGTCTTTCTCGGGACTCAAACTCAGAGACAGAAACCTTAGTAGTGAGCCACAGGCTGCATAGCTAAGTATAGGAAGATTTTCTCTGCCTAAAGATCTAAATAAGAAAATAATTAACATAAATTCTGGATAAATCAAGACAGGGAAACAGAAGACAAACCGCATGCGCATCTACACAGAGACCTGTGCAGTCTTTTCTGCCTAAAGATCTAAATAGGCATATGTCACTGGCATATAGAGATACTGTGTTGTATAGCAGTACATCTATGTATACCTTTATATTAGGGGTAAAATACAAGTCAAAGATTTCTTTTTTTTCTATAAAATTGCAAAAAAAAGTAATGAAAACCAATTACAATAATTATACATTTTAAAGGCTTTTTAATCACACACCATTAATTAGATTTGGGGATAATAAAGGTAAATGCAGAGAATAGAGATAAATAATAACACGATTGTGAAATCACATTACCTGTAATTATTACAGACAAGCAGCATTGTGTTCAGATAGTGGAGAGAGGAGGCTCACAGTAAGCACGGAGAGCTAGGCGAGGAGATAAGCAATTACATTAAAAAAAACTCTAAAAATCCAAAAGCAGACTTTTTTTGCTCAAGCATTACTGTGGCTTGGTCATCCCTGGGATTATATTTTATTTTACAAAGTCTGCAACACTTAAAAGGGTAATTTGGATGCACAGATTATAATCTGGATGAAGTTCTGTGTCTTGATACAGTATAACATCCACGGCACAAATCTGAGTAATATGATTCTATCCAAGGAGAGTTATATGATTATATTCAGGGTGTGTGCAGCCACCACTAGGGGGAGCTAAGTGCCTACTGCTTATAATACAACTGTATGCCGTATACTTCTAAGCTCCCCCTAGTGGTGAATGCAGATATTACAGATAGAAAAGGAGATATTTATCTACTACTTGTCAACAGGTGTCTTCTAAGATCCTTATTGAAAAATCACTCAAATGAGAATTTTAATTTGGAATTCTGTAGGGAAACGTCTCAGTACATACAGGGAGATAAATTTGCACTTTATTATACTGCATCTTTACAGGTGTCCACTGGTAACTTAATGGGACCAAGTTAAAGACTAGGTAAATAAAACTACCAGTTTTTGCTCTTATTTTTTTCCCATTGCTCACCTGAATAATCCATTTTTTTTTTAAAGATGGTCATATAGTTTTATAGATATGGGCTTTTTTTCATTGCTTTTTATGGTCTTTATCAAGGAGGCAGGCTCCTCTGGGGCGTGTCTTTAGACCGACTTGCATAATTACTCTGTAAGTGCCACCCCCTTGTAAAGACAATAAATATTAGCACTAAATAAAAAGGCCCATATCTCTTTCGCCGTAGGGGAGAATTAAAAAAAATAAAACACATAATACTCGGTGGGAGTAGCGGGAATAAAGTACAAAATCTGTCCTATCTTGACCTGGTACGAGGTTTTCTTTAAGAAAGGAACAAGCAAAGAAGTAAACAATGAAAATAAATGTATAAAAGAGAGAAAGGGCGAAATGTAGGACATGTCTCATAAATAGCACACAGAGAATAAGAAGAAGGAAAAGAAAGAAGGAAAAAGAAAGAAAGAGAAAAAGAAAAAGAGAGAAAGAAAGAAAAGAAGGAAGTCAGGAAAGAAAGGAAGCGAGGAAGGAGCGAAAGAAAGAGGGAAAGAAGGAAGGAAGGGCAAAAGGAAAAGGGAAGAGAGGAGGGAAGGAAGGAGGAAAGGAAGGGAGAAAGAAGGGAGGAAGAGAAGGAAAGAATAGGGAAGGAAAAGAGACAGGGAGCAAGGAAGGAAAGAAGCATGCGAGCGAGGGAGGAAGGAAGGAAGAAAGGAAGAGAGAAAGGGAAAGAAAAAGAAAGAAAGCAATAGGAGTCTAAGGACACCAAAAAGAAAATGGGTATTCACCACTAAATAGATAAAGTTAAAAAATTAAAAGCCATAGGAAGGTTATAAGGAAAAAATGGAAGGAGAAGAAACCAAGCCAGGGAGAGTGGAAGGAAGGAAGGAAGAAAGAGAAGCATTCTCTCTACCTAACAACAAAGAGGAAGAATTTAAGAGGAAAATTTGGTCCCTCTAAGGGCCCAATTTCTGCCGTATCGTTTGCCCTTATGGTACATGCGCCCTTGATAGTACCACATGGTTTGAGCAGAGCTGAGCTGTAATACCAGTCCAGGCCATGGACATGTGTGGCACTGCATCCGGAAGCCATTTTTATCTAATCTCATACAATGCCTGTCATAGGAAAGAATTCATTTTTATTTATTCTGCATATAAGTCTTTATTTTTCCCTCTTTGTTTTGATATTCAACCTTCAAAGATGGAGGACTGTGTGGACCAGTTGGTGCTCCACTGATGAAGACGAGTTCTGGTTCATAACTTCAGTGGAACCATGGCTGCATGTGTTCCACCATGAATAGAAACCCTAACACCTTATCTCTTCAATGGAAATGTGGTTACAAACATATGACCTCCCAGATGCAGGGAATGGGATGCCGGATCCCTGGTTGACATTTTGGAAAATCCCTTTTTCACGTCAGGAGAAGTCTAGGTTAGCATGATGGAAATTGGTCAACCAATCTGCTCTTATAGCCGGAGGCATAGATGTATGAAAAGTTGGCCGATGCATCCAGGCCCTCGTGATCCTTGGGCCTCATAAGAAGGCACCAGCTTATAAATGACGATAGGTACGGTGGAGGCCATGTTATGTGTTTTGTATTGTGGCCTAGGAACTTAAATGGACATCTTCGCCAACAGTCCTCCAAACATAAAACCATTCATAGATCTTCAGACGCCAAAAAATTGCCCATGTGCAACAAAGCGTTGAGAGTACGACAGGCGTCATAGTCCCTGCTTCCATCTAAATATAAAAAAAGATAATCAGACACTTGCCAGAGACATTGCGTTCAATGAGGGGAACAAAATCTCACAAAAAAGTAACTTTGGGCACCATTAGATCTCTTTACCAATCCTATTCAGTAGTGGCCTACCTGTGCTGGGTGCCCTTTTTTTTGGAACTGCAAAGTATGAGATGTTGTCCCAAGAGTCACAAACGTAACTGGAAAAGGGGAATCAAGCGCCAAACCTTACAGTACTGGGGGCAAAATCAGGGACCTTAATCTGAACCAAAGTTGCTACATTGGCGTGTTTTTCTTGATCCGTAGATTGGTCATGATGATATTTAATTCAAAAATTCAGAAACAATGATCAAATATTAGACTTCAAGCATAAAACGAAACCTGAAAAATCAGATGTGTCCTCCTCTGGTTTCAAGACATAACCGAAATACGTGATCCTAGATGAACTAATCTGTTGGGCAGTATAAGGTTCCTGGTATGAAGCTGGTCATCTCACACCATCTCAACACGTCTCGAGCTAAGAGGAAAAGTTAAGGAAGAACACATCCGTATGAAGGCGATCACCGGCCTCCAACCAATTGGCGAGCCAAGGGTTGGAGACTACTATCCGGACTATAAGAACATTGACAATTTAGAAAATTCATGGGCATAATTTAAAAAAATTACCCATTAATCGTTACTATTTTTCTTAAGATCTAACGACTATTTGGAGCATTATGAGGCAACGTGATGGCAATTCCCAAGGCTGACAGCGAACAGGTGGATAATAGACTCTGGCCGTTCGGGAAGCGAAGGCTGTGTTAATGCTGGCTGTCAGTCAAGGACAAACTCTATAAACTCCTGCTAAATATAATTATCTTTATACCATTCCTGAGTGCTTGTAAACAAGGCCTCTGAATCTCGGGGGACACATATGATTAGGTAACTGCTTAACCGTGAGATGCTTCTCATGGAACAGGGTCAAATGTTTGCACTTCATTGTCTAAAGCCAAAGTGTATGGAATGCACTCTCTATCCTCTGTGTATGTTACAAAAGTCCAGAAATGGATAACTTCTCCAAAAATCAGATTTTCTGACTCCCCACACAGTATTTTAACCACCCATTAGTGCTTTAGTTCCATTTTGACCATTGAGATCACGGTCAACAGAAACAATCATGTATTCTCCGATTTTAATCCCTGGAGTAGTCCCAAACTTGAAAAATAACTTCTTGACACATACCTCCATTGTAGGCTCTAAATGTGATGAGGACAAAGCCTTGGTCACGTTTCTTTTACTTCTGCAGTTCTATGCTGAATACTGCACAGTGGGGCGGCATGACAAGGGGAGAACAACCCCTTTCCCTATGGCTTCATAGAAACATTATCACCCCCTCCACTTCTGTGCCTAAATCCTGCCCACGAGTTTCACCTATTTGTCTTGGTACGTTTCCTCTGTTTTTTTCCACCCCCATTCATTGTCTGCCTTGGCACTTTTTCCTAATACACAATAGGTAAACCATATACCAGTCCACCTGAGGCACAATGATTAAAGAAACGTTGAAGCAAAAATTTGGAAATAGGACCATTTAATTCTTATAGTGGTGCATTTTTCATATAGAAAGGCACCAGTATTATCATTGGCACACAGTTACATATTTTTCATTCTGACTTATAAATTAATGTTTTAGGTACTGCTATGGGAGTGCAGTATTATCAATGGCACACAGTTACAGATTTTTCATTGTGACTTATAAATTAATGTTTTCGGTACTGCTATGGGGGTGCAGTATTATCAATGGCACACAGTTACAGATTTTTCATTGTGACTTATAAATTAATGTTTTAGGTACTGCTATGGGGGTGTATCCTGTGCCTATTACAGAAAAACTGTGGATATCTCTATTAAAGAGCAAAAGTAGCCAACATTGTCACAGGGCACTTTGTCCCTGATCAGTGGCCACTGTGCATCTGAGGAATCTACATGAGTGCCAGTTTGTAAAGATAGTGAGCAGAAATCCCTTCCAACTCTATCATCCTATCATTCTATGAAAGGTCATTGCCGGGTGCTGATGGCCACTAAACGTATCACAATTTTTGCCAATAAACAAAATATATGATAGCCCCTTTAATTTGCGATTAAAATATAGGTATTTAAGTGCTAAAGGGGCTTTAGACCCCTCAGGCACCAGGATGCACACCCCCCTTTCAGTGCCTTTATCGATAAACCCTATGTTTTTCTTCTTCAATAATACTCATATATTGTTGGAGAAGGAAACCAAAAACACATCGAAACTTCTAAAATCTCTAACAGATCTTTGAAGGTCAAGCAACATGGCATGATTTGTTCGCAGGCCTCGAGGCGCGCCGTATGTTACTACTGCAAAGTAAACACACATAATATTGATCGCCTCCTTCACCAGGGTGCAATGAACGCAGCCGGGTAAACAAGACGTAATCCGGCCCGTTATCTGCGGGTCAGTTGGGAGCTCACAGCTTTAATGCAGATACATTTTTATTTTCCTTCTATTCTCATAGAAAAACCATTTTACCAGGATGGAGGTGGAGAAGAATCCAAATATTGGCGAATAAATCTGCGGTACTAATTCATGTCATTATACACCTGCGCTGTGCCCTGCGGCCAAAGCCATTTTTGATATTCTGTATTCAGCCTTCGACTTGGAATGTGATTATTGTAATTGACATGAAGCAGGAACATGATGTCATTATTAAAAGCGCGGTGGGCAGGAGAGCACGGGCCGTATGTGCACAGAATGAGCGCGGGGCCCGCGTACCGGCAGGGTAATACATTATACCGTGCCGGGCACGGCGTCTCCTGAGATGCTGTAATGTCTGGTTAAGTGAAAGTCATGAATGAGATGTCACCTTGATGCGATAGGAAAACAACTCTGAAGAGGGACTGGCTGCCATCAATTAACATAGCCTGACGTGTCTGGAAATACAGGACCGGCCCGGCTCCTCAGCACCGCAACACACTCATTTCTCAGGATTTTTACTACAGACAGTAAAAATATAGATTCTCTGAGTCCAGAGCACAATGTCCAGGATAGGAATACGTCAGGCTGACCAGTAAAAGGATTCTCCGTCTTCCTTGTTGACAGTGGAGCTGATTCCACAGCACCTTAGCCTCAGATCCACTGGTTCCACACTCAGGATTTGGGGTATAGGACAAAGACTATCTGCTTCCCTGCTTACTAACTTTATTCTTTCTCTCCTCCATCCTCCCCCCTTCCATCCTTTTTCATTTCTTGCTTCCTTCCCCATTTCCTTTCTTCAATGCCTCTTTCATCCCACTCTTAATCCTATTCTTCCTTGCACTCTTTCTTCTATCCTTCCTCCCTCCCTTTTATTCTCCTTTCTTTAATACCTTTCTACTTGATTTCTTCCCTCTTACCTCTTTCCTTTCATCATTGCTCTCTCCTTTCTTTGCTTGTTCCACTATTCATTCATTCTTTCTTTCTCTCTTTCTTTCTCTTTCTTTCTTTCTTTCTTTCTTTCTTTCTTTCTTTCTTTCTTTCTTTCCCTCCTTCCTTTCTCTAACTCTATTCCCTTCTTGATTTTCTCCTTCCTCCCTCCCTTCCTTCCTTCCTTCCATTTTCTGCCGTACTTGCATCCTTCCATCCTTCCTTCCCTCTGCCTTATTCCCTCTCTCCTCCATATTTCTTTACTCACTCTCTCTCTTTGTTTCTTCCTGCCTGCACTTTTCTGCCTTTCTTCCATCCCTCCCTCCTTTTTCCTTTCCTTTCTTTCTCTCTCATTTCCCTCATTTATTCCCCTTTTCCTCCATCCATCCATCCTACCCTCTCTTCCTTTTATTCTTCCTTCTTCCCTCCTTCCTCCCTTTCTACTTTATTCCTTCCCTCTTTCTCTTCTTTCCATCCTTCCTCTCTCCCTTCATTTCCTTCCTCTTTTCTTTCCTCTTTTCTTTCCTCATTCTTCCCCTTTTCATGCATCCATCCATTCATCCTTCCCTCTCAACCTTCCTCCTTTACTTCCTTCTTTGCTTCCTTTCTTCTTCATTTCCTTCCTTTCTTCCTTCCTCCCTCTCTCCCTTCACTCCTTTAAGCTCTTTCCTGCCTTTCTTGCATCCTTCCTTTCTTCCTTACATTCCTCCCACCTTTTCACTCATTTTTTTTCTTTCCTTTCTTCCTCATTCTTACTCTCCCCATTCTTCTTCCCTTGACCGCGTATGGCCAAATTGGGCTTTTTCCCTATATCCACACCTCCAACCCCTCCCGCTGTGGCCAACCCAACTCCTGCCACCACCACTTGAACAATTATTAAACAATAAAAACATAACACGTTTTGGCCACAGCGGCCAGTTTATTAACAAACAAAACATAATAACGATATAACAAAAATATGAAAAACTTGAGGGGAGGGTTATTGGAGCTAAAAGATCTGGCATAATATATAGGTAAAACACCACCAAATTTTAACCAACACTTTTTACCCTCAGCCGTGACCACCAGCTCGAGGGTACCATGTAACCCTTTTTCGGGCAGACCAAAATCCACAAAGCTCCCGAGGACAATCCCCGTCTAGAGCCCGTAACCACAAGCCAGATTAACCCCCAGCCAATTTAATCATCGTAATTTAACATACAATTCCTTCCTCCAATGAAACATCACCAACTCCAAGAACCCCGCCCCCCGCCAACCCTCGAACAGCCCTGATCACCTCAGGCTCGTGCCCCACCACCACCAGCGCCCTCTCAACTCCCTCCTGTATTCCAAGTGCCCACAAATCAATACCTATGTCATTTAAGTGTACACCATCCTCTCTCCAAAAATTACCGACCCCAGACTCCAACTCAAAATGCCTAACCGCAATCCCCCCATTCCTTGATACAAAATTTGCCACCGGCCTATTAAGTTTTATCCTGGCCCTATTTATTCCTTTTAAAGATTTAGCCGCCTTCCATTGTTTTCTAGGCACTATGTCAGACTATACCGTCAGAATTCCAGGATGAGAGACCCACAATCTCAAAAAATCAAAACGGATATCCCTAATCAACTCCCTAACTGGTTTTGTACCTAAATCATTCCTCCCCATGTGTACCAGTAAAATATCCAGCGCTCTGTCCAAATGCGCAGCCCGTGAAAACTCCGCCAATACCCTATTTCACAACATACCCCTAAACCCCAACCATCGAACAACCACTGTATCGCGGCTAAAACCTAATTGCCTACCATCCGGCCTATCGTCAGCACAAAATGCACCCCAATACACAAACGAGTGTCCGAAAATCCAGGTCAATAAAGGGGCCCGACCTGAAAAACAGAACAACAGTTACGGACCCGCATAAAGCAATAGGCCCCCAACATACCTAACGACGTACGTAAGTCTAATAACGATTCAATCTCCATCTGCCAATCCTTTTAATCGCATCCGCTCCCAAACCCAAACCATCTGCCTCCGTCGCAGCCCCAATTCTAAAAGAGTGAGACCCATAACTACCCGAGTCGAAGCCTAACTCCGCCAACGCCTTCTTTAACACAGACGAAAATTGAAACGTGACAAAAAGGCCCCACCTTGGTGACGTAACAATGGGCCTGATCTAGCCGACCACAAACTCCAGTACTCCTCCAAACAGAGCTGCGGGCACATTAAACATCCATCGACCCTCCCCAATACAACCCGCTTACCCTTTCCCAATTGGTCGGTTTTGGAACACCTGATCCAGAACGTAATGCCTCCTGCCCAGAAATCTACATCCTCCGCCAACAAACCCCCAGCCCTGTTTTTATTGGGGAGACGAGCTGCCCCATTCGCAAAGCCCCAAAGAACGCCCAAGAATAAGCACTGCTTCAAAATGAAAACAACAGATTCTCCCAACCACCTTACACAATTTTTCCAACATGCTAAACGAAATAGGTCTGCGACTGTCGAAACTACTCTTACCACTCCGAAAACCCTTCAACGTCTGCTTTATCAAAAAATCTTTTGCAATATCAACCGATCCCTGCAGCATAAACCCAAAAGCCAGGCCTGCAATAAAATTTTTCACCTTAGAGACGGACCAACCCCATTCCGCAGCTTTGCCAACCAAGAACAACACCGCCAACGTCCTATCACTATCAGATTCGACCGTTCCCCACTGACCTGACCAGCGTTCCCATATTTTCCAAGCTGATTCATAAGCTAACCACGTCTGCTTCGAAATTGAGGCTTGAATCAACCGACCTCCTTGTCCACAATAATTTGCCACAAATGTGATGGGCATCCTACTCCTGAGGCCTCCGAGTCTGGCGCCAACTCCCGGAAACGATCCAACTGTGAACGAGATAAAGCATCTGCTATCGAATTTTGCATACCCGGTACGTGCACTGCAGAAATGTAGGCATTCAACTCCAAACACCGCAGCACCAATTCCCTAACCAACCTGATCACCGGGGGGGAGCAGGAAGTTAGCCTATTAATAACCGAGACCACACTCAAATTATCACAATGATACCTAACCCTCCGATTTTGAAAAATGTCACCCCAAATCACATCCGACACCACAATAGGGAATAACTCTTGCAGTGCAAGATTCTTGGTCAAACCTTGTGCGCGCCACCATTCCGGCCACAACCCCGCACTCCACCTACCACCGCAATAAGCGCCGTAACCAACCCCACCGGCTGCATCAGTGTAAATCTCGCAATCGAAATCATTCAAAGTTTCCAGCTGGATCAACGATCTTCCATTGTAATTCTCCAAAAAGTGCTGCCAAACAACAAAATCTTCCTTGTGTTCCTTATTCAAATGAACAAAATGATGCGCTGCCCTGATTCCCGCTGTCGCCTTTGACAACCTGCGGCCACAAATCCTGCCCATGGGCATGATCCAGCACGCAAAATTCAAAAGTCCTAACAAGGACTGCAACTCATTCAAAGTCACCTTGCACAGTCTCCCGATCCTCTAAACTTCCTGTTTAAGCAACAAGAGCTTGTCCTCCGGTAACCTACACTCTATTCTCTCCGAGTCAATAAGAATGCCCAAAAAACTCAAAACCATGCCAGGGCCCTCCGTTTTTTCTCGCGCCAATGGAACACCGAACAGCCCAGCCATCCACTCCATGGTAGCCAACAAATTCCTGCATAAAGCAGAGTCCGGCATCCAAATAATGAATGGTGGAAGAAACTCCGGTAACGTCCCTAACCACCCACTCAAGAAAAGTGCTAAATACATAAACATAAATGAACATCAGTTCTTAATTATACCATATGTATATAGATGGCGAATCAACTTGCAATACTAATAAACAGGAGAACCAAGAGTCAAAAATAGCCAAAAGGTTACAAACTCACATTATTTATTGAAAATTCTGTCACTAATTTGCACATAGAGTATATATAATATTACCATGTAGTATACAGTAGATAGTTTAAAATAATATTGTGACTACATCCATGGATACAAACAATGATCCAAGTTCACAGAACGGGACAATTGTGAATAAAGCCGAAACTAGAGATATTTACAAATAGGCAGCAAATGTGCTGCTAACACATGAATGTTAGTGTCTCAGATATATAGCGATCCAGCCAAGTAATACAATCAAATTAATGGTGTTAATCAAGCCACCATATGTCTCTGTGCAAAAAGTACAACATATAAAATTTAATAAGGGAATTAAATACCCATATGTGCAGAGGTCCCGTCTGGATCCTGGTCACGTACCTCAACGCGCGTTTCGCGTGCAATTCTTACTGCTTCCCCAGGGGGCGTCAAACAACGAACAAGAAATCAAACAGCCCATAGGCAAGCATCTGTCCAAATAAAAATCTCCATCCCAAAAACAACCTAGCAAAGGAATACTATCGGGGTGAACCGGAAGCAATCTGAAGGCCGCTTCAATATCCGTCTTAGCCATCAAAGCCCCTTCCCCATACCGCCGTACCCACTGCACCGCTGCATCAAACGAAGTGTATACCACTGAGCATAACTCGTCATCGATGCCATCGTTAACCGACTTACCCTTTGGATAAGACAAATGATGGATCAACCGAAATTTATTCGGTTCCTTCTTGGGCACCATTGGGGAAACAACCACACCTTCAACAGGCAAACAACTAAATGGCCCCGCCATCCTACCTAGTTCCACCTCCTTTGCCAACTTACTACTAACAACCGCAGCATGCAAATCCGCTGACCTCAAATTCTTAGTAGTAAAAGGGACCGTGTGGTTAGGTGGAGGAATCCTAAAACCGTTTGGAAAACCACATAAAATAATCACCGCTTTCTCCTGATCCGGGTACCTACTTAGATAAGGGGCCATCTTGTGAAGCCTCACTGGCGTTTCCCCCTTGACCGCCACCCACTGCTGGCTTACCCCGTGCTTTCTTAAAACACTTTGACGCTCCATAGTGAGCCCCAGTGGGAACAAACATGTTTGAATTTATAGGTGTTTCCATACTTACATTGGCCATCGTTAAATTGCCAACATGTGCCCGATTTGTCTTTTGCACCCTGCGTCCCCTGACCCCCGCTTCCATGTCCATACTGCTGGTTGTTGGAACCTCCGCTCCTATGAAAGGACTGCCCGTTCCTCACCGGGGCCATCACCTTCAACCAAAGCTTAATATCCTTTTGATCCCATCTGATTTCTGGTCAAACCGCCTTCCTCTGACGAAACTGCTCATCATAGCGCAGCCACGAATGGCCCCCATAAGTACTGTGTGCCTCCCCTAACGCATCCAAATAGCAAAAGAGACCCGAACAGTTGTCTGGAAATTTATCACCTATAACACTAGCCAAGATTGCAAAAGCCTGCAGCCAATTAACAAATGTCTGCGGAATCAACCGCCACCTCCTCTTCTCCTCCTCCTCCTTCTTACTGTCGTCCTTTTTACCCTTGTCCAAGTTCAATTTTTCCAATGGGAGAAGGGAGAAAATCTCCACATACTCATCCTTCCAAATTTTATCTTTCTCTTCTTTCTTTAAATGTGCACCGAGCGGACCCTCGAAGCATACATACACCTGTCCTTTTGCTCTATTATCCACCTTCACTGCATCACCCTTGTCTTTTTTGGTCTGCACCGACACCGATACCCCTACTGCCGACGCCTGAGCCGACAACCCTGACCTCCCTGTGTTGCTCACTCGCGATCCACAACCCGACCCCTGTAACCAGGCCCCCACGGGTGACACCCCAGCGCCTTCAGCTATTCCCCCCTCTAAACTCTTCAAAAAATGCTACACCCCCGCCAGAATATCACTACTGCCTGACACACCCGAGCTACCCACCCCAGTTAAGCCACTAACATCTGCCACTACACTCTGACTTCCCCTAACCTCCCCTAACCCAACCCCCACTGGTGACAAACGAGACATGGACATATGCTCACAAAGCTGCGCGGGTGCTGTGTCCCCGCCAGCCAGACCTCCGGACTCCTGCTGCTCTCCATCCTCCGGCTGCTCACTCCCAGAATCACACACGTCGTTGTCGCTTTGCTGCTCCAGGCCTACGCCCCTGGCCTCCACGTCACCAGGGGGGACCAAAGCTAGGGATATGTGTCGCTCCCTTGACCTCCTGTTGGACCTCGATCTGTCTGTGGCTGCAGTCTCCCATGGCCATCCTTCATTTGCTGCCCTGTGGTCCTCTGCTCCTGGCATGTGGCTTCCACGTCGAGGGCACGGCTGAGCCCCTTGCGGCTGCCTGCCCGCCATCATGCTCTGCCGTCCGCTCCCCCTGCCTGGTGCCCCCACGTCGGCCGCTCCCGGGGTACCTGCCGCTGTGCTACCGCCCAACGTCCATCCGCAGCTGCCGCTCCCAACTGCCTTCCTCTCACCCCCAGCGACCTGGCCTCATGCACCGCTGCTTCACCGCGGCTGCAGGGCTCTCTCCCAGCCTGCGCCGCACCACGCTGTGCCCGAGCAGGCCGCACTTCCGGCGCGGCCGGCACTTCCAGTGGAGCCTGGCTGGCCGTTGCTGCCCTCACCGCTGGAATGCGACACCGACCTGCGCCGGCAGAGCGGGTGCCGGGATTCCTGCCGGAGGGAGCAGGGCGGGTTAGTCGCACCGCTGCACCCAGCCTCCGCAGGGTCCCCGGAGGGGTTCCGTGGCCTCCGTCTGCCGCGCATCGCCTTGTCTGGTGACAGCCGTTCCGGAGGCCTCGTCCGCCTGGTCCTGCTGCCTTGCCGTCCTCCATCGCCCAGTAAAGAAGATAGCTGCTGCTCCTACAGCCAGCCGCCCCTCCTTGAACGAGCCACGTCCCGCAATCTCTGCATCAAGCCATCCACAGAATCCATGGTGAGTCTGCCTAAGGGGAGGGTTGGTGGTCTTTCCACGCTGGATTCACTCAGGCAAGTTGCGATTTTCCCGCACTTTCCCACCACTGAATCCTGCTACCAACCCCCAACTCCTCCCCTAAAAAAACCCTACCAATCCCAATCCCAGCATTTCAATATTCAAAGAAAAACCCTCCCTTGGCAACGCAGTCATGGGGGGCATACAGTTAGCTGGGCTCATTCCAGCCCCCATCTTTCTTCCAGCCTTCCTTCCTTCCTTTCATCCTTCCTTCCCGCTAAGGACTAGCTCAGCTACGTAGCTCGACCTCAGAGGGGATTAGAGCAACAGTAGATGCCGAGAAGAGTCAAAGAAGAACAGCAGAAAAGAATTTGCAAAGACAAAAGTGATTACTCTCAGTCTTGATACAGGAACAGGATAAAACTTTGGATTTAGAATTCGTGTAACTGGTGCGATCTCTGAGTCAGGTAAGAGCAATGTAACGGAGGAATAGTAGAGCTGAGATTTTCTAGGAATAGCAGAGGTGAGTGTGAAGTCCAGAAATAACTTCCTGGAGTTTATTACATGCTGGAAATAAACATGAAAACTCAGGCTCAGATCAAAGAGTCCATATTCAAAGCTTGAAGTGCAGGGTACAGGCTCATAATTCATTGTCAGATCTAAACCCCAAGATTTACTTTTCTCGAATAGCTTAAGTTGCCCTCAAGTTTAGGGCGTCAAAAAGTGAGGCAACATTGCCAAACTGTTCGTTCTTTTCCATCTATTCCTTTAAGGAAATATTCTCCACCTTGAACAAGAAAATATTCAAAGCAATCAGTTGTGATTCGCAGGAGAACCTAAGAAAAAGTGTTGAATTTCCCTACAGCACCCCCATAGGGAAGATGAAGTATTACATCTAGTTGAGTCCTCCAGAAAAAAAAGACACTCTATTAGCCTTTCTCTTTCCTACAGTCAATGAATAGAGACACCCCATTGAAAATAGAGTTATGGTCCCTTTTAAATAGGCAGGAGGAGCTGAAACTTTTCTGGCAAAGAATGGGTTAAATATTGAGATCGTGATTTAGTTGTAAATTAAAAAAAAAAAGAGTGGAAAACAATAGCTAATGATGGCTTTATCTCCCCGCTGAATTATGGATGTCTTTTCTAACTGTTTGCCCTAGTCTTTATCTCTCTACCAAGCAAGAAGATTAGGTCTCATATCTCCCTCGCAGACAAGGAAGAAGGAACGAGGGATGGCGATGAATTCTAATAGACGAAGGGATCAGGGATGGGGATGACGCGGGAGCAGGAGAGTCAAGGAAGACGGATCCAGAGAAAGATTCTGGGGTAACTAGTCAGTTAGTTACTCATCGGATATGTAAACTCATTGATGATTGACGGCTGCGTGTCATAAATATTGTCCACGAAATGTTAAAAGACTCCAAAAACTTGTTTTGAGCTTCAGAGTTTGTAGCAACAACTTAAAGTTTCGCAAAGAAATCAGGAGTGTTAAGCTACTTTAGAGGTGAAATAACCTCCTCCGTGTGAGTCAGTAGGTACCGGGAATCCCTAAACTCACAGCTGGTTACATACCTGCCCCTATGCTCATGCTTTTTACTCTCCATCCAAAATAAAAAATAGATAAACTTGTTACTTTAGGAGCATTGTTCTTGTAGAATTGCAAAGTTTTTTTTTCTTCTGTGGAATTTAATAATATGTAATGTAATGTTGTTTGGAGGAGATTTGTTTGCACCATTTTTTTCACCTGTGACATCTAATGAGGGATATTATTCGGAGGACATTCGTTTGCACCATTTTTTTCACCGGTGACATCTAATGAGTGATATTATTCGGAGGACATTCGTTTGCACCATTGTTTTCACCTGTGACATCTAATGAGGGATATTATTCGGAGGACATTCGTTTGCACCATTGTTTTCACCTGTGACATCTAATGAGGGATATTATTCGGAGGACATTCGTTTGCACCATTTTTTTCACCTGTGACATCTAATGAGTGATATTATTCGGAGGACATTCGTTTGCACCATTGTTTTCACCTGTGACATCTAATGAGTGATATTATTCGGAGGACATTCGTTTGCACCATTTTTTTCACCTGTGACATCTAATGAGGGATATTATTCGGAGGACATTCGTTTGCACCATTTTTTTCACCTGTGGCTTTTAATGAGTGATATTATTCGGAGGACATTTGTTTGCACCATTTTTTTCACCTGTGACATCTAATGAGTGATATTATTCGGAGGACATTCGTTTGCACCATTTTTTTCACCTGTGACATCTAATGAGTGATATTATTCGGAGGACATTCGTTTGCACCATTGTTTTCACCTGTGACATCTAATGAGTGATATTATTCGGAGGACATTCGTTTGCACCATTTTTTTCACCTGTGACATCTAATGAGGGATATTATTCGGAGGACATTCGTTTGCACCATTTTTTTCATCTGTGACAAAATAATGAGTGATATTATTCGGAGGACATTCGTTTGCACCATTTTTTTTCATCTGTGACATCTAATATGTTATTTGGAGGATATCTGCTTGCACCAGTTTATTCATCTTTGACAAGGGTAGATTAGAGGTTTCACAAAACGTAGATGAAGGTACCCAATAAAATGGAGGTCAGAGAGACTTAATCAAAAGGGTTCAACCCCTTCCAAACCCACTTAAAAATCCATTGAAAGCGTTAACTAGATATTGAGGTCCATCCTTCCGGAATCTGATCTGACCTTTGCTATTTCTATTCTCTTTATTGTTCCAGGCCTCATCATTGTCCCTGATCATGTCCTTGCCTTGGCTTCCTTGAATGCCTTCATGTATTTGTATTTCTCCCAAATTCAGACTTCTGCTTACTCCTGGTTTCTCCATTTGTATACTTACCCACATAAGCGTTGGGGTAAAAGGACGAACTCAATATCACCCTGAAGCACGCCAGAACCACCTGGGGAAACCCATTTTTGAAAAATCCAGGAACCAAAGCACCAAATGCCCTCCTTTAAGTAACTTTATTAGTACAGAAAAATCACAACGTTTCGGCCACGCGGGGCCTTCATCAGGATAAAAAAAAGAGAGATATGTATTTTTATGGGTTGATAAAGGTCCAGCATGGCCGAAACGTTGTGATTTTTCTGTACCAATAAAGTTACCTAAAAGAGGACGTCTGGTGCCCTGGATCCTGGATTTCTCTATATTTCTACAGCTTTGCGGATGGTGGCACCAAGTGTACATGGACAACAGAGTGGTGCACGGGACTCATCAATTGTAAAACCTACTTTTTGGCTGGATTTACATACAGTATGGCTGAATTTGCAGGGAGTACATTTGAAAATTTGTGAACGTTTCAGCCAATTTGGCAAGCACGGAATTGGCTGTTGACGACTCCTACTTCTGTGCCACCAATAGAAGACTATTAAGGTTGGAAATCCTTCAATTTTTCTTGATTTTTAATCAATAAAGTTAGATTTTTCCCAGCTGGGGTGAGAGGGAAAATTAGTGCAGCGTGCTAAAAACGTCTTCCGTGGCATAAATAATGTGTTAAATTAGAGACAAGCGACAAAATGAGCAACAAAAATATTAATAAGGACTCGATTCATCATGTACAATTTATCAAAGTCCCTTTTTTTTATTTTTGTTTTATCTTGCTGACGTTTTTTGCGGCAAATTTTTCAAAATTTCGCACACAATAAAAAATGCTCTTTATTTTTGTCTTTCAATAGTTTTTGCTAATTTTTTTGGCTCCATAAAGTCACAAATCCTTTTAATGTGGCAATAAAAAAAATAAAAATAAATTGCAAACTCCTCCGGAAACTTTACTCTAGGTGGGGGGTGGTGACTGAAGGGAGATGCACCCAAAAAATGCAATATTTGGTAATACTCACATGCCTATAGTCTAAAACATCTGGATAAGCAAAGTTATCGAGAAACAAAAGAAAAAAAGACTTCAACAAAAAGAAAGACAACTTAAAAAGCCAAATCAAGAATAAGGCAAAAATACAAGAGAAAGCAAAGGAGCAAATTACTCCAGAAAAGTGGAGAAACAGCAGAGATGAATGGGGGCGAAAGTGTCTGGAGAATGTAGAGTACAGGAAACATCATGGAATGCCAAACACTGACCCTAAACTTATAGAAGTAGTTTGTTGGTTTGCCCTGACTCCCAGAGCACATGCCGCGTCAGCAACCTCCAGGTAACAGTAAAAGTATCTCCAGAAACTCATTTTGCAGACACGTGTTTCGGCCTTTTTGCCCCTCATCAGTGCAAAGCAAGATAATCGACTGGCTGGGTGTAAAGCCTCTGACAGGTGCCTAAGGGGTAAAGTTTCTCCTTCTGGATAAAATGCAAATTCCCCCAAAATACTCGTCTGCAATGAAGCTTCTCCTTTGTAGTCCTTTCTTTAGTCATGTGACAAGGCTCCGCAAAGGGCCAATATTGACTTTTAGGATTCCTGCCCCCCAATCAGAGGCACCAGAGACCCCATTTTCTTCCTCTCTAAAAAAGGTGACTTTAATATTTAAATTGCATGGCCTATATGTCTACCAATGTCAACTTGGCGCCCTTACCTTCTTAGACCTTCTTAACATCTTGATGGCGACTGTAGTAGCGACTTAAAGGGAACGTGTCTTCAGAAAAAACCCTTTTTTGTTAATTGTATTTTTTTCATAATATTTGTCAATTTTTTTTTTTTTCATTCTTGCAATTTTTAAACTGGCCACCGGGGTTATTTTAGACTCAAAGTACTTCCTGTTCTTACAGTGAGAGCTTTCAGCAGTTTCCTTATCATCAGAGGCAGGACTACAGGATTACAATGACAGGTAACACCTCTACTCACACTAGGCGATGTCACTGAGGACCCTGATCTCCCTCCCTTTATTGATCACACTCATTAGATGCCAAGGTATGACCATTGAGGCTGATATACATGTACATTTCCTGAAACTACAGGAAGTTAAAGTTTGGGGGGGGGGGGGGCGGGGTGTTAAATGCCCCTAGTGGCCAATGTAAAAATTGAAAGATTTCTATTTTTTTTTTAGAAAGATTGTGAATTGTGAAATGGAAAAAAATAATTACCCCAAATGTATATAAAAAAATACATTAAACACAAAATCTTATTTAAAGGCCTAGTAATTTTGTAAAGAAACATTCCTTTAACGGGTATAAGGGTTTTCTAAAAAAGAACACTTCTAAAAGGGGTTGTTCTGTTTGGAAAATGCACGGGATGGGGACAAGTTGGCGTTGAGGGTTCTCTTTCTGGAGAGAGCAAAATGTATTTCTCTCCGGAAGACGTGACCTGTTCTGCAATACAAGCCACCGATTTGAATTAATACAGTGTAATACTTCATTTCTCCTGCGGTGGCGCTGCAGAGAAATGGAACACTTAATGCTTGGTTTCCTCTTAGGC
Organism: Ranitomeya imitator; assembly: GCF_032444005.1. Lineage (NCBI taxonomy): Eukaryota > Metazoa > Chordata > Amphibia > Anura > Dendrobatidae > Ranitomeya > Ranitomeya imitator. The sequence continues at coordinate 17,611,716 of NC_091285.1, read as the reverse complement.
GATCACGTGAGATCGCAGCACGAATGACACTTTAATGGGTAGCTTATAGCAAGTAGAGATCCATAGGATTTGAGTTTCGAGGACACTGTGGAAGCTTTTCCTTTTTTTCCCATCCTGGTAACATAGAGTTAACTCTTGATTCTGGCTTAGTCCTTTTCTTACAGGAAGATAATAACTTCACTTTGTGATGCGAGCAATGTCATCTGCATTCTCTTCAAAGGAGATTTGATTCTAAATATTATTTTACTACCGCAGGCATGTCAAGGTGACGGGAGGCAATGACAGTGCTGCCACAATATCCCTTGATATCGCTGGAAGGAATAAGTTGTGTGAGAAGATTAAGTCTATAAGTAGGATTTTATTTATACACAGTTTATGCAGAAGCAAAAGGATTAATTCTCCAGAGCAATGTCTGCTGAAAGTTACGGATGGGACCCGAGGGATGAAGGAGGTGGAAGAAAAAAGCCAACCGTAGACGGGCAAAAGTGGCCAACACATCAAAATTCGAGAGGCAGAAGAACCAGATCGGCAGTTGATCAACAGAGTTGTCACAATTGATTGGTCAAGTACTAAATTTTGTAGCCAATCAGAATAAGTCATGTTTTGTTGACTCAAAGGAAAATCTAATTTTTAAAGGTTTGCCCAGTTACAGTGGCCAGAAAAGGTCCGATGGAGACATACATAAGAGTACAATTAGCCTTTCTTTTGGCCATGTGTCTGGATTATAGGAAGTCTTGATAGCCATGAGTACTTGGATACTGAGCACTTCCGATGACCATGGTTTTGGGTATACGCAACACTTCTAATAGCCATGAATTGAAATATCGATCATCTTGTGGGGTTTCTCCACGTCTACCCATCACAAGAGGTGCTGGTGAAGAATGAAGTAAGTCCAACAGAGACCGGAGACAAGAGGGGCCAGCGGAATACTGGACAGAAAGCTGCAGTTGTGGACAGGTAAGCAACAAGATGTGTATATATTTATTTAACTTTCAACCTTATTTCCAACCTTTTACAATCCATCAAAATGCCAGCCACCATTTTGAAGGATTGGCCCGAAGCGGAAACAACAAAAAATTCTGAATCATGTGAATCCACTTTTTTTTGCAAACTTGAGTCAAATTAGATTTGTCTACAACGGGGTTAAAAGGTCTATTTCTTATAGTTTTAATTTAGGTCATCTATAGGTAAAGTGGATATATAAAAAAGTATACACACCCCTGGTAAAATGCCAGATTTTTTCCATGCAAAAAAAATCATCCCAGGAAGAATCATTTCAGAACTTTTTTCACCTCTAATGTCACCTCTATTCTCTGTGACATTTCCTAGATCTTTTGCCAAAATTTACATCAAAAGCATGTGAGAAACATGTTCTGGTCTTACAAGATTTATGAGACCAAGGTTGAACCCTTTGGCCCTAATTCCAGAAGATCACCATCCCCACAGTGAGGCATGGTGGAAGCAGAATTAAGCTTTGGAATGTTCCTTGGCAGCTGGGACTGAGTCTTTAGTCAAGGTGGATGGAATTATGAACAGTTCCAAATATCAGGATAATATCAAAAAACACGGCACTCTATAGAAATATGTGCTGGTGGTGCTCAAGTAGGGTGTCGAACCCGTAGAACGAAGATATATAAACTTGGCACTCAATGTGAATCAGAAAGCTTCTTAATTTTTGGATGCGCGAATGGGCTTGAAATGAGGGATGAGTGTATACAAAGTCATTTTCGAAAAGGTGTCATGTAGGCAATAGCGTAAGGGGGCGCTACATTTGAGCCCATAGCGGTGCCTTGTTGTTGGATATAGAAGGTGTCCTCAAACATGAAGTAATTTTCCATAAGGACCAGGTTTAAGAGGTCCATACAAAAACGACGTATCTTAATATGAGTGCCTGCTTCATTAAGGAACCAATAAATAAGAAGCTTTCTGATTCACATTGAGTGCCAAGTTTATTCATCTCAGTTCCAAATATCAGTCAATTTTGCATAAAATTTCATGCCCCTGCTAAAAAGCAGAAGATGAAGAGTAATTTTCCAGTTTCTAGATGTGCCACACTGATATACTCTGACCCCAAAAATTTAATTTTGTCAGAAATTCAAAGGAGACTTTAAAAACGTGTTAGCGCAAGGGTGTGCAGATTTATGCCACCTAATTATTTTAGTTCTTTATTTTTTTTTCCATCCGAAAATATTTCAGTTTATTTTCCATTGGATTGGTACAGATTATGGTCAACTTTAAAAGTGGACAAAGTTCTGAAATGATCCTTCTTGGTAGAATATTTTTAACATGATCTAAACTTACCACTTTAAGAGACGCGTGTAGACTTTTTATATCCACTGTAAGTCATGGATGAGAGAAGAAACTGTTGAGATAAACAGTATGTGCCAACTCTACTGGAGGTTTTTCGAGAAAGGGAAGACCTTCGGGACTCCTGAAAGAGTAGGCCAAAACTTCCTGTAAGGGAGATTTCTCAGAAAGTCTCCAAAATCCTAGAATCCTAGAAAGTTAGAGCTGGAGGGGGCCTTCAGGATCATCATGTCCAACCCCCTGCTCAATGCAGGAGTCACCAAACCATCTCAGACAGATGTCTGTCCAGCCTCTGTTTGAAGACTTCCATTGAACGAGAGCTCACCACCTCTCATGGCAGCCTGTTCCACCCATTGATCACCGTCACCGTCAAAAAGCTTTTTTTCTAATATCTAATCTGTATCTTCTCCCTTTCGGTTTCATTCCATTGCTTCTCGTGTTTCCATGCGCAAATGAGAATAAGAGAGTTATCCGGTAATTCTTCATCTTTATATAGTGCCCCAACGTCAACCTAATCCAACATCTTGGTCGTAAGACTCAAATTGGTGACTTGACCTCCCCGGGTGGGACTTGACATCACAAATTCATTGTCTTGCCTAAACTTACCACTTTAAGAGATGCGTGTAGACTTTTTATATCCACTGTAACTCATGGATGAGAGAAGAAACTGTTGAGATAAACAGTATGTGCCAACTCTACTGGAGGTTTTTCGAAAAAGGGAAGACCTTCGGGACTCCTGAAAGAGTTGGCCAAAACTTCCTGTAAGGGAGATTTCTCAGAAAGTCTCCAAAATCCTAGAATCCTAGAAAGTTTGAGCTGGAAGGGGCCTTCAGGATCATCAAGTCCAACCCCCTGCTCAATGCAGGGTTCACCAAACCATCTCAGACAGATGTCTGTCCAGCCTCTGTTTGAAGACTTCCATTGAACGAGAACTCACCACCTCTCATGGCAGCCTGTTCCACCCATTGATCACCCTCACTGTCAAAAAGCTTTTTTTCTAATATCTAATCTGTATCTTCTCCCTTTCGGTTTCATTCCATTGCTTCTCGTGTTTCCATGCGCAAATGAGAATAAGAGAGTTATCCGGGGATTCTTCATCTTTATATAGTGCCCCAACATCAACCTAATCCAACATCTTGGTCGTAAGACTCAAAATGGTGACTTGACCTCACCGGGTTGGACTTGACTTCACAAAGTCATTGTCTTGCCTATCGGAAAACCAGGGAAGAGGCAAAGTTTTGGAACAATATTTTCGACAAGCAGATATGAAGGTGACCGGTGGAGGGGGGGGGCACATACTTTTTTGTTTCAAGGCACTGGTGTAGACTTCTACTCCACATTTAATATCCAGCTGTCTTGAACATCGGTAATTGAATTGCTTTGGGTTGTGTCACTGTTAGTTTTCTGCTCGGCACATGAGCCGGTGCAGGGGATGGGTGACGTTCCGGGAGATTGTTTTGCAGATCTGTTTTCTTACCTGTAATTTGCAATTACTGAGGTTTCCTTGGAGCACAAACTGTTCAGACTTTATATGAAAATGAAATGACAGACGACGTTAGGAGAAATTCCTTCGGAGAAGAATTGGTTCGGCTGATTCTACATTCAAATTGGGTCTTCGGCGTTCGTAGGAGGAGGGGGAGGGGATGAGCTATGGATTTCTGTCCACGGTGCTGAAATGCTCAGCTCGAAAAAGATCAAATCTGTTGGTGGCATCAAAAGACTTTTGACTTCGATAACCTCCCGGAGGAGATGACTTTTTCTGTGCCTTATCAATGCGAAATTTACATACGACTGCAGGTATATGTATTACTTTATCTTATCTCGGAGAGTCGTCACCGTTGCAGAATTCCTTTATTATTTCTATAGCATGATGGCATGTACCGCTATGTGCAGGGGCGGACTGGGCCGGGTGGCAGGCATGCATATGCCCCCTATGTGTGTGTTCATCTTCCACCCCAGGACATTGCTTGTTGCCTTGTTGAATTATGGTCTTTGATATATGATTGGTGAAAGAGAATATTATGCTTGATCTTGTTATATTGTATTCAGGCTAAAACGTCTTCCGTATAGTCTTCTCCATACTTGCCAGCTTACTTTTAACCCTTTAAAGGGGACCTGCCACCAGGTTTTGCTCTTAAACTGTTCCCACTTTTCCCCTGAGTATTCCGTTTTTTGTTTTTTTTCAAATTCGCTATATGGTTCCAGAGATACGGGACTTTTTAACTAGTATCTATAGCCTTTTGCCAAAAGGGGCGTGGCTACGAGGATCCTCAGGGGCGTGTTCTAAAGAAACCATTCCCAAATAAAAAGGCTCATATCTCTGGAACGGTATGGTGGATTTAAAAAAAAAAAAAAAAAGGAACACTCGTGAGAGCAGAGGGAATAAAATAAGGAAGAACTGGACACTTTTGCCCTGGTGACAGGTCCCCTCTATAGGAACACGTCAGGCAAAATTGATTGTTTTCTGACTAATGAAGAGCCTAAGATAAAGCTCCTGTCCCCTCAGGCCCTTAACTGTGGTCCTCATTTATCACAACGGACCCCTCTTGGTGTACTAGAACAGTAAGCCAGTACCTCATGGGCGGTCAATTTTTTTCAATAGGAGCTATATAATATGACAAGTATGTCTGTTTGCCAGGGGTACTAGGAGCTGGTTCCAAAATATCATTCTAAAAGAAACAAGCGACACAGACTTTGTATGTAGATTGTAGCTAATAAAATACATTGCTCTGCACAGGAGCTGTGTACACGAAATAATACGATATTTTTAATCAATATTATTTGCAAAGTAGCTTTATTTTACTGTAAGATCCCCTCAACAATCCTCGATGAACCAGATCAGTGGGTCGTCCATTATGTATTCCGCTGACACAGAAAATCAATTCGAGGGGAGTCGAAGTTGCTTAAAATTTTACATATAAATATGTTGTTTGCAAAAGTCTACACACCCATCCGAATACAGATATTTCAGTGCATCGACAGCAGATTTCTGGAAGGGGATCATAATGTGAACATAAAGGAACATTACATGAATGAATGAACATTTAAAGGGAACCTGTCACCCCGAAAATCGCGGGTGAGGTAATCCCACCGGCATCAGGGGCTTATCTGCAGCATTCTGTAATGCTGTAGATAAGCCCCCGATGTTACCTGAAAAAGGAGAAAAAGACGTTAGATTATACTCACCCAGGGGCGGTCCCGCTGCTGGTCCAGTCGGATGGGCGTCTCCGTTCCGCTGCGGCGCCTCCTATCTTCTTTCCATGACGTCCTCTTCTGATCTTCAGCCACGGCTCCGGCGCAGGCGTACTTTGCTCTGCCCTCTTGAGGGCAGAGGATAGTACTGCAGTGCGCAGGCGCCGGAAAGGTCAGAGGCCCGGCGCCTGCGCACTGCAGTACTTTGTTCTGCCCTCAACAGGGCAGAGCAAAGTACGCCTGCACCGAAGCCGTGGCTGAAGATCAGAAGAGGACGTCATGGAAAGAAGATAGGAGGCGCCGCAGCGGACCGGAGACGCCCATCCGACTGGACCAGCAGCGGAGGCCGCCCCTGGGTGAGTATAATCTAACGTCTTTTTCTCCTCTTTCAGGTAACATCGGGGGCTTATCTACAGCATTACAGAATGCTGCAGATAAGCCCCTGATGCCGGTGGGCTTACCTCACCCGCGATTTTCGGGGTGACAGGTGCCCTTTAAGATCTGGAAGAAACCACCAGAGCTGGACGGAATGAGAGGATGACCTGGTGAGGGGGAGCCGCTGTTTTTTTTCTCCCAGAATTCTGGGGTCCGGACGGTGACTGTGCACAGAGATGCTGCATTGGAGCAGAGAACACAAAACAGTATGATATTTTTAACCAATCGAAACGAGAAAAGTGGCGGTTGCAAAAGTCTACACGCCCCTCCAAATCCAGAAATTGTTTCTGAACGGACGATTGACCTCTGTTTTGTGTCAGTCCATTAACCTTCTGGATGACATTTCCACTTCTATTCTACATTCCCAGCCATTTTCAGAATAAGCCCTCGCAGCCCCTTGTCTAGAGAGCTAAGCATTACTCAATATCACGCTGAGACGTAATAATATGGAATCATGTGGACTCAACTAAAATGGAACAGACCATTGAAAATGCGTGTGTGGGCCTAGCAGAAAATCGATGCGCTAGCCAAGGAAAAGACCCGGGGGTCTGCATGCAAAGGAGGCTTCATGCCGTCCTTTTCTGATTAGTATGTTGATATTTTCTCTTCACGGGCCGCTTTCCATGCTTGCCTGACAGCAGCAATTATGCTGATATTTTTTTCCCTATTTCTATGTTGTCTAAAGGAAAGTAATGTGTATTCAATGGGTCAAGAGTATATACAATGGTATATACAGTGGTGTACAGGCATCAGGAGCCTCCGGCTACAACTTGAATTGCTAGACCCGGGTCAAGGCATAGTAGCTTGTTGCACCCCAAAAATAGCGATCTGCCGCACAGCCCTCCTTCTATGGTCCTAGAGATATGCAACATGACAGCCCACACTGCTTCTGCAATCAAGGACGGAAACTTGCTGCACGCATCTTTTCTCATGCCACCAGTTTCGGCTGTAAAGATCTGAGATGGTTTAGAGATAATTGATAACGTTCCTGGTGGTCTGGGGTCACGTAACAGCCAATGATACACAGTAGATCCCTGTTGGACTAGGGTAATAAAGTGTTTAATGATAATTGATGTGTTTTAGGAGAATGATCGTTTCCCAGGTGGTCTAGAGTTGATGTGGCTAAGGATAGCATCCCTGGTAGTCTAGGGTCACTTAACAGCTAATGACATCGATCCCTGTTGGACTAGGGTAATAAAGTGTTTAATGATCGTTTCCCAGGTGGTCTAGAGTTGATGTAGTTAAGGATAGCTTCCCTGGTAGTCTAGAGTTGATGTGGTTAAGGATAGCTTCCCTGGTGGTCAAGAGTTGATGTGGTTAAGGATAGCATCCCTGGTGGTCTAGAGTTGATGTGGTTAAGGATAGCATCCCTGGTGGTCTAGAGTTGATGTGGTTAAGGATAGCTTCCCTGGTGGTCTAGAGTTGATGTGGTTAAGGATAGCATCCCTGGTGGTCTAGAGTTGATGTGGTTAAGGATAGCATCCCTGGTGGTCTAGAGTTGATGTGGTTAAGGATAGCTTCCCTGGTGGTCTAGAGTTGATGTGATTAAGGATAGCTTCCCTGGTAGTCTAGAGTTGATGTGGTTAAGGATAGCTTCCCTGGTGGTCTAGAGTTGATGTGGTTAAGGATAGCTTCCCTGGTGGTCTAGAGTTGATGTGGTTAAGGATAGCTTCCCTGGTAGTCTAGAGTTGATGTGGTTAAGGATAGCTTCCCTGGTGGTCTAGAGTTGATGTGGTTAAGGATAGCTTCCCTGGTGGTCTAGAGTTAATGTGGTTAAGGATAGCATCCCTGGTGGTCTAGAGTTGATGTGGTTAAGGATAGCTTCCCTGGTAGTCTAGAGTTGATGTGGTTAAGGATAGCTTCCCTGGTAGTCTAGAGTTGATGTGGTTAAGGATAGCTTCCCTGGTAGTCTAGAGTTGATGTGGTTAAGGATAGCATCCCTGGTGGTCTAGAGTTGATGTGGTTAAGGATAGCTTCCCTGGTAGTCTAGAGTTGATGTGGTTAAGGATAGCATCCCTGGTGGTCTAGAGTTGATGTGGTTAAGGATAGCTTCCCTGGTAGTCTAGAGTTGATGTGGTTAAGGATAGCTTCCCTGGTGGTCTAGAGTTGATGTGGTTAAGGATAGCTTCCCTGGTGGTCTAGAGTTGATGTGGTTAAGGATAGCTTCCCTGGTAGTCTAGAGTTGATGTGGTTAAGGATAGCATCCCTGGTGGTCTAGAGTTGATGTGGTTAAGGATAGCTTCCCTGGTAGTCTAGAGTTGATGTGGTTAAGGATAGCTTCCCTGGTAGTCTAGAGTTGATGTGGTTAAGGATAGCTTCCCTGGTGGTCTAGAGTTGATGTGGTTAAGGATAGCTTCCCTGGTAGTCTAGAGTTGATGTGGTTAAGGATAGCTTCCCTGGTAGTCTAGAGTTGATGTGGTTAAGGATAGCATCCCTGGTGGTCTAGAGTTGATGTGGTTAAGGATAGCTTCCCTGGTGGTCTAGAGTTGATGTGGTTAAGGATAGCATCCCTGGTGGTCTAGAGTTGATGTGGTTAAGGATAGCTTCCCTGGTAGTCTAGAGTTGATGTGGTTAAGGATAGCTTCCCTGGTAGTCTAGAGTTGATGTGGTTAAGGATAGCTTCCCTGGTAGTCTAGAGTTGATGTGGTTAAGGATAGCTTCCCTGGTAGTCTAGAGTTGATGTGGTTAAGGATAGCTTCCCTGGTAGTCTAGAGTTGATGTGGTTAAGGATAGCATCCCTGGTGGTCTAGAGTTGATGTGGTTAAGGATAGCTTCCCTGGTAGTCTAGAGTTGATGTGGTTAAGGATAGCATCCCTGGTGGTCTAGAGTTGATGTGGTTAAGGATAGCTTCCCTGGTAGTCTAGAGTTGATGTGGTTAAGGATAGCTTCCCTGGTGGTCTAGAGTTGATGTGGTTAAGGATAGCTTCCCTGGTGGTCTAGAGTTGATGTGGTTAAGGATAGCTTCCCTGGTAGTCTAGAGTTGATGTGGTTAAGGATAGCATCCCTGGTGGTCTAGAGTTGATGTGGTTAAGGATAGCTTCCCTGGTAGTCTAGAGTTGATGTGGTTAAGGATAGCTTCCCTGGTAGTCTAGAGTTGATGTGGTTAAGGATAGCTTCCCTGGTGGTCTAGAGTTGATGTGGTTAAGGATAGCTTCCCTGGTAGTCTAGAGTTGATGTGGTTAAGGATAGCTTCCCTGGTAGTCTAGAGTTGATGTGGTTAAGGATAGCATCCCTGGTGGTCTAGAGTTGATGTGGTTAAGGATAGCTTCCCTGGTGGTCTAGAGTTGATGTGGTTAAGGATAGCATCCCTGGTGGTCTAGAGTTGATGTGGTTAAGGATAGCTTCCCTGGTAGTCTAGAGTTGATGTGGTTAAGGATAGCTTCCCTGGTGGTCTAGAGTTGATGTGGTTAAGGATAGCTTCCCTGGTGGTCTAGAGTTGATGTGGTTAAGGATAGCTTCCCTGGTAGTCTAGAGTTGATGTGGTTAAGGATAGCTTCCCTGGTAGTCTAGAGTTGATGTGGTTAAGGATAGCTTCCCTGGTGGTCTAGAGTTGATGTGGTTAAGGATAGCTTCCCTGGTGGTCTAGAGTTGATGTGGTTAAGGATAGCTTCCCTGGTGGTCTAGAGTTGATGTGGTTAAGGATAGCTTCCCTGGTGGTCTAGGCTAGTGAAAAAGCTAGTTTTCAAATACATAGTTCAATCCCTTAGGGGATTGACATTTTTAGATAAGATGCTCCTATTTGTCTTGGATTGTGAAATGATAAATCATTACTTCCCAAGGTTGGTGGAAATTAAGTGGCTAAGGATAGCATCCCTGGAGGTCTAGTGGAAACCTATTGTTAGCATTTCTTTACATCAAAGGTAGTAAAGGGTTTTAATAATAGCCTCCCTGGTGGTCTCGGGTAATGAAGTGGTTATTTATAATGTTCCAGATGGCCTAAGGGAATTACAGTAGAAGAGATTAAAGGAAATGCAACCCTGGTGGGCTAGGGTAGTGAAGTGGTTAATGGTAATGTTCCTGGTGGGCTAGGGTAGTGAAGTGGTTAATGATAATGTTCCTGGTGGGCTAGGGTAGTGAAGTGGTTAATGATAATGTTCCTGGTGGGCTAGGGTAGTGAAGTGGTTAATGATAATGTTCCTGGTGGGCTAGGGTAGTGAAGTGGTTAATGATAATGCTCCTGGTGGGCTAGGGTAGTAAATCCCTGGTAACCTAGAGTAGTGAAATCCCTATTCTTAGCATTCATGTTAGTGGCAGCAGGGCGATATGTCACCATGGAAACAGACTACAATCCGCGTGTAGTCTGATACTGCAGTCACGTGTTACTTCCTTCTCAGGAAGGAATGGTGAGAAATACAAGGTTGGTTTCTAATCTACAACCATGGAGACACATAAGTCTGCATAGAAGCTGCATACACAAAACATAAATAGTTTTTTGTATATATTAAAAAATCTAAAAAACAAAGTATCTAAAAAACTATATATATAAAAATACAAAACAAATAAATATAAATAACATATAAATAAAATATAAATAAATATATGTTTGTAAATATATATAAATCTAAATCTACATATAAATAGATAAATATATATATATATACATACAGTATATATATATTTATCTATTTATATGTAGATTTAGATTTATATATATTTACAAACATATATTTATTTATATTTTATTTATTTTTTATTTATATTTTATTCATTTTGTTTTGTAATTATGTTTCATTCATTATATATTTCTATATTATTATTATTATTATTATTACTATTATTATTATTATTATTATTATTATTTTTATGATACATTATTTTTTCCTAAATACGGTAAATTTTTTTTCTCCAGATTTTTAATTTTATTTATTTTTTATTTTTTTTTAGATACATCTTTAGATGTATTGGAGCCATACAGTTATTAATTGAAATATTATTTATACCAGCTAAAATTTCAAATCTTATCCTATTTAAAAAAAAAAGAAAAAATTCTCGCACATGGCATGAACAGGGCATGTAATTTCATCCAGACGAGCCCATGGGTCGATAGATTTGTGAAGAAAAGCAAAGAGACAAGATTAGAAGATCCAGTCCTGAGGGGCACTAATAGATGGCCTGGTTCTCCTGCCTGAAAAATGACTTGTGAAGTAAACCATATGTTGTAGAGTGCTGGCTGGTTACAAGACCCGAGAGCGTCCTATAACAGCCTCTCTGACAAGGAGAGCGGGGATGGACTGGAGGCGCTCGCAGGAGACTTCTCATCATAGCAGATTATAAAAGTCCCGATACTGGAGCTGCCGAACATCAATGCACCATTGCCTGATGACTTATGAATGAGATCCTTCATCACAGAACCTGCGACGTCTTCCGACACAAAGCCTCTCACTATTCGGCAGGGCGACGCTTCTGCTCTGGATTCCAAGATGCAATAATTATGAGGTTCACACATTATGGAAAAGTGATATAATTCTCCTTACATCTCTGATCAGAACTGCCGTTGACCTTGTGACAATCTCAGCTACTCTGTCCGGTAGAAATGCTGCTATAAAGCTGGTTAGACTACCTTGGGACTCTGTGGCAAACGCAGCTCTGCTACACAATTGTGGACTCTACTATTCCACTTTTCCCATTTTAACGATAAACGGAAAGAAAAAAGCCTACAAGATATACAAAAAGGTGCGAAGCGATCCTACTGCCTGACCTTTCCTGTTTTTTTTTTTTTTGCCTCGGGCAGTGGTGCATCGCCTGAGTTTTCAGGTAGCTTTCATTCACGCCATTATTGTGAACCACTGCAAGCTCTGCATTGGATTCTGTGACAAAGTTAGCTCAGAATACGCTGAGTCAACTTTAATGCTGCCAGCTTTGCCCTGGCCTAAGTGACAAACTCAGCTCTGTTACATGCTTGGAACATTGATGGTTATTACGGTAATCGAATTTGTAACAGTGTCAGCTCTACTACACACAAGGAACTCAGATATATCGCTGGTCTGTACTGGCATTGACCTCATAACAAATACAGCTCTGCTTCACCCTTTTACAATGCCGGGTAGTGCTACTATTGACCTCATGACAAATCCAGCTCTTCTTCACCCTGATACATTGTTAGTTAAAACTGCCATCGAACTAATTACAACCTCAGCTCTACTTCAAAACTGAAAACCCTGCTACATCACTGGTCAGTACTGACATACTCAACTCTGCTTCACGCTGAGAACTTTGCTACATTGCTTTATCAGTACATCTATTGATCTCATGACAAACCTAGCCTTACTTCATCCTGCTACATTTCTGATTAATACTGCTGTTGACCTCATGACAAATCCAGCTCTGCTTCACCCTTTTACAATGCCGGTTAATGCTGCTATTGACCTCGTGACAAACTCAGCTCTACTTCACCCTGCTACGTTGCTGGTTAGTGCTACCATTGGATTTATGACAAACTCAGCTTTGCTTCATGCTGGGAATTCTTCTATAGAGCTGGACAGTACTATCTTGGACTCTGTGGCAAACCCAGCTCTGCTATATCATTGTGGACCAGTCCTCATGTCTATAAATCTACATCAATGGCTTCCGTGTCTTTAGTTCTTCGCCGTCAGCTGCCTTTATTCCTCCTAAGCCTTCCAGGTGATTTTTTTTCCCCTTATTTTGGCTTCACTGAAGCAAAATCAAAACTGATTGCAAAAATCTTCACACCCTTTAACACACCCGATAGGCAGCAGTGCACTATTTCATTGATCCGCCGTGATTGAGCGCTCAGTCATAATTGTGAAGCAGGTTTACATTAGGTAGAATAACATTCTCTCTACAAGAAATGTCACCAGTTTCACCGATCAACCATCCGTCAATTACGCCAAGTACAACTGGCGAACACAACGCCATCCATCATGAGGGTGGAAAGACGTCTGCTTTATGTGAGTAAATCATTACTCGTCAACTGAAAAAAAAACCTGAGAAAATCACGGGAATCTCAGAATTATGTGAAGCCGTTCAGTTTTGATGAAATATAGGCACAGCAGAGCCGAGTGTGCGGTCAGTGATTTTTCTAGATCCTTTTAAGTAGACATGCGTGAATCCTACAAAATTAGTTACTGGTAGATTTGCTCAAAATTTGGCCCAAAAAAGACATTGATTATGCTCTAAGGTCTTTCCAGACTCAAAAGGAAAATAGATAAGGGGTTAAAAAATCTTAAAAGAATATATTCACCTATCTTAGGGCCACCCCTCTCCTGCTCTGATGCCAAAGCTCCTTGCCCGTTGTCCACGGAGAAGGACATGGAACCACGGGAGGAAGTATAGGCCTCTTGCTTGCTGGACTGTAGTGCTGTTATTGGGAACGAGGGGGCTCCCGGATTACTGTGCTGGGCCATGTTGGGGCAAAAGAGCTAAGCGAAATAGAAAGCGAGAATGACTCCAGGAAAGAAAAGGGAAAGTGTGCGATGATGATCCAAGTCAAAGCAGAAATGTCCATGGAGGTGAACCCCAATCTGCTCTACATAGTTCCTCATAAGTTATTTTTCAGCAAAAATACCTTTATTTCTGAACTATAGTTACCTTCACTGTCTGTAACATCTGGTCCTGGCCGGCCAAAACCAACGGCACCATGTGGTCTACAAAGAGGTTTATTATCTAGTCCTGGCCGGCCGAAGCCAACGGTACCATGTGGTCTAAAAAGGGGTGTAATATCTGGTCCTGGCTGGCCAAAACCAATGGCGCCATGCGGACTACAAAGGGGTGTAACATCCGGTCCTGGCCGGTCGAAACCAATGGCACCATGTGGTCTAAAAAGGGGTGTAACATCTAGTCCTGGCCAGCCAAAACCAACTGCACCATGCGGTCTACAAAGGGGTGTAACATCTGGTCCTGGCTGGCCAAAACTAATGGCACTATGTGGTCTACAAAGGGGTGTAACATCTGGTCCCGGCCGGCCGAAACTAATGGCACCATGTGGTCTAAAAAGGGGTGCAACATCTGGTCCTGGCCAGCCAAAACCAACTGCACCATGCGGTCTACAAAGGGGTGTAACATCTGGTCCTGGCTGGCCAAAACTAATGGCACTATGTGGTCTACAAAGGGGTGTAACATCTGGTCCTGGCCGGCCAAAACCAACGGCACCATGTGGTCTACAAAGGGGTTTATTATCTGGTCCTGGCCGGCCAAAGCCAACGGCACCATGTGGTCTAAAAAGGGGTGCAATATCTGGTCCTGGCCGGCCGAAACCAACGGCACCATGCGGTCTACAAAGTGGTGTAACATCTGGTCCTGACCGGCCAAAACCAATGGCACCATGTGGTCTAAAAAGGGGTGTAACATCTGGTCCTGGCCAGCCGAAACCAACTGCACCATGCGGTCTACAAAGAGGTGTAACATCTGGTCCTGGCTGGCCGAAACCAATGGCACTATGTGGTCTAAAAAGGGGTGTAACATCTGGTCCTGGCTGGCCGAAACCAATGGCACCATGCAGTCTACAAAGGGGTGTAACATTTGGTCCTGGCCGGCCGAAACTAACAGCACCATGCGGTCTACAAAGGGGTGTCGCCTCCATAGCTAAAGTTCATACACCCAGCCAGGACCCCGATTTTCATTTAGCATGCCAGGGCGTGAAGTATGAGTACCGCCCCACGCCACATTACCCACTGCCTTCCAGTTGGTCTTCAGCTCGGACTACGGAGCAGCAGTGGAACACACTGGAGGGCAGGGGGCTGTCATAGTAGGGAAGGTTTGGGATATTCTTAGGACATATAAGTATAATATTTTTTTTTTATTTTTTTTTTCCAACCTCAAAAAATCCAGAAAAATAGTGGGTTTGTTGTGATGGAAATCATCTCTCCATATACTTACTTCTCGCAGAGCTCCTGCTGATATTCAGGAGCCAGACTGAAGAAGTGGAGCTGTAGAGCGAATATAAGAGTAAATGAGAGAATGGGACGGAGCCCCTGACATCGCACATTTCAGACTACCGTGAACTTCAATAAACAATGCATGTAAGCTGGAGACACTAATCATAGCTGTGCCCTGATGGACCAATACCATAAATCAGCCAAACGGTAAGAAAATATGGCTTGAAGTTAGATGATATTGAATCAGTAGGGTGAGGGTAGAGAGGATCCACTGGTGATCCACAAAAAATGGACATTCCCTTTATATCTTTAGTAATAAAACTAAACTGGGCCTTTAGCTTCATTGTGCACTCCATCTAGGAAGAACTATTTTAACACCTGACCCTACTGCAATTCGGTGTACCTCTATTGGTTTTTATAGAAAGTTTTAGCCCCTTGTGTTCCATCAGACTAAGGTGGTGGGAAAGATAGGCATCCAAAGTCACGTGTCCACTTTAATGATGGAATTTCCAAATTCAAGAACCTTGGTTTAGTAGAAATATGCACGGAGGGCCCACTACTAGGATAACCCCTCTATATCGAATCAGTGGAGGTCTGATACCTGAGGCACCCATTAAATCAGATGATCAGCAAAGGTGCCGAGAGTTAGACCAACGCTGATCTCAAAAGAATGGGTTATCCTTAAATGGTGCTGGGTTTGGACTCCTATAAATCTGATCTATTCTAATAATAGGTCATAGAGTTGAAAGAATCCTCCGAAATTAGATTAGGGTAAATTTGATCAATTTAGGAGGCAATTTGAAGCAAACTGATTTGGCACTAAAAAGTAATCTTACATTCGCCTTCCCGTTCCTGTCCCACCACCACCAGCCCTTTGATCGTCTCTTCTATCTTCTATCTTCATTCTTTTATTTTCCTTACGGACGGTTTTTCCATTTATCAGGCCACTTATTCTTGGTGTAACGGTCACACACGTCACTGACGTGGGTTGTGCCCAACGTGATGGCATTTGACCTCACAAATGGAAAACTCGGGCCCGAAATAAAAAAGTATGAAGAAAGAAGAGTCAATCAGAGGGCATACACTGATGGCCTTTCCTTAAAGTGATTGGTAGGTATCCAAGCTCTGGGACTACACCAATCAGAAACTCTGCCTCGTACTGCCCAGTTCTAATTAGGTGAATTGGGTTAACCCTGCCTGATGAGGCAAAGCTGATGTATGAATGGTCCCACGTCTGGACTAAAGGGCTACTTTTAGTCCTTCGTTCTACTGATGTTCCTAAGGATAGGCCATCAATTTTCCCTAGAAATTCCTTTAACCGCATCTTATCCTGATTAAAGAGTTGGGTTGGTCTATTGACACCACTGGTGGGCAACCTCCTTCTTTGACAGTCACAGGCTGAGAAGTGTAGTTTCACAGCATCTGGTGGTCTAGAGCTTGACCACCATAGAACAACAAGACTTTGTTGAGCCAATACTATTCCTCAGATGGGGTATGGAGATTTATTTACTGGTAATGCTCCGTGAGCAAAAAAAGGGTTGAAAATTTACTCTTCTCCAAATGGAAGCAAGTTATCTCATATCAGCTAAACCAGAGATTTCTAAAAGAGTTTTCTTAATTACACTTTACGTCAAGTCACCGGGCTATCTCCCTGAAAAGGAAAAGTGTTCGCAAGACAGACATATGAAGTTGACCTAGCAAGCCTCCTGCTGCAGTCACTTTTCCTCACAGTCATCTGAATCTTTAATCAGCCCAAAAGAATGAAAGACATACACCAAGGATCCAGGTAATTGGGATTGAAATTAGGAGAACACCGGGGAATGTTAATTAATGACATATCTCGATAATCACAAGGGGCATTGAGAAGGACATCGCAAGGAGACAATCTCATCTCGCTACTCTATCGGATGAACATCAATTTTGAATGTCTATGTTTCCAAGCAGTGAAAATTAAATGTTTTAGAAAAAAAAGACCAGAAAACTTTCTTAAGACAGGTCAAATAAGATTAAAGGTTTCCTTTTATCTCGAGCCTTAAAAAGGATGTCCCATCTGGCCAACCTATTTTAGATTGAAGCCACCACAGCGATCAATTGCTCACCAAGTTTCCGGCTTTTCTAACTTTTGACGATCACCTTTTATTATCAAGAAATGCTCTGATCGGCCAATAATTTCTCACACAATGACCTCTATAGGGTAAATGTAGTATTACCTGACAACCAATCAAATGTAATGCATGGCACCTTTAAGTAAGTCAAATCAGTAACAGAACTTGGCTCATAGAGGGGGCCTTAAGTTGAGGACCCCTATCTATGAAATCAAACTTGCTAAAACTCATGAAACTAATGAAAAAGAGTGAAGATCTCCTGGACTTCTGGAAGAGATAATTTCCTAGGACTTGTTGAATTTACCTTCCTGAAACCAATTATTCTGGGGAATGTAGAGTGCAGAAGAAGGGAATGGGTGAGTAGGGGTCACAGTTCAAGAAATGTTTGTACTTATGGCTAATATTTTCACATGGATACTTCTGCGGGATTCTTGCACTCAAAAAATTTGCAAGTATGTAGGACATCCATATACCCAAAAAGGCATTTACTTTAAGGGTTTGTGCAGGTTTGGAATTGGCACTAGGTAGAGATGAACTTCTAATGTAATCATATTTCCCAAAATTTGTGTATGTAATTTAATTCGATTTTAGGTGATCTGCTTTTCACAAATGTGGTAAAATGATGACTGGCCAGCCTCCAGCCTGCTGGATTCTCTCACCTCTCCTTGGCTCTCATCATCCCTCTCTCCTGTCCTGCTGTGTCCATCACTGTCCAGTCCTCTGATCATCTCCTCTACCTTCTTATTTTCCCTCCAGGTCTTCTGGTCGTCACTGACACTGGTTAGGCTCCAAGAGAATCAATTCTCACCCTTCTTGAGCTGCAAAATGGCAGCAGATCACTCTCCAGCCTTCATGATTTTCTCACTTCTTGTTGGCCTCACAAAACCTTGCTGCTGTCACTTTCCACTCGGTACTCCAATCAGCTCCACTTCCTTCTTCTTCCAGAGTTCTCGTCAGGTTTCCAGTCCACCAGTCATCTTCTATTCCATCTTATTCTCCTTCCAGGTGTCCCTGTAGTCCATGCCACAGATTAAGTTCCACGTTAATCAATTCTCCCCCTTGACCTGAAAAATGCCAGCTGATCAGTCAACAGACGTTATGGATTCTTTCTGGAATCTTCTCATTTCATGTTGGTCCTTCTCATACCTACCTCGTCACCATCCCACACCACCCAATACTTTGATTGGCTTATTTTCCTTCTTCCAGGGTTTCCGTTAGGCAATGCATGTGGTGACTAGGTCCCACGTGAATCAATTCTTCACCCTTTGACCTGAAAAATGGCAGATGACCAGTCTCCAGCTTTACTGGATTATCTCACCACTCTTTGGCTCTCCTCATCCCTCTCTCCCTTCACTCTGTGGCCATCACCATCGAGTCCTCCAATAATCCTCTTCCTTCTTCTTGGGAGATTCATTCAATCCTAGAGGAACGTAAAACTGGTCAAATGAACCATAGTAATTTGAGAAAAAATACTATATGCTTGACAAGCCTAAAGTGGTGTAACAAGGAGTCCATTGTGACTCTGGAAGCCATCTTGGGTATACACACCCTAAAACATAGCAGACAATCGAAGGTGTTAGATCTTCAGTTCTTGGGGCGAGCATGGTGCCCCTTTGGGTTCCATAACCTTTATTTGGAAATTTCTGTGTAGAACTAGAATACCCAGACTCCATCTGTCTAGCTATCGGTAGAGACCAATCCAACTGGTAACATCTCTTGGAGCACCTCATTTTGGAAGATATACCCTACCCTTTAAGGAACTCTCTATGTGGCCAGTGCGCTTTATTGTCTTCAGGTTGCAACTCTCATCATTGTCAATAATTACATTGAGTAAAGATTTATGGTCACAGCGGCTGAAATATTCCCTAAAATGTGCGGCGCAGAAGTGAAATGGATATTTAATGTCTGCAGAATGGAGTTTCTATCCAGGCAGAGCAGCAAGGAAAGATTTCTATTACATTTATTGCAAATTTTTATGGCTCCGATATTAAATATGTGAAGTTTTATGAAGAACACAGAACAATGATTATTAAAGGACCTTAACGTTTAAATGCAAGAATCCCTTTAAAACGAGGCCATGTGTTACCCGGAATGGAGTTTTTACAGGGAGATTTCCAAATGTGACATAACTCCTCTCCAACAGACTAACAAAACTGCTGAAGGGACAAGGACCATTACCATTATTATTATTATTATTATTATTATTATTATTATTATTATTATTATCACTGCTTCCTATGAGCAATACACAATCCTGTCCTTAAATACTCTGCCCATTTGGGACTTTTTTCTCTATTATTCGTCTCCTATTCCTATATACACACATTGTATTTATTCCCATATTTTTACGCATTCATTTACTTGTTTAAATATTTATTTTATTACTTATTTTTATTTTACCTATTTTTGTTATTTTTTAGATGTATTTTAGTTATTTCTCTATGTATTTAACTAATTACTTTTATATCTATTATTATATCAGGATATTTATATACAGTTGTGCTCAAAAGTTTACATACCCCGGCAGAATTTTTGCTTTCTTGTCCTTTTTTTCAGAGAATATGAATGATGACACCAGATCTTTTTCTCCACTCATGGTCAGTGGTTGGGTGAAGCCATTTATTGTCAGACTACTGTGTTTCCTCTTTTTAAATCATAATGACAACCCCAAACATCCAAATGAACCTGATCAAAAGTTCACACACCCTGGTGATTTTGGCCTGATAACATGCACAGAAGATGACACAAATGGGTGTGAATAGCTACTAAAAGTAACATCCTCACCTGTGACCTGATTGCTTGTAATTAGTGTGTGTGCATAAAAGCTGAGTGAATTTCTGGGATCCAGACAGACTCTTGCATCTGTCATCCAGCCACTGACATTTCTGGATTGTGAGTCATGGGGAAAGAAAAAGAATTGTCAACGGATCTACGGGAAAAGTTAATTGAACTGTATAAAACAGGAAAGGGACACAGAAAGATATCCAAGGAATTGATAATGCCAGTCAGCAGCATTCACACTGTGATTAACAAATGGAAAATCAGGGGCTCTGTAAAAACAAAACCACAGTCAGGGAGACCAACAAAAATGTCGCCCACAACTGCCAGGAAACATGTTCAGGATGCAAAGAAAAATCCACAAGTAACATCAGCTGAAATACAGGACTCTCTGAGAACTAGCGGTGCGGCTATTTTAAGATGCACAATAAGGAGGCACTTGAAGAAAAATGAGACAGAAGAAAGCCATTACTGCGCAAATGCCACAAAGTATCTCACCTACAATACACAAAACAGCAAAGAGACAAGCCTCAAAACTTATGGAACAAGGTAATTTGGAGTGGTGAGACCAAAATTGAAGTTTGTGGCCACAACCATAAACGTTACATTTGGAGAGAGGTCAACAAAGCCTATGATGAAAGGAACACCATTCCTACTGTAAAGCATGGAGGAGGATCCCTGATGTTTTGGGGATGTGTGAGCTACTAAAGCACAGTAAACTTGGTCAAAGTTGAAGGAAAGATGAATGCAGCACGTTATCAGCAAATACTGGAGGCAAATTAGCAATCATGGGATGTACTTCGAGATTCCAACATGACAACGATGCAAATCACAAAGCCAAGTCGACCTGTCATTGGCTACAGCAGAACACAGTGAAGGTTCTGGAGAGGCCATCTCAGTCTCCTGACCTCAATATAATTGAGCCACTCTGGGAAGATCTCAAGCACACAGCTCATGCTAGACAGCCCAGGAATGTACAGGAACCGGAGGCTTTATGCCAAGAAGAGTGGGCAGCTTTACCATCTGAGAAAATAAAGAACCTCATCCACAACTACCACAAAGGACTTCAAGATGTCATTGATGTAAGAGGGGGCAACACGGTATTAGGAAATGGGGTATGTGAACTTATATCAGGGTCATTTGGATGTTTTGGGTTGTCATTATGATTTAAAAAGAGAAAACACAATAAATGGCTTCACCCAACCACTGACCATGAGTGGAGAAAAAGTTTTAGTGTTATCATTCATATTCTCTGGAAAAAAGTCAAAGAATGCAAAAATTCTGCCGGGTAGGTAAACTTTTGAACCCATCTGTAGAAAAAGCAAGTCATTGCAAACTTGCTTATTTTATGCTGTCTAGTTAAAGCAATTTAATAGCTTGAGAATTTCCCCATTTTTCATAGCATTCTTACTTCGCAGCATTTATTTTCACACCTGCCTAAAACTTTTGCACAGGACTGTATGTCTGTGTATCATGCGATATTTATCTCTTATAGATATTGATGTATCATTTCACATTTATTTCTTTTATATACATATGCAGTAAATACCGTATACATTTATTCGCCTGTTTCTTTACACAAACACCTCCTGTTCTTTCCCCGGCTCTGCCAATATTGAGCCAACACACGACTTGCATCCTCCTATCTGTTGCATTATGTTTATGCAAACTTGCAGTAAAGCTCAAACGGCGCTCGCTCCGATGTATCCACCAGGGGAAGCAGATTGCATTTTCGGAGAGAGAGCGCAGAAGCCTAATACCTCTCCAGCGGGCAATGATTCACATTGAAAGTAAGATAAATGCAGCAGACGGTCTCCGAGCCCATGAATATTGCTGGATGTGCTGGAAGACAAATGGCCTAATGATGCTTTGGTTATGGGTCCGTAGGAGGCTTAACAATGATAAATCTGTACTGATCCCGACCAGGCTCCCTCACATGTTCCCTGCCATCACGACAAGGACCACAGATGTTCCTCATTCATGGACAAAAATGCTTATGGTTTCTTAAAGTAAACTCTTCCTAATGCAATTAACATTAGCCCTCTGGTTTTCCGATATAGAGATAGACATATAGATACAATTCTGATGCTTTCAGCCACCACTAGAGGGAGCTCATGAGCCCAATGCATACAGCTTTACCATTAAGATTAATGTATAATCTGTATGCGGCTAGCTCATAAACTCCCTCTAGTGTTGGACACACACACATTCACTGCAGGACTGTGTGAAAGAAATAATCGTATAGCATCTTAATCCAAATCGTTAATTTTTTAGCTCCATTTTATACGGAGCTCCAACTTCCCTTTTAAAGTCATAGAATTCAGTTGCTGCAGCCACCACTAGAGGGAGCATTTGCTCTTACTAAGGCATTCAGTTTGCTGTAAACCAGTATGCAGTTAGATCATAAGCTCCCTCTACTGGTGGTCACGCACAACACTGCACCATCAGGAGGAAATAATCATAAAGATGCTGCAACCTTTAACGTTTATTACGGGATAATCTGCATGTTTAAGGTAAAAATTTATATTGCTGGGCTTATAAGCCTCCTCACGTTGGCATACCAGGCATGTCACTCTCGACAAGGAGAAACGTTACCCCTTAGATTTCCTTCTTGCAGTCTATATGATTATATCATGGGTCTTCTTGACTAGATCACGGTGATGTGACCTTGAGTAGATCATGGTGATGTCTTCTTGAATATATCATGGTGATGTGACCTTGACTAGATCACGGTGATGTGACCTTGACTAGATCATGGTGATGTCTTCTTGAATATATCATGGTGATATGTTCTTGTTAACTAATTTATGGTGATGTGTTCTTCTTGACTGTAGCAAGGTTATATGGTCTTAACTAAATTATGGTGAGGATTATGTCTTTTGACTATATCATTGATGTTTTCTTGGCTCTATCATGGTATTGTGCTCTTCTTGATCATGTAATGGTAATGTGCTCTTCTGGACTCTATCATGGTGGTGTGTTCTTGAGTATAAAATAGTAATGTTGGTTTCTTGACTGTAGCAAGGTTATAAGGTCTCAACTACATCATGACGATGATGCCATTTTGGGCTCTTCTTGACCATGTAATGGTAATGTGGCCTTGACTCTATCATGGAAATGTGCTCTTCTCGACTGTCATGGTAGTGACTTCTTTTTGAGTATCACATAGTGATGGGGACTTCTTGACTATATTATGGTGATGTGGGTTTGTTGACTATATTGTGTTGGTGTACTCTTCTTCACTATGTCATGGTGATGTGGTCTTGACTCTATCATTGCAATGTGCTCTTCTTGTCTATATCCTAGAGGTGGGGTCTTCTTGACTCTATCATGGTAATGTTCTCTTGTCTAGATCATAGTGAGGGGGACGTCTTGACTATATTATGGTGATATGGTCTTCTAGACTATATCGTGGTGGTATGACCTTCTTCAGTATGTCATGGTGATGTGGTCTTGACTCTATCATGGTAATGTGGTCTTTTTTACTATGTCATAGTAGTATACACTTCTCAACTATGTCATGGTGATGTGGTCTTGTCTCTATCATGATAATGTGCTCTTATTGTCTACATCATAGTGGTGTGGTCTTCTTAAGTATGACATAGCGATGGTAACTTCTTGACTACATTATGGTGATGGAATCTTTTTGACTATTTCACTGTAGTGTATTTTTGACCATATCATGGTGGTGTAGTGTTCTTGACTAGGGTTGAGCGACCTTCACTTTTATAGGATCGGGTCGGGTTTCACGAAACCCGACTTTTGGAAAAGTCGGGTCGAGTGAAATCGGCCGATCCTATAAAAAAGTCGGGGTCGGCCGAAACTCGAAACCCAATGCAGTGCATTGGGTTTCCATGGTTCCCAGGGTCTGAAGGAGCGGAAACTCTCCTTCAGGCCCTGGGATCCATATTTAAGTGTAAAATATAGAATTAAAATAAAAAATATCCTTATACTTACCCTCTGACGCGCCCTGGTACTAACCGGGAACCTTCCTTCCTTAGAATCAGCCTTCCAGGACCTTCGGTGACGTCGCGGCTTGTGATTGGCTGCGCGGCCGCCCATGTGACCGCTCGCGCGGCCAATCACAAGCCGCGACGTCACCCGCGACGTCACCGAAGGTCCTGGAAGGGCTGATTCTTAAGAAGGAAGGCTGTCGGAAGGAAGCAGGGCGCTTCCGAGGGTGAGTATATTCCTATTAGGTATATACTCACCCTCGGAAGCGCCCTGCATCCTTCCGACAGCCTTCCTTCCTAAGAATCAGCCCTTCCATGACCTTCGGTGACGTCGCGGGTGATGTCACGGCTTGTGATTGGCCGCGCGAGCGGTCACATGGGCGGCCGCGCGGCCAATCACAAGCCGCGACGTCACCGCGACGTCACGGCAAGGTCCTAGAAGCGCGGATTCGAAGGAGGAAGGCTGCCGGTTAGTACCAGGGCGCGTCAGAGGGTAAGTATTGCAATATTTTTTATTTTAATTCTATATTTTACACTTTAATCTGAATTCCGATACCAATTCCCGATATCTTAAACATATCGGGAATCGGGATCGGAATTCCGATTCCAGATTCAAAAGATCGCCGACTTCATGGCCGACCCCCCACTGGGGTCGGGTCGGGTTTCATGAAACCCGACCTTGCCAAAAGTCGGCGACTTTTGAACAATTTCGACCCGTTTCGCTCAACCCTATTCTTGACTACATCATGGTGGTGTATTTTTGACCATATTATGGTGGTGTAGTCTTCGTGACTATATCATGGTGGTGTAGACTTCTTCACTATATCGTTGTAGTGTAATTTTGACCATATTATGGTGGTGTAGTCTACTTGACTATATTGTGGTAGTAACAGAACCGTGCTCCAACCATAGCCAGGACCAGAACTTACCACAACAGGGAATGTTTAAAATATATGTATTTATTTAGTAACAATATAAAAACCATTAAAATGTACAACAATTAAATTTCATATAAACATGTATATACATAATGTGCACGAATCAATGATATACTATATAATCAGATATTTATGTGGCAGGTCACTCTATATTATATAATGTAGTGTACCCCTAAGGACTCAATAAGTATCAAAACAAAACCAAATATTGCACATATCGTAAAGTGCTTATACCAGAAGATCTATATAATAAAACGTGCATATAATGTGCATATCACCATATTAGGTCAGATGTACTGAAGAATCAATAAAAGTGGATAGAGTGCATAAAAATAATAAGGTGCTATATTAAGGTGCCATATGTAGATACTATCAGGAGTCACTTACTTATAAAAATGGGGGAGTTTTTTCAGAGACCACCAAGAGCTTGATGCCGTGCACCCCGACGCGCGTTTCGGAAGCACTGTTCCTTCGTCAGGGGGTCACGGTTCTTCTAGTCCCTATTAGTGGTTCCACTATACTGTGTGCACATATGGTGACCTCTCGGTATTCCAGTACAATTTGAATACTTTTCTACAAATAATGGAGATTTTATAAAATACTTGGGTGTCACTTCTGTGTTTAATTAACTATATTGTGGTAGTGTAGTTTTGACCATATCATGGTGGTGTAGTCTTCCTGACTATATCATGATGATGTTGTCTTCTTGACCATATCATACCTTCATAGTTTTAAGGTTGAAGTTGGACATAAATACAGTACATCGAGTTCAGCCCATAAACCTAACATGTTGATCAAGAGGAAGGTAAAAACCCCAATGGGGCAGATGCTGATTTTCACCAAATTAGGAGAAAAATTCCTTCCCAATTCCGTATATGGTAATCTGACTAGTTCTTTGGAATACCTTCCAATCACAGAATCTAATACTCATAACCTGTAATATATTTCTCTAGAAAGGCATCCAGTCCTTGTACTTTTTTTAGTGACTCACACATTACTACATCATGTGTCAGAAAGTTCTATTCTCACACTGCTCTTATAGTAAAGAATCCATAATCTCACTGCTCTTCCAGTAAAGAATCCATAATCTTGTTACTGTTACAGTAAAGAATCCATAATCTCATTACTCTTACAGTAAAGAATCCATAATCTGATTACTTGTACAGTAAATAATCCATAATCTCATTACTCATACAGTAAAGAATCCATAATATCATTACTTTGACAGAGAAGAATCCATAATCTCATTACTCGTACAGTAAAGAATCCATAATCTCGTTACTCGCACAGTAAAGAATCCATAATCTCACTGCTCTTACAGTAAAAAATCCATAATCTCAATACTCTTACAGTAAAGAATCCATAATATCATTACTCTTACAGTAAATAATCCATAATCACATTACTTTTACAGTAAAGAATCCATAATATCATTACTTTTACAGTAAAGAATCCATAATCTAATTATTTTTACAGTAAAGAATCCATAATCTCATTACTTTTACAGAAAAGAATCCATAATCTCGTTACTCATACAGTAAGGAATCCATAATCTCACTGCTCTTACAGTAAATAATCCATAATCTCATTACTTGTACAGTAAAGAATCCATAATCTCATTACTCATACAGTAAAGAATCCATAATCTCATTACTTATACAGTAAAGAATCCATAATTTCATTACTCATACAGTAAAGAATCCATAATCTCATTACTTTCACAGTGAAGAATCCATAATCTCATTACATTAACAGTACAGAATCCATAATTTCATTACTCATACAGTAAAGAATCCATAAGCTCATTACTTTGACAGTGAAGAATCCATAATTTCATTACTCTTACAGTAAAGAATCCATAATTTCATTACGCTTACAGTAAAGAATCCATAATCTCATTACTCATACAGTAAAGAATCCATTATCTCATTACTTTGACAGTGAAGAATCCGTAATCTCACTGCTCTTACAGTAAAGAATCCATAATCTCACTGCTCTTACAGTAAAGAATCCATAATCTCACTGCTCTTACAGTAAATAATCCATAATTTCATTACTCATACAGTAAAAAATCCATTATCTCATTACTTTGACAGTGAAGAATCCATAATCCCACTGCTCTTACAGTAAAGAATCCATAATCTCACTGCTCTTACAGTAAAGAATCCATAATCTCACTGCTCTTACAGTAAAGAATCCATAATCTCGCTGCTCTTACAAAATAAAATGTGAATCTATGATTTGAGCTTTTTGATTATATCACAGTGATGTGTTTATGGGCATTGGCACTATATTTTGGTGATTTTGTCATACAGAAGCATCCTACCAGCAATGATACTTGTATGCACATGAAATAATGATATTTGTAGGCAGGCATCGTTATTTGAGGAGCAGATGGTGATTTTCATCTGAGGTTTATTAGTCCTTCTGTGACATGACTAGCGCAGCCTTGCCATTGACATCATGGTTGGCAAAGGTAACAGATCATCGTGTACTTTAGTGATGAAATAATATATGCGCAGTTAGAAAGGAATATCTGATGATCAGTTGTAATATTTTCAGTCTGTGTCATCCACATGATGCTCATCTCGTCTTCCCTCATGTCTCGTACTCTGGATTCTAATTTTTCAAGTTCCCTTTACCAAACGTGTCCATATCAGGCTCTATAGCTGCGATCTCCAACCTGCAGAACTACAACTCCCATTATGACCTGATAGCTGCCAACATTTGTGATTTTTCAATAACTAGTAACAAGCTGGAGATGATGGTTCTACAATAGAAAAATATTCCACTGTAGAAAAAAAAAACAGATTTCAAATAATGGCCGGCAGAATTCGGAATACAGCTCTAGATGAGACAACGATGTTCTGGATCTTTACAAGAAAAATAATGGTTAACAACTTTATGCAAATTTAATGAGGTGATTTAAAGAAACACCACAAGGAAAAATGTATAGCTCCTAGGGGGTGGAGCAAAAGCATTCTATATGCTCCGCCCCCGAGGAATAACACAATGGGGAGAATTTAGTTTGATGTTTCATACATTAGTCTTCATATAAAGTAATCTGATGAATTATGCACTGAAGCTATTAAGGGTCACACCCCTATTAATTAATTTGGAGTATCTCTGGGTGTCTGTGCATTAGGAAGATTCCTACATCTTAAATTCCTACATCAAGCTAACAGATGAGTTTGGACAGTACAGATGGCCAAATGAAGACCGATCGGGGTCCGCGGTTAGGTTCACTTGTTTAAATGTTCACTAAAGAAAATATGGAAGGTCGTCCAGGCAAAAAAATATATATATTTATTATGGGAATAGGGTAAAAAAGTATCCCAGGTTCAAACATCTAGTCATGGGAAACCCATCAACATGCTGAAAGATCCAAAACTATCCTTGACAAATAAAAATGGCGGTTTAGGCAATCTCTGGATTAGCAGAGTACTCGCTGTGATTGGGGGCATCTTCAGCCATTTCACCTTTTTCGGTTTTTCTAGATCCAGTTCTAGGCACTCCATGGTTTTCGGGTGCTGCTGCTTCTTCTCTACATGTTGGGTTGTCATTGCAACCTGATGCGCTTTAGTAACATCTCTTTTTGGGGTTGGACAGGCAGCAGCGTGTCGCCTGAGTATTCAGGTAGCTGACGTCGATGCCACTACCATGGCCTGCTTCATTCCTAGAACCTCCTGACAAACCCAGCTCTGTTACACCACAGGATATCCCAACTATACCACTTGACAGTTCTGTCTTGGACAATGTGGCAAACCTAGCTCTGCTATATCTTTAGGCAAGTCTGCCATACACCTGGAAAGTTCTGCTCTGAACAATGCTTTACCGCTGGTCAGCTGAGTCTTGTACTCGGTGACAAACTTAGCACTACTTTATTATTGGGAATCTCTGCCTTATTACTGTGCCAGTTCCACCTCGGACTCTGTGGTAAACCTAGCTCTACTATATCTTTAGGCAAGTCTGCCATACACCTGGAAAGTTCTGCTTTGAAGAATTCTTTTCCGCTGATCTTGTACTCGGTGACAAACTTAGAACTACTTTATTATTGGGAATCTCTGCCTTATTACTGTTCCAGTTCTGCCTCGGACTCTGCGTCAAACTCAGCTCTGCTATATTACTGGGAGATAGCCAGTGCAAAATTCTAGAATTTTTCCATCACAAGATGGAACCCCTACATGCTGACAGGCATTTGACGGCTCCAGTGAACAGTGCCAAAAGGGGTATGCACATCAAAAATGGTCATAGCCATTCGTTAAAATCTCCAATCATTGTAACTCCGGGAAGTCATTCACCAAATTTGGCCAATATGACTTCTTCTTCTGGGAAGATAGTGAGTGGCATAGACGTCGCGCTTTATCATACCATGTTGTTTGTACCCCTTCTCCAAAAACCTCTTTTCTGTCCCCTGGAGGCTGGGTTCTGTCTAATGAAGGACCAATTTTCCTGATTTCTTGAGCAATTGTCTCATTCTTCCTTTTGCCTGATCAGAACAAGCCAAAACAAGTCTGTGCACCATGGAGAGTCAGTCTACTATAAAGTAGAGAGAGATTGTCAAAAGGTTATAAAGAAATTACAAACAACCCACTCTTAAAGGGGTTATCCAGGATTTTTCTTTTCTCATGGAGCTAAGAACTATCAGGCAGGTGGTCGCCAACTACCTGCCTGTTCTACCCGGAGCCAGCTCAGACCAGTCACGGACCAATCCTGCTGGCAGTTCTGCTGCTTTACATCAACAAAGCAGCTTTGGGCGTAACTGCTGACGTCATGCTGATTGACCGTCAGCTCCCCGCAGTTATGCAGCGGAGAGCCGACTGGCTTTCAATCAGCATGAAATCAGCAGATCAGAAAAAAGCAGATGCTTTGTTGACGTAATGTCACCGGAAGCAACAGATTTTTCGTCAGGAGGGGTCCATGACTTGCAGAGAGCGGCTCTGGGCAGAACAAAACATTAAAAAGTTCTTAGGCCCGTAAAAAAAAATAGTCCCAGATAACCCTTTGAAGAAAATCACTAAGGAGGGGAAGTAGCTCTAAGATGGAAGTCTAGTTACCGTATAGTGTACGCAGCTTCCGTGCGTGTGGTATATGTGGTGTCCACGACAGCTGGGCAGCTGCATTCACGGCTACTGGCTGATTTCCGGATGTTCGTTGCCACTTTGCATTGATGCCGATGTCTCGATGTTATCAGCACTTTTTCTTTTACTGGCATTTTCTATGTTTCTTGTAGACTGGTCAGTCGGGATTTATGATAAAAGCTTCTTAAGTGATTTTTTTTATCTTTTTTGCTCGACTAATACTAAATGATATAAATGTTATAGAACAAGTCCATGGAGGGGAGGAAGCTTTCTTGGAGAAATTGGACTTTGTTCATTCTGTTCTTTTCTCCTTCAAAAGATGGGACAGTTGTTGGGTGGTTAATATCTCGGGATGGTAAAATGTGATGGAGGAAACCAAAATCAAAAAAGCCTAAATCTAATTCTAAGCCAAGGGTTCTTATCCTCCACGAGCGCAGGACAGCCTTTCTCCTGGAGTTGGCCACCACCTTGCTCTGACACTGTGCCACGACTTCCTTCCAGACAACACTAGGCCCAAGAGGAGCCACCGCTGCCAATCCATGAAGTGGCCAAATCGACTGAAAGAAGGTCCTTCAGACATCATCGCCTCAGCGAATGCAAGCCAGGCCTTAGTAATGTCCAAGTGACTCCCCATAGCTTGTGATTGGTAAATGAATGGACTGTTGTGCTCTGGAAGCTTTATTCAGTGTTTTAAAGCTTTGTGTCCTTATTTCTATAGCTCTGCTCTGAGCTGTAATTCACTGCAAAACGGCCGCTGCATTCCCTGCTTTTGCTTTTATACTGGCAATAATAATCCCTCCTGATTACAGCTGAGCTGCACTATGTGATAGGATGTGAAGCCCGTGCAGCCGTGTCTGAGGTCATGTTCACCTTCTCTGGCCCAAGCAATATTCTGTTTTGTGTACAGTATAATGAGTCACATTGTTTGAGTTTGCCAGGTCATAAAATTTCATAAAATTCATTAGAAAATAGATTTGCATAAAATATATTCGCTCATCTCTACTTGCCAACTAATTTACAGAAAAATTGAAAGGAGTTGTATCATATTCTTAATTAAGGAGCTTACCGTTCCTCTGGCTCCATTCCACTGCCCCCGTTCCCCTGCCTCCATTGCTCTCCCTTAGTTCCTCTTCCTCCGTTCCTCTGTCTCTGTTCTTCTGTCTCTGTCCCTCTGCCTCCATTCCTCTGTCTCCGCTCCTCTGCTTCCGCTCCTCTGCTTCCGCTCTTCTGCCTCCGCTCTTCTGCCTCCGCTCCTCTGCCTCCGCTCTTCTGCCTCCGCTCCTCTGCCTGTTTCTCTGTCTATGCTCCTCTACCTCCATTCATCTCCGTCTGTTCCTCTGCCTCCATTCCTCTGTGTCCATTCTTCTATCTCCATTCCTCTGCCTCTCCTCCTCTGTTTCCGTTCTTCTGTCTCTGTTTCTCTGCCTCCATTCCTTTGCCTCCTTTCCCCTGCCTCTGCCTCCATTTCTCTGCCTCCGTTCCTCTACCTCTATTTCTCTGTCTCCATTCCTCTGTCTCCATTCCTCTGCGTCCGGTCCACTGTATCTATTCTTCTGTCTCCGTTCCTGTCTCCTTTCCTCTGCCTCCATTCCTCTGCGTCCGTTCCTCTGTCTTTATTCCTCTGCCTCCGCTCCTCTGCCTCTGTTCCTCCGCCTCTATTCCTCTGTCTCCATTCCTCTGCGTCCGTTCCACTGTAGCTATTCTTCTGTCTCCGTTCCTGTCTCCTTTCCTCTGCCTCCATTCCTCTGCGTCCCTTCCTCTGTCTTTATTCCTCTGCCTCCGCTCCTCTGCCTCTGTTCCTCCGCCTCTATTCCTCTGTCTCCATTCCTCTGCGTCCGTTCCACTGTATCTATTCTTCTGTCTCCGTTCCTGTCTCCTTTCCTCTGCCTCCATTCTTCTGCCTCCGCTCCTCTGTCTCCGTTCCTCTGTCCCTGTTCCTCTGTCTCCGTTCTTCTGCTACCATTCAACTCCCTCCATTTCTCTGGATCTGTTCCTCGGTCTTTATTCTTCTGCCTCGGTTCCTCCGCCTCTATTCCTCCGCCTCTATTCCTCTGCCTCCATTCCTGCTTGCCAGACACTCCAGATGGTTAACGGTTCAGATTAATTTCACTGTCGCACCTCTGGCCTGAACTGTGTGCTCTCCGATGTTGCAAGCAGAGGCAGATTTTTGCCTCTCTAACATAGGATACTGGCCACCTCTGATAAATTGCTGCAGAGGTGGCTGGCAGGTTAGACAATGAGCAACACATTTGTAAGAGTGGCGGACTGTACTATTGTGTTCCTACCCCTGAAGACACTAATCATGCGGTATTGTAGGGTAAACTGTGTCCTGTGGTTTGGGGTATATATTGTGTAGTTATGTGATAAGACAAAGTATAGGGCCTAGGGCATAACATAGGCAGGATAAGGAAGTTGACAGTAGTTGGGTAGTGACATTGGGGAGGGGTAAGAGTTAACATTTGGGACTATCCCACGGTGGGAGGGACTCGATAGGAAGGCAGTGGGAAACTTCCTGATAGTTAGTGAGATAGGTCCAAGGTCATGTTCCTGCAGTAGGCAAGAGCTGGACAGCAAGGAAAGGACACAGTGTTCTGGGCAGTACGAGGCCTTATTATTATTCCCTGGGTAAATAAACTCCTGTAACGTCTGGAGCTCAAGGCTCCATTCTAGTGGTATGGCTAGCACTTTGACCCCTTCTGTCCAGAGGAAGATTGATGTGGAGGGAAGTAATGGACCTGGGACATACTGCGGGACTGAGCTGGGAATCCCTGGGACTGACAGAAGCATGGCCGACAGGGATAGTCCAGGTAGAACGGAAAAAATATCTGTAGGCGTATTATGTCATGCACGCGGGCGACACTGGCACCTTACACATTATAACTAGTGATGAGCAAACCCTTGGATGTTCGGGTCCGATGGGTTCGTCCGAACATTTTAAGAAAAGTTTGATTGGGATACCAGGACAGTACCCGAACTCAAACAAATGGGGGCCCGAACATCTGTTCTTTGCCATGCTGTCATCTGTGTGATATCAAGGCAAACACAGGCTCTGATCGGCAGTAAGATCGTTGCCACCCACCTGTCACAGCGCTGCGATTCCCACTCTGTCCTACAGATGACAGCATGTGAGCCAGCAGCTGTGACCGGTGGTAAAAAGGTTACCACCGGTCACAGGCGTGGACTGATGAGAGAGTACTACACAACGGAACCGAGCAGCAATATTATCTACAACCAAAAGACAGTTGTGCGGTTGTTTCTGGGCGAAAGAAACGATAATTGTTCGAGTATGGACAATCCCTTTAAGTACATTATATATTGAATATATTAATAGGGAACATAAATAAGTAAAAAAAAAATGATGTAGAGGTGATGATGTAAGGAGATGGCGGGGACCCTCGACTACCTCCTCTCTCCTACACAGCGAGCCCATTCGGCACCCCCATGGTTCCCTCATGTTTTACATTGTTATGCTGTGTATTAATGTGTAATGTGCTGTATATGCTATATAACTGCATTTGTACATAGTTGACTAAGGTACAGAAGGAGTTAAAAAGGGGGCCGGTCCACCAGGCTTACAGGAGAAGGATTTCCTGTTTTTGCAGCAAAGCCTGGGCAGGCTTGCCCGAGGCAGGACGCCTATGACAGCCCAGAACAGAAAGTACCCCAGTCTGGGGGATACAAGCTGCCAAGGACTGCCAGGCAGTGTGGATGGCCCTAGTGTTGTAGGACCGTCCCATAAGGAGTTTTGTGGCTCCCAGACCCAGATAGGAGCTGGTGATGCTGGACCGGCTCATGGAGTTGAAGGGATAGCGCAGGAAGCATTGATTTATTTTCCTCATGTTACCTCATGTTCATTAAAGCTTCTAATGTTGGACAGAACCGTGACCTGTCGTGTATCTGAGGACGTACTTACAGCATGGAGAGCAATCCTGTGATAGAGGTAACTGACTGTGCTGCAGGATTGGGACTTTATCTGTTTTTTTATGTGCAAGGGGCCGGGTTGCTCACTGATTGTGCCTTAGTGGATTTGCCCATGACTACCACACCGTGCCACCTTGTTACATTTGGCGTAGTTGACAGGATCGAACTCAGCAGCCCTGCCGTTACAAGACTGATTGAGAATACCCCAGGGATTCGTGGACTGGTGACAGCCATGAAAGAATAAAGATGGCGGCTGACAGTGACTTTAAGATGGCGCTGAACACTGACAAGGAGACAGTGGTCAGTGGTACGAACATAAAGAATGGTGCCGCTAGGACTGGAGGCGGACTGTGGCCTGGGCTGAGACGGGCTTGCGCTTTGAGGCCTGGTGGATGGACGAGCTGGAGGAAATGGCAGGACCCGAACCGGAATCAGAAAAGGCCCAGAAGACTTTGGAGGCTGTACTGAGGGATGTCGTTACGACGGCGGTTGCTGGCTCCCAGGGCCACGGGAGAAAATCGTCACCAGATGCAGCGGCGGTGAGTAGAGGACCCGCATCCGATCCAACAGCCACACCTACTCCTGCCCCTTCACCTCCCCCGACCTGCTATGATCGACGACTCCCACCGCACCACCCAGCATATACCTGGAGGAGCCTAGAGTGCGATTTCCCATGGAGGATGGCCGGTGGATCCAGGGAGTCATCCAGAAAAAGAAGCGTTGGGAATGCCGCGTTGTACAGGAGTTGCAGCGTCCCGGCCGAGGAGCTACGTCTGGCCGGGTAACCAGCGGTGTGATCAGGTACTTTGACTACTCAAGGAGTTATGGATTTATTTTGGAAAACGGCTTCGGAGAAAAGGTATATGTGAATGCCGGATCTATTCGTTTCAAGGGCCTCGTACAAGAATGGGACCAGGTATCGTTTGTGAAGGAACCTCATGTTCATTAAAGTTTCTAACGTTGGACAGAATCGTGTGGTGTATCTGAGGACATGTTTCCAGCACGGAGAGCAATCCTGTGATCGAGGTAACTGACTGTGCTGCAGGACCGGGACTTTATCTGTTTTTCTATGTGCAAGGGGCCGTGGTGCTCACTGACTGTGCCTTAGTGGACTCGCCCATGACTACCACCCCGTGCCACCTTGTTACAATGATGCGATAGCAGAGTCCAAAATCACCTTCACCATACAACAAGACCCAAGTATTAAAAATGGGGACACTGCTACAGATTTTGTAAAAATGTTCAAAAGCTTCAAACTACAATGTAAATACTGGAGCCTTTTGAAAAACAGTGAAAATTACGACGGCTTCTCCTGGCATCGGCAGAGCAGATTCTGAACTCCATATGTTTCAGCCAAGGTGTCCAAATGAGAGTAATCCTCCTAATTTGCATTGCTGGACATAACAGCGCAGCGTGGCCCGAGCCAGATTCTGCCTGAATGTAACACGTGTTCCAGGCTTCAGGTCTGCGCTCTGCCTCTTGTCTGCTCTGCCAGTGACGAATAAATGACCTTTTCAGGCTGGAGAAAGCACTCAGGACGGCTGTATTCACTCCAGCCTCGCATGTATTTCCCAGATATATCCTGGCTGTCACATTGCATTAGCTCTCAGGTCCCTAGTACTGACCATGCATCTCAGCCTAGAATGAATGCTAATAGTTTCTGGGAATTCTTGCATTATTTTTACTCCTTGGGGCAAACATTGCCTTAGTTAATTGTCATAGTTCTAATCAGCCAGTATGTACAAGACTATAACTACTATAATACTGCCCCTTATAAACAAGAATATAACTACTATAATACTGCCCCTTATAAACAAGAATATAACTAGTATAATACTGCCCCTATGTACAAGAATATAACTACTATATTACTGCCCCTATGTACAAGAATATAACTGCTATAATACTGCTCCTATGTACAAGAATATAACTACTATAATACTGCTCCTATGTACCAGAACATCACTACTATAATACTGCCCCTATGTACAAGAATATAACTACTATAATACTGCTCCCTATAAACAAGAATATAACTACTATAATACTGCCCCTATGTACAAGAATATAACTACTATATTACTGCCCCATATAAACAAGAATATAACTACTATAATACTGCCCCTATGTACAAGAATATAACTACTATATTACTGCCCCATATAAACAAGAATATAACTACTATAATACTGCCCCTATGTACAAGAATATAACTACTATATTACTGCCCCTATGTACAAGAACATCACTACTATAATACTGCCCCTATGTACAAGAATATTACTACTATAATACTGCCCCTATGTACAAGAATATAACTACTATAGTACTGCCCCTATGTACAAGAATATAACTACTATAATACTGCCCCTATGTACAAGAATATAACTACTATAATACTGCCCCTATGTACAAGAATATAACTACTATAATACTGCTCATATGTACAAGAATATAACTGCTATAATACTGCCCCATGTACAAGAATATAACTACTATAATACTGCTCCTATGTATAAGAATATAACTATTATAATACTGCCCCCTATGTACAAGAATATAACTACTATAATACTGCTCCTATGTACAAGAATATTACTACTATAATACTGCCCCTATGTACAAGAATATAACTACTATAGTACTGCCCCTATGTACAAGAATATAACTACTATAATACTGCTCCTATGTACAAGAATATAACTGCTATAATACTGCTCCCTATCTACAAGAATATAACTACTATAATACTGCCACCTATGTACAAGAATATAACTACTATAATACTGCTCCCTATCTACAAGAATATAACTACTATAATACTGCTCTTATGTACAAGAATATAACTACTATAATACTGCCCCTATGTACAGGAATATAACTACTGTAATACTGCCCGTATGTGCAAGAATATAACTACTATAATACTGCTCTTATGTACAAGAATATAACTACTATAATACTGCTCTTATGTACAAGAATATAACTACTATAATACTGCTCCTATGTACAAGAATATAACTACTATAATACTGCCCCCTATGTACAAGAATATAACTACTATAATACTGCTCCTATGTACAAGAATATAACTACTATAATACTGCCCCCTATGTACAAGAATATAACTACTATAATACTGCTCCTATGTACAAGAATATAACTACTATAATACTGCCCCTATGTACAAGAATATAACTACTGTAATACTGCTCCTATGTACACAAATATAACTACTATAATACTGCCCCTATGTACAAGAATATAACTACTATAATACTGCCCCTATGTACAAGAATATAACTACTATAATACTGCTCCTATGTACACGAATATAACTACTATAATACTGCCCCTATGTACAAGAATATAACTACTGTAATACTGCCTGATATTTTCTACATCTCCGTTTTTACAGATACAGTGTGATTTGTGTGGAACCTGGGGGGCTTCCCCCTGGACTCCCCTCCTCAGTATCCCCCCGTGAGATCACACGTGGGCTGGGGTGTGATGACTTATTGTGAGTGTAATCGTTTGATATCGGATTCCTTGTTACATCCTGGTGAATGTTTCCTGATTAGAGATTAGGTAAAGCGCGTGGATTTGGGATCAGTAGAGATTGATTTCTTTCCCGCCGCGCTCGTGTTCGGCTTCTTTCTTACCAGTCCGCCGAGTGCTAAATACTTTTGTCTTTGAGCCGCTAGAAGTTCAATTGAAGATGGTCAATGAGCAGGAGAGCTAATCTATTTTTGCGAGGATAATGGCAAAAAAAAAAACATCCATCATCGCCACGGGGCGTCATAGTGTCCAAGTATACAGAACAATATCGTCCATTACTGACGGCGGGGCGCTCACCACCACTCCGTACATCTGGTCTTCCCAGGACATAATTCCGTTCCGTCACATGATCTTATAAAAAAGAGGAAGTGACGCTGCTGCTGATTGGCTGTTAGTAAAAGTCACTTCTTCAAGAAAAGGTTCTAGTACTTTATATGGGGGAATCACAAGTACTTTGCGGGGGTACTCTTTGGCCTTGGCACTGTCTATGGGGGCACTCCTTTGTCTGTGCACTGCTTAATAAGTGTATATTCTTTAGCTGGGGCACTTTATATGGGGGGATCTTTCTGTCTGAGAAGCTGTTATTGGGGGGTCACACTCTGTCTGGGATTCTGTACATGGTGGCCTTTGCGGACAAGGTTGCTGTTTGCCCGGAGCAATGTGTATGGTCGCACTCGCTAGATGGATTAATGAATACGGGGGCACAATCTGCACTTTCATGGAGGCACTCTATGTTTGGGGCTCTTTTATGGAGGTACTCTATGTTTGAGGCCCTTTTATGGAGGCACTCTATGTTTGGGGTGCTTTTATAGAGGCACTCTAAATTTGGGGCTCTTTTATGGAGGCACTCTATGTTTGAGGCCCTTTTATGGAGGCACTCTATGTTTGGGGTGCTTTTATAGAGGCACTTTATGTTTGAGGCCCTTTCATGGAGGCACTCTATGTTTGGGGTGCTTTTATAGAGGCACTCTACATTTGGGGCTCTTTCATGGAGGCACTCTATGTTTGGGGCTCTTTTATCGAGGCACTCTTTGTTTGGGGCTCTTTTATGGAGTCACTCTATGTTTGGGGCTCTTTTATGGAGGCACTCTATGTTTGGGGTGCTTTTATGGAGGCATTCTATGTTTGGGGTGCTTTTATAGAGGCACTCTATGTTTGAGGCACTTTCATGGAGGCACTCTATGTTTGGGGCACTTTCAAGGAGGCACTCTATGTTTGAGGCCCTCTCATGGAGGCACTCTATGTTTGGGGCACTTTCATGGAGCCACTCTATGTTTGAGGCCCTCTCATGGAGGCACTCTATGTTTGGGGCACTTTCATGGAGGCACTCTATGTTTGAGGCCCTCTCATGGAGGCACTCTATGTTTGGGGCACTTTCATGGAGGCACTCTATGTTTGAGGCCCTTTCATGGAGGAACTCTATGTTTGAGGCCCTTTTATGGAGGCACTCTATGTTTGGGGTGCTTTTATAGAGGCACTTTATGTTTGAGGCCCTTTCATGGAGGCACTCTATGTTTGGGGTGCTTTTATAGAGGCACTCTACATTTGGGGCTCTTTCATGGAGGCACTCTATGTTTGGGGCTCTTTTATGGAGGCACTCTATGTTTGGGGCTCTTTTATGGAGGCACTCTATGTTTGGGGCTCTTTTATGGTGGCACTCTATGTTTGGGGTGCTTTTATGGAGGCATTCTATGTTTGGGGTGCTTTTATAGAGGCACTCTATGTTTGAGGCCCTTTCATGGAGGAACTCTATGTTTGGGGCACTTTCATGGAGGCACTCTATGTTTGAGGCCCTCTCATGGAGGCACTCTATGTTTGGGGTGCTTTTATAGAGGCACTCTATGTTTGGGGCCCTTTAATGGAGGAACTCTATGTTTGGGGCACTTTCATGGAGGCACTCTATGTTTGAGGCCCTCTCATGTAGGCACTCTATGTTTGGGGTGCTTTTATAGAGGCACTCTATGTTTGGGGCACTTTCATGGAGGCACTCTATGTTTGGGGCGCTTTAATGGAGGCACTCTATGTTTGGGGTGCTTTTATAGAGGCACTCTATGTTTGAGGCCTTTTTATGGATGCACTCTATGTTTGGGGTGCTTTTATAGAGGCACTCTATGTTTGAGGCCTTTTTATGGATGCACTCTATGTTTGAGGCCTTTTTATGGAGGCACTCTATGTTTGAGGCCCTTTTATGGAGGCACTCTATGTTTGGGGTGCTTTAATGGAGGCACTCTATGTTTGGGGTGCTTTTATAGAGGCACTCTATGTTTGAGGCCCTTTTATGGAGGCACTCTATGTTTGGGGCCCTTTCATGGAGGCACTCTATGTTTGGGGCACTTTCATGGAGGCACTCTATGTTTGAAGCACTTTCATGTAGGCACTCTATGTTTGGGGTGCTTTTATAGAGGCACTCTATGTTTGGGGTGCTTTAATGGAGGCACTCTACGTTTGGGGCACTTTCATGGAGGCACTCTACATTTGGGGCTCTTTCATGGAGGCACTCTATGTTTGAGGCACTTTCATGGAGGCACTCTATGTTTGGGGTGCTTTTATAGAGGCACTCTATGTTTGGGGTGCTTTAATGGAGGCATCTATGTTTGGGGTGCTTTTATA
Organism: Ranitomeya imitator; assembly: GCF_032444005.1. Taxonomy (NCBI): domain Eukaryota; kingdom Metazoa; phylum Chordata; class Amphibia; order Anura; family Dendrobatidae; genus Ranitomeya; species Ranitomeya imitator. The sequence goes on along the minus strand of NC_091285.1, from coordinate 17,572,004 downwards.
GAGGCACTCTGTGGCTGGAGCAGATTACATTACAGCAGCTGGAGCACAGTATACTGTGGCCACGGTTCTGCACATCTGGGCTATTAATGGACAATCTTGGCTCCAGTACCTCTCTGCATACAGACAATCGTGTGCAGGTGACTGCAGGCTGAGATCCCTCGCTGCTTCGGGGCAGCAGAACGGAGCTGATTTGTATTCACTTTCGAGGCTTCCTCCGGTGCAGACTGCGGTTTTATCTGCCAAGATGCTCCAGGGAACCGTAAAAAGGAATGTTAATAAACAAGATTAAAAGGCCTCCGAAATCCCAAACTGCCCGTGGCGAAGCCTGTAAAGTGCGGACGACTTCCACATAAGAGACGACTTTACGTATGGACCATAATCAAATAGTGTGCGGCCGTATTTGTGCCGACACAAGGTTGCGGTGGTTAAAATTTTGTTAGGCATCAGCTGGGAAGCTACGGTGGAGGGGGGTGTTGGGAGACGACTAGTGGACTCAAAGGACCTCAGCTACTGCAGCGCACCTTATGTATTGGTCGCATTGATCGGAATGAATCAGGTCATTGTCATTTTGTGGTTTTGGTCTAATTCAGTCATAGAAACGTATTAATATCACATCTAGATATCGCTCGTACATGTATAGGATCCCTTTAAGTTTGCTTAAAGGGACACTGGCCCATTGAGCATGGTGTCTTACAAGGAGTATGCTATAGAGCTGGAGGAGCGGAGCAGATTGATATATAGTTTTGTAGGAAATGGTTCACCTTATCTTGCATTTTCTTCATTTTTATCCGTACGCTTCTGAGTCCAAAGGGTGGGACTATAACTGATGGACCGCCTTACCTTCATGCCTGTGCTCCACCCAATGGACTCCTAAGAATAATAGTTATACTGAATCTTTTCCCACAGATATGGCTACAAATGCAATGTGACAGGTTATTCCACGTCCTTGAGGGGAGACCACCACCTGACGACATATTAGAGGTCTTTTCGTGAGTTCCTGATGAATCTCTACGAGACCCTGTCCCAGGGTTGTCTGCGTCTGTTGCACTGGTGATAGAGAAGACATTATGGCCAATATCACTGAGAGGTGAAGACTCTGTCCAGTCAAGGATACTGGTGTGGCTAGGACAAATGGTTCCATCAAGCCAGGCTGAATGAGGCATCACCACACCCTACTTAAACTCCCAGAATACTAATGACCTTGACCACATTTGATCTGTAATCCCTCCTAAATGTGACCCCGGATTGTTTTCTTCTGCTCTTTATTGAACTTCTCGTATTTGACCCAGGCTTTAGTTTTGTCTACTGTTTCTGTATCATCCTTTTTTCCATCTCTTCTGATTCTGACCGGGTTTATTTGACCACATTTGTCTCAAGCTTGCTCCTCTGGTGAGCAGCTACTCCGTGGGTGCAACCAAGATGCCCCAGAATAAGTCCATATACTTTCATAGGGATTAAAGGATATGGTTCCTCGAGAACCTCCTAGATGGAGTGGCTAGCGCCAAGTATTTCTGAGATAGCTTTTTTTGAGCAGATAGAAATAACAGTTCCAAAGTTAAAATTCTCACCAGAGAAATTGCTTGTCTTTCGTTAAACTGAAGAGCGGAGTCAAAGGATTCTTCCCAATTGGATTTTCAGGTTACGGTCTGCAGACCAGCCACCAGTTGACATCAGTAGCTATGTTGAAATGTCAGTAGTAGAAGAAAAATCAAAATAAGGACAAGAGTCGAGTGGTTCATGAGGTGTCACGAGGTAGAAGATGACTATTAGTAAGATGACAAGGAGGACGATAGACTGCAATTACCAGGTGCATACCTTAAGGAGCTAGGCATAGTGGATAGGCAAAAGTAAAATTCATGATCAAAATAAAGGTCAAAGCACAGACCAAAAAGCTAGACAAAAACGTAATCTGCTGCTGACATTATCATAAAGGGATGGTCATCCTCAGTAGGCCAGCATGGCCAAAACCTGGGATGTTAGGTTGAATTCAGGAAGTTATAGGTCAGGATGGACATATGAACCCATGACACTGGTAAACCAGTAGGAAAGGCATGTGAAACAGTAGTGACCTGGACAACATGCTATGCTGGACTGCAGACAAAAAAGGAGGGAAGAACAGCCAGGAAGTAACAAAACCAGGAGTGCAGATGAAGTGGAAAATGGCACGTATCATAGTAACATAGTAACATAGTTAGTAAGGCCGAAAAAAGACATTTGTCCATCCAGTTCAGCCTATATTCCATCATAATAAATCCCCAGATCTACGTCCTTCTACAGAACCTAATAATTGTATGATACAATATTGTTCTGCTCCAGGAAGACATCCAGGCCTCTCTTGAACCCCTCGACTGAGTTCGCCATCACCACCTCCTCAGGCAAGCAATTCCAGATTCTCACTGCCCTAACAGTAAAGAATCCTCTTCTATGTTGGTGGAAAAACCTTCTCTCCTCCAGACGCAAAGAATGCCCCCTTGTGCCCGTCACCTTCCTTGGTATAAACAGATCCTCAGCGAGATATTTATATTGTCCCCTTATATACTTATACATGGTTATTAGATCGCCCCTCAGTCGTCTTTTTTCTAGACTAAATAATCCTAATTTCGCTAATCTATCTGGGTATTGTAGTTCTCCCATCCCCTTTATTAATTTTGTTGCCCTCCTTTGTACTCTCTCTAGTTCCATTATATCCTTCCTGAGCACCGGTGCCCAAAACTGGACACAGTACTCCATGTGCGGTCTAACTAGGGATTTGTACAGAGGCAGTATAATGCTCTCATCATGTGTATCCAGACCTCTTTTAATGCACCCCATGATCCTGTTTGCCTTGGCAGCTGCTGCCTGGCACTGGCTGCTCCAGGTAAGTTTATCATTAACTAGGATCCCCAAGTCCTTCTCCCTGTCAGATTTACCCAGTGGTTTCCCATTCAGTGTGTAATGGTGACATTGATTCCTTCTTCCCATGTGTATAACCTTACATTTATCATTGTTAAACCTCATCTGCCACCTTTCAGCCCAAGTTTCCAACTTATCCAGATCCATCTGTAGCAGAATACTATCTTCTCTTGTATTAACTGCTTTACATAGTTTTGTATCATCTGCAAATATCGATATTTTACTGTGTAAACCTTCTACCAGATCATTAATGAATATGTTGAAGAGAACAGGTCCCAATACTGACCCCTGCGGTACCCCACTGGTCACAGCGACCCAGTTAGAGACTATACCATTTATAACCACCCTCTGCTTTCTATCACTAAGCCAGTTACTAACCCATTTACACACATTTTCCCCCAGACCAAGCATTCTCATTTTGTGTACCAACCTCTTGTGCGGCACGGTATCAAACGCTTTGGAAAAATCGAGATATACCACGTCCAATGACTCACCGTGGTCCAGCCTATAGCTTACCTCTTCATAAAAACTGATTAGATTGGTTTGACAGGAGTGATTTCTCATAAACCCATGCTGATATGGAGTTAAACAGTTATTCTCATTGAGATAATCCAGAATAACATCCCTCAGAAACCCTTCACATATATTACCAACAATAGAGGTTAGACTTACTGGCCTATAATTTCCAGGTTCACTTTTAGAGCCCTTTTTGAATATTGGCACCACATTTGCTATGCGCCAGTCCTGCGGAACAGACCCTGTCGCTATAGAGTCCCTAAAAATAAGAAATAATGGTTTATCTATTACATTACTTAGTTCACTTAGTACTCGTGGGTGTATGCCATCCGGACCCGGAGATTTATCTATTTTAATCTTATTTAGCCGGTTTCGCACCTCTTCTTGGGTAAGATTGGTGACCCTTAATATAGGGTTTTCATTGTTTCTTGGGATTTCACCAGCATTTCAGATGTAGTCAGCAGAATCGACAACAGCATGTAGCATCATTGGAAGAGTCTCTAATAACAGTTTGTAATGCATACAGCAAAAGATGGATTAACCAGTAGTAGTGTAATGTACACAGACTCTAATAACGGTTTGTGATGCTTATTGCTCACAGCAAATGATGGATTAACCTGTAGGTCACAGAAGAAGGAGATTAAAGTTATCCAATCCACACCAAATTGAACGGTAATATACACAGACTCTAATAACGGTTTGTGATGCTTATTGCTTACAGCAAATGATGGATTAACCTGTAGGTCACAGAAGAAGGAGATTAAAGTTAACCAATCCACATCAAATTGTAGGGTAATGTACACAGACTCTAATGACTGTTTGTGATGCTTACAGCAAATGATGGATTAAACTGTAGGTCATAGAAGCAGCAGAGTTATCAAATCCACAACAGATTATAGTGTAAGGAAAACAGGCTCTAACAGTTTGTGATGCTTACAGCAAACAATGGATTAACAAGCAGGTCACAGAGGCAGCAGAAGTACATAATACAAATCAAAGGAGACTGAGAGAATGATGGTTAAAGAAAAAACAGGATTGTGGCAGTCCCCCGACAAACAATTGAACACATTTCGGTCTCAATAGTTAGGCACATGGGTTTTAAATGGACATTAAAAGGCCTTTGGAGATGAGGAACAACGCGTCACTTGTTAGACCCAAAGTGAAGCACAACAAAGGTCAACAGTCATATGTCAATGGAATGGAGCTCAGCCTTGAAAACGAGACAGGTGCGTAACAAAATAGCTTCATCCGAGAGAAGAAAACCAACAATGGTTTTGGGAGAAAATATCTAGAGGTTTTGGAATTCAAATGTTAAGTATGGAGGCTACAAAATCTCGTTATGAGAAGAATAGGTGTGGTAAATTCGAGGTATAAATGTGTAAATGTTCAGCTTCTACTAGATTCGTGTGGGTTAAAGAAGTAGGAAGCAGGAAGGAAAAAAATTATGTATTATAGTTTCAAGGCAGTGACTGGGACATGGGTAATGTACCTACATAATTCATGAAGAACCTTCACCGTTATATGAACACAGGAAATATTATTTCGAGCCAATTCTATTACATACTCAAACCGCTGGATTCTGGCTCCAGGTCAAAGGCACGCAATACCTCCGAGGAGCAACCAACATAGAATTTACAGGATTTCCTGAGAACCGATGATTTACCACGAGCTACACAATAAAATTCACATACCCACCAGCTCGAAGAGTGGGAATGTCACCGGAGCCCGGGAATAGGCGGCCAAAGGAGAAGGAGACGTGAGTTCCATTCTGATACTATAAATGTGTGTTCGTCTAGCAAAGTCATGAACGTTCCCTGAGAAGGTAAAAGAATCAATAGATGTTGAAAGAGGAATTAGGCATTGTTGTGAGGAGCATTATACTAAAGTCATAGCATCCATGGAAACTGGATTTCCCTTTGTCCTTTCCACCTGAATGAATAAAACAAGTTCCAAACTCAATACCAACATTATAGCAGTTATATTCTTGTACATAGGGGGCAGTATTATAGTAGTTATATTCTTGTACATAGGGGCAGTATTATAGTAGTTATATTCTTGTACATAGGGGCAGTATTATAGTAGTTATATTCTTGTATATAGGGAGCAGTATTATAGTAGTTATATTCTTGTACATAGGGTCAGTATTATAGTAGTTATATTCTTGTACATAGGAGCAGTATTACAGTAGTTATATTCTTGTACATAGGGGGCAGTATTATAGTAGTTATATTCTTGTACATAGGGTCAGTATTATAGTAGTTATATTCTTGTACATAGGGGTAGTATTATAGTAGTTATATTCTTGTACATAGGAACAGTATTATAGTAGTTATATTCTTGTACATAGGAGCAGTATTATAGTAGTTATATTCTTGTACATAGGGTCAGTATTATAGTAGTTATATTCTTGTACATAGGGGTAGTATTATAGTAGTTATATTCTTGTACATAGGGGGCAGTATTATAGCAGTTGTATTCTTGTACATAGGGGGCAGTATTATAGCAGTTATATTCTTGTACATAGGGTCAGTATTATAGTAGTTATATTCTTGTACATAGGGGTAGTATTATAGTAGTTATATTCTTGTATATAGGGGGCAGTATTATAGCAGTTGTATTCTTGTACATAGGGGGCAGTATTATAGCAGTTATATTCTTGTACATAGGGTCAGTATTATGGTAGTTATATTCTTGTACATAGGGGTAGTATTATAGTAGTTATATTCTTGTACATGGGGGCAGTATTATAGTAGTTATATCTCTGTACATAGTAGCAGTATTATAGTAGTTATATTCTTGTACATAGGAGCAGTATTATAGTAGTTATATTCTTGTACATAAGGGGCAGTATTATAATAGTTATATTCCTATACATAGGAGCAGTATTATAGTAGTTATATTCTTGTACATAGGGGGCAGTATTATAGTAGCTATATTCTTGTACATAGGGGGCAGTATTATAGTAGTTATATTCTTGTACATAGGGACAGTATTATAGTAGTTATATTCTTGTACATAGGGGCAGTATTATAGTAGTTATATTCTTGTACATAGGAGCAGTATTATAGTAGTTATATTCTTGTACATAGGGGCAGTATTATAGTAGCTATATTCTTGTACATAGGGGGCAGTATTATAGTAGTTATATTCTTGTACATAGGGACAGTATTATAGTAGTTATATTCTTGTACATAGGAGCAGTATTATAGTAGTTATATTCTTGTAAATTGGGGCAGTATTATGGTAGTTATATTCTTGTACATAGGAGCAGTATTATAGTAGTTATATTCTTGTACATAGGAGCAGTATTATAGCAGTTGTATTCTTGTACATAGGGGACAGTATTATAGTAGTTATATTCTTGTACATAGGGTCAGTTTTATAGTAGTTATATTCTTGTACGTAGGGGTAGTATTATAGTAGCTATATTCTTGTACATAGGAGCAGTATTATAGTAGTTATATTCTTGTACATAGGGGGCAGTATTATAGTAGTTATATTCTTGTACATAGGGCAGTATTATAGTAGTTATATTCCTATACATAGGAGCAGTATTATAGTAGTTATATTCTTGTACATTAGGACAGTATTATAATCGTTATATTCCTATACATAGGAGCAGTATTATAGTAGTTATATTCTTGTACATTAGGACAGTATTATAATCGTTATATTCCTATACATAGGGGGCAGTATTATAGTAGTTATATTCTTGTACATAGGGGCAGTATTATAGTAGTTATATTCCTGTACATAGGGGCAGTATTACAGTAGTTATATTCTTGTACATAGTGGGCAGTATTATAGTAGATATATTCTTGTACATAGGGGCAGTATTATAGTAGTTATTTTCTTGTACATAGTGGGCAGTATTATATTAGTTATATTTTGACTGCTAATCGTGTGCCCTATGTAGGCAGTATCACTTAGTACATGCAGGTTGTATCATGTTAGATATGTGTTACCTGTATTATTGTGGCTGTTGCAATATGAATGTGAAAACAGAGGCTGGAAAAGGTCAAGTATTGTGAAGTCTGACACTGCGGTATGGATAGATGATGAATGGAGGGATGGCAGTGTGTTATTATGCACTTACACTTTCTCTCTGCTTTGTGTATAGGATCCCCACCTGTAGTGTTTGCCGGCCGCGCACATTGATCATGGCTCACGGAGTACGGCGGCTGCACTGTTATTTTGACATATTGACTTCTATGGAGGTGGAATTAGGGCTTTAAATTCACAATTAAATAAATAAAGTTCCCCATTTTTACTGCCCAATATTGCATGTGCTTCTTTTATCCCAGTTTCACAGCTCGGAGATAATCGGACAGAGATTGCATCCGTTCTTGTTATCGGTAGCATTGCAGTAGTTATTGCAATCGGGAGCACTGGACTTAATATTTAAGGGAATTTCCACTTGAAAAACAAAGGTTTTTTTTCCTCTGATTTTAATCCTTTGCTTGCTGTTGTTGAATACGACCATGCATGTGTTTGACACGGTACTGGGAGCAATGTGGATGGCACTTGAAGTAGGTACCAAAAGGACTAAATCATGACATGCAGGGAAGTCAGAGTACTTTCTGGACTAACATGACAGCGAGCAATCAAAAAAAAATGTAGGGAGCTTAAATAGGGTGTGGTGTTGCCTTATTGACCATAGATTAATCACAACTTTTGAACACTCCCAAAATATCTTAATAAGAAGAGTAGAGCGGTTCAGAGTAGTCATGGAACCTTATAGTGAAAAGTGGAGTCAGAGTAATCTCTGTGGTCAGGTGTCAGAGATCAGTTAAACAGGAGTTTAAATAGGATGTGGTGTTGTCCTAGTGAGCACAAAATAATCACAACTTCTGAAGACTGTCAAAATAGTTTATTAAGAAGACTAGAGTGGTCATAGTAGTCAAGGAACTTTATCAGGAAAAGTTAAGTCAGAGTAATCTCTGTGGTCAGGTGTCAGAAATCAGTTAAACAGGAGTTTAAATAGGGTGTGGTGTTGCCTTATTGACCATAGATTAATCACAACTTTTGAACACTCCCAAAATATCTTAATAGGAAGAGTAGAGCGATCAGAGTAATCATGGAACCTTATAGTGAAAAGTGGAGTCAGAGTAATCTCTGTGGTCAGGTGTCAGAGATCAGTTAAACAGGAGTTTAAATAGGGTGTGGTGTTGCCCTATTGAGCACAAAATAACCACAACTTCTGAAGACTGTCAAAATAGTTTAATAAGAAGACTAGAATGGTCATAGTAGTCAAGGAACTTTATCAGGAAAAGTGGAGTCAAAGTAATCTCTGTGGTCAAGTGTCACAGATAAGTCAAAAAGGAGTTTAAATAGGGTGTGGTGTTGCCTTATTGACCATAGATTAATCATAACTTTTGAACACTCCCAAAATATCTTAATAGGAAGAGTAGAGCGATCAGAGTAATCATGGAACCTTATAGTGAAAAGTGGAATCAGAGTAATCTCTGTGGTCAGGTGTCAGAGATCAGTTAAACAGGAGTTTAAATACGGTGTGGTGTTGCCCTATTGAGCACAAAATAACCACAACTTCTGAAGACTGTCAAAATAGTTTAATAAGAAGACTAGAATGGTCATAGTTGTCAAGGAACTTTATCAGGAAAAGTGGAGTCAGAGTAATTTCTGTGGTCAAGTGTCAGAGATCAGTCAAAAAGGAGTTTAAATAGGGTGTGGTGTTTTCCTATTGAGCACAGAATAATCACACTTTTTGAATGCCCCCAGAATAATTTAATAAGCAGAAACACACAAAATCACATTTCCACGTTGACTTTTAATAAGAGTTTCATCCTTAAGCCGTGGTGCTGAACGTACAGCAGCCAAGAAACGTATCATGAAGTTTTCGATGAGAAAATTAAGAAAGTTTCTCTCCCATAATTTGTATTTGTAAATTTTAATCACTTCTCCTCTCTCCTTTATCTTTCCCATTACCCTTAAAACAATAGGAGATGAGAAGACAATCTGGAAAAATTAAGTAGCTCGTCTTCGAATGTAACATCCAATCTGCCAGTAAGTGGATGACTCCGAGTCAGTGGAGGAAAAAGTCAAAGACACAAACTCTCCTGGGGTCAATGTCGTCCCCCTGCAGAAATGAGATGACGACCAGAGAGGGAAACGGGAGAAAAGAAAAGACTGAAAGAGATGGAAGTTTCACTGATTTGAAAATCAAAACCTGATTTAAAATTTAAAACCAATTTCAAACTTTACAGTCAATTAAGATAAAAAGTGCGGAGAGATTACAATTCTAATACATTCCTCGAGTTCTGAAAATGAATTACAAAGCTGTGTGCTGCTATAAGAGGAAGCGATGATGAAGTGGTCCTGGCTAGAAGAAAATCCCCTTCCTTCTCATCCACACACACTGGGGTGCAAATTACTATCTGGAGAAAAGGGAAATGGTTGGAGGATGGGTAAAATGTACAAGAATATAACTACTATAATACTGCCTCTATGTAAAAGAATATAACTACTATAATACTGCCCCTATGTACAAGAATATAACTACTATAATACTGCCCCTATGTACAAGAATATAACTACTATAATACTGCCCCCTATGTACAAGAATATAACTACTATAATACTGCTCCTATGTACAGGAATAAAACTACTATAATACTGCTCATATGTACAAGAATATAACTACTATAATACTGCTCCTATGTAAAGAATATAACTACTATAATACTGCCCCTATGTACAAGAATATAACTACTATAATACTGCCCCTATGTACAAGAATATAACTACTATAATACTGCCCCCTATGTACAAGAATATAACTACTATAATACTGCTCCTATGTACAGGAATAAAACTACTATAATACTGCTCATATGTACAAGAATATAACTACTATAATACTGCCTCCTATGTACAAGAATATAACTACTATAATACTGCTCCTACGTAAAGAATATAATTACTATAATACTGCCCCTACGTACGAGAATATAACTACTATAATACTGCCCCTATGTACAAGAATATAACTACTATAATACTGCCCCTATGTACAAGAATATAACTACTATAATACTGCCCCTATGTACAAGAATATAACTACTATAATACTGCCCCCTATGTACAAGAATATAACTACTATAATACTGCCCCTATGTACAAGAATATAACTACTATAATACTGCTCCTATGTACAAGAATATAACTACTATAATACTGCTCCTATGTACAAGAATATAACTACTATAATACTGCCCCCTATGTACAAGAATATAACTACTATAATACTGCTCCTATGTAAAGAATATAACTACTATAATACTGCTCCTATGTACAAGAATATAACTACTATAATACTGCCCCCTATGTACAAGAATATAACTACTATAATACTGCTCCTATGTACAAGAATATAACTACTATAATACTGCTCCTATGTACAAGAATATAACTACTATAATACTGCCCCCTTTGTACAAGAATATAACTACTATAATACTGCTCCTATGTACAAGAATATAACTACTATAATACTGCTCCTATGTACAAGAATATAACTACTATAATACTGCCTCTATGTACAAGACTATAACTACTATAATACTGCTCCCTATGTACAAGAATATAACTACTATAATACCGCTCCTATGTACAAGAATATAACTACTATAATACTGCTCCTATGTACAAGAATATAACTACTATAATACTGCCCCTATGTACAAGAATATAACTACTATAATACTGCTCCTATGTACAGGAATAAAACTACTATAATACTGCTCATATGTACAAGAATATAACTACTATAATACTGCCTCCTATGTACAAGAATATAACTACTATAATACTGCTCCTATGTAAAGAATATAACTACTATAATACTGCCCCTACGTACGAGAATATAACTACTATAATACTGCCCCTATGTACAAGAATATAACTACTATAATACTGCTCCTATGTACAAGAATATAACTACTATAATACTGCCCCTATGTACAAGAATATAACTACTATAATACTGCTCCTATGTAAAGAATATAACTACTATAATACTGCTCCTATGTACAAGAATGTAACTACTATAATACTGCCCCCTTTGTACAAGAATATAACTACTATAATACTGCTCCTATGTACAAGAATATAACTACTATAATACTGCCCCCTTTGTACAAGAATATAACTACTATAATACTGCTCCTATGTAAAGAATATAACTACTATAATACTGCCCCTACGTACGAGAATATAACTACTATAATACTGCCCCTATGTACAAGAATATAACTACTATAATACTGCTCCTATGTACAAGAATATAACTACTATAATACTGCCCCTATGTACAAGAATATAACTACTATAATACTGCTCCTATGTAAAGAATATAACTACTATAATACTGCTCCTATGTACAAGAATGTAACTACTATAATACTGCCCCCTTTGTACAAGAATATAACTACTATAATACTGCTCCTATGTACAAGAATATAACTACTATAATACTGCTCCTATGTACAAGAATATAACTACTATAATACTGCCTCTATGTACAAGACTATAACTACTATAATACTGCTCCCTATGTACAGTGGGGCAAAAAAGTATTTAGTCAGTCAGCAATAGTGCAAGTTCCACCACTTAAAAAGATGAGAGGCGTCTGTAATTTACATCATAGGTAGACCTCAACTATGGGAGACAAACTGAGAAAAAAAAATCCAGAAAATCACATTGTCTGTTTTTTTAACAATTTATTTGCATATTATGGTGGAAAATAAGTATTTGGTCAGAAACAAAATTTCATCTCAATACTTTGTAATATATCCTTTGTTGGCAATGACAGAGGTCAAACGTTTTCTGTAAGTCTTCACAAGGTTGCCACACACTGTTGTTGGTATGTTGGCCCATTCCTCCATGCAGATCTCCTCTAGAGCAGTGATGTTTTTGGCTTTTCGCTTGGCAAAACGGACTTTCAACTCCCTCCAAAGGTTTTCTATAGGGTTGAGATCTGGAGACTGGCTAGGCCACTCCAGGACCTTGAAATGCTTCTTACGAAGCCACTCCTTCGTTGCCCTGGCGGTGTGCTTTGGATCATTGTCATGTTGAAAGACCCAGCCACGTTTCTTCTTCAATGCCCTTGCTGATGGAAGGAGGTTTGCACTCAAAATCTCACGATACATGGCCCCATTCATTCTTTCATGTACCCGGATCAGTCATCCTGGCCCCTTTGCAGAGAAACAGCCCCAAAGCATGATGTTTCCACCACCATGCTTTACAGTAGGTATGGTGTTTGATGGATGCAACTCAGTATTCTTTTTCCTCCAAACACGACAAGTTGTGTTTCTACCAAACAGTTCCAGTTTGGTTTCATCAGACCATAGGACATTCTCCCAAAACTCATCTGGATCATCCAAATGCTCTCTAGCAAACTTCAGACGGGCCCGGACATGTACTGGCTTAAGCAGTGGGACACGTCTGGCACTGCAGGATCTGAGTCCATGGTGGCGTAGTGTGTTACTTATGGTAGGCCTTGTTACATTGGTCCCAGCTCTCTGCAGTTCATTCACTAGGTCCCCCCGCGTGGTTCTGGGTTTTTTGCTCACCGTTCTTGTGATCATTCTGACCCCACGGGGTGGGATTTTGTGTGGAGCCCCAGATCGAGGGAGATTATCAGTGGCCTTGTATGTCTTCCATTTTCTAATTATTGCTCCCACTGTTGATTTCTTCACTCCAAGCTGGTTGGCTATTGCAGATTCAGTCTTCCCAGCCTGGTGCAGGGCAACAATTTTGTTTCTGGTGTCCTTTGACAGCTCTTTGGTCTTCACCATAGTGGAGTTTGGAGTCAGACTGTTTGAGGATGTGCACAGGTGTCTTTTTATACTGATAACAAGTTTAAACAGGTGCCATTACTACAGGTAATGAGTGGAGGAAAGAGGAGACTCTTAAAGAAGAAGTTACAGGTCTGTGAGAGCCATAAATCTTGATTGTTTGTTTCTGACCAAATACTTATTTTCCACCATAATATGCAAAAAAAAATGATAAAAAAACAGACAATGTGATTTTCTGGATTTTTTTTCTCAGTTTGTCTCCCATAGTTGAGGTCTAGCTATGATGTAAATTACAGACGCCTCTCATCTTTTTAAGTGGTGGAACTTGCACTATTGCTGACTGACTAAATACTTTTTTGCCCCACTGTACAAGAATATAACTACTATAATACTGCTCCCTATGTACAAGAATATAACTACTATAATACCGCTCCTATGTACAAGAATATAACTACTATAATACTGCTCCTATGTACAATAATATAACTACTATAATACTGCCCCTATGTACAAGAATATAACTACTATAATACTGCTCCTATGTACAAGAATATAACTACTAAAATACTGTCCCTATGTGCAAGAATATAACTACTATAATACTGCCCCTATGTACAAGAATATAACTACTATAATACTGCCCCTATGTACAAGAATATAACTACTATAATACTGCCCCCTATGTACAAGAATATAACTACTATAATACTGCCCCCTATGTACAAGAATATAACTACTATAATACTGCTCCTATGTACAAGAATATAGCTACTATAATACTGCTCCTATGTACAAGAATATAACTACTATAATACTGCCCCCTATTTACAGGAATATAATTGCAGTCTGGCATTGAAGGGTCCTTTCTTACAGAGCCCTCAGTATATATTTGGGAACCTGCCAGCTCTTCCCTTCTTGTTGCCTCCTCCTCGGCCATCATGCATCAGACATTGTCGTGTTATTGCAGTTGTATTTTACAGTACGACGTTGAGTCTTTTCTTAGAAATCCTACTTTGAGGACCTGGATGTGTTCTGGATGAGTGGTGTGAGGCCGGTCCTCGGAGACTTCCCCCATTCCTGTAGTCTGACAGGTCTCTTTTTGGACACCCATGGAAATGCCAGGGATAAAGAGCACAGGACGTGAAGCCGCCGGGGACGTTCATCGCACTTGTCTCCCGAGACGTCTTGTCCCCGGTCGGCTTTTCAAAGAATGTTTGTTCTAAAACGACACAGCGTAAAACATACACGGCTGCCATGTCGCTGACAGACTGATTCCCGGGGACCGTGGTTTGGGCAGGACGACTCTCCTGGGCCCTGGTACAAATATTTCGCCCGGGCACAGAATCTGTCGGTTTGCCTCTGCCCGTCCGATTCTCTGTACAGTCTGTAACAGGAGCGTGCTCAGCATGGATCTGATGTGGGGGCGACATTTTGGGTCTCTGTTCCCATTGTCCTATATAAGTGACAGTCAGCGTCCTATTAGTATGCAGCGATCAGGGAGGCGGCGCAGCGAGCTCAGCGCTCTCCGCACTCCGCCGTCTTCACTGTTTGCTCGGAGTCTGATAAAAGCTACTTTATGTGCATCTTTTGTCAGGTATAATTGCTCCTGCGCCCCTCGTCTGGATGCGCAGCCACAATGTATGCGGAGCTCTCCCTTATGGCTCCACTCTGTGTTTTCCAATTCAGGGACGCAAACAAACAAATGTAATCCGAAATGTAATTCACTAAGTCGCTGCTTCAGAAATGTCCGTCCAATAAGTGAGAAATATACAAGACGCAAATCTATCTATTATCTACTGTGTTTCCCACATCCTGGTATATATGTCCCCCATCCTGGTATATATGTCCCCCATCCTGGTATATATATCCCCCATCTTGGTATATATGTCCCCCATCCTGATATAAATGTCCCCATCCTGGTATATATGTCCCCCATCCTGGTATATACATCCCCCATCCTGGTATATATGTCCCCCATCTTGGTACATATATCCCCCATCCTGGTATATATGTCCCCCATCCTGGTATATATGTCCCCCATCCTGGTATATGTCCCCCATCCTGGTATACATATCCCCCATACTGGTATATATGTCCCTCATCCTGGTATATATGTCCCCCATCCTGGTATATATGTCCCCCATCCTGGTATATATCCCCCATCCTGGTATATATGTCCCCCATCTTGGTACATATATCCCCCATCCTGGTATATATGTCCCCCATCCTGGTATATATGTCCCCATCCTGCTAAATATGTCCCCCATCCTGGTATATACATCCCCCATTCTGGTATATATGTTTTCCATCCTGGTATATATGTCCCCATCCTGGTATATATGTCCCCCATCCTGGTATATATATGTTCTCCATCCTGGTATATATGTCCCCCATCCTGGTATATATGTCCCCTATCCGGGTATATATATGCCCCATCCTGGTATATATGTCCCCCATCCTGATATATATGTCCCCCATCCTGGTATATATGTCCCCCATCCTGGTATATATGTCCCCATCCTGGTATATATGCCCCCCATCCTGGCATATATGCCCCCCATCCTGGTATATACGTCCCCCATCCTGGTATATATTTCCCCATCCTGTTATATATGTTCCCCATTCTGGTACATATGTCCCCCATCCTGGTATATATCCCCCCATCCTGGTATATATGTCCCCCATTCTGGTATATATATGTCCCCCATTCTGGTATTTATGCCCCCATCCTGTTATATGTATATACCCCCCATCCTTGTATATATGTCCCCCTTCCTGCTATATATGACCCCATCCTGGTATATATATCCCCCATCCTGGTATATATGTCCCCCATACTGGTATTTATGCCCCCATCCTGTTATATATATACCCCCCATCCTTGTATATATATCCCCCTTCCTGCTATATATGACCCCATGCTGGTATATATATCCTCCATCCTGGTATATATGTCCCCCATACTGGTATATATGTCCCCCATCCGGGTATATATGTCCCCCATCCTGGTATATATGTTCCTCATCCTGGCATATGTATCCCCCATCCTGGTATATATGTTCCCCATTCTGGTATATATACCCCCCATCCTGGTATATATACCCCTCATCCTGTTATATATGTTCCCCATTCTGGTACATATGTCCCACATCCTGGTATATATACCCTCCATCCTGGTATATATGTCCCCCATCCTGGAATATATGACCCCCATCCTGGTATATATATTCCCCATCCTGTTATATATGTCCCCTTTCTGGTATATATGTCCCCTATCCTGGTATATGTGCCCCCATCCTGTTATATATACCCCCATCCTGGTATATACATCCCCCATCCTGGTATATATGTCCCCCTTCCTGGTATATATGTCCCCCATCCTGGTATATATGTCCCCCTTCCTGGTATATATGTCCCCATCCTTGTATGTATGTTCCCCATCCTGGTATATATGTTCCCCATCCTGGTATATATGTCACCCATCCTCGTATATATGTTACGTTTGCCACTTCGTCGCAACTCCGAAAATATGACTTTCAGAACTGTAGGAACCTGAGTGTTCATAAAAACCTCAATATTCATAACTTGCATGGAACAAAGGAGAGCACATCGCTGACTGTTCATAAAAAAACTCAATATTCATAACATGCATTGAACAAAGGAGTGCACATCGGTCTGTTTGCCCAAGTGCATCCAGCAGCAGAACGTTCCTCAGACGACCATTAATAACCTCAATGATGCCGATAGTGCCAGGATTTCTGCGTGTAGCTAATACTCAACCCCCTGCAGACTGTGAGCCCTCGCGGGCAGGGTCCTCCCTCCTTATGTACTCGTGTGCCTTGTTATCTGCTCATGTTTAATGTATTTGTCTATATTTGCCCCGTATTCACATGTAAAGCGCCATGGAATAAATGGCGCTATAAAAATGTATAATAATAAAAAAAAAAAAATTGAATAACTAGATGGTGGCCCAATTCTAACGCATCGGGTATTCTAGAATATGCATGTCCACATAGTATATTGCACAGCCCACGTAGTATATTACCCAGCCACGTAGTATATTGCCCAGCCACTTAGTATATTGCCCAGCCACGTAGTATATTGCCCAATCACGTAGTATATTGCCCAGTCACGTAGTATATTGGCCAGTCACGTAGTATATTGCCCATTCACATAGTATATTGCCCAGTCACGTAGTATATTGCCCATTCACGTAGTATATTGCCCAGCCACATAGTATATAGCAGAGCCACGTAGTATATTGCCCATTCACGTAGTATATTGCCCAATCACGTAGTATATTGCCCAGTCACATAGTATATTTCCCAGCCACATAGTATATAGCAGAGCCACGTAGTATATTGCCCAGTCACGTAGTATATTGCCCAGTCACGTAGTATATTGGCCAGTCACGTAGTATATTTTCCAGCCACATAGTATATAGCACAGCCCACGTAGTACGGTATATTGCCCAGTCACGTAGTATATTGCCCAGCACAGAGCCACGTAGTATAGAGACTTAAAAAAATACCTATAGCCCGTTGAAGTCCTGCTATACTCACCATCCGCTACCTTTCCCGCTCCTCTCCACGCTCCCGGCAGCTTTCGGTCCCAGGGCTGGTGTGAGCAGGACCTATGATGACGTCGCAGTCACATGACCGTGACGTCACGGCAGGTCCTTGCCGCACACCAGCCCTGGGACGGAACCGGAAGCTGCCGCTTGCATTGGAGCGGTCTTGGGAACGTGGCGAGGAGCGGGAAAGGTGGCGGATGGTGAGTATAGCAGGTTGTTTGTTTTTTTTATTATTTTTAACATGACATATTTTTACTATTGATGCTGCATAGGCAGCATCAATAGTAAATAGTTGGGGACACACAGGGTTAATAGCAGCGGTAACGGAGCGCGTTACACCGCGGGCCGTTACCGCTGCCATTAACCCTGTGTGAGCGGTGAGTGGAGGGGATTACTGAGCGGGCACCGGGCAGTGAGTGCAGGAGAGTAGGGGAGGGACTAATCGGACTGTGCCTGTCGCTGATTGGTCGCGGCAGCCATGACAGGCAGCTGCCGAGACCAATCAGCGAACAAATAACCGTGACAGAAGGACAGACAGACAATTATGTATACAGATTCGAAAATTTTGTTTACACTTTCTACCATTTGCAAATCAATAATTTGTCTCCTGTGATTTCCGCAATTCTACGACTTTTCCTACTTAGTTTTGTAGGAGCGTATTACTCGTGCCGCCTTCACCATCGTTCATTCCTCTCAGGTACGCCACTCATAAAGAAATATTTGCACACAATTTCTCCAGTAAAATGCAGATTGTAATATGGTTTTTATGAATTATTTGCATAATGGAAAGGAATAATCAGATCCGCAAACAGACGTAATGTGAAAGTAATTGTGAGGGATATTGTAATGAAGGTGGAGTCCTCTAGGACAGGAGGCCTCCGCTAGGATCGCTGCTGACGATTCTGCTAAGAACCGGTGGCGCAGATTATTATTAGCTTATTTTCATTGTTCCGAGCCATAAATGTAATCTCATTTATTTATTATTTTAAAATTGCAATTATGAAACTTTCTTCATTGTATAAGTTTTTAATATTATCACTGAATTATGCAAAATAGCCTTCAACCGCGGGCATGGTAATTGGCATTATTACAGCTGCCGATTTAAAGGAGTTTGCCAGCTTCCCAATTAGAAATTATTTAACACCTTGACCATAATAATCGTCCTCTGGAAGATAATCTGGGTTCTATGTCTCATAAACAAAGTCTAATAAAACTCTATGCACTATCGTACTGATATACCATCAATAATGGGACTGACCCCTTTAAATCAGGGTATTTGTTAATCCCATTTTGAATGGAAGTTTCAAGTGCTGTAGTATCCATTGGCTTCAAAAAAATCACTTTTAGGTAGAAAGTTGTCTCAACAATCAGCTGTAAACTGTGGTTTTCCGTTTCCCCACAGCGCCTCCTGTTATGAACTGGTGATTCAGAACCACAATGGACCTGGTGGTTAAGAGCACACAAAGTGACCTGATAGTTACTAACATAGGACGAGCTCTGAGACGTGGGAACTCTGCTGACCGCAATCCTTAATCCTATCATACCACACTAGAGGTAGCCGTGGAGCGCTCCTGACCAGACCTAGGCGCCTCGGGCACAGCCTGAGAAACTAGCTAGCCCTGAAGATAGAAAAATAAGCCTACCTTGCCTCAGAGAAATTCCCCAAAGGAAAAGGCAGCCCCCCACATATAATGACTGTGAGTAAAGATGAAAATACAAACACAGAGATGAAATAGATTTTAGCAAAGTGAGGCCCGACTTACTGAATAGACCGAGGATAGCAAAGATAGCTTTGCGGTCAGCACAAAAACCTACAAACAACCACGCAGAGGGCGCAAAAAGACCCTCCGCACCGACTAACGGTACGGAGGTGCTCCCTCTGCGTCTCAGAGCTTCCAGCAAGCAAGAAAAACCAATATAGCAAGCTGGACAGAAAATATAGCAAACAAAAGTAACAAGCAAAACTTAGCTTATGCAGGGCAGACAGGCCACAAGAACGATCCAGGAGAGAGCAAGACCAATACTGGAACATTGACTGGAGGCCAGGAACAAAGAACTAGGTGGAGTTAAATAGAGCAGCACCTAACGACTTAACCTCGTCACCTGAGGAAGGAAACTCAGAAGCCGCAGCCCCACTCACATCCACCAGAGGAAGCTCATAGACAGAACCAGCCGAAGTACCACTCATGACCACAGGAGGGAGCTTGACCACAGAATTCACAACAGCCTCCGCAGGGGAAATTCAGTATTAAACAATCTGGGTCCTCCAGAGAGAAAAAAACACTTTTTTGTATTGTTAATGCTTTCCAGTTTATCGATGAGGGTCCTAAACATGACACTTAAGGTCAAAATTTGAGTAACATTCTCCTTAACGAAGGTCAATACTGCAGATGATTCCCTTTAAATTATGGCTTCTATTAGTACCTTCTCATTGGAAGTTTGGCGTGGAGTAGCATCTATTAGCTTTGGACTATTAGTTATAGTTATAAGACATTTACAGTGATCAGCCGAAAAACTGTTTTGTTTCATTTCCCCACAGCACCACCACAGGGGAAATGGAGTATTACAGAGTCTTGGTCCTCCAGACAAAAAGGCACTTTTGTACTGTTGATGTTTTTACCCTCTGATTAATATGTGAGGGTCCTAAACATGACATTTATAATGTCCAAAACTTTAGTAATGCCAGACTTAAATCATGTCAGTAAAGAAGATTAGTTATTGAGATGACCTGGTTAATTCTGGGCTTTTCGTAGTACCTCCCCATTGGAGTTTGGGATGCAGTGACATCTTTTGCCTTTGGACAAAGAGGCGGAGTTACCTGTAATCAGCTGTAATCTGAAGGGTAAATTTTAGATAGTCGAGGTCTGTGCTGATCAGCTAGGTTAAATTGTTCCCAAGTGTTTCATTTTCCCACAGTGCCCCCACAGGAGGAATGAAGTAATACAGGGTCTTGGTCCTCCACTGAGAGAGAAAGATATACTTTTTATACTGTTAATTTTATCTGCTTTGGTAATACATGAGGCTCTGAAACATGTCATTTCTAAGGTTCAAAACACGGTAAAACTTTTCTCAAGGAAGATCAATCTTAGGGATGACCCCTTTAATCAAAGTTTCTATTAGTACCTTCTCACCCAATATTTGGAATGCTGTGGAATCCTTTGGCTTTGGACAATCAGTTATAGTTAGAAGGGTTTACTTGTGACCAGCTGTAATCTGTAGGAGAAATTATTCACGTGTTTCATTTCCCCACAGCGCCCTTGCAGGAAAAATTAAGTATTACAAGGTTCAGGTCCTCCAGAAAAAAAATACACATTTTGTACTCTTAATGTTTTCCACCCTGGTTAATAAGTGAGGATCCTAAACCTTGGACTTATAAGGTACAACATTTAGTAACATTCTGTTTAAGAAAGAAAAATCATAGGTTAACCCCTTTAAATCAGGGATTCTATTAGTACCTCCTATTTTAGGGTGAAGTAGTATCCATTGGCTTTGAACAATTAATCTTTTGTTAGTAGGGGTCTGCACTGATGAAATAAAGCTTGTAGAGTAAAATTGTTCGTGTTTTGTTTTCCCACAGCACCACCACTGGGGAAATTGAGTATTACAGGATCTTAGTCCTCCAGATAAAGAGTAAAAGGTTTTATACTGTAAATATTTTCTGCACTGGGGTATAGGTGAGGGTCCTAAGCATGGCACTTCTAAGGACCAAAATCTGGTAACTTTCTGCTCTAGGAAAAAAAAAATTGTAGGGATGACACCCTCTTTGAATTATGCCTTCTATTGGAACCTCCCCAGTGTAAGTTTGGCATGCAAACTTGTCTCTGAACAATCGCTTTTAGTAAGAAGGAGTTCAAAGTGATCAGCTGTAATCTGAACGGTAAAGCGACCACAAGTGTTTCATTTCTCAACAGCGCCCCTTCAGGTGAAATTAAGTATTACTTGTTCTGAGTCCTCCCAAAAGGGAAACTCTATTTGTACTGTAGATGTGATCTTCTCTGGGTAACAGATGAGGGCCCTAAGCTTGTCACCTCTAATGTTGTGTCATTAAAAAAGATCATTCATGGGGCATTTGACTTTAACCCGGCGCATCTATTAGAACCTCTCTCAAAGTTTCATTTTCCCACAATGCCTCCTCAGGAGAAAATAGGTATTGCAGGGTCTGGGTCCTCCAGAGAGAAGGATAAACTCTTTTGTCTCTAGCTTTTAGGTGAAGATGCTTAGAATGGTCCCCTGTCCTACCAGGATATCCAATATCCATATGCTCTACTAGGGCCCTTTATGTGCCATGTGTGGGACCCACTTCTATGACCCACTTCTATGTGGAACCCACTTCTATGACCCAAGGTTAAGAGCTTCTCTGGAGGTCTCTTCTCTGCATTTGATGAGGCACCATGTAATACCACATATCACCTGAAGTGGCCACTGCAGAATAATTACTCATTTGCCCTCAGGTTTCAACTGATCGGGTCTCTACTGTATATAGAGAGGAAAGAGTTACCCGAATGATACATCCACTTTATCTCAAAACTTAAAATTAGGACTAACTTACCAAATTAAGTTTGTGGGACTAATTTCTTAAAGGAGATCTCCACCCAAAAAAGGGAAAACTTATTTTTAAATTGAATCACCAATACCTTCATGGATGTTAGATTTTCATAATTTGTGCTGACACCCTGGCTGGTGATACAGGATTCGCGGCGAAGACATTACGGGTAAATTCATCTAGAGCCGAACAACCTGCTTGGCCAACGTCCGATGCTGTCCATCAGCACAAACCTGAATTCATTATCTGCCCTCTTAGTGAAGGTATAGGTGAAGGTATAGATAAAAACAGCCTGGAGGTAATCGTGCTGTGATCAGCAGCAGCCCCCTCCTGACGCTGAGCTTACGTCCTATCATTAGCATGCAGCCATCAGTCATTGCCGCAGGTGTGCCGCAGACAATGGTCGGGAAACGCTCCAGCTCCTGTTGCTCTAGACACTTGTTTATATCATTTTACGAGACGTGAAGACAAATACATTTTATTCAGACTTTAATTTGGCTGTTTTTAATACCGTTACGTTCCAGGTACGATGAGGAAAGGTGCTCCGCCATCCGCGGCGGGAGCATTCGGAGCCTCGACGGCTCAAATAATGAAAGCTAATGCAGGATGTTTCTAGGTGTGCTGTACAACACCAGTCTCCAGCCTGTGGATCTCCAGCTGCTATGGAACTACAACTCTCAGCGTGCCTAGTTAAAGGGGTAGTATGTTGTCATAAAAAAGTCTTCCAGAAGCAGTGCCACTTTTGTCTGTAGGTTGTGTATAGGTTCCAGGGCGCAACTAGAGTCTGAAGGGCCCCAGTGAAAATTTTGGACCTAAGTTCCCACCTGCATGTTGGTCAGATGTATGCACCCTCGTAGATGTGTTCATCTCCATATAATGATGTCCCCCATCCTGGTGCCTTCTTGTAATAATGTCCCCATCCGGAACTTCTTCTTGGTATAATGTCCCTCATTCAGTACCCCTTCCTGGTATAATGTCTCAATCCCGAGTCCCTTCCTTGTATAATGTCCCCCATCCTAGCCCGTTCTTATAATAATGTCCCCCATCCTAGCCCCTTCCTATAATAATGTCCCCCATGCTAGCCCTTTCCTATAATAATGTCCCCATCCTGAGCTTCTTCTTGGTATAATGTCCCTCATTCAGTACCCCTTCCTGGTATAATGTCCCAATCCCGAGTCCCTTCCTCATATAATGTCCCCCATCCTAGCCCGTTCTTATAATAATATCCCCCATCCTAGCGCCTTCCTATAATAATGTCCCCCATGCTAGCCCTTTCTTATAATAATGTCACCATCCTGAGCTGCTTCTTGGTATAATGTCCCTCATTCTGTACCTCTTTCTGGTATAATGTCCCCAATTCCTCGTATAATGTCCCCCATCCTGGCCTCTTCATATAATAATGTCCCCATCCTGGGTCTCTTCCTGCTATAATATCCCCATCCTGTCGCCTTACTGTAATAATGTCCCCCATCTTGGTATCTTCCTGTAATAATGTCCCCCATTCTAGGCCACTTCCTGGTGTAATGTCCCCCATCCTAGCCCGTTCTTATAATAATGTCCCCACCCTAGCCCCTTCTTATAACAATGTCCCCATCCTGAGCTTCTTCTTGGTATAATGTCCCTTATTCCGTACCCCTTTCTGGTATAATGTCCGCAATCCTGAGTCCCTTCCTCGTGCAATATCCCTCATCCTAGCCTCTTCATATAATAATGTCCCCCATTCTGGGCCTCTTCCTGCTATAATGTCCCCATCCTGACACCTTAATGTAATAATGTCCCCCATCCTGGTGTCTTTCTGTAATAATGTCCTTCATTCTAGGCCCCTTCCTGGTATAATGTCCCCAGTTCTAGCCCCTTCCTATAATAATGTCATCCATCCTGAGCCCTTTCCAGTAATAATGTTCATTATTCCATTTGTATATCTTCAAAAAAATACACAATTCTTCTTCCTCTAATGCACATCCAGCTGAATTAGGCTTCAGTCATAGTCGCAACCTCTATGACCGTGATTGATATCCCCTGTGTGTTTTATTGCAACTCATCATCAGTCATGTACCCATTTGTTGCAAAGAGCAGCTCTTGCTCTGGAGGACTCAACTAAATGAACTTGAATGAGAAGCATGTAATACCACATTTCACCAGCAGTGGCCACTACAGGAGAAATCTGTCAGGGCCTGCATCTTATGCAGCGATCACAGCTGATCAGTTTTCGACAACCTTTCTTTTTTTTTACTTAAATTAATGTATTTTGAACTAAAATCATTTTTCCAATCGTGTTTCATTAAAAATTTTGCACCGTTAGTTTTTTTCCAGGCTTTTATTGCCCTGCACATTCAACTTCGATGCGACTTGTGCTCAAATATCAGCTGAGAGGAGCTCAGAAAACAAGGCAAATAAAAGAGGGACAAACTTCACATCAGGGAGTGTAGGAGCCGCTATTACACGTGCTGTGAGCCGCCACTGGTGTCACATGGGGAGGCATCACACAAGTCGGGGGGACGCAGCGCAGATCTCATGCAGTCACATCTGATGTAGAAGTTAATTTATCAGAAACGACACGTCCTCAATGATCTGAGCTGATAATTCTCAGGATTTGCTGTTTTCAGAACCAGATTACACATTAGACCCTGCACCTGGGCCCTCAGTCATGTCAGCCATAAGACTCAGATAATGAGTACTGTCACTTTAAATATAGACCTACGTGGCTCCTGGCGAGAACTCTGTCCTTCGCGGTGCACAGCTAGCCCTAGCAATAGGGAAAGAGATGATATAGATATATATCTATATACAGTATATATACTGTAGTGCAGCGGTAACACACTTACACAATGAAGAGGCAATAACCCACAAAGTTCCAACACCAAAATCTCTCTCTAATGTATTACTTCACACATAAAAGTCCATTTCTCACAAGCGCATAGCATTCATGTTTAGTTCACATAAACATAGCACTACATAGTACACGGCATCTTTCAAGTCACAGTCCCTAAACACGCCGGACTTCCCTGTGTCCAGTTTCCGTGGGGCGACTGCACGCTGTATCAAGGTCTCTTATACACAGCTTTTACTTCAATAGTTTTGCAGATCACTACACACGCCAGTCTTCCTCTGACTAGTTCCCGTGGGTGTCCTGCACCACTGTATCACAGTCTCTACTCACAGCCGTACACAGACCTTCATAGTACACGGCTTCGAATCACAGTCCCTAAACACGCCGGACTTCCCTGTGTCCAGTTTCCGTGGGGCGACTGCACGCTGTATCAAGGTCTCTTATACACAGCTTTTACTTCAATAGCTTTGCAGATCACTACACACGCCAGTCTTCCTCTGACTAGTTCCCGTGGGTGTCCTGCACCACTGTATCACAGTCTCTTCTCACAGCCGTACACAGACCTTCATAGTACACGGCTTCGAATTACAGTCCCTAAACATGCCGGATTTCCCTGTGTCCAGTTTCCGTGGATGATCGCACCTCTGTGTTAATGTCTCTTTAGTCATACAGCTGTACACAGTCTATAATATCCTCCGGATCGCAGCCGGGCACCATATCCACCTGTTTGCAATCGTTACACACACCAGAGAGCACACAGTGACCTCTACCTGTGACATCGGTCAATGCTTCACCATTGCAATCACAGCTTCACCTGAGACTGCAATACCACCTCATGGCCTCACTATGCCTCCATGCGCATTCTGGGGAGCACACACAGCGACTCCTACCTGTGACACGGGTCACTACCTCACAATACCCACTAGTTTTCATCATTGCACAGTATGTCTGGTAGAGTCACTGACAGCCATGACAGCTGATCAGCAATGACAGCCTAGATTTTCCCATAACACTCACGGCCAAGGTGTCCTAACAGAGAGTAACAGCCACAGTGCCCACCAGTAGCCTGATACGGTGCCCCCATAATAGCAACCAGCACAGTGCCCCATTACAGTAACAAGCACAGTGCCACATAACAGTAACCAGCACAGTGCCCCATAACAGTATCCAGCACAGTGCCCCATAACAGTATCCAGCACAGTGCCCCATAACAGCAACCAGCACAGTTCCCCATAACAGTATCCAGCACAGTGCCCCATAACAGTATCCAGCACAGTTCCCCATAACAGTAACCCGCACAGTGCCCCATAACAGCAATCAGCAGTGTCTTATAACAGTAACAAGCACAGTGCCCCAATAACAGTAACCAGCATAGTGCTCCATAACAGTAACAAGCACAGAGCCCCATAACAGTAACAAGCACAGAGCCCCATAACAGTAACAACCACAGTGCCCCATAACAGTAACAACCACAGTGCCCCATGACAGTAACCAGCACAGTGCCCCATGACAGTAACAAGCACAGTGCCCCATAACAGTAACAAGCACAGTGCCCCATAACAGTAACAAGCACAGTGCCCCATGACAGTAACCAGCACAGTGCCCCATAACAGTAACAAGCACAGTGCCCCATGACAGTAACAAGCACAGTGCCCCATAACAGTAACAAGCACAGTGCCCCATGACAGTAACCAGCACAGTGCCCCATAACAGTAACAAGCACAGTGCCCCATAACAGTAACAAGCACAGTGCCCCATAACAGTAACAAGCACAGTGCCCCATGACAGTAACCAGCACAGTGCCCCATAACAGTAACAAGCACAGTGCCCCATGACAGTAACAAGCACAGTGCCCCATAACAGTAACAAGCACAGTGCCCCATGACAGTAACAAGCACAGTGCCCATAACAATAACCAGCACAGTGCCCCATAACAATAACCAGCACATTGTCCCATAACAGTAACCAGCACAGTGCACCTTAACAGTAACCAGCACAGTGCCCCATAACAGTAACCAGCACAGTGCTCCATAACAATAGTCAGCACATTGTCCCATACCAGTAACCAGAACAGTGCCCCATAACAATAACCAGCACAGTGCCCCATAACAGTAACCAGCACATTGTTCCATAACAGTAACCAGCACAGTGCCCCATAACAATAGTCAGCAGAGTGCCCCATAACAGTAACAAGCACAGTGCCCCATGACAGTAACCAGCACATTGTTCAATAACATTAACCAGCACAGTGCCCCATAACAATAACCAGCACAGTGCCCCATAACAGTTATCAGCACAGTGCCCCATAACAGTTATCAGCACAGTGCCCCATAACAGTAACCAGCACAGTGCCCCATAACAGTAACTAGCATAGTGCTCCATAACAGTAAACAGCACAGTGCCCCATAATAGTAACCAGCACAGTGCCCCATAACAGTAAACAGCACAGTGCCCCATAATAGTAACAAGCACAGTGCCCCATGACAGTGACCAGCACAGTGCCCCATAACAGTAACCAGCACAGTGCCCTATAACAGTAACCAGCATATTGCCCCCATTACAGTAGCAAGCACAGTGCCCCATAACAGCAACAGCCATAGTGCCCCATAACAGCAACCAGCACAGTGCCATATAACAGTAACCAGCACATTGTCCCATAACAGTAACCAGCACAGTGCACCTTAACAGTAACCAGCACAGTGCCCCATAACAGTAACAACCACAGTGCCCCATAACAGTAACAACCACAGTGCCCCATGACAGTAACCAGCACAGTGCCCCATAACAGTAACAAGCACAGTGCCCCATAACAGTAACCAGCACAGTGCCCCATGACAGTAACTAGCACAGTGCCCCATAACAATAGTCAGCACAGTGCCCCATAGCAGTAACCAGCACAGTGCCCCATAACAGTAACCAGCACAGTGCCCCATAACAATAATCAGCACATTGCCCCATAACAGTAACCAGCACAGTGCTCCATAACAGTAACCAGCACAGTGCCCCATAACAATAATCAGCACATTGCCCCATAACAGTTATCAGCACAGTGCCCCATAACAGTAACCAGCACATTGCCCCATAACAATAATCAGCACATTGCCCCATAACAGTAACCAGCACAGTGCTCCATAACAGTAACCAGCACAGTGCCCCATAACAATAATCAGCACATTGCCCCATAACAGTTATCAGCACAGTGCCCCATAACAGTAACCAGCACAGTGCTCCATAACAGTAACCAGCACAGTGCCCCATAACAATAACCAGCACAGTGCTCCATAACAGTAACCAGCACAGTGCTCCATAACAGTAACCAGCACAGTGCCCCATAACAATAATCAGCACATTGCCCCATAACAGTAACCAGCACAGTGCCCCATAACAATAATCAGCACAGTGCCCCATAACAGTTATCAGCACAGTGCCCCATAGCAGTAACCAGCACAGTGCCCCATAACAATAATCAGCACATTGCCCCATAACAGTTATCAGCACAGTGCCCCATAACAGTAACCAGCACAGTGCCCCATAACAATAATCAGCACATTGTCCCATACCAGTAACCAGCACAGTGCCCCATAACAGTAACCAGCACAGTGCCCCATAACAGTAACCAGCACATTGTTCCATAACAGTAACCAGCACAGTGCCCCATAACAATAACCAGCACAGTGCCCCATAACAGTTATCAGCACAGTGCTCCATAACAGTAACCAGCACAGTGCCCCATAACAGTAACCAGCATAGTGCTCCATAACAGTAAACAGCACAGTGCCCCATAATAGTAACCAGCACAGTGCCCCATAACAGTAAACAGCACAGTGCCCCATAATAGTAACAAGCACAGTGCCCCATGACAGTAACCAGCACAGTGCTCCATAACAGTAACCAGCACAGTGCCCCATAACAGTAACCCGCACATTGCCCCATAACAGTAACCAGCACAGTGCCCCATAACAGTAACCAGCACATTGCCCCATAACAGTAACCAGCACAGTGCCCCATAACAATAACCAGCACAGTGCTCCATAACAGTAACCAGCACATTGCCCCATAACAGTAACCAGCACAGTGCCCCATAACAATAACCAGCACAGTGCCCCATAACAGTAACCAGCACAGTGCCCCATAACAATAATCAGCACAGTGCCCCATAACAGTAACCAGCACAGTGCCCCATAACAGTAACCAGCACAGTGCCCCATAACAATAATCAGCACAGTGCCCCATAGCAGTAACCAGCACAGTGCCCCATAGCAGTAACCAGCACAGTGCCCCATAACAGCAACCAGCACAGTGCCCCATAACAATAATCAGCACATTGCCCCATAACAGTTATCAGCACAGTGCCCCATAACAGTAACCAGCACAGTGCCCTATAACAATAATCAGCACATTGCCCCATAACAGTAACCAGCACAGTGCTCCATAACAGTAACCAGCACAATGCCCCATAACAATAATCAGCACATTGCCCCATAACAGTTATCAGCACAGTGCCCCATAACAGTAACCAGCACAGTGCCCTATAACAATAATCAGCACAGTGCCCCATGACAGTAACCAGCACAGTGTCCCATAGCAGTAACCAGCACAGTGCCCCATAACAATAATCAGCACATTGTCCCATAACAGTTATCAGCACAGTGCCCCATAACAATAATCAGCACATTGCCCCATAACAGTTATCAGCACAGTGCCCCATAACAGTAACCAGCACAGTGCCCCATAACAATAATCAGCACATTGCCCCATAACAGTTATCAGCACAGTGCCCCATAACAGTAACCAGCACAGTGCCCCATAACAATAATCAGCACATTGTCCCATAACAGTTATCAGCACAGTGCCCCATAACAATAATCAGCACATTGCCCCATAACAGTTATCAGCACAGTGCCCCATAGCAGTAACCAGCACAGTGCCCTATAACAATAATCAGCACAGTGCCCCATGACAGTAACCAGCACAGTGTCCCATAGCAGTAACCAGCACAGTGCCCCATAACAATAATCAGCACATTGTCCCATAACAGTTATCAGCACATTGCCCCATAACAATAATCAGCACATTGCCCCATAACAGTTATCAGCACAGTGCCCCATAACAGTAACCAGCACAGTGCCCCATAACAATAATCAGCACATTGCCCCATAACAGTTATCAGCACAGTGCCCCATAACAATAATCAGCACATTGCCCCATAACAGTTATCAGCACATTGCTCCCTCAACAGTAACAACCACAATGTCCCAATAACAGAACCAGTCACAGTGCCTACATAGTAGGACCAGCTACAATGCCCCCCATACCAGGGGCAGCCACAGTACCTCAATAATACGACCAATCACAATGCCCCACATCAAAACCTGCTACAATGCCCCATAATAGCGCATCCCAGACCCCTAAATCCAGTGTGCCCCCATAACAGTATCACTCTGCTCTTCTTTCCCCACAGATATCTCTTATACTGTACCTTTTATTGTCTTTTATGTTTTGGAGTATTTTGCTGATCACGGATCGGTCTGATGCTAATAAAATGCTCATTGTAAAGGTCGCATCCTCCTCATTTGTTCCACGCACGACGTCCGCCGGGAGTTGTCTCTTCTGCATAAGAACAATATGTTAGTTTTTCCCTTTTTTCTCTTGTTTTATCAGGGACGACGGCTAACTATTAATTAGCGGAACGAGAGTCTGAGTGTTCGCCGACGAGGGTGGTCCGTACTGCCTCGGGCCGGTGCCGCATTTCTGTGAGGGATTTCAAACAGGCACCATGTGCTAGAAATTGGTCAAACACTGACTTTTCAAGGGCATCTCTCCACACGTCATCAAACATTACCCATGCAGCAGTGTGATATGTATTATTACTATTCATAAGGGACTGTCTGATTCGATTAAGACCCTCATTTATCAGCCGGAATTAGAGTTGAGCGACCTTGACCTTTTTAGAGTCGAGCCGGGTTTCGCGAAACCCGACTATCTCAAAAGTCGGGTCGAGTGAAATCGGCCGATTATGACGTAAAGTCGGGATCGACCGAAACACGAAACCCAATGCAAGTCAATGGGGCAGCATAGTCGGCAGTGAGTGGGGGCCAGGAAAACACCTAGAGTGCCCATTTTAATGTCAAAACCATCCATTCTTCTTAATGAAGCTTGTCAAGCGTAATTTACCTTATAATAATTGGAAGGCATTTGAAATTGGGGGTCATTTGGCTAAAGTTGTGTGGGGTAGGGCTGGTTCAAGTAATTAGTGGGCCCAGGAAATCTGGACCACGTCACGGCAGTGGAGCAGGGAGAGGTAAGTATTTCAACTTTGCAAGTGCTGTGATCCTGAGCAAGCAGGGGGGGCCCACTTGTTGGCATTGGCACTGGCACAGGGCCCCTCAAAGTACAGCGGTGTGTTTGCACGGCGGGGGCGCCTCCCACCGGCAGCAACACTTTTGCGTACTATGAGAGGCCCTGTGCCAGTGACGTCGCCAACTAGTATTCCTCCCCCCACCTGATGAAGGAACCTGCACTTTCATCTGCACCTTCCTCTTTGTCCCCGTGTAAGGTGGTATGGTATGCGGGAAGAGCAACCTGACTTTCAGCAGGGTCACAATGTTGTTGTGTAGCATGCACGGGGAATGTTGCGTTATGGGTCAATGTACCAGCAGACTCATCTATCACTGGCTGGGCAATGGGCACGATGAAGTGGAAACACAGATATAGGCCCAAAGAATAAAGTGGGCTAAATGCAGTTCAAAATTGGTAACACAGGAATAACCAGGGGGCATTGCAGTGGAGGACAACTGGAATGAGAGGCTGACACAGAGAGTAGGGCCAAATCAGTAAGTAGTCGAAATGCAGTTCAAAATTGGCAACCGTAGTAAACAGGCGGCACAGCTTTGTTCAGTGGAGGAGAACAGCAAGGAGTGGCAGACACCGATAGTAGGCCCCAACCCAACTAGTAGGCCAAATGCAGTCTAACATTAACAACTACTTAACGAGAGCCTGAAAATGGAATTTCAGGACAGGAAACCAGGAGAACAGCAAGGAGTGGCAGACACCGATAGTAGGCCCCAAACCAACTACTACGCCAAATGCAGTTGTTCCATTTAACCACAATTTAATGAGAGCCTGAAGATAGAAGCTCAGGAAAGGCAACCTGGGGAACACCATCTCTCTCCACCCCATACCCATTTTGTAGGCCTAATGCAGTGTACTTTTCTACAACTACTAAACGAGAGTCGGAAGACCGAAGCAATGGCAAGGAAACCTGGGGAACACCTTGGAGTGTAACACACCATCTCTCTCCACCCCATACCCAATTTGTAGGCCTAATGCAGTGTAGTTTCCAAGAACTACTAAACGAGAGCCGGAAGATCGAAGCTCAGGAAAGGCAACCTGGGGAACACCTTGGAGTGTAACACACCCTCTCTCTACACCCCATACCCAATTTGAAGGCCTAATGCAGTGTAGTTTCCAAGAACTACTAAACGAGAGCCGGAAGATCGAAGCTCAGGAAAGGCAACCTGGGGAACACCTTGGAGTGTAACACACCCTCTCGCTACACCCCATACCCAATTTGAAGGCCTAATGCAGCGTAGTTTCCAACAACTACTAAACGAGAGCCGGAAGATCGATGCTCAGGAAAGGCAACCTGGGGAACACCTTGGAGTGTAACAAACCCTCTCTCTACACCCCATACCCAATTTGTAGGCCTAATGCAGCGTAGTTTCCGACAACTACTAAACGAGAGCATGAAGATCGAAGCTCAGGAAAGGCAACCTGGGGAACACCTTGGAGTGTAACACACCCTCTCTCTACACCCCATACCCAATTTGAAGGCCTAATGCAGTGTAGTTTCCAAGAACTACTAAACGAGAGCCGGAAGATCGAAGCTCAGGAAAGGCAACCTGGGGAACACCTTGGAGTGGAACACACCATCTCTCTACACCCCATACCCAATTTGAAGGCCTAATGCAGCGTAGTTTCCAACAACTACTAAACGAGAGCCGGAAGATCGAAGCTCAGGAAAGGCAACCTGGGGAACACCTTGGAGTGTAACACAACGTCTCTCTACACCACGGAAGGGCTGATTCTTAGGAAGGAAGGCTGTTGGAAATAAGCATTGCGCGTCCGAGGGTGATTATATTCTTATTAGGTATATACTCACCCTCGGACGCGCCCTGCTTCTTTATTTGGAATGAATGTTTATTTGCAATGTGATGTTGACTTTCTCTATTATTTTGGTAATTAATGATTTTATTATTTTCATTGTTTTGCATCTTCTCGGCAATAATATAAAGAAGACGCGACAGGACAACACTCGGTGGATGCCATATGTGTGTTTTCAATTTAAAAAACCTTTCAGTTGTACCAGATTTTAGTTGTGTGTTTGTTTTTAATGTTAAAATGTCTGCATTTGATATCTCTCCAGTATTTTCTTTTTTGTAAGCAAAATACTTATTTTTATATTTTCTGATGTTGGTTCCAGGGGTACACGGGCAGCAGTGCCCTGGTCAGTGTAGTAGTAGTTGAAAGAATGGACCGCAGACAGGCATCGAAGGCCTAAAATAAAAAAATTGGGCTGGCTGTAGGCAATTTTAAATTGGTTCCAGGGGTACACGGGCAGCAGTGGTGTGGTCAGTGGAGGCCTAGTGGAAGGAGTGACCGCAGACAGGCATCGAAGGCCTAAAATAATAACACATGGCTGTAGGCAATTTTAAATTGGTTCCAGGGGTACACGGGCAGCAGTGGTGTGGTCAGTGGAGGCCTAGTGGAAGGAGTGACCGCAGACAGGCATCGAAGGCCTAAAATAATAACACATGGCTGTAGGCAATTTTAAATTGGTTCCAGGGGTACACGGGCAGCAGTGGTGTGGTCAGTGGAGGCCTACTGGAAGGAGTGACCGCAGACAGACATCGAAGGCCTAAAATAATAACACATGGCTGTAGGCAATTTTAAATTGGTTCCAGGGGTACACGGGCAGCAGTGCCCTGGTCAGTGTAGTAGTAGTTGAAAGAATGGACCGCAGACAGGCATCGAAGGCCTAAAATAATAACACATGGCTGTAGGCAATTTTAAATTGGTTCCAGGGGTACACGGACAGCAGTGGTGTGGTCAGTGGAGGCCTAGTGGAAGGAGTGACCGCAGACAGGCATCGAAGGCCTAAAATAATAACACATGGCTGTAGGCAATTTTAAATTGGTTCCAGGGGTACACGGGCAGCAGTGGTGTGGTCAGTGGAGGCCTACTGGAAGAAGTGACCGCAGACAGGCATCGAAGGCCTAAAATAATAACACATGGCTGTAGGCAATTTTAAATTGGTTCCAGGGGTACACGGGCAGCAGTGGTGTGGTCAGTGGAGGCCTAGTGGAAGGAGTGACCGCAGACAGGCATCGAAGGCCTAAAATAATAACACATGGCTGTAGGCAATTTTAAATTGGTTCCAGGGGTACACGGGCAGCAGTGACCTGGTCAGTGTAGTAGTAGTTGAAAGAATGGACCGCAGACAGGCATCGAAGGCCTAAAATAAAAAAATTGGGCTGGCTGTAGGCAATTTTAAATTGGTTCCAGGGGTACACGGGCAGCAGTGGTGTGGTCAGTGGAGGCCTACTGGAAGGAGTGACCGCAGACAGGCATCGAAGGCCTAAAATAATAACACATGGCTGTAGGCAATTTTAAATTGGTTCCAGGGGTACACGGGCAGCAGTGGTGTGGTCAGTGGAGGCCTAGTGGAAGGAGTGACCACAGACAGGCATCGAAGGCCTAAAATAATAACACATGGCTGTAGGCAATTTTAAATTGGTTCCAGGGGTACACGGGCAGCAGTGCCCTGGTCAGTGTAGTAGTAGTTGAAAGAATGGACCGCAGACAGGCATCGAAGGCCTAAAATAAAAAAATTGGGCTGGCTGTAGGCAATTTTAAATTGGTTCCAGGGGTACACGGGCAGCAGTGGTGTGGTCAGTGGAGGCCTAGTGGAAGGAGTGACCGCAGACAGGCATCGAAGGCCTAAAATAATAACACATGGCTGTAGGCAATTTTAAATTGGTTCCAGGGGTACACGGGCAGCAGTGGTGTGGTCAGTGGAGGCCTACTGGAAGGAGTGACCACAGACAGGCATCGAAGGCCTAACATAACAAAAATGTCAATACAATGGTATTGTCAGTGGCAGGCATTGAAGGATGTCAGCGCATAGACTAAACATTGGTGGAGCTGTGAGATAATTTTGCAAGTGGTAGAGCACTGTTTGAGCTGGGGTGGGGGGAAACTGTCTTGTGGCTGGCGGTACAGGCCCAGGGCCCCTCATATTACAACGGTGTGTCTGACGTTGGGTGCGCACCACCACCGCCAGAGACACTTTATTGTACTAGGAGGGACCCAGTGGCAGTGCCGTCGACCAAAAGCGGGCTCACCCACCTCTTCAGACAAACTGCACTCTCACGGGTGCTGTCGCCAAGTGTCGATACCACGGCCCCGTGTGGGGAGTTTGGCCATTTAGTGAGGTGTAAACATGTCGTATGCTGGACAATCAGGTGCTGAAAATTACGAGATTGGAAAAGGCATTCAGAATAGTCCACAGGCAAGACCTATTCATAGGAAAGCTAGGTGTCAGCCGGGCAAGGTGGGGCAAAAGATTTCGAAATCCAGTTGTGGTTCATTTTAATGAAGGTTAGATCATCTACATTTTGGGTAGCCAGACGAGTCCTTTTTTCTGTTAGTATTGAACCTGCAGCACTGAATACTCTTTCTGATAGGACACTAGCTGCCGGGCAAGCAAGCTCCTGCAATGCATATTCTGCCAATTCTGGCCAGGTGTCTAATTTTGATGCCCAGTAATCAAATGGGAATGACGGTTGAGGGAGAACATCGATAAGGGATGAAAAATAGTTTGTAACCATACTGGACAAATGTTGTCTCCTGTCACTTTGAATTGATGCTGCAGTACCTGTCCTGTCTGCGGTCATAGCAAAATCACTCCACAACCTGGTCAGAAAACCCCTCTGGCCAACGCCACTTCTGATTTCTGCCCCTCTAACTCCTCTGGTCTGCTGGCCCCTGCAGCTCGTGTGAGAACGATCACGGGCGCTGTGTGCAGGGAATGCCAGAAGCAAACGGTCAACAAGAGTTGATTGTTTGGTTGCTAATATTAGTTCCAAGTTCTCATGTGGCATTATATTTTGCAATTTGCCTTTATAGCGAGGATCAAGGAGGCAGGCCAACCAGTAATCGTCATCATTCATCATTTTAGTTATGCGTGTGTCCCTTTTGAGGATACGTAAGGCATAATCCGCCATGTGGGCCAAAGTTCCAGTTCTCAAATCTGCGGTTGTGCTTGGTTGAGGGGCAGTTTCAGGCAAATCCACGTCACTTGTGTCCCTCAAAAAACCAGAACCCGGCCTTGCCGCGCCACCAATTTCCAGTGGCCCCGGAAAAGCTTCCTCATTAAAAATATAATCATCCCCATCATCCTCCTCGTCCTCCTCCTCCTCTTCGCCCGCTACCTCGTCCTGTACACTGCCCTGGCCAGACAATGGCTGACTGTCATCAAGGCTTTCCTCTTCCTCAGCTGCAGACGCCTGATCCTTTATGTGCGTCAAACTTTGCATCAGCAGACGCATTAGGGGGATGCTCATGCTTATTATGGCGTTGTCTGCACTAACCAGCCGTGTGCATTCCTCAAAACACTGAAGGACTTGACACATGTCTTGAATCTTCGACCACTGCACACCTGACAACTCCATGTCTGCCATCCTACTGCCTGCCCGTGTATGTGTATCCTCCCACAAAAACATAACAGCCCGCCTCTGTTCACACAGTCTCTGAAGCATGTGCAGTGTTGAGTTCCACCTTGTTGCAACGTCTATGATTAGGCGATGCTGGGGAAGGTTCAAAGAACGCTGATAGGTCTGCATACGGCTGGAGTGTACGGGCGAACGGCGGATATGTGAGCAAAGTCCACGCACTTTGAGGAGCAGGTCGGATAACCCCGGATAACTTTTCAGGAAGCACTGCACCACCAGGTTTAAGGTGTGAGCCAGGCAAGGAATGTGTTTCAGTTGGGAAAGGGAGATGGCAGCCATGAAATTCCTTCCGTTATCACTCACTACCTTGCCTGCCTCAAGATCTACAGTGCCCAGCCACGACTGCGTTTCTTTCTGCAAGAACTCGGACAGAACTTCCGCGGTGTGTCTGTTGTCGCCCAAACACTTCATAGCCAATACAGCCTGCTGACGTTTGCCAGTAGCTGCCCCATAATGGGAGACCTGGTGTGCAACAGTGGCAGCTGCGGATGGAGTGGTTGTGCGACTGCGGTCTGTGGACGAGCTCTCGCTTCTGCAGGAGGACGAAGAGGAGGAGGAGGGGGTGCGAACGGCTACAGCCAATTGTTTCCTAGACCGTGGGCTAGGCAGAACTGTCCCAAACTTGCTGTCCCCTGTGGACCCTGCATCCACCACATTTAACCAGTGTGCCGTGATGGACACGTAACGTCCCTGGCCATGCCTACTGGTCCATGCATCTGTTGTCAGGTGCACCTTTGTGCTCACAGATTGCCTGAGTGCATGGACGATGCACTCTTTAACATGCTGGTGGAGGGCTGGGATGGCTTTTCTGGAAAAAAAGTGTCGACTGGGTAACTCGTAGCGTGGTACAGCGTAGTCCATCAGGGCTTTGAAAGCTTCGCTTTCAACTAACCGGTAGGGCATCATCTCTAACGAGATTAGTCTAGCTATGTGTGCGTTCAAACCCTGTGTACGCGGATGCGAGGCTAAGTACTTCCTTTTTCTAACCATAGTCTCATGTAGGGTGAGCTGGACTGGAGAGCTGGAGATCGTGGAACTAGCGGGGGTGCCGGTGGACATGGCAGACTGAGAGACGGTGGGAGATGGTATTGTTGCCACCGGTGCCCTAGATGCAGTGTTTCCTACTACGAAACTGGTGATTCCCTGACCCTGACGGCTTTGGCCTGGCAAAGAAACCTGCACAGATACTGCAGGTGGTGCGGAAAATGGTGGCCCTACACTGCCGGAAGGGATGTTGCGTTGCTGACTAGCTTCATTGGCCGAGGGTGCTACAACCTTAAGGGACGTTTGGTAGTTAGTCCAGGCTTGCAAATGCATGGTGGTTAAATGTCTATGCATGCAACTTGTATTGAGACTTTTCAGATTCTGTCCTCTGCTTAAGGTAGTTGAACATTTTTGACAGATGACTTTGCGCTGATCAATTGGATGTTGTTAAAAAAAATGCCAGACTGCACTCTTTCTAGCATCGGATACCTTTTCAGGCATTGCAGACTGAGCTTTAACTGGATGGCCACGCTGTCCTCCAACAGGTTTTAGCTTTGCCACGCGTTTTGGGCAAGATACGGGCCCGGCAGATGGAACCTGTTGCGATGTTGATGCCTGCTGCGGCCCCTCCTCCTCCGCTTCAGAACTGCTGCCGCCTGCACCCTGTTCCCCCAATGGCTGCCAATCGGGGTCAAGAACTGGGTCATCTATTACCTCTTCTTGTAGCTCGTGTGCAACTTCGTCTGTGTCACCGTGGCGGTCGGTGGTATAGCGTTCGTGATGGGGCAACATAGTCTCATCAGGGTCTGATTCTTGATCAGCACCCTGCGATGGCAATGTTGTGGTCTGAGTCAAAGGACCAGGATAGTAGTCTGGCTGTGGCTGTGCATCAGTGCACTCCATGTCAGATTCAACTTGTAATGGGCATGGACTGTTAACTGCTTCACTTTCTAAGCCAGGGACGGTATGTGTAAAGAGCTCCATGGAGTAACCCGTTGTGTCACCTGCTGCATTCTTCTCTGTTGTTGTTTTTGCTGAAGAGGACAAGGAAGCGACTTGTCCCTGACCGTGAACATCCACTAACGACGCGCTGCTTTGACATTTACCAGTTTCACGAGAGGAGGCAAAAGAGCTAGAGGCTGAGTCAGCAAGATAAGCCAAAACTTGCTCTTGCTGCTCCGGCTTTAAAAGCGGTTTTCCTACTCCCAGAAAAGGGAGCGTTCGAGGCCTTGTGTAGCCAGGCGACGAACCTGGCTCCACAGCTCCAGACTTAGGTGCAATATTTTTTTTCCCACGACCAGCTGATGCTCCACCACTACCACTACCCTCATTACCAGCTGACAATGAACGCCCCCGGCCACGACCTCTTCCACCAGACTTCCTCATTGTTTTAAAAACGTTAACAAACGAACGGTATTTGTTGCTGTCACACAACTTACACGGTGAGCTATAACTTCAGTATGATTTAGCTACCCCTTTACAGGTGGGTGAGACCACAACGAAAATCAGCCACAATGTTACACACTCTGTTGTTGTTGGCAACAAATGAGATGGCACACACGCAGGACTGTCACTGAAGCGCAAATGTAAATATTTATCTCCCACTGATTTGTGTTTGTTTTTTTTAAAAGGGAGACTTCAGAAAAAAAAAAATTAAAAAAAAATTATTTTTTACAGAAGAATTTATAAAACAAATAAAATGAAATGATTGTTTCAGGGAGAATTTAGGAAAAAAAAAAAAAAAAAAGGCTTTGTAGGGCCCACTGAGTGAGAGAGGACGCACACAGGAGTCAGGAGTGGCACACAAGCCCAGAGGCCAATATTAATCTCCCACCGATTGATTTAGTTATTTTTTTTGGTAGATTTTGGAACCCAAATCAAGCAAAAAAATTAATAGGCTTTCTATGGCCCACAATTGGGGAGAGAGAGAGAGAGATGGCACACCCAGGAGTCAAGACTGGCACACAAGCAGAAGGGGCAATATGAATCTCCCACAGATTTTTTTTTTTTTTTTTTTTTTCAGGGAGACTTGAGAGAAAAAAAAAATACCAAAAAAAAGATTTTTTTCAGGAATAATTTAGAAACCAAAGAAAATAAAATGATTGTTTCAGGGAGAATTTAGAAAACAAATAAAACAAAAAATAGGCTTTCTAGGGCCCACTGAGTGACAGATGACGCACACAGGAGTCAGGAGTGGCACACAAGCCCAGAGGCCAATATTAATCTCCCACTGATTGATTTAGTGATTTTTTTCAGGTAGATTTTGGAACCCAAATCAAGCAAAAAAATTAATAGGCTTTCTATGGCCAACAATTGGGGAGAGAGAGAGAGATGGCACACCCAGGAGTCAAGACTGGCACACAAGCAGAAGGGGCAATATGAATCTCCCACAGATTTTTTTTTTTTTTTTTTTTTCAGGGAGACTTGAGAGAAAAAAAAATACAAAAAAAATGATTTTTTTCAGGAATAATTTAGAAACCAAAGAAAATAAAATGATTGTTTCAGGGAGAATTTAGAAAACAAATAAAACAAAAAATAGGCTTTCTAGGGCCCACTGAGTGACAGATGACGCACACAGGAGTCAGGAGTGGCACACAAGCCCAGAGGCCAATATTAATCTCCCACTGATTGATTTAGTGATTTTTTTTGGTAGATTTTGGAACCCAAATCAAGCAAAAAAATTAATAGGCTTTCTATGGCCAACAATTGGGGAGAGAGAGAGAGATGGCACACCCAGGAGTCAAGACTGGCACACAAGCAGAAGGGGCAATATGAATCTCCCACAGATTTTTTTTTTTTTTTTTTTCAGGGAAACTTGAGAGAAAAAAAAATTAAAAAAAAATGATTTTTTTCAGGAATAATTTAGAAACCAAAGAAAATAAAATGATTGTTTCAGGGAGAATTTAGAAAACAAATAAAACAAAAAATAGGCTTTCTAGGGCCCACTGAGTGACAGATGACGCACACAGGAGTCAGGAGTGGCACACAAGCCCAGAGGCCAATATTAATCTCCCACTGATTGATTTAGTGATTTTTTTCAGGTAGATTTTGGAACCCAAATCAAGCAAAAAAATTAATAGGCTTTCTATGGCCAACAATTGGGGAGAGAGAGAGAGATGGCACACCCAGGAGTCAAGACTGGCACACAAGCAGAAGGGGCAATATGAATCTCCCACAGATTTTTTATTTTTTTTTTTTTTTCAGGGAGACTTGAGAGAAAAAAAAAATACCAAAAAAAAGATTTTTTTCAGGAATAATTTAGAAACCAAAGAAAATAAAATGATTGTTTCAGGGAGAATTTAGAAAACAAATAAAACAAAAAATAGGCTTTCTAG
Source organism: Ranitomeya imitator (assembly GCF_032444005.1). Lineage (NCBI taxonomy): Eukaryota > Metazoa > Chordata > Amphibia > Anura > Dendrobatidae > Ranitomeya > Ranitomeya imitator. The sequence continues at coordinate 17,530,724 of NC_091285.1, read as the reverse complement.
GGCCCACTGAGTGACAGATGACGCACACAGGAGTCAGGAGTGGCACACAAGCCCAGAGGCCAATATTAATCTCCCACTGATTGATTTAGTGATTTTTTTCAGGTAGATTTTGGAACCCAAATCAAGCAAAAAAATTAATAGGCTTTCTATGGCCAACAATTGGGGAGAGAGAGAGAGATGGCACACCCAGGAGTCAAGACTGGCACACAAGCAGAAGGGGCAATATGAATCTCCCACAGATTTTTTTTTTTTTTTTTTTTTTCAGGGAGACTTGAGAGAAAAAAAAATACCAAAAAAATGATTTTTTTCAGGAATAATTTAGAAACCAAAGAAAATAAAATGATTGTTTCAGGGAGAATTTAGAAAACAAATAAAACAAAAAATAGGCTTTCTAGGGCCCACTGAGTGACAGATGACGCACACAGGAGTCAGGAGTGGCACACAAGCCCAGAGGCCAATATTAATCTCCCACTGATTGATTTAGTGATTTTTTTCAGGTAGATTTTGGAACCCAAATCAAGCAAAAAAATTAATAGGCTTTCTATGGCCAACAATTGGGGAGAGAGAGAGAGATGGCACACCCAGGAGTCAAGACTGGCACACAAGCAGAAGGGGCAATATGAATCTCCCACAGATTTTTTTTTTTTTTTTTTTTCAGGGAGACTTGAGAGAAAAAAAAAATACCAAAAAAAAGATTTTTTTCAGGAATAATTTAGAAACCAAAGAAAATAAAATGATTGTTTCAGGGAGAATTTAGAAAACAAATAAAACAAAAAATAGGCTTTCTAGGGCCCACTGAGTGACAGATGACGCACACAGGAGTCAGGAGTGGCACACAAGCCCAGAGGCCAATATTAATCTCCCACTGATTGATTTAGTGATTTTTTTCAGGTAGATTTTGGAACCCAAATCAAGCAAAAAAATTAATAGGCTTTCTATGGCCCACTATTTGTGAGAGAGATGGCACGCTCAGGACTGGCACACAAGCCCAGAGGCCAATATTAATCTCCCATTTTTTTTTTTTCCCAGGGAAAATTTATAAACCCAATAAAAAAAATAATAATAAATAGGCTTTCTATGGCCCACTATCTGAGAGAGAGAGATGGCATGCTTAGGACTGGCACACAAGCCCAAAGCCCAATATTAATCTCCCACTGATTGATTTAATGATTTTTTCAGGTAGAATTTAGAACCCAAATCAAGCAAAAAAATTAATAGGCTTTCTATGGCCCACTGAGTGAGAGATGGCACACACAGGAGTAAGGAGTGGCACACAAGCCCTGAGGCCAATATTTTTCTCCCACTGATTGATTGATTGATTTTTTCAGGTAGAATTAGGAACCCAAATCAACCCAAAAAATAAATAGGCTTTCTATGGCCCACTATTTGTGAGAGAGATGGCACGCTCAGGACTGGCACACAAGCCCAGAGGCCAATATTAATCTCCCACTTTTTTTTTTTTTCCAGGGAAAATTTATAAACCCAATAAAAAAAATAATAATAAATAGGCTTTCTATGGCCCACTATCTGAGAGAGAGAGATGGCACGTTTAGGACTGGCACACAAGCCCAAAGGCCAATATTAATCTCCCACTGATTGATTGATTGATTTTTTCAGGTAGAATTATGAACCCAAATCAACCAAAAAAATAAATAGGCTTTCTATGGCCCACTATTTGTGAGAGAGATGGCACGCTCAGGACTGGCACACAAGCCCAGAGGCCAATATTAATCTCCCACTTTTTTTTTTTTTTCAGGGAAAATTTATAAACCCAATAAAATAATAAAAAAATAGGCTTTCTATGGCCCACTATCTGAGAGAGAGAGAGATGGCACGCTTAGGACTGGCACACAAGCCCAAAGGCCAATATTAATCTCCCACTGATTGATTTATTGATTTTTTCAGGTAGAATTTAGAACCCAAATCAAGCAAAAAAATTAATAGGCTTTCTATGGCCCACTGAGTGAGAGATGGCACACACAGGAGTAAGGAGTGGCACACAAGCCCTGAGGCCAATATTTTTCTCCCACTGATTGATGTAGTGATTTTTTCAGGTACATTTTGGAACCCAAATCAAGCAAAAAAATAAATAGGCTTTCTATGGCCCACTGACTGAGAGATGGCACACACAGGAGTCAAGAGTGGCACACAAGCCCTGAGGCCAATATTTTTCTCCCACTGATTGATGTAGTGATTTTTTCAGGTAGATTTTATAACCCAAATCAAGCAAAAAAATAAATAGGCTTTCTATGGCCCACTGAGTGAGAGATGGCACACACAGGGATGGCACTCTAGCAGAAATGTCAATCTTAATCTCCCACAAAAAACAAAAAAAAAAAACAAAACAGGGAGTGTCCTTCAATTACTATCTCCCTGCAGTAATCTCAGCCAGGTATGGCAGGCAGCAATAAGGAGTGGACTGATGCACAAATTAAATAAAAAGTGTGGACAAACAAACAAGATAGCTGTGCAGAAAGGAAGGAACAAGAGGATTTGTGCTTTGAAAAAAGCAGTTGGTTTGCACAGCGGCGTACACACAGCAATGCAGCTATCAGGGAGCCTTCTAGGGCAGCCCAATGAGCTACAGCGCTGAGGAAAAAAAAAAAAAAAGGAGCTTCCACTGTCCCTGCACACCGAAGGTGGTGTTGGGCAGTGGAAATCGCTACAGCACAAGCGGTTTTGTGGTTAATGGACCCTGCCTAACGCTATCCCTGCTTCTGACGAAGCGGCAGCAACCTCTCCCTAAGCTCAGATCAGCAGCAGTAACATGGCGGTCGGCGGGAACGCCTCTTTATAGCCCCTGTGACGCCGCAGACAGCAAGCCAATCACTGCAATGCCCTTCTCTAAGATGGTGGGGACCAGGACCTATGTCATCACGCTGCCCACACTCTGCGTTTACCTTCATTGGCTGAGAAATGGCGCTTTTCGCGTCATTGAAACGCGACTTTGGCGCGAAAGTCACGTACCGCATGGCCGACCACGCACAGGGGTCGGATCGGGTTTCATGAAACTCGACTTTGCCAAAAGTCGGCGACTTTTGAAAATGTTCGACCCGTTTCGCTCAACCCTAGCCGGAATGAGAAGTTTCACTGGAGGACCCGACCTATCATTTTATGTAATACTTCATTTCGCCTGCGGAAGTAACATAGTAACATAGTAACATAGTAACATAGTTAGTAAGGCCGAAAAAAGACATTTGTCCATCCAGTTCAGCCTATATTCCATCATAATAAATCCCCAGATCTACGTCCTTCTACAGAACCTAATAATTGTATGATACAATATTGTTCTGCTCCAGGAAGACATCCAGGCCTCTCTTGAACCCCTCGACTGAGTTCGCCATCACCACCTCCTCAGGCAAGCAATTCCAGATTCTCACTGCCCTAACAGTAAAGAATCCTCTTCTATGTTGGTGGAAAAACCTTCTCTCCTCCAGACGCAAAGAATGCCCCCTTGTGCCCGTCACCTTCCTTGGTATAAACAGATCCTCAGCGAGATATTTGTATTGTCCCCTTATATACTTATACATGGTTATTAGATCGCCCCTCAGTCGTCTTTTTTCTAGACTAAATAATCCTAATTTCGCTAATCTATCTGGGTATTGTAGTTCTCCCATCCCCTTTATTAATTTTGTTGCCCTCCTTTGTACTCTCTCTAGTTCCATTATATCCTTCCTGAGCACCGGTGCCCAAAACTGGACACAGTACTCCATGTGCGGTCTAACTAGGGATTTGTACAGAGGCAGTATAATGCTCTCATCATGTGTATCCAGACCTCTTTTAATGCACCCCATGATCCTGTTTGCCTTGGCAGCTGCTGCCTGGCACTGGCTGCTCCAGGTAAGTTTATCATTAACTAGGATCCCCAAGTCCTTCTCCCTGTCAGATTTACCCAGTGGTTTCCCGTTCAGTGTGTAATGGTGATATTGATTCCCTCTTCCCATGTGTATAACCTTACATTTATCATTGTTAAACCTCATCTGCCACCTTTCAGCCCAAGTTTCCAACTTATCCAGATCCATCTGTAGCAGAATACTATCTTCTCTTGTATTAACTGCTTTACATAGTTTTGTATCATCTGCAAATATCGATATTTTACTGTGTAAACCTTCTACCAGATCATTAATGAATATGTTGAAGAGAACAGGTCCCAATACTGACCCCTGCGGTACCCCACTGGTCACAGCGACCCAGTTAGAGACTAAACCATTTATAACCACCCTCTGCTTTCTATCACTAAGCCAGTTACTAACCCATTTACACACATTTTCCCCCAGACCAAGCATTCTCATTTTGTGTACCAACCTCTTGTGCGGCACGGTATCAAACGCTTTGGAAAAATCGAGATATACCACGTCCAATGACTCACCGTGGTCCAGCCTATAGCTTACCTCTTCATAAAAACTGATTAGATTGGTTTGACAGGAGCGATTTCTCATAAACCCATGCTGATATGGAGTTAAACAGTTATTCTCATTGAGATAATCCAGAATAACATCCCTCAGAAACCCTTCAAATATTTTACCAACAATAGAGGTTAGACTTACTGGCCTATAATTTCCAGGTTCACTTTTAGAGCCCTTTTTGAATATTGGCACCACATTTGCTATGCGCCAGTCCTGCGGAACAGACCCTGTCGCTATAGAGTCACTAAAAATAAGAAATAATGGTTTATCTATTACATTACTTAGTTCTCTTAGTACTCGTGGGTGTATGCCATCCGGACCCGGAGATTTATCTATTTTAATCTTATTTAGCCGGTTTCGCACCTCTTCTTGGGTTAGATTGGTGACCCTTAATATAGGGTTTTCATTGTTTCTTGGGATTTCACCTAGCATTTCATTTTCCACCGTGAATACCGTGGAGAAGAAGGTGTTTAATATGTTAGCTTTTTCCTCGTCATCTACAACCATTCTTTCCTCACTATTTTTTAAGGGGCCTACATTTTCAGTTTTTATTCTTTTACTATTGATATAGTTGAAGAACAGTTTGGGATTAGTTTTACTCTCCTTAGCAATGTGCTTCTCTGTTTCCTTTTTGGCAGCTTTAATTAGTTTTTTAGATAAAGTATTTTTCTCCCTATAGTTTTTTAGAGCTTCAATGGTGCCATCCTGCTTTAGTAGTGCAAATGCTTTCTTTTTACTGTTAATTGCCTGTCTTACTTCTTTGTTTAGCCACATTGGGTTTTTCCTATTTCTAGTCCTTTTATTCCCACAAGGTATAAACCGCTTACACTGCCTATTTAGGATGTTCTTAAACATCAGTGCTGTAGGCAAATCGAATGCTTGCCGTAGGATATCTCTAGAGATCCCAAATTGGCATTGTAGGGGTTAAAAAAAAATTGGTGATCATCTATCAACAGTCTGGTCTTCCACAAGGCTTCATCCAACATTTCCCCTCCTTCGGCATGTGACGTCCTAGTCAGGCACCTTGCGGTGAAGGTGAAAATCACCATGAAGGCTCACGTTACCGCAAAGGGACATGTGATTGCCGATGTGGGTGTCAATTTTTACTCCTTTTATTCCCCAGAGCATAAAAAAGGAACATTCGACTCGCATCAAATAACGTTAATATCAACACAATTTCCTGCCTAAATTCAAGCAAACTGCCCAAGTCCAATTTTCGGGACATCCGCTCATTATTAGTTGCTTGAAAATAAACTTATTAATAAACTGCATGGAACACCGGTGATCAGCGACAATCTACAATGTGGTAGCAAGTGATTGATTTGGCTACAGCTCCCCCGCAGGTGAAATTGTGCATTACACATGTCCATTCAAATCTACAGGAGTGGTCATCCCCAGCGAAAAAGACCTCTTACCATCCGCTATGATGAAAAAATGAGGATCCTGCGCAGGAGACCCTCCGTTAACTCAGATATTAATAATAAAAATATGAAAATGAGTTTTCTGAATTGAACAAACCTTGTAAAATCTTCTACATAGTAAAGCTTAGTGTTCCAGCCCACAATGTGTCTGATGTTCCAGCACACTCCGTCCGCTGCCTGCGTTTATCGTACATTGAGTTTTCAGCCAGATGAGTGATTTGTTGTTTATGGAGAATCTCTGATGAATATTGATTTCCTTGTTTCAGTTTAAATGGCAAAATAATGAGCCCGTTCACATAGCAAATGATAAGAATGTAAGCTGTAGACTCGGAATGATCCATAAGTATGACAGGGGAAAAATACAGATTAGGTCATTACCGGTAACGGTATGGTTTATAACTGCCCAGGTTAAGTAATAATGGTGGACAATGGGGTCAAGTAGTATAATGTTAGGAACAGAATTGGGGAGATTGTGTGCTCCATTCTGCATCTCTATGTACAGGAATATAACTACTATAATACTGCCCCTATGTACAAGAATATAACTGCTATAATACTGATCCTATGTACAAGAATATAACTACTATAATTATGCCCCTATGTACAAGAATATAACTGCTATAATACTGATCCTATGTACAAGAATATAACTACTATAATTATGCCCCTATGTACAAGAATATAACTACTATAATACTGCCCCTATGTACAAGAATATAACTACTATAATACTGCCCCTATATCCAAGAATATAACTACTATAATACTGCCCTTATGTACAATAATATAACTACTATAATACTGCCCCTATGTACAAGAATATAACTACTATAATACTGCTCCTATGTAGAAAAATATAACTACTATAATACTGCCCCTATGAACAAGAATATAACTACTATAATACTGCCCCTATGAACATGAATATAACTACTATAATACTGCTCCTATGTACAAGAATATAACTACTATAATACTGCCCCTATGTACAAGAATATAGCTACTATAATACTCCCCCTATGTACAAGAATATAACTACTATAATATTGCTCCTATGTACAAGAATATAACTACTATAATACTGCCCCTTTGTACAAGAATATAACTACTATAATACTGCTCCTATGTACAAGAATATAACTACTATAATACTGCTCCTATGTACAAGAATATAACTACTATAATACTGCTCCTATGTACAAGAATATAACTACTATAATATTGCTCCTATGTACAAGAATATAACTACTATAATACTGCCCGTTTGTACAAGAATATAACTACTATATTACTGCCCCTATGTACAAGAATATAACTACTATAATACTGCCCCTATGTACAAGAATATAACTACTATAATACTGCCCCTATGTACAAGAATGCAAAAACTATAATACTGCCCCTATGTACAGAAATATAACTACGATAATACTGTCCCTATGTACAAGAATATAACTACTATAATACTGCCCCTATGTACAAGAATACAGCTACTATAATACTGCCGCTATGTACAAGAATATAACTGCTATAATACTGCCCCTATGTACAAGAATACAAGTACTATAATACTGACCCTATGTATAAGAATATAACTACTATAATACTGCCCCTATGTACAAGAATATAACTACTATAATACTGCCCCTATGTACAAGAATACAGCTACTATAATACTGCCGCTATGTACAAGAATATAACTGCTATAATACTGCCCCTATGTACAAGAATACAAGTACTATAATACTGCCCCTATGTATAAGAATATAACTACTATAATACTGCCCCTATGTACAAGAATGCAAAAACTATAAAACTGCCCCTATGATGAAGAATCTAACTACTATAATACTGCCCTCTATGTAGAAGAACATAACTACTATAATTCTGCCCCTATGTACAGAAATATAACTACGATAATACTGTCCCTATGTACAAGAATATAACTACTATAATACTGCCCCTATGTACAAGAATACAGCTACTATAATACTGCCGCTATGTACAAGAATATAACTGCTATAATACTGCCCCTATGTACAAGAATACAAGTACTATAATACTGACCCTATGTATAAGAATATAACTACTATAATACTGCCCCTATGTACAAGAATATAACTACTATAATACTGCCCCTATGTACAAGAATACAGCTACTATAATACTGCCGCTATGTACAAGAATATAACTGCTATAATACTGCCCCTATGTACAAGAATACAAGTGCTATAATACTGCCCCTATGTATAAGAATATAACTACTATAATACTGCCCCTATGTACAAGAATATAACTACTATAATACTGCTCCTATGTACAAGAATATAACTACTATAATACTGCCCCCTATATACAAGAATACAGGTATTATAGTACTGTCCCTATGTATAAGAATATAACTACTATAATACTGCCCCTATGTACAAGAATATAACTACTATAATACTGCTCCTATGTACAAGAATATAACTACTATAATACTGCCCCTATGTACAAGAATATAACTACTATAATACTGCCCCTATGTACAAGAATATAACTGCTATAATACTGCCCCTATGTACAAGAATATAACTACTATAATACTGCTCCTATGTACAAGAATATAACTACTATAATACTGCCCCTATGTACAAGAATATAACTACTATAATACTGCCCCTATGTACAAGAATATAACTACTATAATACTACTCCTATGTACAAGAATATAACTACTATAATACTGCCCCTATGTAGAATAATATAACTACTATAATACTGCTCCTATATACAAGAATATAACTACTATAATACTGCCCCTATGTACAAGAATATAACTACTATAATACTGCCCCCTATGTACAGCAACATAACTACTATAATACTGCCCCTATGTACAAGAATATAACTACTATAATACTGCTCCTATGTACAAGAATATAACTACTATAATACTGCCCCTATGTACAAGAATATAACTACTTTAATACTGCCCCTATGTACAAGAATATAACTACTATAATACTGCCCCTAGTTACAAGAATATAACTACTATAATACTGCCCCTATGTACAAGATTATAACTACTATAATACTGCTCCTATGTACAAGAATATAACTACTATAATACTGCCCCTATGTACAAGAATATAACTACTATAATACTGCCCCTATGTGCAAGAATATAACTACTATAATACTGCCCCTATGTGCAAGAATATAACTACTATAATACTGCTCCTACGTACAAGATTATAACTACTATAATACTGCTCCTATGTACAAGAATATAACTACTATAATACTGCCCCTATGTACAAGAATATAACTACTATAATACTGCTCCTATGTACAAGAATATAACTACTATAATACTGCTCCTATGTACAAGAATATAACTACTATAATACTGCCCCTTATGTACAAGAATATAACTGCTATAATGCTGCTGTTATGTACAAGAATATAACTACTATAATAATGCTCCTATGTACAAGAATATAACTACTATAATACTGCTCCTATGTACAAGAATATAACTACTATAATACTGACCCTATGTATAAGAATATAACTACTATAATACTGCCCCTATGTACAAGAATATAACTACTATAATACTGCCCCTATGTACAAGAATACAGCTACTATAATACTGCCGCTATGTACAAGAATATAACTGCTATAATACTGCCCCTATGTACAAGAATACAAGTACTATAATACTGCCCCTATGTATAAGAATATAACTACTATAATACTGCCCCTATGTACAAGAATGCAAAAACTATAAAACTGCCCCTATGATGAAGAATCTAACTACTATAATACTGCCCTCTATGTAGAAGAACATAACTACTATAATTCTGCCCCTATGTACAGAAATATAACTACGATAATACTGTCCCTATGTACAAGAATATAACTACTATAATACTGCCCCTATGTACAAGAATACAGCTACTATAATACTGCCGCTATGTACAAGAATATAACTGCTATAATACTGCCCCTATGTACAAGAATACAAGTACTATAATACTGACCCTATGTATAAGAATATAACTACTATAATACTGCCCCTATGTACAAGAATATAACTACTATAATACTGCCCCTATGTACAAGAATACAGCTACTATAATACTGCCGCTATGTACAAGAATATAACTGCTATAATACTGCCCCTATGTACAAGAATACAAGTGCTATAATACTGCCCCTATGTATAAGAATATAACTACTATAATACTGCCCCTATGTACAAGAATATAACTACTATAATACTGCTCCTATGTACAAGAATATAACTACTATAATACTGCCCCCTATATACAAGAATACAGGTATTATAGTACTGTCCCTATGTATAAGAATATAACTACTATAATACTGCCCCTATGTACAAGAATATAACTACTATAATACTGCTCCTATGTACAAGAATATAACTACTATAATACTGCCCCTATGTACAAGAATATAACTACTATAATACTGCCCCTATGTACAAGAATATAACTGCTATAATACTGCCCCTATGTACAAGAATATAACTACTATAATACTGCTCCTATGTACAAGAATATAACTACTATAATACTGCCCCTATGTACAAGAATATAACTACTATAATACTGCCCCTATGTACAAGAATATAACTACTATAATACTACTCCTATGTACAAGAATATAACTACTATAATACTGCCCCTATGTAGAATAATATAACTACTATAATACTGCTCCTATATACAAGAATATAACTACTATAATACTGCCCCTATGTACAAGAATATAACTACTATAATACTGCCCCCTATGTACAGCAACATAACTACTATAATACTGCCCCTATGTACAAGAATATAACTACTATAATACTGCTCCTATGTACAAGAATATAACTACTATAATACTGCCCCTATGTACAAGAATATAACTACTTTAATACTGCCCCTATGTACAAGAATATAACTACTATAATACTGCCCCTAGTTACAAGAATATAACTACTATAATACTGCCCCTATGTACAAGATTATAACTACTATAATACTGCTCCTATGTACAAGAATATAACTACTATAATACTGCCCCTATGTACAAGAATATAACTACTATAATACTGCCCCTATGTGCAAGAATATAACTACTATAATACTGCCCCTATGTGCAAGAATATAACTACTATAATACTGCTCCTATGTACAAGATTATAACTACTATAATACTGCTCCTATGTACAAGAATATAACTACTATAATACTGCCCCTATGTACAAGAATATAACTACTATAATACTGCTCCTATGTACAAGAATATAACTACTATAATACTGCTCCTATGTACAAGAATATAACTACTATAATACTGCCCCTTATGTACAAGAATATAACTGCTATAATGCTGCTGTTATGTACAAGAATATAACTACTATAATAATGCTCCTATGTACAAGAATATAACTACTATAATACTGCTCCTATGTACAAGAATATAACTACTATAATACTGCTCCTATGTACAAGAATATAACTACTATAATACTGCCCCTATGTACAAGAATATAACTACTATAATACTGTTCCTATGTACAAGAATATAACTACTATAATACTGCCCCCTATGTACAAGAATATAACTACTATAATACTGCTCCTATGTACAAGAATATAACTACTATAATGCTGCTCCTATGTACAAGAATATAACTACTATAATACTGCTCCTATGTACAAGAATATAGCTACTATAATACTGCCCCTATGTACAAGAATATAACTACTATAATACTGTTCCTATGTACAAGAATATAACTACTATAATACTGCTCCTATGTACAAGAATATAACTGCTATAATACTGCCCCTATGTACAAGAATATAACTACTATAATACTGTTCCTATGTACAAGAATATAACTACTATAATACTGCTCCCATGTACAAGAATATAACTATTATAATACTGCCCCTATGTACAAGAATATAACTACTATAATACTGCCCCTATGTACAAGAATACAAGTGCTATAATACTGCCCCTATGTACAGGAATATAACTACTATAATACTGCCCCCTATGTACAAGAATATAACTACTATAATACTGCCCCCTATGTACAAGAATATAACCACTATAATACTGCCCCTATGTGCAAGAATATAACTACTATAATACTGCTCATATATATAAGAATATAACTGCTGATCTATTATTGGAAGTTTAGAGTATTATAATATAACATGAATCCCTTGTTGTCGCCTACTGAAATTAATGATCACTGCAGAGTAATTGAGGTTCTCCAGATTGAACCCCTTCCTTATTATTAACTCCTTATCCTTCCTATAGACCATTAAGAGGCGAACCCTTTTTACTGTCAGTTGGGAATGTTGTTATTTTCATGTCATTAGATTATCGGATCCATGAAGAATTGATCCTGGGAGTGACACAACAAGAACAAGGAACTCAATTAATTCACGTGCCATTAAGTAAATGAAACCTAAAACTGCCTGTGACTGCTCAGCAGGATCTATAGCCAAGCAGCGAGTTTTTACTCTGACCACGGCTTGTGTGAAACGCCACCATTGATTGCCAACGTATTGACTTGCGCTACGTTCATCGCAACAGGCGGTGCTGCCGGAAATCACAAACTGAGCAACGCAGGCTCGTATATATCTATATATATATACTGTAGGTCATGATGGATCTGACACGTGGTTGTAATGCCAGCAAAAAAAAAAGAAGGAAAACAAGAAAGAAAAAAAAGTTAGATAAAAAAGAGAAAAGAGTGAGAACAAAAGAGAAATAGAAAAAAGAAACAGAAAAAGCATAAAAGAGAAAAAAAAGTGTAAACAAAATATTAAAAGAAAAAACTCAATAGAAAGAAGCAGAGAAAATAACTGAAAATAAGATTTAAAAAAGGAAACAAAATTGAAAAAATAGAAATAAAACAAATAAAAGGGAAAAAGATAAAGAGGGAAAAAGACTGATAAAGAAAAGAGAGCAAAAGAAAAAAAGGAAGGAAAAGAAAAGTGGAGATAAAGAAAAAAAGACGTGAGAAAAAAAGACACGAAATTAAATAAAATTAAAAAAGAGAAGCAATAAAAAAATGTAAAAAAATAAAAGATAGTTAAAAAGATATAAAAATATGAGAGACAAAGAAGTGAAAAAAATAATAGAGAAAGAAAAGAACATACGAAAACCATATGAGAAATAAAATATAGATAAAAGTGAAAAATCGGAAAACGATACAGTGAAAAGTAAAAAGGCAGACAAATAAATAGAGAGAGAAATAAAGAAAGAGGAAAAAAGAAATGGACAGAGAAAAATATAGAGAAAAACAAAGAAATAGAAAAGATGTAAAAAATTTAAAAAACAGACTGGATCTTAAGAATAATGCAGGAATGTTGCAATGTTCATTTTTCAATTTTAGGTCTCAGTGTAAAAAGTTTAGAATTTTGGAGAGTCCCTTTAAATTGCGCAGGATAGCATGCTCCTAATGCATGAAGTCTATAGGGGGGTCGGCAGTGAAGAGGTGAGGAACTTTCAAAAATTCCGTCAGTAGGAAAAAATGGCTCCTGACGGGAGGCAGCACAATTTTGTTGTTGTTGTTTTGGCTTCTGAATTTGTTATACATGACACACGGGGGCACAAACCTTCTTGTGTCATCTCCTTGACTATCAAGCAGAAAGAATAGGAAGAAGAGGCGGTGTAACGCTTTTCATGGCGTGGAGCGGAGGCCTCCTGAGAGTCCTGTGTGAGTCCATCGCTCCTGTCACTTCATCTTAGCCTCCTAGTTTGTGTCCCATCCTTTATCCAGCGGAGAGCCCATCAGTACCTGGCTGCTCGGCCTTCATGCTCCTGCTGTCAGCCACGGGCAGAGGCTGCAGGGCCCATGGGCAGTCCTGACGCGCTTGATTAACCTTCTCTTTTTGACAGGTTTCCTGGTAACCTGGATCTCCCTCCAGGACTCTCGAAGACCCTGCCAACCTCCTGCCACCTCGGCGCAGCTCTACATGGACTCGCACCGAGCCCTGCAAACTAATGGTTTTATGTAACACTCATCGAAATGCCAAAAAAATACGAAATACAAAACCGCTAAAGAAAAATAAATAAATACATAAATCATCAAAAAATGTTACGTAAGTAAAATGTGTAGAAAAGTTTGGTTAGAAAGAAATATGAAAAAAATATCAAATGTACTTTTAAAAAAATATTCTAAAAAAGTTATTTTCTTTATATTATTAAAACTCTTCCAAAATAGCATTAACTGTTTAAGTGCCGATGCAATGTATAGGGGGGAATCATTTGTAATTCAAACTTGTAAATTTTGCCAGGAAATTCTTTTCGCAATGACAGCGCTACAAAGCCTCCAATTACCCCAAAAAGAGGATGAGTGATTGAATTGCAGCACAATAATCAAGAAAGGAGCAGCCAGCTCTGTGTCCCTCCCTGAACCTGCCTCACAGACACAGGGACTCTCCTGCCTCACAGACACAGGGACTCTCCTGCCTCACAGACACAGGGACTCTGCTGCCTCACAGACACAGGGACTCTGCTGCCTCACAGACACAGGGACTCTCCTGCCTCACGGACACAGGGACTCTCCTGCCTCACAGACACAGGGACTCTCCTGCCTCACAGACACAGGGACTCTCCTGCCTCACGGACACAGGGACTCTCCTGCCTCACAGACCAGTGACTCTCCTGCCTCACATACACAGGGACTCACCTGCCTCACAGACCAGTGACTCTCCTGCCTCACAGACACAGGGACTCTCCTGCCTCACAGACACAGGGACTCTCCTGCCTCACGGACACAGGGACTCTCCTGCCTCACAGACCAGTGACTCTCCTGCCTCACATACACAGGGACTCACCTGCCTCACAGACCAGTGACTCTCCTGCCTCACAGACACAGGGACTCTCCTGCCTCACAGACACAGGGACTCTCCTGCCTCACAGACACAGGGACTCTGCTGCCTCACAGACACAGGGACTCTCCTGCCTCACAGAAACAGGGACTCACCTGCCTCACAGACCAGTGACTCTCCTGCCTCACAGACACAGGGACTCTCCTGCCTCACAGACACAGGGACTCTCCTGCCTCACAGACACAGGGACTCTGCTGCCTCACAGACACAGGGACTCTCCTGCCTCACGGACACCGGGACTCTCCTGCCTCACAGACACAGGGACTCTCCTGCCTCACAGACACAGGGACTCTCCTGCCTCACGGACACAGGGACTCTCCTGCCTCACAGACACAGGGACTCTCCTGCCTCACAGACACAGGGACTCTCCTGCCTCACGGACACAGGGACTCTCCTGCCTCACAGACACAGGGACTCTCCTGCCTCACAGACCAGTGACTCTCCTGCCTCACAGACACAGGGACTCACCTGCCTCACAGACCAGTGACTCTCCTGCCTCACAGACACAGGGACTCTCCTGCCTCACAGACACAGGGACTCTTCTGCCTCACAGACACAGTGACTCTGCTGCCTCAAAGACACAGGGACTCTCCTGCCTCACAGACCAGTGACTCTCCTGCCTCAAAGACACAGGGACTCACCTGCCTCACAGACACAGCGACTCACCTGCCTCACAGACACAGGGACTCTTCTGCCTCACAGACACAGTGACTCTGCTGCCTCAAAGACACAGGGACTCTCCTGCCTCACAGACCAGTGACTCTCCTGCCTCAAAGACACAGGGACTCACCTGCCTCACAGACACAGGGACTCACCTGCCTCACAGACACAGGGACTCTGCTGCCTCAAAGGCACAGGGACTCTTCTGCCTCACAGACACAGGGACTCTCCTGCCTCAAAGACACAGGGACTCACCTGCCTCACAGACCAGTGACTCTCCTGCCTCACAGACACAGGGACTCTCCTGCCTCACAGACACAGGGACTCTCCTGCCTCACAGACACAGGGACTCACCTGCCTCACAGACACAGGGACTCTCCTGCCTCACGGACACAGTGACTCTCCTGCCCCACGGACACAGTGACTCTCCTGCCTCACAGACACAGGGACTCTCCTGCCTCAAAGACACAGGGACTCTTCTGCCTCACAGACACAGGGACTCTCCTGCCTCAAAGACACAGGGACTCTTCTGCCTCACAGACCAGTGACTCTCCTACCTCACAGACACAGGGACTATCCTGCCTCACAGACACAGGGACTCTCCTGCCTCACAGACACAGTGACTCTCCTGCCTCAAAGACACAGGGACTCTTCTGCCTCACAGACACAGGGACTCTCCTGCCTCAAAGACACAGGGACTCTTCTGCCTCACAGACCAGTGACTCTCCTGCCTCACAGACACAGGGACTCTCCTGCCTCACAGACACAGGGACTCTCCTGCCTCACAGACACAGTGACTCTCCTGCCTCACAGACACAGTGACTCTCTTGCCTCATGGACACAGGGACTCTCCTGCCTCACAGACACAGGGACTCTCCTGCCTCACAGACCAGTGACTCTCCTGCCTCACAGACACAGGGACTCTGCTGCCTCACAGACACAGGGACTCTCCTGCCTCACAGACCAGTGACTCTCCTGCCTCACAGACACAGGGACTCTGCTGCCTCACAGACACAGGGACTCTCCTGCCTCACAGACACAGGGACTCACCTGCCTCACAGACACAGGGACTCTTCTGCCTCACAGACACAGTGACTCTGCTGCCTCAAAGACACAGGGACTCTGCTGCCTCACAGACCAGTGACTCTCCTGCCTCACAGACACAGGGACTCACCTGCCTCACAGACACAGGGACTCACCTGCCTCACAGACACAGGGACTCTCCTGCCTCACGGACACAGTGACTCTCCTGCCCCACAGACACAGTGACTCTCCTGCCTCACAGACACAGGGACTCTCCTGCCTCAAAGACACAGGGACTCTTCTGCCTCACAGACACAGGGACTCTCCTGCCTCAAAGACACAGGGACTCTTCTGCCTCACAGACCAGTGACTCTCCTGCCTCACAGACACAGGGACTATCCTGCCTCACAGACACAGGGACTCTCCTGCCTCACAGACACAGTGACTCTCCTGCCTCACAGACACAGTGACTCTCCTGCCTCATGGACACAGGGACTCTCCTGCCTCACAGACACAGGGACTCTCCTGCCTCACAGACCAGTGACTCTCCTGCCTCACAGACACAGGGACTCACCTGCCTCACAGACCAGTGACTCTCCTGCCTCACAGACACAGGGACTCTCCTGCCTCACAGACACAGGGACTCTCCTGCCTCACAGACACAGGGACTCACCTGCCTCACAGACACAGGGACTCTTCTGCCTCACAGACACAGTGACTCTGCTGCCTCAAAGACACAGGGACTCTCCTGCCTCACAGACCAGTGACTCTCCTGCCTCACAGACACAGGGACTCACCTGCCTCACAGACACAGGGACTCACCTGCCTCACAAACACAGGGACTCTCCTGCCTCACGGACACAGTGACTCTCCTGCCCCACAGACACAGTGACTCTCCTGCATCACAAACACAGGGACTCTCCTGCCCCACAGACACAGGGACTATCCTGCCTCACAGACACAGCGACTCTGCTGCCTAACAGACACAGTGACTCTCGTGCCTCACAGACATGTAACACCCCAGGGTCCTGGTTGTTACATTGGCACTGCTTTCCTCACGGGGAGATTGATGTAAAGCTTGGAAGCGAGGGAGGATCTTCTCTATCAGGCACACACAAGCATGCAACATGTTCACACTCCAGTCAAGAAGAGGGAGCTCTGATCCAGCTTATGGGTGTCTCCTTTATATATATATTCTGGTCTAGAGGAAAAGTCAGCCTATCACAGAGAGAGAGAGAGAAGAGAGCAGTCAGACAGTGAGAGTCAGAAGGACTGAAGGGGCCGTGCAGCCATGAGGGTGCTGCAGCTCCTGGAAAAGGGAAACAGATGAACAGATTGTAGAGATCGTGTAGGAGAAGTGGAGCAAAGGAGAGTAAAGAACTGGGGAGAATAGCTGTGACTGAGCTACCTCCCTGCAGAGCACAGACACCGGTAGCCGGAAGACCGAGGTTGTGAGGGACTCCAAGACTTACAGCAGAAACTGGCAGGACAGCTCGACTACACGTCACCTGTCCACCCTAACACCTGGAGAAACAGTGGCGCATAGAGCCCAGGTCGTGATAGAGACCTTGTGAAAAGGCTCGAGCCACCTGTCATACGGGTTAATGTCCCACCATTAATGAGGACAGAGAGGACAGTGAGGACCTTGACAGAAGCCACAGGCAGCAAGGGACTACATCACCGTGCTAGTAGGAAGGCTGCTAACTCCACCTGGCAAAGGGGACTCTGAACTTGTTTCCAAGTCGGCCGGACCCTGCCTGTACTTGTGATCAGGTACCCTGCACTGTGGCTGCCTGAAGTCTTCAGTAAACCAGGTAAAGAGACTGCAAACCTGTGTCCTCTGTTTCTTACTACACCACACACCATCTTTATCTACACACCGGGAGCCCTGGGGACCCAGCTTCACCTGTGGGAAGTTATACCATCTTAGCTGCCATAACATCACCCCAGAGGACCCCTTTAAGCAGCGTCGGTCATCCCTACCACAGATGGCATCACAAACACAAACTTTATTCCACAAATCCCTTTAAAGACCTTCCCTTTAACATGGGTGCCCAGGGCCATGGACTGGGTCACCGCCGTCGGGACACATCCCCTTAAGTACCAGACCCGATACCGAGTACCCCACGGCCATGGCGGGCGTCCCAGACACAGTGACTCTCCTGCCTCACAGATACAGCGACTCTCCTGCTTCATAGATGCAGTGACTCTCCTATTCTATTCTATTTGTCAATTACATCCATATTTTTCTTTTCTTCACACATTAATTCTCTTCACTGATGTGCTGTCATGCTCTTCTCCTTCTCCGCCTCTATTGCATCCGTTGCACTCCGTTTTTCCCCTTCGCTACCTCTTTTGCAGACACTACACTCTGCTCTTCTTCTACCTCCTCTTCCCACCAGAATCCAACTACCTCCGTGCTGCCCCTCTCCCTTCCTGATGTTTCTTCCTACAAATCACCAACCTCCTCTTGTGCCGTTCTCTCGTACTACGGTATATGCCTTTAGCACTGGGTGTCAAGGTTGGGCGCCAAGAACAGCCGTGACCAGGTTTTTTAGATTTAGGGCAGTGACAAGTAAGTGAACTTTTCTCCCAGGTTTTCTCCGGTAATAGAATATTGCAGAGTTGTGGAAATGACATGAAGCCGCCAGTTATCTCCCCCCTCCAGCGCTGAATTCTTTGAAGGCATTTGACTGCGCCAACTAAAGTATAAAAACATCCACTTCCCAGAAGAGGCTGTGAGAAATAATGACTCCAGCCCCGTGCAAGCAAGTCCTGTGCCCCCTACTGCTGCTGCCACTAAAACCCATCTACTCGCTGCTGATATGCCGCCTGCAAATCATTCTGCAGTATGATTAGTGTATACTCTTACAGTAAAAGCGGCTCAAGGCTTAACAACTCAGATATCTCTTTCCAGACGGGGAAAACAAGGCTTGTTATATTGGTGTGATAGAAAGACAAGTATAAAATATAACACCGGGGGCTTAAAACGGTTGATAAATTTACTTTAAGGAATTTTCTTCTGTGGATTACTCCAAAGTTGGGGCTTCCGTAATCTGAACTGCACCCTCCAAGCTACAGTAAATTGACCAGGGGTGAAACTTCTCGAGTTGCAGAGTGGAGTTGGTGCGAATTTATTCCATCAGCTACGACTTTGGTGTGAATTTATTCCATCAGCTACGACAGTGGTCTGCGGCTGCTGCATGGGAGCAGGAGTACTGCCTCATACCCACCCGCATCCTTGGTTCAGTATGGTATTTAAGAGGGAGAAGTGCAAGATTTACATCTGGGCAAGAAAGCTGAAAATCACATCTAGAGAATGGGAGAAATAGAACTAAGCAACAGCACGTGTGAAAAAGACTTTTGTATACTAATAGATCAGAGACTGCACACGAGTCAACAGTGTGATGCAGCAGCAAAAAAGGCAAACACATTTCTAGGATGTATTAAGAGAAGCATAGAGTCTGAAATGGTTTAGTGACTCCTGCATTGAGCAGGGAGAAGGACATGATGACCCTTGGGGTCCCTTCCAACTCTAACATTCTATGATTTTATGATTCTTCTTTTCATTAGCCGGCCTGGTACAAAGTCATCGTGATGCACATATAAAATTGCGCCATGCCGGCTAATCCAATGGAGAGCCGTGGATGTTCAACCTCCTGTGCCCCTGTGCATAGACAATTGTCGTAGCCGATGAGATGGAACGTACAGTTTGATTTGCACCAACTCTAGTGCAAAAATTCCAGTCTCACCTTGACCATTGAAGTCTCATTAACAACAGATGAAAACTGCGGCTCTATTATAAAGATTACATTAGACCCCAAAAGCCACAATCTACACTTCTTACAATTACATCCCCCCAACGACGAAAGTTGACCAGCAGCCGGATCACGCACAACCTGCTACTCCTCAGAGGCCGATGTGCACCAGGTAGAGAGGACCCCCTGTAGCGACCATCAAATAGCGGATTAGAGAGAAGGCTGAATCTGGAGAAGTATCCACTTGCCACTTTATGGAAACAGTTTTTAAGGAGTTCTGCCAACATTTTTCCATAAACTATGTCCTTCTTAAAGACCACTCCCAGTTTTACAGACTCAGATAACTTGCACTTTTTTTCTTTGGGGTTTCCTCGCAATTTCATTACATCCTTATCTGTAAATATAATACCGCAAATCACTTTGTCCTCTAAGTACAATAGTGCTACACACTGTGTTATATTCTTATACATAGGGGCAGTATTATAGTAGTTATATTCTTGTACATAGGGGGCAGTATTATAGTAGTTATATTCTTGTACATAGGGGCAGTATTATAGTAGTTATAATCTTGTACATAGGGGGCAGTATTATAGTAGTTATATTCTTGTACATAGGGACAGTATTATAGTAGTTATATTCTTGTACATAGGGGCAGTATTATAGTAGTTATATTCTTGTACATAGGGGCAGTATTATAGTAGTTATATTCTTGTACATAGGGGCAGCATTATAGTAGTTATATTCTTGTACATTGGGGGCAGTATTATAGTAGTTATATTCTTGTACATAGGGGCAGTATTATAGTAGTTATATTCTTGTACATAGGGGCAGTATTATAGTAGTTATATTCTTGTACATAGGGGCAGTATTATAGTAGTTATATTCTTGTACATAGGGGGCAGTATTATAGTAGTTATATTCTTGTACATAGGGGCAGTATTATAGTAGTTATATTCTTGTACATAGGAGCAGTATTATAGTAGTTAAAATGTGACAATTCATGGACATTGGGATATTTTCGTTTTAGAAATTACTTATAGCAGTGACATTATTCCCTCTAAAATTATTTATTTTTTTCCTAAGCCCATGAGCAGATGATAAAATCCGCTGTTCTCTAGCCGCGCTGTGTTTCATCGGCTTCCTATCTCAGCTGGTCATCCCTATCTGTTAACACCACATCACACATCAATGACTCGCTGGCCCTTCCTGCAGTGGATGGATTAAGAGAAACAGTTGTATCCTTCCACTGGGATTGTTGTGGAAGTATTTTACTGCACAGTGGGCAACTTCACACTTACATTTTCGGTTTTGTCTGAATCCTGGAAAAAAGACTCTCCATTTTCCTGCTGCATAACTCTTATACTTAGTTATGACTATATGATGAAAGACTAATATTAGTTATATTCTTGTACATAGGGGGCAGTATTATAGTAGTTATATTCTTGTACATAGGAGCAGTATTATAGTAGTTATATTATTGTACATAGGGGGCAGTATTATAGTAGTTATATTCTTGTACATAGGAGCAGTATTATAGTAGTTATATTCTTGTACATAGGAGCAGTATTATAGTAGTTATATTCTTGTACATAGGGGCAGTATTATAGTTGTTATATTCTTGGATATAGGAGCAGTATTATAGTAGTTATATTCTTGTACATAGGAGCAGTATTATAGTAGTTATATTCTTGTACATAGGGGCAGTATTATAGTAGTTATATTCTTGTACATAGGGGGCAGTATTATAGTAGTTATATTCTTGTACATAAGGGGCAGTATTATAGTAGTTATATTCTTGTACATAGGGGGCAGTATTATAGTAGTTATATTCTTGTACATAAGGGGCAGTATTATAGTAGTTATATTCTTGTACATAGGGGGCAGTATTATAGTAGTTATATTCTTGTACATAAGGGGCAGTATTATAGTAGTTATATTCTTGTACATAGGGGCAGTATTATAGTAGTTATATTCTTGTACATAGGAGCAGTATTATAGTTGTTATATTCTTGTACATAGGGGCAGTATTATAGTAGTTATATTCTTGTACATAGGGGCAGTATTATAGTTGTTATATTCTTGGATATAGGAGCAGTATTATAGTAGTTATATTCTTGTACATAGGAGCAGTATTATAGTAGTTATATTCTTGTACATAGGGGCAGTATTATAGTAGTTATATTCTTGTACATAGGGGGCAGTATTATAGTAGTTATATTCTTGTACATAGGGAGCAGTATTATAGTAGTTATATTCTTGTACATAAGGGCAGTATTATAGTGGTTATATTCTTGTACAAAGGAGCAGTATTATAGTAGTTATATTCTTGTACATAGGGAGCAGTATTATAGTAGTTATATTCTTGTACATAGGAGCAGTATTATAGTTGTTATATTCTTGTACATTGGAGCAGTATTATAGTAGTTATATCCTTGTACATAAGAGCAGTATTATAGTAGTTATATTCTTGTACATAGGAGCAGTATTATAATAGTTATATTCTTGTACATTGGAGCAGTATTATAGTAGTTATATCCTTGTACATAAGAGCAGTATTATAGTAGTTATATTCTTGTACATAGGAGCAGTACTATAGTAGTTATATTCTTGTGCGTAGGGGGCAGTATTATAGTAGTTATATTCTTGTACATAGGGGCAGAATTATAGTAGTTATATTCTTGTACACAGGGGTAGTATTATAGTAGTTATATTCTTGTACATAGGAGGCAGTATTATAGTAGTTATATCCTTGTGCATAAGAGCAGTATTATAGTAGTTATATTCTTGTACATAGGAGCAGTACTATAGTAGTTATATTCTTGTGCGTAGGGGGCAGTATTATAGTAGTTATATTCTTGTACATCGGGGGCAGTATTATAGTATTTATATTCTTGTAGAGAGGTGCAGTATTATAGTAGTTATATTCTTGTACATAGGGGCAGTATTATAGTATTTATATTCTTGTAGAGAGGTGCAGTATTATAGTAATTATATTCTTGTTCATAGAGGACAGTATTATGGTAGATATATTCTTGTAGACAGATGAAACAAAAATAGAGCTTTTTGGCAATGCGAAGCAGCAGTTTGTTTAGAGACGTCGCAGTGAAGCTTATAAGGAAAAGAACACCCTACCAACAGTTAAGCATGGTAGAGGATCCATCATGCTGTGGGGTTGCTTTGCTGCGTCTGGCACTGGATGCCTTGACCGTATTACAGAAATTTTGAGATCAGAGAATTATCAAGAGATTTTAGAGCGAAATGTCCTACCCAGTGTATGAAAACTTTGAGTCGAAGACCATGGGTCTTCCAACAAGACAATCACCCAAAGCACACATCCAAAAGTACACAGGAATCATTGAAAAAATGGACTGTTTTAAAATGGCCAGCAATGAGTCCTGACTCCTGACCCGAAAATCTTTAGGGTGAGCTGAAATCTGCCATTGGGAAAAAGAACCCTGCAAACATTCTAGATCTTGAACAAACTGCAAAGGAAGAGTGGGAGAAAATACCAGCTGAGAAGTGCAAGAAGCTTATTGATGGCTACAATAAACATTTGGAGGCTGTCTTCATTGCTGCACATGATGTTTATTCTGCTTTTTCTTTGAAAACTGCAACATGTAAGTTGAAAAACAATGTTTTATTGTTGTATTACCTTGGACCACTAATCATAAATCCTGAGGATACAACTATGGTACATTTACATTTATTTCAGAAGATATTGTACAGTCTATGGAAAAAATGAAGGGTTGCCAATAACGAGCAGCACTGTACTAGATAGATGGATCATCTGGAGGTTGATCCCTGGTTCTTCACTGTTCTTATGTTTTCACACTTTATTAATAGTTGCTGACTGACATTTTCCCAGCTATGAAGAAGCCTCCATGTTTCCGGTCTCTTCCATCTGTCTCTCTCTCTCGCCCGTTTTGAACCATCAGTCATTACAACACAATGCAGCAGCTGGAGACGGGGCGCATGTGACGCTCCGCTGCCTGACAATGGAGGCTTAGTTTAGAAGATGCTTTTCAGAAGATTTTTTATTTTTTAGGTATAAAGCTATATTGTGGAAATGACTATATTTGCATAAAATCTATTTCACGCTTTCGGGACACCTGGGCTTCTACACATCACATATATTATGTGCATGAGAGGCCAGCGGCGCTCAGGGCCACGACCAGCGCACCGAATCACCAGCACTGACGGGAAAGGCTGATAGGGTTTAAGCTTCTCGGGGTGGAAGAAATGGTTTTACCATAAGAAAAAACATGATTGTTTATCAGTCAGGCCAAGTGAAGAGAATATGATGCAGATATCTCAGAAGGACTCCATGGATTGTCAGCGCCAACCTAAAAATCCCACCGCTCTGGTCACCCTGGATAGGGGATGATTAGATCAGTTTGCAACTCATGGTCCAGAAAATTATTTTTTTTACACCCCATTGGGCCCATTAATTAGTGGTAGTACAGTCCAAGTTTGAGTAACCATTGAGATGGGCTGGTTACTGTAATCAAGGCCAAGTTGTATAAGGTCAAGGAAGCTCAAATGATCTTCTAATGCTGGCCAAGCTGTTTCAAGATGCTGGCATTGGGTTTCAACCTGTTAGCATGGGCGGTCTATATCCCAACTGTCCATGCTACCGTCCAACCGTATCACTTAAAAGTCGTTATCAAGAATGATGACACAAGGCCAACCTTGATCATGACATGAGAACAGTCTCCACTTTCCATTTTGTTGGACAAGACCAACCTTGAGTAGGTTCCTTCTCTCCAGAGTCTTGTAGGTTCTCTTTATAGTGCATAGCTTGAGTTCTATGTTAGCGGCAGATATTTTGTACTTTTGATCTTTTTCACCATGACCTCATTCTTCATCAGTCCTTGATTTACTGACAAACCAAACGATCTGACATATTAATTGATTTTCCTGACATGTCAAGGGTCTTCTCAAATGATCTTCTGCATCTTTTCTCTCATCACCAGTGATGAGGGTCCAATATGGGTTCCTGACCATGACCTTCTGATCGCTTGGTCCCATATCGGTAATATTGTGCCTTGCTTGAACACAAGTGTCAACTTTTTCTATTCCCATCGTATAAATATTGTCTATGTCATAATATTCTGACTAATTGAGATCTGATCTCTAGGGTCAAGATCTCTTCAGGACCTGTTGTTCTTGGAATTGCAACACAAACCTATACCAGTAAAGAAATATATGTATAGGGGTGTTCTTTGTCTATCATTGGATGGGTGTTATGGGTCCCATTGTTGTGAACTCAACTAATCGCCAGAATGTGGGACGTCATCACACATTCACCCCTGCAAGAGATCCTCCAAGGGTAGCAGTATGGAGCAACTGATGCCCTGATAATCTATTCAAAGTCTGTGGCACTAGCGAAGATAGTGGATGGCATCTTCATAGCTTCAGTGCCATAGTACCTACAACAAAGCATTAATGAACAAGCATGACCATTCATCTTCTCCTAGTCGTGGTCTTGTGTTAAGGGGACAACGGGGGACACAAGTCCACCATTTTTGTGATCAGTGGAGGTCCCATTATAACAACTGACACATATCGAGTGATTTACGTAGGTTTATATAGTCCTTTAAAAGGCTTTTTCATTTCGAAAAAAGATTGGGATACCTTTAGTTAGACCACCATTGAACCGAAAGTCACGGCATAGCCTATCAATATGACATCAGGTCCTATGGTGGGATAGACTATTGATTGAAAAAAACACCAGTACCTGGATACCAGGTGTGGATCTATAGAGTCCATCCATAAAGAGTTGTTCCGATATTATAAAAGTCGAAAATATTTCAAAACATTCTGTTCAGTCTGGGTCCCATTAGGAACTGCAACACAGATCTATACAAGTGAGGGAGCCATACTTAAAGAGGTGTTTTAGAAGAAGTTTTCACACCTAAGCACTGGTGCCGAAGGGGGCTCAAATACCAGTATAACAAAGGATTTAATTTTATGCCTCCACTTTAGTCAACCCCCATTTCTTGAATCATGGCCTTAAAGCACTTTACTAAGTGCAAGCGCAAGTCTCACCAGTGAAGTCTATGGGAGTTATGGAAAGATCTGGCCCTGGTTCTCTACATTGGTGAGGGTCTCAGAGGGGTGGGTAGGTCATGCTATAAATGCTTAAGAAGGGAATATCACTTTATAACAAAGGATTTAATTTTATGCCTCCACTTTAGTCAACCCCCATTTCTTGAATCATGGCCTTAAAGCACTTTACTAAGTGCAAGCGCAAGTCTCACCACTGAAGTCTATGGGAGTTGTGGAAAGATCTGGCCCCGTTTCTCTACATTAGTGAGGGTCCCAGAGGTGGTTATGCTATAAATGCTTAAGAAGAAAATTCCGCTTTAAGGATCGTTGTTCCTATACTATACTGCTAGAGCGCATGGATGGGCGGTACTGTCGAGGGGATTGGCAACAAAAGAGTTCTGAACTTAATAAAATTGAACTTTTACTTCTGCAAGCAAAAATAGAAAGAAAATGCAATAAAAAGATTAGTAAATTTGCAACTAGAATATTGTATGTGGTTGGTGATTAGCTACGTATGTGGCATTAATTTTCCTTCTCCCCCAATAAAAATTCTCCGAATGCTGCATTGGGATCGTTGATGGCGTCTGCTACATTAAAAAAAAAGTTTCTCAGCCTTCTCTTACAAAACTTTCCAGCTAATCTGATTTCAGAGGAATATCAGCATTTTTAAAAAGAAGCACTTAAGAGCTGGAGGACCCTACAGCGTGTCCCCAACCACCTGCTCCGGCACTTCATACAAGTGCTGAGAATTCGTCTGAGCAGCTGCACTTGTTCTAATGATCCCCTCTGAAAGGCTAAACATTCACTTTAATAATGCATCTCCAACATAATCTGGAGTCAGAGGATGGCGGGCCGGCCGCTGCATCGTAATGAGATACAGCCTGGTATTCACTGCACGCAGTAAGGTGTTCTGGGGATTGACGGCAGCTGCCATGCACACCGAGGAGGGAAACATGGAAAAATCTGAATTGTTGGCCTCAAGAGGTTTCATCACCCCAAATTACTGCTACCACGCACCAATGACAGGCTTCATCTGGAAACTGGAGCAAAAATGTTCCACCCGGTAGTGCCAAATTCATGATTGTCATGAACAATGTTAGATTAGGGTTCGCTGGGCAACCAGAGTCCTCCATATTGCGTTGGCGTAAAATCAGGTTGACTTGACGAAGAAAAAGGCCCACAAAGAGGCCAAATCTTCAGCGCACTACTATGGGATCTTAATTCATATGACCTTCTACTTGGTTGGGTTGGCCACAGGCTGACATAGTCTCTCTCCTGTACTGGGAACTCACATGTCACTCAGCTTTCGCCTTTCCACATGCCAGGCCGGAACCCATCACTCCAGCACATTCCTACCCATGTTTATCAAAGCAATGTGGCAAAAGGTTGTGTTGCAACTGACCCGAACTCGCTCTGTCTCCGCCTCACTTCTCTCGCCTTTGGGAATTCCTCGAGAAAGCTGCACTTGCCTGACACATTTCCTTCCACACTTGCCCTCATGTTGGTCTATAGTGCATTTGCTAGTCACTTGCAAAAAATGTTATAGGCTTAGCATATCACTTTCAATCTCTAACATCCTTATTGTAATGAGCCTAAGTCTGTGGTTAAATAGGTCTTCCATGGACAGGCTTTGCGTTAGATACTCCGGCCATAAAGGCCCCTTCACACTTAGCGACGCTGCAGCGATACCGACAACGATCCGGATCGCTGCAGCGTCGCTGTTTGGTCGCTGGAGAGCTGTCACACAGACCGCTCTCCAGCGACCAACGATGCCGGTAACCAGGGTAAACATCGGGTAACTAAGCGCAGGGCCGCGCTTAGTAACCCGATGTTTACCCTGGTTACCATGCTAAAAAAAAAAAAAAAAAAACACTAGATACTTACCTACAGCCGTCTGTCCTCCAGCGCTGCGCTCTGCTTCTCTGCTCTCCTCCTGTACTGTCTGTGAGCCGGAAAGCAGAGCGGTGACGTCACCGCTCTGCTTTCCGGCTCACAGCCAGTACAGGAGGAGAGCAGAGCACAGCGCCGGGGGACAGACAGCGGTAGGTAAGTATCTAGTGTTTGTTTTTTTTTACTTTTAGCATGGTAACCAGGGTAAACATCGGGTTACTAAGCGCGGCCCTGCGCTTAGTTACCCGATGTTTACCCTGGTTACCAGTGAAGACATCGCTGGATCGGTGTCACACACGCCGATCCAGCGATGTCAGCAGGAGTCCAGCGACGAAATAAAGTTCTGGACTTTATTCAGCGACCAACGATCTCCCAGCAGGGGCCTGATCGCTGGTCGCTGTCACACATAACGATTTCATTAACGATATCGTTGCTACGTCACAAATAGCAACGATATCGTTAACAATATCGTTATGTGTGAAGGTACCTTAAGTCCTTATCCCTTTTACCCTTCGAGAGACCTGGATGTTGGGTTGAGTCTCTGGATTAGCTGCTGGTTGAAGCAACAGGCTGGCAGAAAAGTCATATCACCGGGTTAGAACCAGGAGATCAAGGACAAGAACAGAATCATCAAGCCGAAGAATCGTCAACAATACAGTCCAAAGCGAAACAACAGGTATCAAGTAGACTGAACAAGATGTGAAAAGACAGGACTGAACCAGAGCTGGCATAAAGTGTAACTGGCAACTTAAAATTAAATAGGGTGTGGCGCAGTTCCATTGGCCACAGAAAGGAGCTTATTACTCACACCCATACTGCCAGACAGGATAGCACTACAAATCCCGGCAACACTACTGTATGCTACTGGACAGAGCCTACATCACCCAGATCTTCTGGTTCTGAAATCTCCTCCATCACCAACGTTAGCCACAGAATCAACACAGCAGTGCCTGATGACCGAAGTAGACTTTGTAGGAGCAGATCCAAGTGGAGATGTGACACTTATCCTGACCTATATGAACAGGATTCTTGGGACCTTCTGTTGTCTTCAGTGATCACTCCATTAATGATGGTCCTCAAAGGTTCAGTGAAGGTCCCAGTTATATATCACAGGTTCCTGCACATTCATCTTGAATCTTCCTGATCCAATCATTTGCCTGTCTCTACAATTCAATGACTTGGTGAGTTTAGAGCTGAAACCCATGCACTGATAAGGTTAGTTTCTGCAGAGGCAGCGAGTTACTGGAGGACACCAGGACACTTTGCTGGAGTAGATTTGGCACCAGTATGTGACAATAAAGAACCTGCTGAATCCCATGTTTTCTGAATAAACAGCAAATAACCTTTGAAGTGGAACTTCATTTTCTGTTTAAGGTGAAATTATTCTTTATATGCCGAGGTTTGCATAATGGAAATACCTCTAGAAATTAAGTTTAAGACACAATATCCCAAGGTGAACATAAAGTTAATTGTGACTGTGCTTTCAGACAAATTGATCTTATTTGATAGGTAATGTGATAAATAAGTAGCCTGCAAATCACTTTCTTTATACATTCTGTTTTCTTACTCTTGAAAAATCACCCCAAAGTGCCAGTCGCTAGGTGGTTCCCTCCATTGCACCTTGCTTCCATTGTCTGTATATTGCTGAGTCGCCCGCCTTAGCAGTGGGGTACTCTGTACCGGTCACACTTAAAGGGTATGTCACGGTCGCTGCGACCCGCACCGTGGCCCTGGGCACTCAATTAAAAGGGGAAAGGTCTTTTAAAGGGTTTAGTATTAAAGTTTGTGTTCGTGATGCCACCTGTGGTTCTCGGCCAGAGGGGACCGACACTGCTTAAAGGGGTCTTCTGGGGTGATGTTGTTGCAGCAAGATGGTGACGCTTCCCAAAGGTGAAGCAGGGTCCCCAGTGCTCCCAAGGTGTATGGGCAAAGATGATGTATGCCGGCAAATAAGTGGAGGACACAAAGTTCTAAAGTCTTTACCTGGTTTACAGACAGTAGCAGTCCAGGGTACCAGGAGCAGGTGATGGTATGGCCCGGCCGGCCTGGAGGCAATAGTGAATCCCTCTCCCGGGTGAGGTCCGTAAGCCTTCCTACTCGCGCTAGTGTGCGAGGTCCTTGCTGCCTGTAGCTGCTGGCAAAGTCCTCTCTCTCTTGTCCTGGGACAGTTACCTGTATGGTGGGCAACTTGAGCCGCTTTATATGGTCATTATCATGACTTGGGCTCTTCAGGTGCTGCTTCACCTCCAGGTGTGGTGTGCACAAATCACATACAGTTCTATGCCCTCCAGTTCTGCCGTGTGTCCTGGAGTATGTCACAGCCTCGGGCTCCCGATGCCCAGGTCCTGCACTTCGGCTTTGAGTGCCCGGTCACAGTTCCCCTCTGAGCCACTTTCCTTCTCCACCATGCTCCTTTCCTTAGTAGCTCCACCACTTTCAACCCCTCGAGTTCACTTCCTTTCCCTGGAGCTGCAGCTCAGTCCTGGCTGTACGGCTCCGCTGTCTGCTCTCTGTTTCATATTTCCTTCTCACTTCTCCCTCCAACAGACTGCTCTCCTTGGTCTCCCTGGACCAACTGCCTAACTCCTCCTCCAGACCAGGATATAACTATCTGAGGGAAGTTCCCCTGAATCCAGGTTCAGAGCTCCCCCTTCTGGCCTGGATTCCGAATGTGTTGAATGTGGGTGCTTTACCCGGTAAAGAGAATCCTCCTTGCCTCCAAGCGTGATATCGCCCTTCTCGAAAGGAAGGCAACATCACTGTAAGAACTGGTTACCTGGGGTGTTACTTTGATATTGAGACAGATTACAGGAAGTGGGGGTATGTATATCTTTCTACAAAAAGTGGGGAGTCTTCAACTGTTCAGAAAGTGGGGAGTATCTATAACTTTCTAGAAAAAGTTGGGGAGGATCTTTGACTCTACGGGAAGTGAGGGCTTGTCTGTATCTTTCTACAAGAATTGGGGGGTCTTCAACTCTACAATGAGTGGGCCCCTGTCTTTAACTTTCTACAAAAAGTGGGGGACATTTCTTTATCTTTATTCAAGAAATGGGGCGTCTTCAACTCTACAGGAAGTGGGGGCTTGTCTATTCCTTTCTGCAAGAAGTGGGGGGTCTTCAACTTTACAATAAGTGGGGGCGTATCTTCATCTTCATCAAGAAGTGGGGGTCTTCAACTCAATAAGAAGTGAGGGCTTGTCTATCTTTCTACAAGAAGTGGGGGGTCTTTGACTCTACAGTAAATGGGGGAGTGTCTTTATCTTCATTCAAGAAATGGAGGGTCTCTACAGTAATTGGGAGAGGGTCTTAGTCTTCATAAGAAGTAAGGGAGGTTTTTTTTATCTTTTTTACCAACTGTGGAGGCAGGTTTTTATGTTTTTAACACCAAGTGGGATGGGTCTGTATCTATACAGGAAGCCTCTAGAGGAAGTGGAGGAAGTATTGTTTTACAGGAAGTGGAGTAGGTCTTTATCAATCAGTAGGAAGTGGGCAAAGTTCTCAGTCTCTATAGGACGTGGGAGCAAGTTTTAATTTGTTTACAGGAAGTGTGGATGTGTCTTTATTTTTCTACAGCGAGTGGGGGATGGTTTTCATCTTTCTAAAGTAAGTGGGAGTGGGTTTTGTCTTTTTCACAGAAAGTGGGGTAGGTATTTGTTGATCTTCTGGAAGTGAGAGAGCGTCTTTATATTTCTACAGGAAGTGGTAGAGGGTCTTAGTCATCAATTTTACAGGAAGTGGGGGTAAGTCTTTTTCTATCAGAAGTGGGAGTGTCTTTTTCTTTTTATAGGAAGTGAGTTGGGTCTTAGTCCCTACAGGAAGTAGGATGGTCCTTCTTCCTGTTTACCAGTATTAGGGGCAGATCTTTGTCTATCTAGAAGACGTGGGAGGTGGAATCTTTATCTCTCTAAGTGAAGTGCTGGCAGCCCCTTATCTTTCTCCTCCTGCTCTCGTGTCATGATATACATAGGCATGACAAAAATAGGCAGAAGTTCAGGACAGGGAAGCCATTGGATATTGACAGGAGCAATGTGTGCGGGCAACAAAGCTTTAAAGGTGTTTTCCCACAAACAGAAGTTAATTTTAATCAATAGATCTTGTAATAATAATAATTTCCACAATTGGATGTGTTTAAATAAAATGTTTCTGTGCTGAGATAATCTTATAAATGTGCCCCTGCTGAGTACTTTGTAATGGCTGTGTCTGACTGTACAGGGACATGGTTTGATCATACCACAGCTCCTGGGTAGGGGAGGAATCAAAAGAGAATGCTGTGAGCACTCCATAGTGGTGGTTGTGTAAATCTGCATGCAGTGAGCTCCCTCTAGTGGTGGCTGAAGAAAGACAGAATTTTATGATTTACCTGCATGCCTATGATTTGGAGCTCCGTGTCAGAAAAACTCACCTTCAGCCATTATAAAGAGAAATAGCAAAATAAATTAGCACAGGATTTAGAATTTATTTAGGTTTAGAACAGTTTTCAACAGCGGACATTAGGGATGAGCGAGCACTAAAATGCTCGGATGCTTGTTATTCAAACCGAGCAATTCCTAAAACTCGGATGCTCGTTTCGAGTAATGAGTACAATGGGATTCAATGGGAAATCAAAGCATTTTTATGGCAGACCCCACAAGCAGGTCTGGGAGTCAGTGAAAATGTTGAAATGGATGGGAAATGTGCTGAATGGAAGGAGAACAGCATGGGGAAGACCCCTGGAAGCATCTGACTCCTAGATCACTGCTGAGAACAATGGTGTCATATTTTTACTTCACTTTATGGACTGACAATAAAACATTCAAAATTGATGAGAAATTGGAGTTTATAGGAAGGAAATGTTAAGAGACCTCCTTTCCTGTAAAATGACTTGTAAATAAGGCAAAATGTTAAAATGATTAAAAAAAAAACAATTTAAGTAAACCAAAATTGAATTGAAAAAAAAAATGGGAATTTCAGTGTAATTTATGAAGGAAACAAGAACTGCCAAAAATGTTATGGAAGAGGGACTCATATAGACATAAGGGACTCTTTTAGACATCAGGGGGTCTCATAAACATTCTGTTCAAATTGTCATGTAGTGGTACTCCAAGACTCATTAAAGCTCTGCACACAGTACAAGGCAGCAAACAATTATAAGCAGGGTCATCCATAAACAATTCAAGGCACCAAGTGGAGTGTCTCATAAAAAAATTAAGAAAGTGTATTTGTGGTACTTCTACACTTACAAAGGCCCTGCACGCAGTGCAAAGCCAGGAAAAAAATCTAAGGAGGGTCATTCAGTCATCCGGACTCCATTGAAGGCAACAACTAGAGGGCCTCATTCAAATAGTGACCATTAAAACACTTCATGTGCTGCTGTCATCTGGTGATATGGAAAAGTCAGGGCTTATCAAGGCTTTGTTCATTTTTGTGAGTGAGCCTGACAGCACTTTATGTTGACAGGCAAAATTGCCTGTCTGTTATGACCCCCCACTCATGGCACTAAAAACCCATTAGACAAGAGTGGGAGGAAGGAGGATCAGGATGGGGATTAAGTGATCCAGACTTTAGGCTTGGTAAGACTGGACCATTAGGAAGACTGGGTGGTGCTGGCAAACCTTCTGGAAACATTATCTGCTATCCAACCGACCACCTGTTCACACTGATCTGCCTTCTAAAGTTGTGTACCGTGCCTACCTGCAAAGTGGACAGGAAACCATCTGTCATGGATCGGTGTGTTTCTTGTGCTACAGCAACAGGCGTAGTCGCACCTGCCACACATCCTTGGCATTTTTGTGTACCATCATCAGCACTTCCACTTCCTCATCCCTTACCGCATGCCTTACGCAGTTTCTAATTATTAGGTGTCTTGAAAAAAAGTCAATTTTTAATTTAAAAAAATTGGTCACCTGCTGTTAGGGCTAGCGGAACGCACCAAGTAAATATAAATGTTTTATTGTAATAGATGCATTCGCAGCCCGGGGTCCACCGTGCAGGAGAACCTGCTGCTAGCAAACGGCGTAACTATATGGCGGTATGAACTATGTTCACAGAGTAGCCATGAAATCAAAGCACTGTGCCCTGTTAGACTTCACAGAGGCACAGGCTAACTACCCAACTGAGAGCAGTCAGTGGTCATGCATGCACACAAAACTTCTCGCCGGAGGTGCCAGCATTCTAGGGGCTTATTTCAGCCAGGTCCCTGAATACATACACACGCAATCTCCTCGCCGGAGGTGCCAGCATTCTAGGGGCTTATTTCAGCCGGGTCCCTGAACACAAACTTACATGACCACACTGGCGCAAAGCACATAACATAGAAAGAAACTAGTGCATGGCCGTGCGGCCATGCAAGCCTTAAATATTTGCAGCATGTACAGGACCTTCCTAGAGGGTCCAATGAGAGGCTGCCACAGAGCCTGAGCACCTACAGGATCTTCCTGAAGGACCAATAGCTTTAGCTGCAGTATCTGAACATGTGACCCTCGATCTCCACTGAGAGATCTTACTCTGGGCATGCTCAGAATGAGAAAAGCAGGACTTAGTCCCAGAAGCGTCTGCTCGCCGCTGCCCAGCACTGACTTCAATGGCAGAAGCAGGAAAACAGAAGTAACTCTTTATACAGAGTCAGACTGAGCAAGATGCTGGGACCGACGTCTCTGCTGAGCAGGCTCCACTGCGGCAGGAGAAGAATGGGAGACCGCAGCGGAGATGGCCCGAGATTCCCCCTGTGCAGAGGCAGGAACTCAATCCCTAACACCTGCCGCAATCAAAACATTTTTGAGTGTTTAATATCACTGTAATGTAACACAAGGCAAATAAAAGTTTATGGATGACTAATTGGATCCAGAAATTTTTTTCAACTCTTTTTTGGAGTGTTATATACTACAAAAATGTAACAATAAGCACGTAATATTCTATGAATGACCTATGAATGACTAATTGAAACCCAAAAAAATGCGAACGCTTTTTTGGAGTGTTATACACCACCAAAATTTCACAGAAAGAACGTAGTACTCCATGGATGACAATATTGTCAATTTCTTTTGGCCCCCCAAAAAATCCAGTCACTTGCAGCAGATATATTTTTAGCAACGGACTGCAAAGCCCTAAGCCCTGCCTAGAGGCTGTATTGTGCCTCTTCCTGTTCCTGCAGCTGTCCCTAGGCTAAATGCAGAATGTGTCCCACACTGTAGAAACAGAAAAAGAACAAGATTAGCCCTTAAAAGTACTGTTGGTATGATGGCTCAACACCAGTATCAACACAACAGGCCTCCGATTAGTTATACTGTGCACACACACGCCTAGATAAGCACTGTGTCCCTCCAATACGAAGTGTCACAGAGCTGTGCAATGGCGTCAGTGAGCAGAGCTGGGTAGCACCTGTCCTTTTATAACCCCTGATGAGGTAATGCGGCCAACCAATCATAGTAATGCCACTACCAAGATGGCTACGGCATTACAGTGACTGGTAGGCAATCCCCGCATGTTTATTGGCGCCAAACATGTAAGGTGAGGATTCGCGCTTAAAATCCGAGCAGCGGTTAATGCTTGCCGGATAATGAGCACATCCGAGCACCGTGATACTTGAGTGATATCTGACTGTCCCTATCAGACATCAACTTTTAGTTGCAGGCTGCATCCAGCAAGAGAGACCGCAGAACACTCCATAACCTAAGCAGACATGCTGGATATCTTGCAAAATTACAATTCTCAGTAACTAGGCAGGAAAAAAGGAATCCACAGATAGAGAACCCAACCCTTCCTCTCCATTTCTTCTTCTCCCCCCCAAAAAAATGAGATGGAGCTGAGACCGCCACCCCCGTTGTTTTGCCCAGGGCCTTCTACAGACCATGTCCTTGATTGCTCTTGTTAAAAAGAACATTGCTTCTTATTTCTTTTATTTATTGTTTTGTTTTTTTTCCCTTTTTTGATGGGAACCATTAAGGCCAATAAACTCAATAAAAGATGATTACGCACCAGTCATAATCTACAATAAAAGTACAAATATTTTTTTCCCTCTGATTAAATAAATTGCACAGTCCGGTTAGCCCTAATAACACAAACAGCCTGAAGTACAACATCCGCCGGTTCAAGGAGAAGTGATCAGAAGCGAGACTGACGAGAGTGTAGCAATTCTCATATTATCATCCGTCAGGGGAGGTGGTCTTCGCAGCTCCAGAATAAAATGTACTCTGAGTGTAAAAATCTATGGTGGTGGGAGAACGGGCCAAGACTCATAGACTGGTCTGATCTGCTTACATTTCTGGAGAATATTATGTAATGCCAAATGTTGGTTATGTCATGGAAAGCGGTGACGTTGACAAATTAGAACCGCTTTGACAGGGCCTAGAGATTAGCGTACCTATTCACAGGAGTCCGGTCCAGCATCTAGGTCTGTCACGCTCCACAGATGGTGTCGCGCCATCCATGACATATCAAATACCATGCTGGGGACGTGAGAAGGTAAAAGATTTGTGGACCTCCCATCTAGCTGCCAGGTACCACAAACTTGAATGCTCGACCAAAGTCCTGAAATCCCAAGAACAGATCCGTTCATCTCTATCGGGGACCATTGTTCGGGAGCCCTGAACCACAACGTGGGTTTGGAACTGATTTTTGGAGACATGTTGATCGTTGCGCAGTGTGTGCCTTGTGTGTCCAACATGAAGCCTCCGGTGCTCCCGGTAGTGACAGATTGGGCGCGGACTAGAGATGAGCAAATCCTCACAAATCCAATCCGTTATGAATTCCACAAAAATTAAGATTTTACAGAATCCAAATTTTTCGCGTTTTGAGTCCTAGCAAAGTGCCGGCCAGTTCAGCATTTGGCTGAATTCTTGGAAGGGGATCAAAAAATAAATCTTATACTCACCTCTACTTGGTCCTTTTCGGCTCAGCTTCTCCGTCTTCTCATTTTTTTCTCTTTTTAGGTGCATTAATAATGTGTGTCGTAACACATGCGGTCATGTGTGTCATCAATGATGTGCGATGAGCCTCACGTGACGGTGTTGGGCTATACGGAGAACGCATTGCCAGAGGGCCAAAAAAGAGAAGACTATAGAAGACTAAAGAGAGGAGAACAAAGAAGCTGATGGAGGTGTGAGCAGAATGTGGAGACCAGATGTAAGGCTCATCTTGTGATGTGGACCTGCAAAGCCTCGGGTCCCGGTGTGTAGACGGATCCCAGAAGCTGCATTATGCCATATGAGGGAGCTACATTATATTCTATGGGGGGGGGGGGGCTGCATTATACCTTATGAGGGGGTTGCATTATATTTTGTGGGATGCTGTATTATACCCTTTGAGGGGGGCTGCATTATATTCCATGAGGGAGTCTACATTATATTCTATGAGGGATCTGCATTATATTCTATGGGGGCTGCATTATATTCTGTGGGAGGCTACATTATATTCTATGAGGGGGGCTACTTTATATTCTATGAGGGGGCTACCCCAACCCCTGCTACATAATTAAGATGTGTACTACCTTATATTATGCCCTGATATTAGCGTGTTTTACCGCACAATTGTTGGTCTTGAATGTATTTCTATGTAGCTACATAGTGGGCCCCAAGAATGATTTTCTCTGGTGGGCCCAAGGTGCTCCAGTCCGATGCTGCTTTCTAGACATCTGTTCTTCAGCCTTGTGTCCTTATAATATCCTGCGAATTTGTCAGACCGGGGTTTACTGTTCACAAGGTGAAAAATTCTCGCCAGACTCTGTCGGGAGCATTAAATCTTTCCCGACTGTAAAATAGCGGAATAATAAACGAGAAGCTCCGAATGAATGATACATCACTTCCAATGCGATATAGACGAAGATGAATAATATACAGGACATCCCATAGATCAGACGCGAGTGCGGACAGCGTGGAAAGCCAAGTAGTTATACTCATTAGCGACAATTAGTCCTTGATAGACCGGTTCCTTCTTAATGCAGTTAATTGGCTTCTGAAGCTTCGTAGATGTCGTGGTTTGACGGCCAAAGTTCCAGCAAATAAATTATACAACAAGCAAATAAGTTCTACATAAGAAGTCACGGGGGCCATCTATATAATTTTCATGAAACACAAGAAACGATGGAGGAAACGTTGCGTGAGTATCACACGGGGAGATGGCAAAACGTGACACAACTTGATGGTGTTCCCTGCATCCAGACTGACACTACAGAAGGCACTGAGCTTCAAGTTTCAACGTAGCCGAAAGTAGGTGAGACCTTTCCTGGCGGTCATAAGCTCGGCAGGAATCTGCACTTCCTCAGCAGTCCAACCTCATCTCGTCGGAGAGAATAGTTTAAACTCCTACAGGCAGGATAATCCCAAGCTACTGAGATCCCACCTTTGGGACCGTAAACTCCTAAGATATTTAAAGGACCTACTATTGTACAGTGGGGCAAAAAAGTATTTAGTCAGTCAGCAATAGTGCAAGTTCCACCACTTAAAAAGATGAGAGGCGTCTGTAATTTACATCATAGGTAGACTTCAACTATGGGAGACAAACTGAGAAAAAAAAATCCAGAAAATCACATTGTCTGTTTTTTTAACATTTTATTTGCATATTATGGTGGAAAATAAGTATTTGGTCAGAAACAAAATTTCATCTCAATACTTTGTAATATATCCTTTGTTGGCAATGACAGAGGTCAAACGTTTTCTGTAAGTCTTCACAAGGTTGCCACACACTGTTGTTGGTATGTTGGCCCATTCCTCCATGCAGATCTCCTCTAGAGCAGTGATGTTTTTGGCCTTTCGCTTGGCAACACGGACTTTCAACTCCCTCCAAAGGTTTTCTATAGGGTTGAGATCTGGAGACTGGCTAGGCCACTCCAGGACCTTGAAATGCTTCTTACGAAGCCACTCCTTCGTTGCCCTGGCGGTGTGCTTTGGATCATTGTCATGTTGAAAGACCCAGCCACGTTTCATCTTCAATGCCCTTGCTGATGGAAGGAGGTTTGCACTCAAAATCTCACGATACATGGCCCCATTCATTCTTTCATGTACCCGGATCAGTCGTCCTGGCCCCTTTGCAGAGAAACAGTCCCAAAGCATGATGTTTCCACCACCATGCTTTACAGTAGGTATGGTGTTTGATGGATGCAACTCAGTATTCTTTTTCCTCCAAACACGACAAGTTGTGTTTCTACCAAACAGTTCCAGTTTGGTTTCATCAGACCATAGGACATTCTCCCAAAACTCCTCTGGATCATCCAAATGCTCTCTAGCAAACTTCAGACGGGCCCGGACATGTACTGGCTTAAGCAGTGGGACACGTCTGGCACTGCAGGATCTGAGTCCATGGTGGCGTAGTGTGTTACTTATGGTAGGCCTTGTTACATTGGTCCCAGCTCTCTGCAGTTCATTCACTAGGTCCCCCCGCGTGGTTCTGGGATTTTTGCTCACCGTTCTTGTGATCATTCTGACCCCATGGGGTGGGATTTTGCGTGGAGCCCCAGATCGAGGGAGATTATCAGTGGTCTTGTATGTCTTCCATTTTCTAATTATTGCCCCCACTGTTGATTTCTTCACTCCAAGCTGGTTGGCTATTGCAGATTCAGTCTTCCCAGCCTGGTGCAGGGCTACAATTTTGTTTCTGGTGTCCTTTGACAGCTCTTTGGTCTTCACCATAGAGGAGTTTGGAGTCAGACTGTTTGAAGGTGTGCACAGGTGTCTTTTTATACTGATAACAAGTTTAAACAGGTGCCATTACTACAGGTAATGAGTGGAGGAAAGAGGAGACTCTTAAAGAAGAAGTTACAGGTCTGTGAGAGCCAGAAATCTTGATTGTTTGTTTCTGACCAAATACTTATTTTCCACCATAATATGCAAATAAAATGTTAAAAAAACAGACAATGTGATTTTCTGGATTTTTTTTTCTCAGTTTGTCTCCCATAGTTGAGGTCTACCTATGATGTAAATTACAGACGCCTCTCATCTTTTTAAGTGGTGGAACTTGCACTATTGCTGACTGACTAAATACTTTTTTGCCCCACTGTATGTGTCACATGGACTGAAGGTCCCATAATTGGTTCCTTCCATTGATTCCATCATTTCATCCTACGTTCTTGACTTTGGTCAGTTGTCTACTGGATTAGTTCTGACTCAAGCCAAGTCTACTGGGGACTATTTTGGAGTCTGTCATCTAGGAATACTTTAAAACCAAATTCTGCCCCTTCATGAAGAAGTTAAGGGAGAATATAAAGATTATTCTAGATTGTACCAACCCAATCTTAAAGTGCTGATATTCAGAGACTCCTAGACCAAAGCTGTCAAAACGTTCCAGTTTTGAGATGTTGACCATGGAGATAATCAAGACAGTATAAATAGTTTTGATGTTGGGGTACCAGATCAATTAGGGACCCAGATTTAGACTTGAACTTCGACTAATGACCCACCAGTCAAAGCCACGAGGATAGCAAGGAGAAACATCAATCAAATAATAAGAGGTTGTAATGGGCAAACTTGGTTCCCAACGTGGTGCCCTTAATCCCATTCTGCTGCAGCCAATTTTCATCTTTTTACACCCCATTTTCCAAAAGTCATAACTCCTTGTTTTTTTTCCAGAACAAGTTCTAGTTTTGTATGACATCTTGTTTTTTTTTAACCATATAATGAGCTGAAAAAATAGCAAATAAGGTGAAAAGGTGTAAAAAAAAAAATATAATAGCATCATTGTTTCTTGGGTTTTAATTTTAGAGTTCAATTTCAATTTGTGGTAAAACTTACCAGGCAACATAATTCTCCGGGGCAGTACAATTACACCGATATCAAACTCGTATAATTTTATTTTGTTCGTGCAAGTGATGAAAAAAATAAGTAATTTACAAAAACACAAACGGTAATTGGTTTATATCATCATGTTTTTATTTTTCCAATAATTCAACACTATGAGAGCTTGTTTACTTTTTTTATTTTTTTTTTTGCGTGGTAAGCCGTGGTGTCTATCGGTACAATTTAGGAGGTCAGAAAATGTTTGCAGGAGTGCAAACCAAACAACAGCAATTCTGGCATTTCAGTTTTTATTTTATATTTATTTTTTACTATTTGCATTTAATATATGGATCAAATCATTTTATATTTTGATAGATTGGACTTGGTGATCCATATGAGTTCATTTAAAAAATATATCTTTTTTTTTTTTAAAGTAGAAAAGTGGAATCAAATCATTTTTTTTTAATTATTTAAAAAAAAACTCCGTTTATTTTTAGTCCCCATAAGGGGACTTGTACTTGAAATCCTTTCATTACTTGTTCTATGTGCAATATTCATGTATATAGTACCAATCAAGGTTTCCTATGCCGACCAGCACTTGAAAAGAACACAGAAGAAGGGAAAAGTAATTGTAAAACAATGAAAAGCAGTCTACTTTATACATAAAGCTTCAGAACCAAACGCAGATCTGGACTGACAGAATGTTTCGGCCCTGTGGCATTAACACAGCAAAAGGGAGAAGCTGCGATTGACACTGGGTGTACTGAAGAAGAAGCTGTGACTGACTGTCCAGACAAACACTTTGATTTTCTACCAGTTTTAGTTAATAATAAATGACTTAGATCTGTGAAACTTTGGACGGTGGATGTACGAAATTTTCAGAAAGCCGAGACAGAAATTGTAAATAATGAAATGTACCATTCAGATAAAATGTCTGGGAGTAGACGTCTCTGCACTCTTCAGAAAATATTTCTCAGAATTAATTTTGTAAAAGGGTATCGCTAAAAAATATTAGTACTAAATAAGTAACGAACGCGCCAAAGTCATTAATCAACTTCATTACAGAGCAATTCCAAGCAATAAAAAAAAAGTACATTAATGCTGACAAATGGTGAGGAGACAGAAACTGAATTATGTAAGATAAATATGAATTTCACTCCCATCACAATCCAGGATGAAAAAGGGACAAGTGTCACTTGTACTAATTGTGAACCCCTGAAGTACAATGTAGCTTATATAAGATGCTGTGAAATGTCAAGAAAAGAAATAACTAAATATAACTATTACATCTACTATAATACTGCCCCCTATGTACAAGAATATAGCTACTATAATACTACCCCTATGTACAAGAATATAACTACTATAATACTGCCCCATATACAAGAATATAACTACTATAATACTGCCTCTATGTACAAGAATATAACTACTATAATACTGCCCCTATGTACAAGAATATAACTACTATAATACTGCCCCTATGTACAAGAATATAACTACTATAATACTGCCCTCTATGTACAAGAATATAACTACTATAATACTGCCCCCTATGTACAAGAATATAACTACTATAATACTGCTCCTATATACAAGAATATAACTACTATAATACTGCCTCTATGTACAAGAATATAACTACTATAATACTGCCCCTATGTACAAGAATATACGGTAACTACTATAATACTGTTCTTATGTACAAGAATATAACTAATGTAATACTGCCCCTATGTACAAGAATATAACTACTATAATACTGCTCCCTATGTACAAGAATATAACTACTATAATACTGCTCCTATGTACAAGAATATAACTACTATAATACTGCCCCTATGTACAATAATATAACTACTATAATACTGCCCCTATGTACAAGAATATAACTAATGTAATACTGCCCCTATGTACAAGAATATAACTACTATAATACTGCCCCCTATGTACAAGAATATAACTACTATTATACTGCCCCTATGTACAAGAATATAACTACTATAATACTGCCCCTATGTACAAGAATATAACTACTATAATACTGCTCCTATGTACAAGAATATAACTACTATAATACTGCCCTCTATGTGCAAGAATATAACTACTATAATACTGCTCCTATGTACAAGAATATAACTACTATAATACTGCCCCTATGTACAAGAATATAACTACTATACTACTGCCCCTATGTACAAGAATATAACTACTATAATACTGCCCCCTATGTACAAGAATATAACTACTATAATACTGCTGCTATGTACAAGAATATAACTACTATAATACTGTCCCTATGTACAAGAATATAACTACTATAATACTGTCCCCTATGTACAAGAATATAACTACTATAATACTGCCCCTATGTACAAGAATATAACTACTATAACACTGCTCCTATGTACAAGAATATAACTACTATAATACTGCCCTCTATGTGCAAGAATATAACTACTATAATACTGCTCCTATGTACAAGAATATAACTACTATAATACTGCTCCTATGTACAAGAATATAACTACTATAATACTGCTCCTATGTACAAGAATATAACTACTATAATAGTGTCCCCTATGTACAAGAATATAACTACTATAATACTGTCCCTATGTACAAGAATATAACTACTATAATACTGCTCCTATGTACAAGAATATAACTACTAAAATACTGCCCTCTATGTGCAAGAATATAACTACTATAATACTGCTCCTATGTACAAGAATATAACTACTATAATACTGCTCCTATGTACAAGAATATAACTACTATAATACTGCTCCTATGTACAAGAATATAACTACTATAATAGTGTCCCCTATGTACAAGAATATAACTACTATAATACTGTCCCTATGTACAAGAATATAACTACTATAATACTGCTCCTATGTACAAGAATATAACTACTAAAATACTGCCCTCTATGTGCAAGAATATAACTACTATAATACTGCTCCT
Organism: Ranitomeya imitator; assembly: GCF_032444005.1. Taxonomy (NCBI): domain Eukaryota; kingdom Metazoa; phylum Chordata; class Amphibia; order Anura; family Dendrobatidae; genus Ranitomeya; species Ranitomeya imitator. The sequence goes on along the minus strand of NC_091285.1, from coordinate 17,486,942 downwards.
ATGTACAAGAATATAACTACTATAATACTGCTCCTATGTACAAGAATATAACTACTATAATACTGCTCCTATGTACAAGAATATAACTACTATAATACTGCCCCTATGTACAAGAATACAACTGCTATAAAACTGCCCCTATGTACAAGAATATAACTCCTATAATTCTGCTCCTATGCACAAGAATATAACTCCAATAATACTGCCTCCTTTATACAAGAATATAACTGAGAGATTTATAGTGACAAATTATAGCTGACATGGTTAGCAATGATGTTGCCATTATCAGCATCACTATTTCGGTCATCTACATGCTGGAGCACATTTTGAATAGTCTACCGGAGGAGGTGGTGGTCCCACAGGAAGAGGTGGAAGCAAAGGAGAATGCGGAAGGGATAACAATATCTCTACGTTCCGGACTGTCGACGCACAGGCAGAAGCCATGGGAGGGTGGGTTACAGCGATCCAAGGGGGCTTATTGTACCAGACAAAATGTTAGTGAAGGTGCAGGAGCTTAGGAACAAAAGGTGGAGGAGGAGTAGGAAAAGGTGATGGACTCGCAACAGTCAGGAGATGAAGAGGATAATGATCCTTTCTTTGTTGTCTGTGGTTGACCTTAGGAGATGAAGGAAGCAAGCTTGAGTGTTACCCGGCCACCAACACACCATGGACATGAACGCCTTCTTGCTGCACTATCTGCAGCATGAAGCCCATATTCTTAGTATAAGAAATAGTGCTGACTTCTGGGTTGCCACTCAGTTAGATCCATGGTACAAGAGAAAGTTTTGCCAGATGCTCCCTCCCTGGAATGAACTGAAGCAATCTTAAGAGTGGTTTTCCCCAAGACAGCAGTAAGGCACACAGAGTGCATCACAGTTATAGACTTTGAACCCTGGGAATGTCGAGTCGTCAACGCAAAAATATTAGCAGCAGAAGTGTAAGTGACATAAGCAATTTCTGTGAGTCATTTCACACAATTTTTTTAAACCAGCCTGTGCACCAGCAGAACAGAGTACAAGTCTGATACGGTGTGAACGACTGGAGAGGATGGAGCAGGAGTATCTCGAGCTCAATATCAATGCCATCAGTGGGAATTTGGACCCTTTTGCATCTTGGTCTTCAAAAATGGAAGAGTAGTCTGAGTTTGCCTGTCACGCCTTGGAGGTTTTGTCATCCCGGCAGCCAGGGTTCTCTCAGAATGTGTATTCAAGGTTGCAGGTGGTATCCTGAAGGATAAGCACATTGGGCTGTCAACAGAATGCATAGACCACCTAACTTTCATCAAAATTAACAAGTCATGTTTCACGTGGCTGCCAAGAGAGACTAAGGCTGGTTACCCGGGCCCCTGCGTTATCCCTCAGACTAGGGAAAACCCTGTCTGTCCCTTTCCCATAATTTACACTGATGGTGTGCTTGTCTGGGCCACCAGGCCTGGCCCTAACTCCTGTTTCAGCCCTATGCTGAAATGACCACCCGCCACCCAGTGAAGAGACCACACACCAATCCCCCACAGAAAGCACAGACGGGGAAAACTAAAAATGCACCACGCCGCAAGCACACAGGAAAATAAGATAATGTGCACAGGGCAACACAAATACAAATATAGGAAGGAGAAATATAACAACGGATCATACACCACCAGATACGATATTTCTACTCCAAAACCACCACTCCAGACCGGAATCACTAGGCACGAGGCACAAGCTATAATCGGCGACGCCCAAAGTCCAGCAAGACTATTTAAAGGCCATGGGCGTAACCCAACCTCCAACCCGATTACCAACTAAATTAACCCCGAGAAACTTGGATAAAGTCTAGCCGGCACCACTGAGCGTATAGTGGACGTAAATGGAATTACCGCTGTCTGTCGGACGCCCTAGTGTGAATAGCGTCCGACATGACATCATGGATCTCCAATGACTTTTCTTCCCCAGCCACAGACTGGGCAGACTAGGCGATAGTGTCGTTCTTAGTGTCATGTATTGATCTCACGTTATTGCAGTCTGTGCCACCTTTGTGGTGGCTTCTGTGCCTGCTGTTGCTACTGCTGCTGATGTTACAAACAATTTTTTTTAAAAGTGGAGACTTAAAATTGAGTCTCCAACAGGTTCCCACCTCCCTGTATTGGAAGGGGTGTCAGAGACCTATTATACTAGTTGTACTTTGGGGAAATCGATGCCACTTTAGTGGTGTGTGACAATAATTTTTTGAAATGTGGAGACTGAAAGTTGGTTCTCCATGTGGTGGGTTGCCTGTGTAAGTAGGCCTCCCAGACCGGAAGGCCTGCACTTACTTTCAGTCAAATACCTGTCTTAGTGTTACGATCCTTACATTTTTATAACATTTGTGGTCTTCCAAGCTGATATTTGTGCCACCTGAGTATGGCTGAGCAAAAATCCAGCTGTTGCATGAGGTATCAGGGGTCCCAGCAAAGAAGACTTACACAAGACCCTCACCCACCTCGTCTTCATTGAGACTTCAATTCAAAGCTGTAAATGCTGGCCGAGACCCTGATACCTCATGCATGACCCATGGCTGACTGCTGCTGTGCCATTATCAAATTTCTACTGCGGGTCAATTGATACCACTTTTCATTGCTGTTTGGACTACAAGTTGGGTCTCCTTCGTTGTGCTGCCTGAATTTGAAGTGTTCAATAGTGTTTCATTTGGTGAGGAAGGGGCCATGTCATTTTTCTTCATCTTTCAGGCCATTACTGACAGTCAAGCAGTGAAGACTTCGATGCTGCGATGAATCCTTGTCCTCAATAAAAATGTAAGATGCAGACGTTTTCCTGAGCCACTCCTTGATCAAAGAATCTTCTAAAAACTGGCAGTAGGTTTTGAGTCCATCTTGAACCAGAAAAAGTCCAACTAGCTCATCTTTAACCCCTTAATCCCATATGACGTACTATCCCGTCCAGGTGACCTGGGACTTAATTCCCATGGACGGGATAGTACGTCATATGCGATCGGCCGCGCTCACGGGGGGAGCGCGGCCGATCGCGGCCGGGTGTCAGCTGCCTATCGCAGCTGACATCCGGCACTATGTGCCAGGAGCGGTCACGGACCGCTCCCGGCACATTAACCCCCGGCACACCGCGATCAAAGATGATCGCGGTGTGCCGGGGGTGCAGGGAAGCATCGCGCAGGGAGGGGGCTCCCTGCGGGCTTCCCTGAGACGATCGGTACACGGTGATGTGCTCACCGTGTACCGAGCGTCTTCTCCCTGCAGTCCCCGGATCCAAAATGGCCGCCGGGCTGCATCCGGGTCCTGCAGGGAGCACTTCCGGGTCAGGATCAGGCTGCAGCTGCAGCTCTAATCCTGCCCGGCTGTATGTCAGATCACCGATCTGATAGAGTGCTGTGCACACTGTCAGATCGGTGATCTGTGATGTCCCCCCCTGGGACAAAGTGAAAAAGTAAAAAAAAAAATTTCCACACTTGTAAAAAAAAAAATAAAAAAAAAATTCCTAAATAAAGCAGAAAAAAAAAAATATTATTCCCATAAATACATTTCTTTACATAAAAAAAAAAAAAAAAAACAATAAAAGTACACATATTTAGTATCGCCGCGTCCGTAACGACCCGACCTATAAAACTGGCCCACTAGTTAACCCCTTCAGTGAACACCGTAAGAAAAAAAAAAAAAAACGAGCCAAAAAACAACGCTTTATTATCATAACGCTGAACAAAGAGTGGAATAACACGCGATCAAAAAGACGGATATAAATAACCATGTTACCTCTGAAAACGTCATCTTGTCCCACAAAAAACGAGCCGCCATATAGCATCATAACCAAAAAAATAAAAAAGTTATAGTCCTCTGAATAAAGCGATGCCAAAATAATTATTTTTTCTATAAAATAGCTTTTATCGTATAAAAGCGCCAAAACATAAAAAAAAGATATAAATGAGGTGTCGCTGTAATCGTACTGACCCGAAGAATAAAACTGCTTCATCAATTTTACCAAACGCGGAACGGTATAAACGCCTCCCCCAAAAGAAATTCATGAATAGCTGGTTTTTGGTCATTCTGCCTCACAAAAAAATCGGAATAAAAAGCGATCAAAAACTGTCACGTGTCCGAAAATGTAACCGATAAAAATGTCAACTCGTCCCGCAAAAAACAAGACCTCACATGACTCTGTGGACCAAAATATGGAAAAATTATAGGTCTCAAAATGTGGAGACGCAAAAACTTTTTTGCTATAAAAAGCGTCTTTTAGTGTGTGACGGCTGCCAATCATAAAAATCCGCTAAAAAACTCACTATAAAAGTAAATCAAACCCCCCTTCATCACCCCCTTAGTTAGGCTAGGTTCACATTGCGTTAATGGGTTAACGCTAACGGACAGCGTTGCACGGCGAAAATGTCACAATTAACGCCGTGCAACGGGTCCGTTAGCACAACCATTGACAGCAATGTGATTTTCAGGTGTAGCGCATCGCTAGAGCGTGCCATTTTCGGCTCGCGCTAGCAAGGTGCCATTCTTTTGTGGCGCGCCTCAGACGCTGCTTGCAGCGTCCGCGGCGCGCCCGAGGTCCGATCCCCGATCTTCCAGAGCGGGGACGTTAACGCGACCACTAAACACGACACCTAAAAAGACATTGTGTTAGCGCAATCCGCTAGTGCTAAACGGATTTCCCTAACGCAATGTGAACCTAGCCTTAGGGAAAAATAATAAAATTAAAAAAAATGTATTTATTTCCATTTTCCGGTTAGGGTTAGGGTTAGGGTTAGGGCTAGGGTTGGGGCTAGGGTTAGGGTTTGGATTACATTTACGGTTGGGATTAGGGTTGGGATTAGAATTAGGGGTGTGTCTGGGTTAGGTGTGTGGTTAGGGTTACAGTTGGGATTAGGGTTAGTGGTGCGTTTGGATTAGGGTTTCATTTATAATTGGGGGGTTTCCACTGTTTAGACACATCAGGGGCTCTCCAAACGCGACATGGCGTCCGATCTCAATTCCAGCCAATTCTGCATTGAAAAAGTAAAACAGTGCTCCTTCACTTCCGAGCTCTCCCGTGCGCCCAAACAGGGGTTTACCCCAACATATGGGGTATCAGCGTACTCGAGACAAATTGGACAACAACTTTTTGGGTCCAAGTTCTCTTGTTATCCTTGGGAAAATAAAAATTTGGGGGGCTAAAAATCATTTTTGTGGGAAAAAAAAGGATTTTTATTTTCACGGCTCTGCGTTGTAAACTGTAGTGAAACACTTGGGGGTTCAAAGTTTTCACAACACATCTAGATAAGTTCCATGGGAGGTCTAGTTTCCAATATGGGGTCACTTGTGGGTGGTTTCTACTGTTTGGGTACATCAGGGGCTCTGCAAATGCAACGTGACGCCTGCAGACCAATCCATCTAAGTCTGCATTCCAAATGGCGCTCCTTCCCTTCCGAGCTCTGCCATGAGCCCAAACAGTGGTTCCCCCCCACATATGGGGTATCAGCGTACTCAGGACAAATTGAACAACAACTTTTGGGGTCCAATTTATTCTGTTACCCTTGTAAAAATACAAAGCTGGGGGCTAAAAAATCATTTTTGTGAAAAAAAAAAGAATTTTTATTTTCACGGGTCTGCGTTATTAACTGTAGTGAAACACTTAGGGGTTCAAAGTTCTCACAACACATCTAGATAAGTTCCATGGGAGGTCTAGTTTCTAATATGGGGTCACTTGTGGGGGGTTTGTACTGTTTGGGTACATCAGGGGCTCTGCAAATGCAACGTGACTCCTGCAGACCAATCCATCTAAGTCTGCATTCCAAATGGCGCTCCTTCCCTTCCGAGCTCTGCCATGCGCCCAAACAGTGGTTCCCCCCCACATATGGGGTATCAGCGTACTCAGGACAAATTGGACAACAACTTTTGGGGTCCAATTTATTATGTTACCCTTGTGAAAATACAAAACTGGGGGCTAAAAAATTTTTGCGAAAAAAAAATAAATTTATTTTAACGGCTCTGCGTTATAAACTGTAGTGAAACACTTGGGGGTTCAAAGCTCTCAAAACACATCTAGATAAGTTCCTTAGAGGGTCTAGTTTCCAAAATGGTGTCACTTGTGGGGGTTTTTAATGTTTAGGCACATCAGGGGCTCTCCAAACCAACATGGCGTCCCATCTTAATTCCAGTCAATTTTGCATTGAAAAGTCAAATGGCGCTCCTTCCCTTCCGAGCTCTGCTATGCACCCAAAAAGTGGTTTACCCCCACATATGGGGTATCGTCGCACTCAGGACAAATTGCACAACAACTTTTGTGGTCTAATTTCTTCTCTTACCCTTGGGAAAATAAAAAATTGGGGGCGAAAAGATCATTTTTGTGAAAAAATAAGATTTTTTATTTTTACGGCTCTGCATTATAAACTTCTGTGAAGCACTTGTTGGGTCAAAGTGCTCACCACACATCTAGATAAGTTCCTTAAGGGGTCTACTTTTCAAAATGGTGTCACTTGTGAGGGGTTCCAATGTTTAGGCACATCAGGGGCTCTCCAAACGCAACATGGCGTCCCATCTCAATTCCAGTCAATTTTGCATTGAAAAGTCAAATGGCGCTCCTTTCCTTCCGAGCTCTGCCATGCGCCCAAACAGTGGTTTACCCCCACATATGGGGTATCGTCGCACTCAGGACAAATTGCACAACAACTTTTGTGGTCTAATTTCTTCTCTTACCCTTGGGAAAATAAAAAATTGGTGGCGAAAAGATTATTTTTGTGAAAAAGTATGATTTTTTATTTTTACGGCTCTGCATTATAAACTTCTGTGAAGCACTTGTTGGGTCAAAGTGCTCACCACACCTCTAGATAAGTTCCTTAAGGGGTCTACTTTCCAAAATGGTGTCACTTGTGGGGATTTCAATGTTTAGGCACATCAGGGGCTCTCCAAACGCAACATGGCATCCCATCTCAATTCCAGTCAATTTTGCATTGAAAAGTAAAATGGCGCTCCTTCCCTTCCGAGCTCTGCCATACGCCCAAACAATGGTTCACACCCATATACGGGGTATCAGCGTACTCAGGACAAATTGGCCAACAATTTTTGAGGTTCAATTTCTTCTCTTACTCTTGGGAAAATAAAAAATTGGGGGCGAAAAGATCATTTTTGTGAAAAAATATGATTTTTTATTTTTACGGCTCTGCATTATAAACTTCTGTGAAGCAATTGGTGGGTCAAAGTGGTCACCACACATCTAGATAAGTTCCTTAGGGTGTCTACTTTCCAAAATGGTGTCACTTGTGGGGGGTTTCAATGTTTAGGCACATCAGTGGCTCTCCAAACGCAACATGGTGTCCCATCTCAATTCCTGTCAATTTTGCATTTAAAAGTCAAATGGCGCTCCTTCCCTTCCGAGCTCTGCCATGCGCCCAAACAGTGGTTTACCCCCACATATGGGGTATCAGCGTACTCAGTACAGATTGTACAACAATGTTTGGCATCCATTTTATCCTGTTACCCTTGGTAAAATAAAACAAATTGGAGCTGAAATAAATTTTGTGTGAAAAAAAGTTAAATATTCATTTTTATTTAAACATTCCAAAAATTCCTGTGAAACCCCTGAAGGGTTAATAAACTTCTTGAATGTGGTTTTGAGCACCTTGAGGGGTGCAGTTTTTAGAATGGTGTCACACTTGGGTATTTTCTATCATATAGACCCCTCAAAATGACATCAAATGAGATGTGGTCCCTAAAAAAAAATGGTGTTGTAAAAATGAGAAATTGCTGGTCAACTTTGAACCCTTATAACTCCCTAACAAAAAAAAATTTTGGTTCCAAAATTGTGCTGATGTAAAGGAGACATGTGGGAAATGTTACTTATTAAGTATTTTGCGTGACATATCTCTGTGATTTAAGGGCATAAAAATTTAAATTTGGAAAATTGCGAAATTTTCAAAATTTTCGCCAAATTTCCGTTTTTTTCACAAATAAACGCAAGTTATATCGAATAAATGTTACTACTAAAATGAAGTACAATATGTCACGAGAAAACAATGTCAGAATCGCCAAGATCCGTTGAAGCGTTCCAGAGTTATAACCTCATAAAGGGACAGTGGTCAGAATTGTAAAAATTGGCCCGGTCATTAACGTGCAAACCACCCTCGGGGCTTAAGGGGTTAACAATCCCATCTCCTAGCAGAACCCACCTCCACCTCATTGACGTCTGCGTGGAAGTTGAGGTCTGTGTCCATTACTGATCCACCTATGGACCATCCATCTGGTCCATCAAGAGTGGCTCTCATCTTATCAGTCCATAGATCCTTTGAACTATCTGTATTCAGATATTTTTGGGCCCAGTCTTGATGGTTCCCCATCTGTGTCGTGCTCAATGGTGCTCAGGCTCATCCTTTTCGCCTCGGTCATGTTTCTGAGCACTGAACACCTTCTGGCCTTCAGGAAGGCTGCAGTTCTGGAATGTGACTGCATTGGAGATATAATGGCTCCTGGTTGCTTCACATTTGATCCTTCTCAAATCTTTGGAAGTCTTTGTGCGTCTTCTATCTCAAGTTCAACATGTTTTTTTTTGCGAATGTTGAAAGTTTCTAACCAAACGTTTGATGGTTCTGTGATCGTGCCCCAATATCTTAGTAATTTAGTCATTATAGAGATGTAGTGTCCACATCTTGGAGCGAGATGTCTTCATATCTCACAAGCTTTGATTTTCTGCACCGGATTATCAGTATCGGTAGATTTATGGACTTTGTATCTGCATACTATTATCTTTATGAAAAATTCGTCCGCACACAAATACCAATCAAGATTCAGGAACGTCACCCCAGGGACTTAGCACCAAGGCTCTGCAGAAGTTTTACATCCCCTTAGGGTTTTCGTGCCGCGCTGTGTACTTGACTGCCTAATACTTTACATCAGTGCGGGCTGCCGGAATGGTGGCTGACATTTGTTTTGCTTGTGTTTAGGGAAATGGCTCTCCTCTCACTAATGCCAAATGAGAGACAGCGAGATATAGTTCAGAGCCCGGCCATTAGCCATAATAAGGCGATTATTTTAATGAGCAGTCTAAGAGATTTATACAGCACTTACGCCTCCTACAAAACAGCAAGACTGAGACAATAAGGGCCGTCTCGCTTGTAAGATCGTCTTTCATATGGAAATAATTTCTGAGGGTTTCATAAAGGATATTTACTTGCCTTGGAGCTTAAGGATCTGAAGAGTTAGGAAATTGCCTGAGAAGGATGAAGATCTGAGGGTGTAATGTCCATTCGATTGCCCTCAGAACTTGTTAACTAATGTCTCAGATGGATCAGGATCAAATGCTTCGCTGATCGATATGTCCATGAAAATCAAGGCAGCAAATATTTCAATGGGGTTATAAGAGGAGTTGACTTCTTTCCTATCGGTATGGATGTTTCTTTTCTTACCTTTTGTCTTGGCTTGACATATCCTTAGATGGCCAGCTTTGCTCAAAAAAATGATTTTGTGATACACTGTCAGGAGATGTTTATTAAGTAGTTGATTGTGTGTGGCTATTAAGAGGATGTGACGTGATGTGCCGCCAACTAAGAGTTTTGCCATCATGTGATGTCAATCTACTATATAATTGCCTAAGGGTCACTTCCGTCTTTCTGTCTGTCATGGATATTCATTGGTTGCGTCCTCTGTCTGTCATGGAAATCCAAGTCCCTGATTGGTCGTGGCAAAACAGCCACGACCAATCAGCGACAGGCACAGCAAAATGGCCGCTCCTTACTCCCCGCAGTCAGTGCCCGCTTTGTGCTCCCCTCCAGTCAGCGCTCATACAGGGTTAATGGCAGCGCTAATGGACCGCGTTGCGTTATGCCGCGGTGTAACACACTCCGTAACCGCTGCTATTAACCCTGTGTGCCTATGCAGCCTCAATAGTAAAAAGATCTAATGTTAAAAATAATTAAAGAAAAAATAAATCGTTATATACTCACCGTTCGTCGACCCCTCGGATGCAAAACAGGCCTTTCCCGCTCCTCGCGACGTGCCGATGACCGCTTATGCATTGCGATCTCGCGAGATGATGACGTCGCGGTCCCGTGAGACCGCTACGTCATCATCTCGCGAGACCGCAATGCACTCTTCAGACCGGAGCGCGCGAGGAGCGTCGGTAACTGCTTGGATCCAGGGGGACGACGGAGGGTGAGTATATAACTATTTTTTATTTTAATTCTTTTTTTTTAACAGGGATATGGTGCCCACATTGCTATATACTAGGTGGCTGGGCAATATACTACGTGGGCTGTGCAATATACAATATGGGCTGGGCAATATACTACGTGGACTACGTGGGGTGTGCAATATACTACGTGGGCTGGGCAATATACTACGTGGGCTGTGCAATATACTACGTGGGCTTGGCATAAAGTACGTGGACTACGTGGGGTGTGCAATATACTACGTGGGCTTGGCATATAGTACGTGGACTACGTGGGGTGTGCAATATACTACATAGCTGTGCAATATACAACATGGGCTGGGCAATATACTACGTGGGCTGTGCAATATACTATGTGGGCTTGGCAATATACTATGTGGGCTGTGCAATATACTACGTGGGCTGTGCAATATACTACGTGGCTGTGCAATATACTACGTGGGCTGTGCAATATACTACGTGGCTGTGCAATATACTACGTGGACTGTGCAATATACTACGTGGCTGGGCAATATACTATGTGGGCTGTGCAATATACTACATGGCTGTGAAATATACTACGTGGGCTGGGCAATATACTACGTGGGTTTGGCAATATACTACGTGGGCTGTGCAATATACTACGTGGGCTGTGCAATATACTACGTGGCTGTGCAATATACTTTGTGGGCTGGGCAATATACTATGTGGGCTGGGCAATATACTACGTGGGCTGTGCAATATACTACGTGGCTGGGCAATATACTACGTGGCTGTGCAATATACTACGTGGGCTGTGCAATATACTACGTGGCTGTGCAATATACTATGTGGACTGTGCAATATACTACGTGGCTGGGCAATATACTACGTGGGCTGTGCAATATACTACATGGCTGTGAAATATACTACGTGGGCTGGGCAATATTCTACGTGGGCTTGGCAATATACTACGTGGGCTGTGCAATATACTACGTGGGCTGTGCAATATACTACGTGGCTGTGCAATATACTACGTGGGCTGGGCAATATACTATGTGGGCTGGGCAATATACTACGTGGGCTGTGCAATATACTATGTGGCTGGGCAATATACTACGTGGGCTGTGCAATATACTACGTGGCTGGGCAATATACTACGTGGGCTGTGCAATATACTACATGAGCTGGGCAATATACTACGTGGGCTGGGCAATATACTACGTGGGCTGTGCAATATACTACGTCGGCTTGGCAATATACTACGTGGACTACGTGGGATGTGCAATATACTACATGGCTGTGCAATATACAACGTGGGCTGGGCAATATACTATGTGGGTTGTTTAATATACTACGTGGGCTGTGCAATATACTACGTGGCTGTGCAATATACTACGTGGGCTGGGCAATATACTACGTGGGCTGGGCAATATACTATGTGGGCTGTGCCATATACTACGTGGCTGGGCAATATACTACGTGGGCTGTGCAATATACTACATGGCTGTGCAATATACTACATGGGCTGGGCAATATACTACGTGGGCTGGGCAATATACTACGTGGGCTGTGCAATATACTACGTGGCTGTGCTATACACTACGTGGGCAGGGTTATACACTACGTGGGCTGTGTTATACACTAAGTGGCCTGTGTTATATACTGCATGCGTGGGCTGTTATATACTACGTGGCTAAACTACATACATATTCTAGAATACCCGATGCGTCAGAATCGGGCCACCATCTAGTATGTTATATTATGTCTTTGAGAAAGTAGGCTTGATTTTCCTATTTTACTCACCATTGCATATTTGCCAACTGTCCTGGCCAGGACTCAAAGACCCGAAGGGGCAAAGTTTCTGTATCTTCTTGGGTTGATTGGGGCCGTTTCCAGCTAGTATGGGTTGAGGTTGGATGGGTGACTTAAACATGCCCAGAAATGTTGGCAAGTGTGCCATTGGGGCTCAGGTTTCATTATCATCTACCAGGGTCCATAGTTGCTAACACCCAAAATGATCAGGATGCACCCAGAAAATTCCTGTATAAGTTGGGAAGTCTCCCGGGTGCCTCATACATTTCCCTCAAGCCTGGAATGACATAATGTTTTGTTTGTCCTGAAGCCAATCTATAAGGTCTATATACTCTATGTGGAGGCAGGACCGAAGCTTGGATATCGTGTGAACCCAAAAAAGGAGTGGTCTGCGAAAAAGGAGATTCCTGGAAAATGATTTATAAAAGTTGACTAACGGGCCAAGTTCCTAAGCTCCAATGCAAAATCTGGCACTTAAATGGTAAAGATCTTTGGCCCCACTCTACTCCTTTGGAGTATGTTCATACTTACCAACATTACTGTTTTTTTGGGATGTGTTAGTTCCACCCCAATTCTACCCGTGAGTGCGCCCAAACCAGGCAGGTCCATCAATTTTGGGGTGGAATTTGTGAAACACTTGGTAGTTTTTGGCCCAGGATGACACTCAATTTGCCTGAATTATATCAGAAAAATCAGACACGATCGTTGGCAAATACTGCAGAATACTTTGGCTCCTCTACAAGAGTTATCTGAGAGATCCTGAGACTTGAAAGAGCAAATCAGAATGCACCAGCCGAAACTAAAAAGACGTCCCTAGCTTCTATCACGTCCCGTATCAATAACCATGATATAACTAAACTCATCTTTCTTCCTCCAACATCAGCCATCAGAGGAGAGTCAGGAAAACCACATAAAAATTAGATGGTCATCCGCTCCGTTCAAAATAAAGGAGTTGAGTTGACTTTCATTCATCGCCATTTTAAACAGTTATCCCCATCATTAAAAGTTTTAAGCCATACAAAGGATAGGTCATCATAACTTGTGGTTTGACCGGCACGGATTCTGAGAATGATGCTCTGAAATTCACTGTCAGAATAGAGCGGTTCCTTCATGCATGACAAATCCCCAGTAAAAGCAAACCAAGTCAACATCTCATTTCAGTCTGTCATGGAAAATCTTGATCAAATTTGCTTCTTTTTGTTTATTTCAAATCAATATATCTTGTACTTCATTCTGACAACTTCTTATGACAACGTCAGCACTATAAAAACTCATGTCCATGAATCTTGGAGATAACGGTGTCTATTAAAACTGCAAGGTCTCGATAAAGACTAATCATGTCAAAAACCGTATAGACAAGATAAGAAAAGCCTTCACCTGATCTTCTCAGGTTCTCCGGTGACACCTGGTACAATGTTCAGGATCATCTTCTTAATTGTGTGTCAGTCGGAATCACCCTCAAGGCGCTTTCCCGTTTCATGACATTTATGGAGGAAGGGCTGCTTTGTATCAGCTGGCTGAGAAGACATCTTATTATTTTTAATAACATTCATTAAAACCCGTGTTTCTTGCATTCATTGGATGAGGCTGTCACTATTACCAAAGACGAGCTTAAAAGCAGATGCTTTTTTTTGTAAAAGTTGAATCTCAGTAGATTAGACAAGCAAGAGCTGCCAACTTGTCAGGAAGTGATGAGCTGACAAATACCAAATGTCTCTCCATGGCCGTCCCATTAGTTGTACTTTCCCATAACCCACTGACTTATGAGCTACTCTTCACTTTTGAGCTGTAAGACTTGACACTACTATGAAGAGCGTTGACCTCTTCATAGACATTACTCTGTTACAAAGTCTTCGAGAAGACAAGTCATTCTCAGATTAGTCACTTTCACTACTAAGACGGAATCAGTTTCAATCATGTTGCCACTATGGATTAACCCACCTGACAGGTTCTTACATATAATAATTCTGACACATCTTTCTGGACCAAAGGATGACTATTCAAAGTCACAAATATCGGCTGAGGACATCTTAAACATCAAAAGAGAAGTCGTCATTCTCTCCGGCAAAGAACATTTCAAATTGCCCATGGTTGTCACAAAAAGCGGAATAAGACTAAGGAACATTGGGACCTATCAAAGGGAATTCTCCTGATGTCAACCCTCTCTCAAAAGAGATCATTTGAACACATTAGTCAAGCCTACATCTATCTTGAGAATGGTGGTCCCGTTGTGTACAAGAGGTGGGTCTTCATGCCTGTCTCTCTTAATTTGTAGTAGATTTCTGAAACTTCCAAAAAGTAAATCGAGAGGGTCGCATCTGTCCATTCCTGGTGCAACGCTACAGGATCCACTATTCTCAGCATAAACAATATGGACAAATTAGTGTTGGCGTTGAGTAGTAATGATGGAACCTGTTGAAATTCAATACTGATTTATCAAATTTGCCATGAAATTTGATTTGCATGGAACTTATTTGATATGAATCGAATGTGCCTAAGTATGCCCTTGGGTCTCTCCATACCCAAGAGGATAGTAAACATAGGGATGAAAACTAAAGAAAAACGTATAATCATCTCATTACTCATTTATTTCACCATCATTCCATCCCACCAAGTTCTCCGCTAGCTCCATCCAGCTTTGTTTTTGGTTTCATTTTGTGCCAGCTCTTCACTGAATAGACCTTGGGCAACACATGTGATCACATCCTAGTGACACGACATGAGTTATCCAAGGTCTGCTCAGCACAAGAAGAGCCAGTACAGAGTGAAGGAAGACTAAAGAAGACTGGAGATGGAGAAAGCCAGCAAAGTACCAGGCAGGAAGCTTCGGCAGTTGGATAGGTGACAGGTGACATGATTATAATATTTTTTTTCTTTTTTCACCCCATTTCCAAAAAAAAAAATATTAGTCGGTTGGTCACCACTTAGCAAGATTCACACAATGCAAAACACAAAAATTCGGATTCAGCAGAATGTATGCAAAATTTGAACCAAATTCAATTACTTCAAACCGATTTTAGGTCCAAATCCCAGAAACCAGACTAGTGGCACTTGCCATACCCTAATAAGTGTTCACATTTAGTTTTTTTTAGAGTTTTTGAATCAGAAATTCTTCAAAAACCCAAAATTTTGATTGGAGAGTTGTAGTGTTTTTGTTCCGAAAACTCAGCCAAAAACTCATAGTTAACACACCCGAATGATGGTAGTGGGCTTTACATGCCTTCTTCTGATGTGAAGCACTCAACATTCAGTGGTCTGCCACCTATAAACTCCCTGTGGCCACCATGTCATAGCTAGATGGCTATGGTCAACTCTACCAGTGTTGACTTGTCACTACGTGGTGACTCCAAGAAGTCGATGGCTTTCATCACAGCACGCTATGTCAATTCCAAATTATCACGCCTGATTCTGATTACCCATTCTACCCTACCTCGTTATGGGGACCACAAGGATTAATTGGGCGTTCATATACTTTTGATTATGCCATTTTGCTTTTGCATCAGGTTCCCAATATTTGCTACTTGTGTTTCGATGGAAGGAAATGAAGAATATGGAAAAATATAGAAGTTGGAGTGTTTGTAAAAGTAGGAAATGGGGGTCAAATTTACCGACACTCCAAGATTTAATGTATACCCTCCCGACACAATCGTTAATGGTTGTTTTCTCCATGAAATATGGCACAGAATAGTGCATCCGCTTTGCCTTTTGAAACCTTAATTGCTTTCCCCTGCTCCTACAGCATCGAGCCGTGTATCCTAATTATCCCAAACGCTTCTCTCATTATCCTCTCACAAATAACATAATATTATGACAGGATTTTAATGCGCAAAATAATAAGCGAATGGCGATTGTCATTGTTGTTCCAAAAAGAGGAAAAATCTACGGGACGCATTAACGGAGCGCCGCCTTGATTATCAACCCAGCAATGTCACATTGACAGGAGGCAGCATATGTTTCTGGCATCTCGATCTATAAAATGAATTGGATGAGAGGTAAATAATAAAAAGCAAAAACTAAATAAATAAAATCTTCTCTCGCTCCGACGAGTAACGTAATAATGAGAGCGGAGCCGTTGATATCGTCGGTGTCAATTATGTATGTGCAGGACTCGACGGCGTAAATCACATACTGGCGGCGGAACATAAGCGGGGGTAAGATATCAAGATTGTAAAAGTTAGAGAAATTCGTAAAAATTACGAGCATTATATATGGAAATTGGTGGAAATGAAAATAAAATAAATGGCTCGTATTACCAACTCAACCAATTAGAGCTCGACTTTCATGTTCTATACTACACTAGACAAATAAAGGGTGGATTGTGATTCAATGTTTTGGGCAAAAACTTGCACTGTTTGGATAGGAGGCAACTTTATCGGACAAAGGTCCAGGCGTAATTTAGGGCTCTTGTTTGGCAATGATTTGGTAACATGGTCTCCAGCTACCATGGTTGGTATGGGCAAAAACAGACACTTTTTGGATAGGGACTCCTTTATCCGACCACCGACCAGGTATAATGTGAAGTTCCTGGGCCCCAATGTACTGTGGATTCTAATTGGTTTGAGCATAAACAGACACTTTTTTGGACAAGGTCAACTTTATCCAATGACCAAACAGGTGAAAGTTGGAGGTCCTAAGCCCCAGCGTATCATGAATTCTGATTGGTTGGTACAGACAAAAACCAGACACTTTTTTGGACAAGGTCAACTTTATCCGATGACCAACCAGGCGTAAGTTGGAGTTTCTCAGCTCCAATGTATCATGAATTCTTATTGGTTGATATGGGCAAAAACAGACACTGTTTTGGACAAGGTCAAATTTATCCGAAGACCATCCAGGTGTAAGTTGAAGTTTCTCAGCCCCAATGTATCATGAATTTTGATTGGTTGGTATGAGGAAAAACAGACACTTTTTTGGACACGTCAACTTTATCCAATGACCAACCAGGTGTAAGTTGGAGTTTCTCATCTCCAATGTATGATGAATTCTTATTGGTTGATATGGGCAAAAAAAAGACACTGTTTTGGACAAGGTCAACTTTATTCAAAGACCATCCAGGTGTAAGTTGGAGTTTTTCAGCCCAATGTATCATGAATTCAGATTGATTGGTATGGGCAAAAACAGACACTTTTTTGGACACGGTCAACTTTACCCGATAACTAACCTGGTGTGACTTGGGAGTTTTTCAGCCACAATGTATAATGAATTCTGATTGGTTGGTTCAGGCAAAAACAGACACTTTTTTCGACAAGGTCAACTTTATCTGATGACCAACCAAGTGTAAGTTGAAGATTCTCAGTCTCACGTACCACGAATTCTGATTGGTTGGTATGGGCAAAAACACACTTTTTGGATGGGGGTTCCTTTATCAGACCACCGACTTTGTGCAACTTGGAACTCCTTGTCTCCAATATATTAAGTAACATGAACTTCACCTATCTAGACCATTAGTCATTCTAGTATCTTCTTTTTTTAGCAGAAGGCATTTGGTTCCTATCAGGTATCAAGACTGACATGTGACTTCTAAAGAACAATTGCAAAAAAAAGTTTCAAAACTATATACAGGTTGTATGTACTCGATTTCAGAAGAATCTAAAAGCGAAGTAAAGCACCCTCCAGTGGACTTAGGTTTTGGAAGAACCAAGGAATACTTCTTCAATAAAGCCCATGAGATCCAGAAGAAGACAACCAAACACATATAAAGCCATATTTGGGACACTAGACTTTTTTTGGTGGGGGCAAGTTTTTGTAATGATATGGATTTTATGCATAACGTAAAGTCCATGTTATACCAAAACTTATCCCAAACCCAAAAAGAAGAGGTAGACCCTAGGGGCAGTCCGAAGCTGTCTCTCTGGTGAACCCAGGGTACCTCTGTCTCTGGCTTTTATGATGTAATTTTTTATATTTTTTCATTTTTGACACTAGAGATGATTACGGTCTTTTTGTGCTTTAAAGAGTCTCGTCCCATGGACTTTTGATATTCTAGGTAATAAATTTAGGTGGAATTCCCCTTTAGGTTCCCCTTTAACCTCCATAGTTTGCCCCATATGGATATGCTCAGTTATCAGTCCTAGAGTTGTTCTTTTTGTATTAAGTTTTTCCACTATTCATTATAAGATGGAGAAAGTATCGTCCTCGCAGCGGGCATCGCTCTTGTCCCGTAAATGTCATTTCACAGCTATTAGAGGAGGACTTAGCCACGTACGTCTGTGCTAAACGCGAGCATCTCATTACGGCCAGAAATTTTACCGAGGCATCAATGGAGCTCCCCACTGGTTTTATTGCCTAAATCATTTACAGCTGAAGATAGTTAAGGGCGGAAATGCTTCCAGGAGAAACCTCCGTTGCTTCTTCCACATTCAGATAATTCCATAAATCCCAGAACCAGGAGAAGCATAACAACGATAAAAATGCGGTCCCTTTCAGGAGCTGATTGACACCAACACACTTCTAACCAGTCTTTCTACATTTCCTTTTTTTGGGGTTTTGTTTTTACAGCATTCTTTTTGCGGTAATGACCTGGCAACACGAATCTCCAGATCGGGAACATTATGGCAATAACAAAATGGTATTTTTTGACCCAAAAAGAATAAAAAACAATAACAACAATAAAAAAAATAACAATAATAATAATTATAGTAAAATGTTAAACTTTCTAAAAAATATTTTTGTTTTGCCCTTTTTCTGAGCCCATTTTCCATCGAAGGACCTGTGTGAGGGCTTGATTTTTGCTCACCGAGTTTTAAGGGTTTTTTTTGTATTGTTTTGGCGTACATACGTTTTTTCTCATTTTTTTGCATTTTGGGGGATGTAGGGTAATAAAAAAGCAATTCTGATATTATATTTTTTTAGAGCTTATATTAATGGGTTTATTAATTTCAAACTTTCATAGATACGACACGATAATACCAAATATGTTAATTTTTTTTCTTTTTTTACTTCTTTTTTTAACTAATTTTAGCTAATTTTTTATGTTTTGCTTTTGTTTGTTTGTTTTATTGAGATAATACATTTTTTTCTATTCCCCATAGAGGAGTAAGACCTGAAAATCTTTTTTTTTGTACTGCGGTATGTAGTAAACAATTAGTCTCCTATAAGCACCAAGAGAACAGCAAGTTCGCAGTTGGGGTGATATGGGATGGCATTGATATATTTTTTTTATCACTATACAGATAATTCACCCTGTTACTCGATGGGCTGCAGTTACTTTTTTATTTTTCTGAATGAAGGATGATTTGAGAAAATCTTAATAAAGTGATTTGAGAAGAGCATTCTAGAGTACAGGTGCAGCACAGAAGGAAACTTGGAAATAAAAATAATACTATTGGAATGTCAATAATCGAATGGATCGCCCAATTTATCATCCACTTTGGACTATTAGATGTTCTTCTGAAAGTGATAGATTTATAATACATTTGACCCAATATTTATATATGGTCAGAATATTCCTTAATTTCTGACATTCTCCATGAAATAACAATTCCGGATCATATTTTCTTATATCTGTAGGTTGTGCCGTTCCTCTGTTATTCCTTCTAGAACTCTATGAATAAATGACAGCTGTGTTCTACAAGTTGGGGGTGTGTCCTTCCTCACTGTCCAATCACTGGAGGTGTGTCTGACTCTGTCCAATCAGATCTGACACTGTTAAGCTGTGCCAGGACACACCTTTTTCCCAAGCGGAATGGCGACACGGAGTTGTCCATTTATTCATACATTTCTAGAAGGAATAACAGAGGAGCGACACAAGGCAGAGTTATAAGAAACGATGATCCAGAATTGTTATTGCAGGAAGAATACAATCATTTAGTAAAATAGACATGTCAGGAGAAATAAAAAGTCCCCTTTAAGTCTGTGAATAAATTCAATTTTGGCAGTCAAAGTGCTTATTTACATATATACAATATCCCTTTAAGCAAAGTAGGTCTGCCGCAGCAGGATGTGGCCGGGCAGCACATTGGTTTGGGGCCAGTCCTTAATCCCAGTCCTATATACATGTATTCTACTCATTGGCTGCACAAGATTTGCAGCTCCATCTCATAGGGACGTTGAATTTGGGCCCGTTTCCCAGTACAGTATGTGCATCCAGAAAGGAACATTTGCTAAAATTAGCCAGCTCCTCGTCTCAGACACGCCAGCTGATTAATACCCCTGACCGTTTGGAGCAGGATACACAGTGCTTGAATTTTTAGCAGGCATCTGGCTACACTTAGCTCAGCCTCTTGGAGGGGATTTCACTCCATGAGTAGCAGAGAAGTGTTTTCTTTTCCATAATTAATTTTCTTTCCAGGGGTTTGCTGGCCGTCCACGCATTTCAGGTCAGCTTTCATCAGATTTCCAGCTAGGCTGGAGCAGAATTTTTAACAAATGTAAATTTGTAGATATGGACCTGCGCGAATAGATTTTCAGGTCCTATCGCGTCACCGGCCCCTTAAGATCAAGAAACTGGCGCAATAAGTATAATTTTCTAAGACATTTTTTAAACAAGATCGATCTGCTCCCTCGACATATCTATCTTAGAAAATTCTTCCTTTTCTCATGAGATTTTTTTTTTTGCAGTCCCACTATCATTCCTCTTGGAAATGTATAGATAAATAAAGTGGGCATTACCATGTGTCTTGTCAATGGCACGGGCCCATTGACAGGGTGTCTGGGTTTGTAGGAACATTCTCGGCGGTCACTAAAATTCTCTCTCTCTAGAGTTGACTAGAAATGAGCGAATCGATTTGAGGCATTTCGATTTTTTATGGAACCTGTCGAATCGCTGTTATTTTACGCACTAAAATAATTTGCATCAGCCTGAGAAGACTGTATAAAAGCAGAGGCAGGGAATGCAGCGACTAATATGTGGTGGATTTGGACAGTGAGAGGATGACATAGAACGGCAATAGAGATTGCACAATAATGAAGAGTGAGGAGCAGAGAATAATATTATTATTGTTTATTATTATAGTGCCATTTATTCGATGGCACTTTACATGTGAGGAACGGTATACATAATAAAAACAAGTACAATAATCTTGAACAATACAAGTCACGACTGGTACAGGAGGAGAGAGGACCCTGCCCGCGAGGGCTCACAATCTACAAGGGATGGGTGAGGATACAGTAGGTGAGGGTAGAGCTGGTCGTGCAGCGGTTTGGCGGATCGGTGGTTACTGCAGGTTGTAGGCTTGTCGGAAGAGCTTCAGGTTTTTTTTTGAAGGTTTCGATGGTAGGTGAGAGTCTGATATGTTGTGGTAGAGAGTTCCAGAGTAGGGGTGATACGCGAGAGAAATCTTGTATACGATTGTGGGAAGAGGAGATAAGAGGGGAGTAGAGAAGGAGATCTTGTGAGGATCGGAGGTTGCGTGTAGGTAAGTACCGGGAGGCGAGGTCACAGATGTACGGAGGAGACAGGTTGTGGATGGCTTTGTACGTCATGGTTAGGGTTTTGTAGTGGAGTCTCTGGGCAATGGGGAGCCAGTGAAGGAATTGACAGAGGGGAGAGGCCGAGGAATAGCTGGGGGACAGGTGGATTAGTCGGGCAGCAGAGTTTAGAATAGATTGGAGGGGTGCGAGAGTGTTAGAGGGGAGGCCACAGAGCAGGAGGTTGCAGTAGTCAAGGCGAGAGATGATGAGGGCATGGACTAGGGTTTTTGCAGATTCATGGTTGAGGAATGAACGGATTCGTGAAATATTTTTGAGTTGAAAGCGGCAGGAAGTGGAAAGGGCTTGGATATGTGGTTTGAAGGAGAGATCAGCGTCAAGGATTACCCCGAGGCAGCGAGCTTGTGGGACTGGGGAGAGTGGGCAGCCATTTACTGTAATGGATAGGTTCGTTGGGGGGGTCGCGTGAGATGGGGGAAAGATGATGAATTCTGTTTTGTCCATGTTAAGTTTTAGAAATCTAGTGGAGAAGAAGGATGAAATAGTGGACAGACATTGAGGGATTCTGGTTAGTAGGGAGATGATATCTGGTCCAGAGATGTAGATCTGTGTGTCATCAGCATAGAGATGATACTGAAAGCCATGAGATTCTATGAGCTGTCCCAAGCCAAAGGTGTAAATGGAGAAGAGCAGGGGTCCAAGGAGTGAACCTTGCGGGACTCCGACAGATAGGGGGCGAGGTGAGGTGAGGAGGTGGTGGGTGGGTGGGAGACGCTGAATGTCCGGTCTGTTAGGTATGATGAGATCCAGGATAGGGCCAAGTCAGTGATGCCAAGGGATGAGAGGGTCTGTAATAATAGGGAATGGTCCACTGTGTCAAAGGCAGCCGACAGGTCGAGGAGGAGGAGGACAGAGTAGTGTCGCTTGCTCTTGGCAGTTAAGAGGTCATTGGTGACTTTAGTTAGGGCAGTTTCAGTGGAATGGTGTGACCGGAAGCCAGATTGTAAGCGGTCAAAGAGGGAGCAAGAAGATAGATGGGAGGACAGTTCAAGATGGACGTGTTGTTCCAGTAGTTTGGAGGCATAGGGGAGAAGTGATATAGGGCGATAGCTAGATACAGAGGATGGGTCAAGAGAGGGCTTTTTGAGGATAGGTGTGATGGAGGCATGTTTAAAGCTTGAGGGGAAAACACCAGTTGTTAATGATAGGTTGAAGAGATGGGTTAGGGTTGGGATGAAGACTGTGGTGAGGTTTGGGATGAAGTGGGATGGGATCAAGTCAAGTGCACAGGTGGTGAGATGTGATCTTGAGAGTAGAGTAGAGAGTCGATCATATTGATAGGGAGAGAAAATAGGAGAGTCACTGTGTCTACAAGCCTGTAAGGGCAGTGAGTAACTGAATGTCTGAGCGAGACCCAGGAAAGAACAAAGTGCTGCCGGCTGCTGACCCGTCTGTTGGCTACAGTTAGACAGATGTGGCTTGTGGGCCATTAGGTCATATTTCAGATGAAATTTGGTTGGAACACATGGGCATAGTTGAGAAAGTGGGCATGACAAGGCAGGCCTGTGGGTGCTATTTTAAAAGATGGGGAACCAACAATTTTGTATTTCCTGTTATTCCTCCTGGAAATATATATATATATATATATATATATATATATATATATATATATATATATACCGTATATATACTTCTTGTCAAAAGGACATTACACTGTCCGTACTAATTGGACTGTGGAAAGGGTGACTGATAACCAGTGGC
This sequence comes from Ranitomeya imitator, assembly GCF_032444005.1. Classification (NCBI taxonomy): domain Eukaryota; kingdom Metazoa; phylum Chordata; class Amphibia; order Anura; family Dendrobatidae; genus Ranitomeya; species Ranitomeya imitator. Next base: position 17,463,909 of record NC_091285.1, on the reverse strand, counting down.
GTAACTAGAGTCTGATGGGCATCGGTGCAAAATTTGGACCTGAGTTCCCCTCTGCAAGTTTGTCAGATATATGGGCACTAGCAGCATAAGGACATACATGTTGCCCCCATTATTTATAAATGTCCCCATCCTGTACTAATGTCTCCCCTTCTGGGCCACTTCCTGGTATATATGTTCTCCATTGTGGTATATATGTTCCGCATCCTGGAATATATGTCATCCATCCTGAGCCCATCCTGGTATAAATGTTCCCTATCCTGGTATATATGTCCCCCAACCTGGGCCGTCCTGGTGGTCCCAAACTTCTTCCATTTAAGGATTATGGAGGTCACTGTGCTCTTAGGAACCTTGAGTACTGCAGAAATTCTATTGTAACCTTGGCCAGATCTGTGCCTTACCACAATTCTGTCTCTGAGCTCCTTGGCCGGTTCCTTTGGCCTCTTGATTCTCATTTGGTCTGACATGCACTGTGAGCTGTGAGGTCTCATATAGACAGGTGTGCGCCTTCCCAAATCAAGTCCTATCAGTTTAATTACACACAGCTGGACTCCAAAGAAGGAGTAGAACCATTTCAAGGGGGATCACAAGGAACTGGACAGCATTTTGGAGCTTTATATCAGAAAATTGGACTTTTGAGAAAATTAATGATTCGTTAAGAAATTAATCAGCCCAGAATTTCGAAAAGACCTAAAAAAAACGCAATTTAATAATGACGGTTACTTTAAGAAAGATTTGTGAAGCAGCCGGAATATCCGGAGACGTTTCTTTTCGGTATAATTTTATGACACATGATTAACGGTGTTTCAGTCGTCTCGTGCTCCGTGTAATTGAATGTCACCCCCTGAAGTCGGGCCCATCGCAGCGCGGCCGTCCTCAGCTCATTCAAAGTCTTATAAATGTCCTCTTTCGGGGGCATTAAAGCCTCTCGGCGCCCCCTCTGCCTCCCCGAGACGGCACCGCACGGCTGTCACCACCTGCTCCGCAGCACAAGGTTTGATCTCTAATTCTTTTTGAAGAAAAACTTCACAAAGAGAACTTTCCTGGTTCTCCGAGCGCTGACAGGGAACGCCGGAGGGACAGACGCTCGGAGCGCAACATCTCAGAAGCTTCTCTTTACCTACAGCACTAAAGAGTTAATGATATGTTTGGTTTCACCAAATCCTGTAGGAAAGGGGTTTTAATTCACCTATAACCGATAAGGTGACTGTACACCGAGGATACAGGGAGTGTTCTGTGAGTCCTATATTATACCCCAGAGCTGCACTCACTATTCTGCTGGATCAGTAATGTAATGTATGTACACAGTGACTGCACCAGCAGAATAGTGACTGCAGCTCTGGAGTATAATACAGGATGTAACTCAGGATCAGTAATGTAATGTATGTACACAGTGACTGCACCAGCAGAATAGTGAGTGCAGCTCTGGGGTATAATACAGGATATAACTCAGGATCAGTAATGTATGTACACAGTGACTGCACCAGCAGAATAGTGAGTGCAGCTCTGGAGTATAATACAGGATGTAACTCAGGATCAGTAATGTAATGTATGTACACAGTGACTGCACCAACAGAATAGTGAGTGCAGCTCTGGGGTATAATACAGGATATAACTCAGGATCAGTAATGTATGTACACAGTGACTGCACCAGCAGAATAGTGAGTGCAGCTCTGGGGTATAATACAGGAGGTAACTCAGGATATGTAATGTATGTACACAGTGACTGCACCAGCAGAATAGTGAGTGCAGCTCTGGGGTATAATACAGGGTGTAACTCAGGATCAGTGATGTAATGTATGTACACAGTGACTGCACCAGCAGAATAGTGAGTGCAGCTCTGGGGTATAATACAGGATGTAACTCAGGATCAGTAATGTAATGTATGTACACAGTGACTGCACCAGCAGAATAGTGAGTGCAGCTCTGGGGTATAATACAGGATGTAACTCGGGATCAGTAATGTAATGTATGTACACAGTGACTGCACCAGCAGAATAGTGAGTGCAGCTCTGGAGTATAATACAGGATGTAACTCAGGATCAGTAATGTAATGTATGTACACAGTGACTGCACCACCAGAACAGTGAGTGCAGCTCTGGAGTATAATACAGGAGGTAACTCAGGATCAGTAATGTAATGTATGTACACAGTGACTGCACCAGCAGAATAGTGAGTGCAGCTCTGGGGTATAATACAGGATGTAACTCAGGATCAGTAATGTAATGTGTGTACACAGTGACTGCACCAGCAGAATAGTGAGTGCAGCTCTGGAGTATAATACAGGATGTAAGTCAGGATCAGTAATGTATGTATGTACACAGTAACTACACCAGCAGAATAGTGAGTGCAGCTCTGGAGTATAATACAGGAGGTAACTCAGGATCAGTAATGTAATGTATGTACACAGTGACTGCACCAGCAGAATAGTGAGTGCAGCTCTGGAGTATAATACAGGATGTAACTCAGGATCAGTAATGTAATGTATGTACACAGTGACTGCACCAGCAGAATAGTGAGTGCAGCTCTGGAGTATAATACAGGATGTAACTCAGGATCAGTAATGTAATGTGTGTACACAGTGACTGCACCAGCAGAATAGTGAGTGCAGCTCTGGAGTATAATACAGGATGTAACTCAGGATCAGTAATGTAATGTATGTACACAGTGACTGCACCAGCAGAATAGTGAGTGCAGCTCTGGAGTATAATACAGGAGGTAACTCAGGATCAGTAATGTAATGTATGTACACAGTGACTGCACCAGCAGAATAGTGAGTGCAGCTCTGGAGTATAATACAGGATGTAACTCAGGATCAGTAATGTAATGTATGTACACAGTGACTGCACCAGCAGAATAGTGAGTGCAGCTCTGGGGGATAATACAGGATGTAACTCAGGATCAGTAATGTAATGTATGTACACAGTGACTGCACCAGCAGAATAGTGAGTGCAGCTCTGGGGGATAATACAGGATGTAACTCAGGATCAGATAAATATAATGTATTCAATAATCACAATTTGTATGTAGCTTTATTCGGGATGTGAACCAGCTGACAGAATGATGTAACTTGATAATTATAATAAATTACTGACATCCTCTCATATAAGGTTTTCTTTTTTTTTCCTTCTCCTTGGAGATTTTAGCTGAAGAAATGTTCTTTTTTTATTTTGTGATTGGAGCCGTCAGTTACTTCTATGATCATCGGTGGACGCTGATATATTTTTGTGAGAGATACGAGCTGACAATGTTACTGACTCCTATAGATCTAGCAATGATGACGGTACATTGTGCGGCACGATATGACACATGCGGTATATGACACGTGCACGCAGGGGCGGATTCAGCGACACTTTTCTCTCTTCCGTTGCTCGTTCAGGCGGAGACTTTCCTGGTTGTTCCCGGCCGCTTCTCTCGGGGAGGATTTCATTCTTCGCTCGTGGCTCAGGCATTATGGAGAAATCCATACATAGATCTTCCATGAAGACGGCAGATTAGCAGGAGCCCCGGGGTGCGGCCATCACTCTCAGGGCCATTCATAAAGAAGAGCGCGGAGGATGATGGACGATGGCGTCTGACTCCTGACAACAATATGTTCTGCCCAATCTTATTACCTGATGGTCGTCATCCGTGATAGAATCGTCTGGAGCGGGCGCTACCATAAACATTGACGGTTTATTACAACTGTATCCATTCTGGACAATGCTCTGTGAGCGAAACACATCAGCAGCACAAATAATCCTGCTGTCCTGGTAGTTTGTTACAATGTATCACTTCTACTAAAGTGTTGAGCTTACAGAGCATTGTTTAGGCTTCATCCTGAACATTGCTCTGTGAGCAAAACACATTATCGGGACAAATCTCCCTGCTGTCCTGATAGTTTGGCACAATATATTACTTCTACTAAAGTGTTGAGCTCACAGAGCATTATCGAGGCTTCATCCTGGACAATGCTCTGTGAGCAAAACACATTCGCAGCACAAATATTCCTGCTGTCCTGGTAGTTTGTTACAATGTATCACTTCTACTAAAGTGTTGAGCTCACAGAGTATTATCGAGGCTTCATCCTGGACAATGCTCTGTGAGCGAAACACATTAGCGGGACAAATCTCCCTGCTGTCCTGATAGTTTGGCACAATGTATTACTTCTACTAAAGTGTTCAGCTCACAGAGCATTATCGAAGCTTCATCCTGGACAATGCTCTGTGAGCGAAACACATCAGCAGCACAAATATTCCTGCTGTCCTGGTAGTTTGTTGCAATGTATCACTTCTACTAAAGTGTTGAGCTCACAGAGCATTATCGAGGCTTCATCCTGGACAATGCTCTGTGAGCGAAACACATCAGCAGCACAAATATTCCTGCTGTCCTGGTAGTTTGGCACAATGTATTACTTCTACTAAAGTGTTGAGCTCACAGAGCATTATCGAGGCTTCATCCTGGACAATGCACAAATAGTCCTGCTGTTCTAATAGTTTGTTGCAATATATCACTTCTACTAAAGTGTTCAGCTTGCAGAGCATTGTTTAGGCTTCATCCTGAACATTGCTCTGTGAGTGAAACACATTAGCAGGACAAATCTCCCTGCTGTCCTGATAGTTTGGCACAATGTATTACTTCTACTAAAGTGTTGAGCTCACACAGCATTATCGAGGCTTCATCCTGGACAATGCTCTGTGAGCGAAACACATCAGCAGCACAAATAGTCCTGCTGTCCTAATAGTTTGTTACAATATATCACTTCTACTAAAGTGTTGAGCTCACAGAGCATTGTTTAGGTTTCACCCTGAACAATGCTCTGTGAGCGAAACACATCAGCGGCACAAATCTCCCTGCTGTCCTGATTGCTACAATGTGTCACATCTACTAAAGTGTTCGCTCATAGAGCATTGTCCAGGCTTCCATTTTCAATCATCACAGCCCTGGATCTGATACATGAGCATATTATGGCACATACTGAACTAGATTGATAGAAAACCCGTAATGATGGCTGGAAATCTCCAGCTACATAACAGTGAAGAGATAATGCAGAAAAGAATGTGTGAAGTTTATTACTAATCATCACCTCCATGTCCATCCCCCTCCGAGCTCCCGGACACATATGGCTAATACCGAGGCTGCTGCTGGCCAAATCCAATTATAGATAAATTGATCTTCCCGGAGAACCCGCGCCATTTCTGCGGCTATGCTTAAAATAGGAGCCAAATTACAACAACTTATATTTATTTGCTCTTTAATTTGTTTATAATCTCATTGTCATATTATATATATATATATATAGATATCAGAAGTTATCCCATTCATCAAAAGCAGCAAAACAAAAGACGAGGAGATCATAAAACAAATCAGATACACAAAACATACAAACAGCAGTGCAACAAGCAATGGAAAAACGTGACCGCTACATAAGGATGTGCACATAGGGGCAGTATTACAGCAGTTATATTCCTGTACACAAGGGCAGTATTATAGCAGTTATATTCTTGTACATAGGAGCAGTATTATAGTAGTTATATTCTTGTATATAGGAGCAGCATTATAGTAGTTATATTCTTGTACATAGGGGGCAGTATTATAGTAGTTATATTCTTGTACATAGGAGCAGTATTATAGTAGTTATATTCTTGTACATAGGGGGCAGTATTATAGTAGTTATATTCTTGTACATAGGAGCAGTATTATAGTAGTTATAATCTTGTACATAGGAGCAGTATTATAGTAGTTATATTCTTGTACATAGGGGACAGTATTATAGTAGTTATATTCTTGTACATAGGAGCAGTATTATAGTAGTTATATTCTTGTACATAGGGGACAGTATTATAGTAGTTATATTCTTGTACATAGGAGCAGTATTATAGTAGTTATATTCTTGTACATAGGGGACAGTATTATAGTAGTTATATTCATGTACATAGGGGGCAGTATTATAGTAGTTATATTCTTGTACATAGGGGCAGTATTATAGTAGTTATATTCTTGTACATAGGGGGCAGTATTATAGTAGTTATATTCTTGTACATAGGGGGCAGTATTATAGTAGTTATATTCATGTACATAGGAGCAGTATTATAGTAGTTATATTCTTGTACATAGGGGACAGTATTATAGTAGTTATATTCATGTACATAGGGGGCAGTATTATAGTAGTTATATTCTTGTACATAGGGGCAGTATTATAGTAGTTATATTCTTGTACATAGGGGGCAGTATTATAGTAGTTATATTCTTGTACATAGGAGCAGTATTATAGTAGTTATATTCTTGTACATAGGAGACAGTATTATAGTAGTTATATTCATGTACATAGGAGCAGTATTATAGTAGTTATATTCTTGTACATAGGGGACAGTATTATAGTAGTTATATTCATGTACATAGGGGGCAGTATTATAGTAGTTATATTCTTGTACATAGGGGCAGTATTATAGTAGTTATATTCTTGTACATAGGGGGCAGTATTATAGTAGTTATATTCTTGTACATAGGGGCAGTATTATAGTAGTTATATTCTTGTACATAGGGGGCAGTATTATAGTAGTTATATTCTTGTACATAGGAGCAGTATTATAGTAGTTATATTCTTGTACATAGGGGACAGTATTATAGTAGTTATATTCATGTACATAGGAGCAGTATTATAGTAGTTATATTCTTGTACATAGGGGACAGTATTATAGTAGTTATATTCATGTACATAGGGGGCAGTATTATAGTAGTTATATTCTTGTACATAGGGGCAGTATTATAGTAGTTATATTCTTGTACATAGGGGGCAGTATTATAGTAGTTATATTCTTGTACATAGGAGCAGTATTATAGTAGTTATATTCTTGTACATAGGGGACAGTATTATAGTAGTTATATTCTTGTACATAGGGGACAGTATTATAGTAGTTATATTCATGTACATAGGAGCAGTATTATAGTAGTTATATCCTTGTACATAGGGGGCAGTATGATAGTAGTTATATTCTTGTACATAGGGGCAGTATTATAGTAGTTATATTCTTGTACATAGGGGGCAGTATTATAGTAGTTATATTCTTGTACATAGGAGCAGTATTATAGTAGTTATATTCTTGTACATAGGGGACAGTATTATAGTAGTTATATTCATGTACATAGGAGCAGTATTATAGTAGTTATATTCTTGTACATAGGGGCAGTATTATAGTAGTTATATTCTTGTACATAGGGGACAGTATTATAGTAGTTATATTCATGTACATAGGGGCAGTATTATAGTAGTTATATTCTTGTACATAGGAGGCAGTATTATAGTAGTTATATTCTTGTATATAGGGGGCAGAATTATAGTAGTTATATTCCTGTACATAGGGGCAGTATTATAGTAGTTATATTCTTGTACATAGGGGCAGTATTATAGTAGTTATATTCTTGTACATAGGGGGCAGTATTATAGTAGTTATATTCTTGTACATAGGAGCAGTATTATAGTAGTTATATTCTTGTACATAGGGGACAGTATTATAGTAGTTATATTCATGTACATAGGGGCAGTATTATAGTAGTTATATTCTTGTACATAGGGGGCAGTATTATAGTAGTTATATTCTTGTACATAGGAGCAGTATTATAGTAGTTATATTCTTGTACATAGGGGACAGTATTATAGTAGTTATATTCATGTACATAGGAGCAGTATTATAGTAGTTATATTCTTGTACATAGGGGCAGTATTATAGTAGTTATATTCTTGTACATAGGGGACAGTATTATAGTAGTTATATTCATGTACATAGGGGCAGTATTATAGTAGTTATATTCTTGTACATAGGAGGCAGTATTATAGTAGTTATATTCTTGTATATAGGGGGCAGAATTATAGTAGTTATATTCCTGTACATAGGGGCAGTATTATAGTAGTTATATTCTTGTACATAGGGGCAGTATTATAGTAGTTATATTCTTGTACATAGGGGGCAGTATTATAGTAGTTATATTCTTGTACATAGGAGCAGTATTATAGTAGTTATATTCTTGTACATAGGGGACAGTATTATAGTAGTTATATTCATGTACATAGGGGCAATATTATAGTAGTTATATTCTTGTATATAGGGGCAGTATTATAGTAGTTATATTCTTGTATATAGGGGCAGTATTATAGTAGTTATATTCTTGTACATAGGGGCAGTATTATAGTAGTTATATTCTTGTACATAGGAGGCAGTATTATAGTAGTTATATTCTTGTATATAGGGGGCAGAATTATAGTAGTTATATTCCTGTACATAGGGGCAGTATTATAGTAGTTATATTCTTGTACATAGGGGCAGTATTATAGTAGTTATATTCCTGTACATAGGGGCAGTATTATAGTAGTTATATTCTTGTACATAGGGGCAGTATTATAGTAGTTATATTCTTGTACATGTGGAGCAGTATTATAGTAGTTATATTCTTGTACATAAGAGCAGTATTATAGTAGTTATATTCTTGTAAATAGGGGCAGTATTATAGTAGTTATATTCTTGTACATAGGGGCAGTATTATAGTAGTTATATTCTTGTATATAGGAGCAGTATTATAGTAGTTATATTCTTGTATATAGGGGGCAGTATTATAGTAGTTATATTCTTGTACATAGGGACAGTATTATAGTAGTTATATTCTTGTACATAGGAGCAGTATTATAGTAGTTATATTCTTGTACATAGGAGCAGTATTATAGTAGTTATATTCTTGTACATAGGGGCAGTATTATAGTAGTTATATTCTTGTATATAGGAGCAGTATTATAGTAGTTATATTCTTGTACATAGGGGCAGTATTATAGTAGTTATATTCTTGTGCATATGAGCAGTATTATAGTAGTTATATTCTTGTACATAGGAGCAGTATTATAGTAGTTGTATTCTTGTACATGGGAGGCAGTATTATAGTAGTTATATTCTTGTAAATAGGGGCAGTATTATAGTAGTTATATTCTTGTAAATAGGAGCAGTATTATAGTAGTTATATTCTTGTACATACGGGGCAGTATTATAGTAGTTATATTCTTGTACATAGGGGCAGTATTATAGTAGTTATATTCTTGTACATAGGAGCAGTATTATAGTAGATATATACTTGTACAAAGGAGCAGTATTATAGTAGTTATATTCTAGTACATGGGAGGCAGTATTATAGTAGTTATATTCTTGTACATAGGGGCAGTATTATAGTAGTTATATTCTTGTACTTAGGAGGCAGTATTATAGTAGTTATATTCTTGTACATATGGGGCAGTATTATAGTAGTTATATTCCTGTACATAGGGGCAGTATTATAGTAGTTATATTCTAGTACATAGGGGCAGTATTATAGTAGTTATATTCTTGTACATAGGAGGCAGTATTATAGTAGTTATATTCTTGTATATAGGGGGCAGTATTATAGTAGTTATATTCCTGTACATAGGGGCAGTATTATAGTAGTTATATTCTTGTACATAGGGGCAGTATTATAGTAGTTATATTCTTGTACATAGGGGCAGTATTATAGTAGTTATATTCTTGTATATAGGGGCAGTATTATAGTAGTTATATTCTTGTACATAGGGGCAGTAATATAGTAGTTATATTCTTGTACATAGGGGCAGTATTATAGTAGTTATATTCTTGTATATAGGGGCAGTATTATAGTAGTTATATCCTTGTACATAGGGGCAGTATTATAGTAGTTATATTCTTGTACATAGGAGGCAGTATTATAGTAGTTATATTCTTGTAAATAGGGGCAGTATTATAGTAGTTATATTCTTGTAAATAGGAGCAGTATTATAGTAGTTATATTCTTGTACATACGGGGCAGTATTATAGTAGTTATATTCTTGTACATAGGGGCTGTATTATAGTAGTTATATTCTTGTACATAGGGGCAGTATTATAGTAGTTATATTCTTGTACATATGGAGCAGTATTATAGTAGTTATATTCTTGTACATAGGAGCAGTATTATAGTAGTTATATTCTTGTAAATAGGGGCAGTATTATAGTAGTTATATTCTTGTACATAGGGGCAGTATTATAGTAGTTATATTCTTGTATATAGGAGCAGTATTATAGTAGTTATATTCTTGTATATAGGGGGCAGTATTATAGTAGTTATATTCTTGTACATAGGGACAGTATTATAGTAGTTATATTCTTGTACATAGGAGCAGTATTATAGTAGTTATATTCTTGTACATAGGAGCAGTATTATAGTAGTTATATTCTTGTACATAGGGGCAGTATTATAGTAGTTATATTCTTGTGCATATGAGCAGTATTATAGTAGTTATATTCTTGTACATAGGAGCAGTATTATAGTAGTTGTATTCTTGTACATGGGAGACAGTATTATAGTAGTTATATTCTTATAAATAGGGGCAGTATTATAGTAGTTATATTCTTGTACATAGGGGCAGTATTATAGTAGTTATATTCTTGTATATAGGAGCAGTATTATAGTAGTTATATTCTTGTACATAGGGGCAGTATTATAGTAGTTATATTCTTGTACATAGGAGCAGTATTATAGTAGATATATACTTGTACAAAGGAGCAGTATTATAGTAGTTATATTCTAGTACATGGGAGGCAGTATTATAGTAGTTATATTCTTGTAGATAGGGGCAGTATTATAGTAGTTATATTCTTGTACTTAGGAGGCAGTATTATAGTAGTTATATTCTTGTACATATGGGGCAGTATTATAGTAGTTATATTCCTGTACATAGGGGCAGTATTATAGTAGTTATATTCCTGTACATAGGGGCAGTATTATAGTAGTTATATTCTAGTACATAGGGGCAGTATTATAGTAGTTATATTCTTGTACATAGGAGGCAGTATTATAGTAGTTATATTCTTGTATATAGGGGGCAGTATTATAGTAGTTATATTCCTGTACATAGGGGCAGTATTATAGTAGTTATATTCTTGTACATAGGGGCAGTATTATAGTAGTTATATTCTTGTACATAGGGGCAGTATTATAGTAGTTATATTCTTGTATATAGGGGCAGTATTATAGTAGTTATATTCTTGTACATAGGGGCAGTAATATAGTAGTTATATTCTTGTACATAGGGGCAGTATTATAGTAGTTATATTCTTGTATATAGGGGCAGTATTATAGTAGTTATATCCTTGTACATAGGGGCAGTATTATAGTAGTTATATTCTTGTACATAGGAGGCAGTATTATAGTAGTTATATTCTTGTAAATAGGGGCAGTATTATAGTAGTTATATTCTTGTAAATAGGAGCAGTATTATAGTAGTTATATTCTTGTACATACGGGGCAGTATTATAGTAGTTATATTCTTGTACATAGGGGCAGTATTATAGTAGTTATATTCTTGTACATAGGAGCAGTATTATAGTAGATATATACTTGTACAAGGGAGCAGTATTATAGTAGTTATATTCTAGTACATGGGAGGCAGTATTATAGTAGTTACATTCTTGTACATAGGGGCAGTATTATAGTAGTTATATTCTTGTACTTAGGAGGCAGTATTATAGTAGTTATATTCTTGTACATATGGGGCAGTATTATAGTAGTTATATTCCTGTACATAGGGGCAGTATTATAGTAGTTATATTCTAGTACATAGGGGCAGTATTATAGTAGTTATATTCTTGTACATAGGAGGCAGTATTATAGTAGTTATATTCTTGTATATAGGGGGCAGTATTATAGTAGTTATATTCCTGTACATAGGGGCAGTATTATAGTAGTTATATTCTTGTACATAGGGGCAGTATTATAGTAGTTATATTCTTGTACATAGGGGCAGTATTATAGTAGTTATATTCTTGTATGTAGGGGCAGTATTATAGTAGTTATATTCTTGTACATAGGGGCAGTATTATAGTAGTTATATTCTTGTATATAGGAGCAGTATTTTAGTAGTTATATTCTTGTATATAGGGGGCAGTATTATAGTAGTTATATTCTTGTACATAGGGACAGTATTATAGTAGTTATATTCTTGTACATAGGAGCAGTATTATAGTAGTTATATTCTTGTACATAGGAGCAGTATTATAGTAGTTATATTCTTGTACATAGGGGCAGTATTATAGTAGTTATATTCTTATGCATATGAGCAGTATTATAGTAGTTATATTCTTGTACATAGGAGCAGTATTATAGTAGTTGTATTCTTGTACATGGGAGACAGTATTATAGTAGTTATATTCTTATAAATAGGGGCAGTATTATAGTAGTTATATTCTTGTACATAGGGGCAGTATTATAGTAGTTATATTCTTGTATATAGGAGCAGTATTATAGTAGTTATATTCTTGTAAATAGGGGCAGTATTATAGTAGTTATATTTTTGTACATAGGGGCAGTATTATAGTAGTTATATTCTTGTATATAGGAGCAGTATTATAGTAGTTATATTCTTGTACGTACGGGCAGTATTATAGTAGTTATATTCTTGTGCATATGAGCAGTATTATAGTAGTTATATTCTTGTACATAGGGGCAGTATTATAGTAGTTATATTCTTGTACATAGGGGCAGTATTATAGTAGTTATATTCTTGTACATAGGAGGCAGTATTATAGTAGTTATATTCTTGTATATAGGGGGCAGTATTATAGTAGTTATATTCTTGTACATAGGGGCAGTATTATAGTAGTTATATTCTTGTACATAGGAGCAGTATTATAGTAGTTATATTCTTGTACATAGGGGCAGTATTATAGTAGTTATATTCTTGTGCATATGAGCAGTATTATAGTAGTTATATTCTTGTACATAGGAGCAGTATTATAGTAGTTGTATTCTTGTACATGGGAGACAGTATTATAGTAGTTATATTCTTGTAAACAGGGGCAGTATTATAGTAGTTATATTCTTGTAAATAGGAGCAGTATTATAGTAGTTATATTCTTGTACATACGGGGCAGTATTATAGTAGTTATATTCTTGTACATAGGGGCAGTATTATAGTAGTTATATTCTTGTACATAGGAGCAGTATTATAGTAGATATATACTTGTACAAAGGAGCAGTATTATAGTAGTTATATTCTTGTACATGGGAGGCAGTATTATAGTAGTTATATTCTTGTACATAGGGGCAGTATTATAGTAGTTATATTCTTGTACATAGGGGCAGTATTATAGTAGTTATATTCTTGTACATAGGAGGCAGTATTATAGTAGTTATATTCTTGTATATAGGGGGCAGTATTATAGTAGTTATATTCTTGTACATAGGGGCAGTATTATAGTAGTTATATTCTTGTACATAGGAGCAGTATTATAGTAGTTATATTCTTGTACATATGGAGCAGTATTATAGTAGTTATATTCTTGTAAATAGGGGCAGTATTATAGTAGTTATAGTCTTGTATATAGGAGCAGTATTATAGTAGTTATATTCTTGTACATATGGAGCAGTATTATAGTAGTTATATTCTTGTACATAGGAGCAGTATTATAGTAGTTATATTCTTGTAAATAGGGGCAGTATTATAGTAGTTATATTCTTGTACATAGGGGCAGTATTATAGTAGTTATATTCTTGTATATAGGAGCAGTATTATAGTAGTTATATTCTTGTACATAGGGGCAGTATTATAGTAGTTATATTCTTGTGCATATGAGCAGTATTATAGTAGTTATATTCTTGTACATAGGAGCAGTATTATAGTAGTTGTATTCTTGTACATGGGAGGCAGTATTATAGTAGTTATATTCTTGTAAATAGGGGCAGTATTATAGTAGTTATATTCTTGTACTTAGGAGGCAGTATTATAGTAGTTATATTCTTGTACATATGGGGCAGTATTATAGTAGTTATATTCCTGTACATAGGGGCAGTATTATAGTAGTTATATTCTTGTACATAGGGGCAGTATTATAGTAGTTATATTCTTGTACATAGGAGGCAGTATTATAGTAGTTATATTCTTGTATATAGGGGCAGTATTACAGTAGTTATATTCCTGTACATAGGGGCAGTATTATAGTAGTTATATTCTTGTACATAGGGGCAGTATTATAGTAGTTATATTCTTGTACATAGGGGCAGTATTATAGTAGTTATATTCTTGTACATAGGGGCAGTATTATAGTAGTTATATTCTTGTACATAGGAGGCAGTATTATAGTAGTTATATTCTTGTATATAGGGGGCAGAATTATAGTAGTTATATTCTTGTACATAGGAGCAGTATTATAGTAGATATATACTTGTACAAAGGAGCAGTATTATAGTAGTTATATTCTAGTACATGGGAGGCAGTATTATAGTAGTTATATTCTTGTACATAGGGGCAGTATTATAGTAGTTATATTCTTGTACTTAGGAGGCAGTATTATAGTAGTTATATTCTTGTACATATGGGGCAGTATTATAGTAGTTATATTCCTGTACATAGGGGCAGTATTATAGTAGTTATATTCTTGTACATAGGGGCAGTATTATAGTAGTTATATTCTTGTACATAGGAGGCAGTATTATAGTAGTTATATTCTTGTATATAGGGGGCAGTATTATAGTAGTTATATTCCTGTACATAGGGGCAGTATTATAGTAGTTATATTCTTGTACATAGGGGCAGTATTATAGTAGTTATATTCTTGTACATAGGGGCAGTATTATAGTAGTTATATTCTTGTATGTAGGGGCAGTATTATAGTAGTTATATTCTTGTACATAGGGGCAGTAATATAGTAGTTATATTCTTGTACATAGGGGCAGTAATATAGTAGTTATATTCTTGTACATAGGGGCAGTATTATAGTAGTTATATTCTTGTATATAGGGGCAGTATTATAGTAGTTATATCCTTGTACATAGGGGCAGTATTATAGTAGTTATATTCTTGTACATAGGAGGCAGTATTATAGTAGTTATATTCTTGTAAATAGGGGCAGTATTATAGTAGTTATATTCTTGTAAATAGGAGCAGTATTATAGTAGTTATATTCTTGTACATACGGGGCAGTATTATAGTAGTTATATTCTTGTACATAGGGGCAGTATTATAGTAGTTATATTCTTGTACATAGGAGCAGTATTATAGTAGATATATACTTGTACAAGGGAGCAGTATTATAGTAGTTATATTCTAGTACATGGGAGGCAGTATTATAGTAGTTATATTCTTGTACATAGGGGCAGTATTATAGTAGTTATATTCTTGTACTTAGGAGGCAGTATTATAGTAGTTATATTCTTGTACATATGGGGCAGTATTATAGTAGTTATATTCCTGTACATAGGGGCAGTATTATAGTAGTTATATTCTAGTACATAGGGGCAGTATTATAGTAGTTATATTCTTGTACATAGGAGGCAGTATTATAGTAGTTATATTCTTGTATATAGGGGGCAGTATTATAGTAGTTATATTCCTGTACATAGGGGCAGTATTATAGTAGTTATATTCTTGTACATAGGGGCAGTATTATAGTAGTTATATTCTTGTACATAGGGGCAGTATTATAGTAGTTATATTCTTGTATGTAGGGGCAGTATTATAGTAGTTATATTCTTGTACGTAGGGGCAGTAATATAGTAGTTATATTCTTGTACATAGGGGCAGTATTATAGTAGTTATATTCTTGTATATAGGGGCAGTATTATAGTAGTTATATCCTTGTACATAGGGGCAGTATTATAGTAGTTATATTCTTGTACATAGGAGGCAGTATTATAGTAGTTATATTCTTGTATATAGGGGGCAGAATTATAGTAGTTATATTCCTGTACATAGGGGCAGTATTATAGTAGTTATATTCTTGTACATAGGGGCAGTATTATAGTAGTTATATTCCTGTACATAGGGGCTGTATTATAGTAGTTATATTCTTGTACATAGGGGCAGTATTATAGTAGTTATATTCTTGTACATATGGAGCAGTATTATAGTAGTTATATTCTTGTACATAGGAGCAGTATTATAGTAGTTATATTCTTGTAAATAGGGGCAGTATTATAGTAGTTATATTCTTGTACATAGGGGCAGTATTATAGTAGTTATATTCTTGTATATAGGAGCAGTATTATAGTAGTTATATTCTTGTAAATAGGGGCAGTATTATAGTAGTTATATTTTTGTACATAGGGGCAGTATTATAGTAGTTATATTCTTGTATATAGGAGCAGTATTATAGTAGTTATATTCCTGTACATAGGGGCAGTATTATAGTAGTTATATTCTTGTGCATATGAGCAGTATTATAGTAGTTATATTCTTGTACATAGGGGCAGTATTATAGTAGTTATATTCTTGTACATAGGGGCAGTATTATAGTAGTTATATTCTTGTACATAGGAGGCAGTATTATAGTAGTTATATTCTTGTATATAGGGGGCAGTATTATAGTAGTTATATTCTTGTACATAGGGGCAGTATTATAGTAGTTATATTCTTGTACATAGGAGCAGTATTATAGTAGTTATATTCTTGTACATAGGGGCAGTATTATAGTAGTTATATTCTTGTGCATATGAGCAGTATTATAGTAGTTATATTCTTGTACATAGGAGCAGTATTATAGTAGTTGTATTCTTGTACATGGGAGACAGTATTATAGTAGTTATATTCTTGTAAACAGGGGCAGTATTATAGTAGTTATATTCTTGTAAATAGGAGCAGTATTATAGTAGTTATATTCTTGTACATACGGGGCAGTATTATAGTAGTTATATTCTTGTACATACGGGGCAGTATTATAGTAGTTATATTCTTGTACATAGGAGCAGTATTATAGTAGATATATACTTGTACAAAGGAGCAGTATTATAGTAGTTATATTCTTGTACATGGGAGGCAGTATTATAGTAGTTATATTCTTGTACATAGGGGCAGTATTATAGTAGTTATATTCTTGTACATAGGGGCAGTATTATAGTAGTTATATTCTTGTACATAGGAGGCAGTATTATAGTAGTTATATTCTTGTATATAGGGGGCAGTATTATAGTAGTTATATTCTTGTACATAGGGGCAGTATTATAGTAGTTATATTCTTGTACATAGGAGCAGTATTATAGTAGTTATATTCTTGTACATATGGAGCAGTATTATAGTAGTTATATTCTTGTAAATAGGGGCAGTATTATAGTAGTTATAGTCTTGTATATAGGAGCAGTATTATAGTAGTTATATTCTTGTACATATGGAGCAGTATTATAGTAGTTATATTCTTGTACATAGGAGCAGTATTATAGTAGTTATATTCTTGTAAATAGGGGCAGTATTATAGTAGTTATATTCTTGTACATAGGGGCAGTATTATAGTAGTTATATTCTTGTATATAGGAGCAGTATTATAGTAGTTATATTCTTGTACATAGGGGCAGTATTATAGTAGTTATATTCTTGTGCATATGAGCAGTATTATAGTAGTTGTATTCTTGTACATGGGAGGCAGTATTATAGTAGTTATATTCTTGTAAATAGGGGCAGTATTATAGTAGTTATATTCTTGTAAATAGGAGCAGTATTATAGTAGTTATATTCTTGTACATACGGGGCAGTATTATAGTAGTTATATTCTTGTACATAGGGGCAGTATTATAGTAGTTATATTCTTGTACATAGGAGCAGTATTATAGTAGATATATACTTGTACAAAGGAGCAGTATTATAGTAGTTATATTCTTGTACATGGGAGGCAGTATTATAGTAGTTATATTCTTGTACATAGGGGCAGTATTATAGTAGTTATATTCTTGTACATAGGGGCAGTATTATAGTAGTTATATTCTTGTACATAGGAGGCAGTATTATAGTAGTTATATTCTTGTATATAGGGGCAGTATTATAGTAGTTATATTCCTGTACATAGGGGCAGTATTATAGTAGTTATATTCTTGTACATAGGGGCAGTATTATAGTAGTTATATTCTTGTACATAGGGGCAGTATTATAGTAGTTATATTCTTGTAAATAGGGGCAGTATTATAGTAGTTATATTCTTGTACATAGGGGCAGTATTATAGTAGTTATATTCTTGTACATAGGAGGCAGTATTATAGTAGTTATATTCTTGTATATAGGGGGCAGAATTATAGTAGTTATATTCCTGTACATAGGGGCAGTATTATAGTAGTTATATTCTTGTACATAGGGGCAGTATTATAGTAGTTATATTCCTGTACATAGGGGCTGTATTATAGTAGTTATATTCTTGTACATAGGGGCAGTATTATAGTAGTTATATTCTTGTACATAGGAGGCAGTATTATAGTAGTTATATTCTTGTATATAGGGGGCAGAATTATAGTAGTTATATTCCTGTACATAGGGGCAGTATTATAGTAGTTATATTCTTGTACATAGGGGCAGTATTATAGTAGTTATATTCCTGTACATAGGGGCTGTATTATAGTAGTTATATTCTTGTACATAGGGGCAGTATTATAGTAGTTATATTCTTGTACATATGGAGCAGTATTATAGTAGTTATATTCTTGTACATAGGAGCAGTATTATAGTAGTTATATTCTTGTAAATAGGGGCAGTATTATAGTAGTTATATTCTTGTACATAGGGGCAGTATTATAGTAGTTATATTCTTGTATATAGGAGCAGTATTATAATAGTTATATTCTTGTATATAGGGGGCAGTATTATAGTAGTTATATTCTTGTACATAGGGACAGTATTATAGTAGTTATATTCTTGTACATAGGAGCAGTATTATAGTAGTTATATTCTTGTACATAGGAGCAGTATTATAGTAGTTATATTCTTGTACATAGGGGCAGTATTATAGTAGTTATATTCTTGTGCATATGAGCAGTATTATAGTAGTTATATTCTTGTACATAGGAGCAGTATTATAGTAGTTGTATTCTTGTACATGGGAGACAGTATTATAGTAGTTATATTCTTATAAATAGGGGCAGTATTATAGTAGTTATATTCTTGTACATAAGGGCAGTATTATAGTAGTTATATTCTTGTATATAGGAGCAGTATTATAGTAGTTATATTCTTGTACATAGGGGCAGTATTATAGTAGTTATATTCTTGTACATAGGAGCAGTATTATAGTAGATATATACTTGTACAAAGGAGCAGTATTATAGTAGTTATATTCTAGTACATGGGAGGCAGTATTATAGTAGTTATATTCTTGTACATAGGGGCAGTATTATAGTAGTTATATTCTTGTACTTAGGAGGCAGTATTATAGTAGTTATATTCTTGTACATATGGGGCAGTATTATAGTAGTTATATTCCTGTACATAGGGGCAGTATTATAGTAGTTATATTCTAGTACATAGGGGCAGTATTATAGTAGTTATATTCTTGTACATAGGAGGCAGTATTATAGTAGTTATATTCTTGTATATAGGGGGCAGTATTATAGTAGTTATATTCCTGTACATAGGGGCAGTATTATAGTAGTTATATTCTTGTACATAGGGGCAGTATTATAGTAGTTATATTCTTGTACATGGGGGCAGTATTATAGTAGTTATATTCTTGTATATAGGGGCAGTATTATAGTAGTTATATTCTTGTACATAGGGGCAGTAATATAGTAGTTATATTCTTGTACATAGGGGCAGTATTATAGTAGTTATATTCTTGTATATAGGGGCAGTATTATAGTAGTTATATCCTTGTACATAGGGGCAGTATTATAGTAGTTATATTCTTGTACATAGGAGGCAGTATTATAGTAGTTATATTCTTGTAAATAGGGGCAGTATTATAGTAGTTATATTCTTGTAAATAGGAGCAGTATTATAGTAGTTATATTCTTGTACATACGGGGCAGTATTATAGTAGTTATATTCTTGTACATAGGGGCAGTATTATAGTAGTTATATTCTTGTACATAGGAGCAGTATTATAGTAGATATATACTTGTACAAGGGAGCAGTATTATAGTAGTTATATTCTAGTACATGGGAGGCAGTATTATAGTAGTTATATTCTTGTACATAGGGGCAGTATTATAGTAGTTATATTCTTGTACTTAGGAGGCAGTATTATAGTAGTTATATTCTTGTACATATGGGGCAGTATTATAGTAGTTATATTCCTGTACATAGGGGCAGTATTATAGTAGTTATATTCTAGTACATAGGGGCAATTTTTATTATAAAAACCAAACATAAATACAATTATAATAAAAACAAAAAATCACCCAGAATTACAAGAATTACAAAACACAATTCACTTTAGTCATATATACACAAGTACTAAATAATCAGATCATATTGATACATAAATTAAAGTGTCCACACCTGGAGGTAGAAGAAAATAAAAAAAAAAAAAAAAGTCATATCATATTTTCTAACTGAATTTTACATTGCTCCATAACTTAATATTTCTCGGACTCCTTCCAACTTCTAGCGATTTTATCCACCGGAGTTCTGACATAACCTGAGCAGCCGCAGCGGTGTGATCGAACAGCTCATTGTGCAGTGACACCCGGGTTCTCATGTGCCAATGATAGTATTTGACGACACTTATGATGATGTACATTGTCTCTCTGTCGATGTTACTAACAGTGGAGGGGACACCATAGATAATGTCAGGATACTTTAGAGTCCGCAGTCTGGGGATTTTTAGATTATCAGACACTTCCTCCCAGATCTTCCTCCCTCCCCAGCAATCACATATAAAGTGCTCCATAGTCTCCTCCTGCTGACAACCAAGGGGACAATTCCGATCGGAGACACTCAAGTGTTTCAGGTTCCCCCTGACAAAGAGCCGACTATGCAGCGAAAGCCAAGTGATGTCAAACAGTTTAGGAGGAAGTCTTTTCCCGTTTAGGAACCTAAGGCTTTCCTGCAGGGTGGTGGTGACACAATCTCTCAGGGCCAGTGGAGAGTAGAAGAACGTCCTACATACATGAGCATACAGGTCTCTTCTCGTACTGCTCTCAATGTAAGACTTCTCCAGTCCCCACCTCCTAACACACTTCAGACCATAGTCCAGATACTGGGGGAGGTGGTCACCTGTCCATCTCCTCCTCTTGAGACTGCCGCCTCGCACCCAAGATTCTGCAAAAGGCAATATCCAGTACCTGATACTGTTTACCCACAGAGAGCTACTGTTTGAGTCCATGTTCCCAAAATTTACCTTTAGAAACAAGGAGTCAAAGAAAACCCTTGGATTCAACATATCCAGCCCACCCTCTCTCCGCCGTAGGTAGGTTATTCCCCTCTTTATTAGGTTCAACCTATTCCCCCACAAGAGCTGGAAGAACAGGCTGAAGAGCCTCGCTGAGAAAGATTCTGGCAAAGGGAAAATGACAGAGACATACAAGAAAACAGGGACCAGGTAAGTCTTCAACATTGCGACCCTTTCTCTGTAGGTCAGCCTCCAGTTCTTCCATCGCTGAACCTTTGCATTTCCGGCTTCCAATTTCTCCTCCCAATTTAGCGTGGCATTATCATCCCTCCCAAATCTAACCCCGAGGATCTTAATATGGGTGGAGGCTTTGGCAAACTGCCGCAGATCATAGCTGGGATCAGTATCTAATGTCCACAGAGCTTGACTCTTCTCAAGGTTGACCAGAGACCCGGAGGCCTCTAAGTAACTTCTGATAGACGCAGATAACATCTGCACCTCTCGAGGATTAGAGATCACCAACGTCACATCATCCGCATAGGCAACAACATTCAGAGGCAGGCAATGGGGGACCGACACCCCCTGAAAATCACACTCCTGCAGTGACCTCAGAAACGGGTCTAGGGCAAAAACGTACAGGAGGGGACTCAGTGGGCAACCCTGTCTCACCCCTGCCCCAACTCCAAAAGTGTCACCCTGCCAACCATTAATCAGAGGAAAGCTCACTGCCTCTCTGTACAATGTCTTCAGCCAATCCACAAATTGTCCCGGAATACCGTACTTTGACAAAGTGGCCCACAGATAGTCATGATCAACCCTGTCAAAGGCTTTAGCTTGGTCCAGACTAACAATATATTTCCCACACCGCAGAGCTTTACATCTCTCAAACATCTCCCGTATCGAGATGACTGCTCCAGAGATGTTCCGCCCTTTTACTGTGCCAAACTGAGAGCCTGCCAACAGTGCTGGGGACAAACAGACTAATCTAGAAAACAGGATCTTTGCTAGAATCTTCCTGTCCACATTCAAGAGGGCAATCGGCCTCCAGTTCTTGATGTCGCTCGGCTCTTTACCTTTAGACAGCAGAATCAACGAGGACACTCTCATGGATGGAGGCATCAGGTGATTTTCTAGACAACTTCTATACACATCCACGAGGATTGGAGCCAGGAGGTCTCTGAATTTCCTATAAAATTCTGCTGTTATGCCATCTGGACCTGGTGCCTTCTTCAGATGTAATTTATCAATAGCCTCCTTAACTTCCTCCACCGTTAACTCCGCTGTCAAAGGAGAAAAGTCCAGATCATTAGTATCAGGCGCAGGAGTTGCCTCCAAGAATTGAGCCATCTTATCTTTATCCAAAACTTTCCTCTGAAACAAGTCAGCATAGTAAGATCTCACCACCTCCAGGATACCCTCCCGTGAATCCTGCAATACACCCTGGAAGTCAGTGAGACCCGTGACCATTTTTTTGACTACCCTCTCCCTGCAATTCTCAAAGGGATCAGGGGCCCCCAAGGACCCATAATCCCGTTCAAGAACCAGGGAGGTATACCTACTATACTGATACTGCCTTATCTCAGATTTCAGTTGGTCGATCTTCACTTTGTCATCCCCGCCCGCCGAATATAGTGACTCCAATTCTTTACGCAGCTTTAGGTACTGGCTGTACTTATTCCTCCCTTTATTAACTGACAGTCTCTTTAAGAGGGATCTGATATCCTCCTTGACGTCCTCCCACCAGTCGGTCATGTTATCATAGAAGTCAACCCTATCTAGATGAAGCTGGATAAGGGAGTAGACACGACTCTGAACATAAGCATCATCCAGGAGACTGGAATTGAGCTTCCACAACCCTCTACCGATGTCGGGACGGTTAGAGGTCCCCAGACAGAAACACAAGGCGAGGTGATCAGAGTAAGGGACGACCTTCTCACTCAGGGTGTCAACAGCCTCAGTAGGACTCACAAAAGCAAAATCTATCCTACTGGTCCTGTTGGAACATGAATATGTGAATTTTGGCTGTCGACCTCCCTGTGCGAAAACGTCAGTCAGTCCAGCCTGCATTATAATGTTATGTAGGACCTTACCGTCCCTGGTCACTGTCCTGCCCGAGGAACTGTCACCCGATGTCAGTATGGCATTAAAATCCCCTGCCATCACCACCGGAAGAGAAGTGAAGAGGTATGGCTTAACGTTATTAAATAGCTGAATCCTGTCAGTCACTGTCTGTGGCCCATAGATGTTAATAAGCCGGAGTCGCCTCCCATGAATAGTGACTTCCAGGACCAAACATCTTCCCATGACCACCTCCGTCATCCTATGCACAGTCACATCATTGGTGTTAAACAGGACAGCGACTCCGGCGTAAGGCTCCACAGCCAGTGACCAGAAAGAAGGACCGCACCGCCATTCCCTCTCAGCCTCTCTCATAAGCCCCAGAGATGTCAGTCGTGTCTCCTGCAGGAAAATGACATCGGTGTCCAGATGTGTGAGATGTTCATACACCACATGTCTCGTCCTCCTTGCCTTAATACTGTTGACATTACTTGAGGTTAGTGTTAATGAGAACCCCGCCATCACAACACAATAGAGAAGGAGCACAGTAACTGCCATCATCATGAGTCAGGGATGTTCTGTCCACCACCGGTGTCCATGTCAGACTCTACCCGAGGGTCTACAGATAAGGGCTTCCGCTTTGACGGAGGGTGGTCCTCTATGTCCCTGTCACACTCTGCATCAACTTTCCTCAACTCTGTCTCATAATCATCATCATTAGACTCCGATAAAACTCCATACTTGTTGGACACAACCATCACTCCTGCACAATTCTGAACCTTCTTAGTAGCACTCTGACGGGCGTCATATTCTGCCTCAGGTTTACGGGAGGACGTGCTCTTTTTCTTCCTTTTATTGTGATTAACGCTCCAGTCATCAGATTCAGACAGTGATGCTGAAGGGGGGGCTACCTGAGGCTGCTGGACCTGAGGAGAGACCTCCAAGTTCCCCTCTGCACCCTCTATACCCTGCTTATGAGTGGACTCCTGCTGGGCATCTGGGCTGGTCACCATCTCTCCTGAAATTAAATCCTCCCCCTCATGCGCCCCTGCCACCACATCCTCATCCTCCTGAGCCTCTGCCCCTGCCAGTACAGCCTCATCAGGGAAGACTCTGCAGATATTATGCCAGGCGTCTGGACAGTCCCTGTGAGGGTGGCCCATCTTACCGCAGAGGTTACATCTAACATCCCGGCAATCCACAGCGACATGGCCGATATCCCCGCACAGGCTGCACTTCACCACAGTACAGGCGTTGGCCAGATGACCTTTCTCACCACATTTGAAGCATTTCCTGGGCTGCCCGGGGTAATAACATCTTCCCTTCTCCCTCCCAATGAAGAAGGAGTTGGGTAAATGGGCAGTAATGTTATTAAATTGCCGCAGTTTAACCACAGCTTTCCACCCCATTGTCCAGATACCATCCTCATCTCTGACCTTGGAGAGTCCAGAGGCGAGGTCACAGTGTCTCCGGAGCCACACCTCGATGTCCTGTGGGGGAACGGCCTCATTCCAGAAGGTGATGTTTACCGTGACAGTGTCCGGCCTGGAGATAGGAACCAATATAAATTTATTCCAGCCTTCAGCGTCTCTGAACCTGGGGTAATTGGACCAGAACCTGTCCAGGTCACACTGCAGCTTGAAGCTGACCTCGTAGCCCTGTCTGTCCAGAAGATTGGACACCGCCAGTATCTCGTTTGCCACAAACCCCATCTGGCCGCATAGCAGCTCTCTCACCACATACCTGCGCTGTGGCAGATCCTCCTTGGCACCTATGTACTTAAACCGCACCACATTAATGCGCTTAAATGTCTGGCCGGTATACCTGGCGCTGGAAGTGAAGGATGGGGCGCCGCGGCTCCAGGCATTCCTGGGGGGCACCTGCCGGGTCACACTGGGCCGACTGACAGGGAGAGGGTCTGCAGCAGGGGGGGCAGCCACACCTTGTGGACTAGATGGTAAGGGGGGATAGTCACACATATCATGCATATTATTATTAGCAGCATCATTATCATCAGACAGTGCCACGTCCATGACAGAATGTGAAACCTCCCCAACCCCCGACCCCATGGGCACAACATCACCAGCCCCAGTCTGTGCCTCAGCCTCAGCCTCGGCCTCATCAGCACAAACAGTCTCACAAATGCTGTCCTGCTCCTGCATGGGGCCTTCTGGGACCTGTGGTGCCTCTGCTGGAGTCTGAAGTGCAAGCTCCTGTTCACACTCAGCTGCCTCAGCAGCACAAACAGTCTCACAAATACAGTCCGGCTCCTGCATGGGGCATTCTGGGACCTGTGGTGCCTCTGTTGGAGTCTGAAGTGCATGCTCCTGTTCACACTCAGCTGCTTGCTGCTGCAGTTTTTTTCCTTCTTGGAAGCAGAAGCGGGCAGCCTGTAACACAGGCCGTGTCCGCTGCTGGGGGGTCCCGTCCTGAACATCAGGGGTCCTGGTCTCTACAGCACAGTCCTGCTTATAGGAGGCGAACCGCTCCCGGTTCCTGTAGGTCTCCGCCAGGGGCCCCATGCCCTCCAGCACAGATTCAATGTCCTGCACCACACTTGCCAGCTGCACCCCCAGTGTGTTCAGCCTCAGGTCATACACATCATTACTGGCAGGGTTAGTGGTCTTTAGACTATAGATAAAGTCTACCTCCATTTGCAGCGCTTTTTTTTGCTGCTGTAACTCACCCAGTTTTCTGACAAGTCCTGGTATCTCGTCCGCTAGCTGCAGCTCAGGTGCACGCGCCGGCTGCACAGGTTTTGCCTTCACCACGGGTACAGGGGCTTTGAACACAGACTTGTGCGGTTCCACCACAGATGGCTTTGTGGCTCCTCGGCTGGATGCCGGCTCTGCAGCAGGTTTATCGCTGCCACCTGACTGTGACCGGGTGCGTCCTGACAGCGCCACACTGCCATGTTGCTGCAAGTTCTCCTGTATAGTTTGTCTTTCCAAAGACGTCCGTCTCTGCCTGGATGCAGGAGAGGTGATCTGCACACATGAGAGTGATTTCACCTGTGCCTCAGGCAGGGGCTGCTGACTGACCGGGGAGTTACAGGACTTCATACTGTGCTGTGGAATATCACTCACCAACACTTTCACTTCTGGCTTCTTTGCTGGACTTGGAGTAGATTTTCCTCCCAAACCTTTACTTGCTGGTTTTTCTTCCTTCACAGAACTGCTGCAGCTTTGGCCGCTGCATTCACCGGTCTCACAGGGGCTTTGGGATTAACATTCCCATTCAGAGAGGTCTGGGAGCCTTGACCCAGTGTAGGCCGAGAAGCCTGGGCCTTGCCTGGGGACCTTCCCCGCCCAGGGTGGCCCCTCCCTGGGCTTGCTCCAGACATCAGGAGAACTACAGACACACAACCTCACAGCTAGGAGGCAGTATTATAGTAGTTATATTCTTGTATATAGGGGGCAGTATTATAGTAGTTATATTCCTGTACATAGGGGCAGTATTATAGTAGTTATATTCTTGTACATAGGGGCAGTATTATAGTAGTTATATTCTTGTACATAGGGGCAGTATTATAGTAGTTATATTCTTGTATGTAGGGGCAGTATTATAGTAGTTATATTCTTGTACATAGGGGCAGTAATATAGTAGCTATATTCTTGTACATAGGGGCAGTATTATAGTAGTTATATTCTTGTATATAGGGGCAGTATTATAGTAGTTATATCCTTGTACATAGGGGCAGTATTATAGTAGTTATATTCTTGTACATAGGAGGCAGTATTATAGTAGTTATATTCTTGTATATAGGGGGCAGAATTATAGTAGTTATATTCCTGTACATAGGGGCAGTATTATAGTAGTTATATTCTTGTACATAGGGGCAGCATTATAGTAGTTATATTCCTGTACATAGGGGCTGTATTATAGTAGTTATATTCTTGTACATAGGGGCAGTATTATAGTAGTTATATTCTTGTACATATGGAGCAGTATTATAGTAGTTATATTCTTGTACATAGGAGCAGTATTATAGTAGTTATATTCTTGTAAATAGGGGCAGTATTATAGTAGTTATATTCTTGTACATAGGGGCAGTATTATAGTAGTTATATTCTTGTATATAGGAGCAGTATTATAGTAGTTATATTCTTGTATATAGGGGGCAGTATTATAGTAGTTATATTCTTGTACATAGGGACAGTATTATAGTAGTTATATTCTTGTACATAGGAGCAGTATTATAGTAGTTATATTCTTGTACATAGGAGCAGTATTATAGTAGTTATATTCTTGTACATAGGGGCAGTATTATAGTAGTTATATTCTTATGCATATGAGCAGTATTATAGTAGTTATATTCTTGTACATAGGAGCAGTATTATAGTAGTTGTATTCTTGTACATGGGAGACAGTATTATAGTAGTTATATTCTTATAAATAGGGGCAGTATTATAGTAGTTATATTCTTGTACATAGGGGCAGTATTATAGTAGTTATATTCTTGTATATAGGAGCATTATTATAGTAGTTATATTCTTGTAAATAGGGGCAGTATTATAGTAGTTATATTTTTGTACATAGGGGCAGTATTATAGTAGTTATATTCTTGTATATAGGAGCAGTATTATAGTAGTTATATTCTTGTACATAGGGGCAGTATTATAGTAGTTATATTCTTGTGCATATGAGCAGTATTATAGTAGTTATATTCTTGTACATAGGGGCAGTATTATAGTAGTTATATTCTTGTACATAGGGGCAGTATTATAGTAGTTATATTCTTGTACATAGGAGGCAGTATTATAGTAGTTATATTCTTGTATATAGGGGGCAGTATTATAGTAGTTATATTCTTGTACATAGGGGCAGTATTATAGTAGTTATATTCTTGTACATAGGAGCAGTATTATAGTAGTTATATTCTTGTACATAGGGGCAGTATTATAGTAGTTATATTCTTGTGCATATGAGCAGTATTATAGTAGTTATATTCTTGTACATAGGAGCAGTATTATAGTAGTTGTATTCTTGTACATGGGAG
Source organism: Ranitomeya imitator (assembly GCF_032444005.1). NCBI lineage: Eukaryota > Metazoa > Chordata > Amphibia > Anura > Dendrobatidae > Ranitomeya > Ranitomeya imitator. The sequence goes on along the minus strand of NC_091285.1, from coordinate 17,435,787 downwards.
ACAGTATTATAGTAGTTATATTCTTGTAAACAGGGGCAGTATTATAGTAGTTATATTCTTGTAAATAGGAGCAGTATTATAGTAGTTATATTCTTGTACATACGGGGCAGTATTATAGTAGTTATATTCTTGTACATAGGGGCAGTATTATAGTAGTTATATTCTTGTACGTAGGAGCAGTATTATAGTAGATATATACTTGTACAAAGGAGCAGTATTATAGTAGTTATATTCTTGTACATGGGAGGCAGTATTATAGTAGTTATATTCTTGTACATAGGGGCAGTATTATAGTAGTTATATTCTTGTACATAGGGGCAGTATTATAGTAGTTATATTCTTGTACATAGGAGGCAGTATTATAGTAGTTATATTCTTGTATATAGGGGGCAGTATTATAGTAGTTATATTCTTGTACATAGGGGCAGTATTATAGTAGTTATATTCTTGTACATAGGAGCAGTATTATAGTAGTTATATTGTTGTACATATGGAGCAGTATTATAGTAGTTATATTCTTGTAAATAGGGGCAGTATTATAGTAGTTATAGTCTTGTATATAGGAGCAGTATTATAGTAGTTATATTCTTGTACATATGGAGCAGTATTATAGTAGTTATATTCTTGTACATAGGAGCAGTATTATAGTAGTTATATTCTTGTAAATAGGGGCAGTATTATAGTAGTTATATTCTTGTACATAGGGGCAGTATTATAGTAGTTATATTCTTGTATATAGGAGTAGTATTATAGTAGTTATATTCTTGTACATAGGGGCAGTATTATAGTAGTTATATTCTTGTGCATATGAGCAGTATTATAGTAGTTATATTCTTGTACATAGGAGCAGTATTATAGTAGTTGTATTCTTGTACATGGGAGGCAGTATTATAGTAGTTATATTCTTGTAAATAGGGGCAGTATTATAGTAGTTATATTCTTGTAAATAGGAGCAGTATTATAGTAGTTATATTCTTGTACATACGGGGCAGTATTATAGTAGTTATATTCTTGTACATAGGGGCAGTATTATAGTAGTTATATTCTTGTACATAGGAGCAGTATTATAGTAGATATATACTTGTACAAAGGAGCAGTATTATAGTAGTTATATTCTTGTACATGGGAGGCAGTATTATAGTAGTTATATTCTTGTACATAGGGGCAGTATTATAGTAGTTATATTCTTGTACATAGGGGCAGTATTATAGTAGTTATATTCTTGTACATAGGAGGCAGTATTATAGTAGTTATATTCTTGTATATAGGGGCAGTATTATAGTAGTTATATTCCTGTACATAGGGGCAGTATTATAGTAGTTATATTCTTGTACATAGGGGCAGTATTATAGTAGTTATATTCTTGTACATAGGGGCAGTATTATAGTAGTTATATTCTTGTAAATAGGGGCAGTATTATAGTAGTTATATTCTTGTACATAGGGGCAGTATTATAGTAGTTATATTCTTGTACATAGTGGCAGTATTATAGTAGTTATATTCTTGTACATAGGAGCAGTATTATAGTAGATATATTCTTGTATATAGGGGCAGTATTATAGTAGTTATATTCTTGTACATAGGGGCAGTATTATAGTAGTTATATTCTTGTACATAGGGGCAGTATTATAGTAGTTATATTCTTGTACATAGGAGCAGTATTATAGTAGTTATATTCTTGTACATAGGGGCAGTAATATAGTAGTTATATTTTTGTACAGAGGGGCAGTATTATGATAGTTATATTCTTGTACAGAGGGGCAGTATTATAGTAGTTATATTCTTGTATATAGGAGCATTATTATAGTAGTTATATTCTTGTAAATAGGGGCAGTATTATAGTAGTTATATTTTTGTACATAGGGGCAGTATTATAGTAGTTATATTCTTGTATATAGGAGCAGTATTATAGTAGTTATATTCTTGTACATAGGGGCAGTATTATAGTAGTTATATTCTTGTGCATATGAGCAGTATTATAGTAGTTATATTCTTGTACATAGGGGCAGTATTATAGTAGTTATATTCTTGTACATAGGGGCAGTATTATAGTAGTTATATTCTTGTACATAGGAGGCAGTATTATAGTAGTTATATTCTTGTATATAGGGGGCAGTATTATAGTAGTTATATTCTTGTACATAGGGGCAGTATTATAGTAGTTATATTCTTGTACATAGGAGCAGTATTATAGTAGTTATATTCTTGTACATAGGGGCAGTATTATAGTAGTTATATTCTTGTGCATATGAGCAGTATTATAGTAGTTATATTCTTGTACATAGGAGCAGTATTATAGTAGTTGTATTCTTGTACATGGGAGACAGTATTATAGTAGTTATATTCTTGTAAACAGGGGCAGTATTATAGTAGTTATATTCTTGTAAATAGGAGCAGTATTATAGTAGTTATATTCTTGTACATACGGGGCAGTATTATAGTAGTTATATTCTTGTACATAGGGGCAGTATTATAGTAGTTATATTCTTGTACGTAGGAGCAGTATTATAGTAGATATATACTTGTACAAAGGAGCAGTATTATAGTAGTTATATTCTTGTACATGGGAGGCAGTATTATAGTAGTTATATTCTTGTACATAGGGGCAGTATTATAGTAGTTATATTCTTGTACATAGGGGCAGTATTATAGTAGTTATATTCTTGTACATAGGAGGCAGTATTATAGTAGTTATATTCTTGTATATAGGGGGCAGTATTATAGTAGTTATATTCTTGTACATAGGGGCAGTATTATAGTAGTTATATTCTTGTACATAGGAGCAGTATTATAGTAGTTATATTGTTGTACATATGGAGCAGTATTATAGTAGTTATATTCTTGTAAATAGGGGCAGTATTATAGTAGTTATAGTCTTGTATATAGGAGCAGTATTATAGTAGTTATATTCTTGTACATATGGAGCAGTATTATAGTAGTTATATTCTTGTACATAGGAGCAGTATTATAGTAGTTATATTCTTGTAAATAGGGGCAGTATTATAGTAGTTATATTCTTGTACATAGGGGCAGTATTATAGTAGTTATATTCTTGTATATAGGAGTAGTATTATAGTAGTTATATTCTTGTACATAGGGGCAGTATTATAGTAGTTATATTCTTGTGCATATGAGCAGTATTATAGTAGTTATATTCTTGTACATAGGAGCAGTATTATAGTAGTTGTATTCTTGTACATGGGAGGCAGTATTATAGTAGTTATATTCTTGTAAATAGGGGCAGTATTATAGTAGTTATATTCTTGTAAATAGGAGCAGTATTATAGTAGTTATATTCTTGTACATACGGGGCAGTATTATAGTAGTTATATTCTTGTACATAGGGGCAGTATTATAGTAGTTATATTCTTGTACATAGGAGCAGTATTATAGTAGATATATACTTGTACAAAGGAGCAGTATTATAGTAGTTATATTCTTGTACATGGGAGGCAGTATTATAGTAGTTATATTCTTGTACATAGGGGCAGTATTATAGTAGTTATATTCTTGTACATAGGGGCAGTATTATAGTAGTTATATTCTTGTACATAGGAGGCAGTATTATAGTAGTTATATTCTTGTATATAGGGGCAGTATTATAGTAGTTATATTCCTGTACATAGGGGCAGTATTATAGTAGTTATATTCTTGTACATAGGGGCAGTATTATAGTAGTTATATTCTTGTACATAGGGGCAGTATTATAGTAGTTATATTCTTGTAAATAGGGGCAGTATTATAGTAGTTATATTCTTGTACATAGTGGCAGTATTATAGTAGTTATATTCTTGTACATAGTGGCAGTATTATAGTAGTTATATTCTTGTACATAGGAGCAGTATTATAGTAGATATATTCTTGTATATAGGGGCAGTATTATAGTAGTTATATTCTTGTACATAGGGGCAGTATTATAGTAGTTATATTCTTGTACATAGGGGCAGTATTATAGTAGTTATATTCTTGTACATAGGAGCAGTATTATAGTAGTTATATTCTTGTACATAGGGGCAGTAATATAGTAGTTATATTTTTGTACAGAGGGGCAGTATTATGATAGTTATATTCTTGTACAGAGGGGCAGTATTATAGTAGTTATATTCTTGTACATAGGGGCAGTATTATAGTAGTTATATTCTTGTACATAGGGGCAGTATTATAGTAGTTATATTCTTGTACATAGGGGCAGTATTATAGTAGTTATATTCTTGTACATAGTGGCAGTATTATAGTAGTTATATTTTTGTACAGAGGGGCAGTATTATAGTAGTTATTCACATTTGATAGCAGAATACTGTCCCTTTCTGGATCCTGCAGTGTTTCCTGAACTTCCCTCTGCATTGCAGACATTATCTCAGTGTAAGCAGCAATTATTTTTCTCATTTTCTTGTGTAGTTTAGATTCTCCCTTTGGCACTCTCCTTAATATATTGATATTCTGGACAATCTGTTTATTTAAGTGGTTTATCCCTGTGCATTAGCTATTGATTAGGGGGACAGAGCTTCTTCATTGACCGGGCATGTTTTCCAGCACACAGCATACATTTATCACGGAGCTTAACGAAACAGAGCAAAAGTGCGGCCCAATAAAAAGTAAACTGGAATAAAAATACAATCAGACAATGCTGCGGGTCATGCATCTCAACATCGGGCGTATGGGAATTTTCTACTTATCTTGGGTATGAAAAAGAAATAAACGAAAAACGGACCATTTGGGATTGTGAGAGCGGCGATAATTCAAATATAAATGGTATAAAGCTCTAAACTTAAACACAAAGCAAAAAAATGAAATATAGACGGGAAAGAGAAGATGGAGCTGGCAAGTGATGGATTAATGACTAAATCAGAGAGGAACCCATGGTGGCACCCGGCTAATGGCGCCATGTGCTGTTGTGCTGCATCTATGTGGCATTACTAATTACTTGATAGACAGCATTTTGCTTTAGAAATCAAAAATGTTCTGGTTAAAGAAAAACCAATTAGATCCTTAGAAAAAGTTTGGAGACGGACATACTAAATTGTCACAAGGCTTTTTAAAAAAAATAAATAAAATAAAATCCAAAAAACCCACACAATGCCAATTCCAACCTAAAACAAGGCTACAGATATAACATAAAACAATAAAAAAAAATAGGGAACCCAGTCTAACGCTTTATTTAAGTGCCAGATTGCAAATTTAACGCCTTTCCACTGAGACCGTTTTTTCGTTTTTACACTTTTGATTTCTCTTCCCCTTTTTGATAGAGCCTAAAAATGTTATGGTCTTAGTCTTCTGCAAAGGTTTCACTAGACGAGGTGGGTCCTCGAAGCCCAAGGTCCAGGGGGCACACGGGTCACAGGCGTCGATGCAGCAGGTAGGTGTGGCAAGTGGGAAACAGGAAGCAGAGTTACTGGAAGCCACAGGCAGCCTGCAGACATCAGGGAAAACGAAAACAAGTAGCAGAGTTACTGGAAGCCGCAGGCAGACTTGAGACATTCGGGAGACCGCAGACAGACTGTAGAGTTTCTGGAAGCCACAGGCAGACAGAAGACTTCCGGGAGACTGTAAACAGATAGCAGAGTTAATGGATGCCGCACCCAGACTGGAGACGTCCATGAGTCCACAGACAGATAGTAGGGGTACTGGAAGCCGAAGGCAGACTGGAGATGCCTGGGAGACCACAGACAGATATCAGAGTTACTGGAAGCTGAGGCAGACTGGAGATATCCGGGAGATCGCAGACAAGTATCAGAGTTACTGGAAGCCGCACCCAGACTGGAGACATCCAGGAGTCCACAGACAGAAAGCAGGGGCACTGGAAGCCGCAGGCAGGCAAGAGACAGCTTGGAAGCCACAGGCAGACACGTAGCAGAAGTTCTGGAAGTCGTAGGTGGACACAAGGCATTCTGTAAACCACAAGTAGACTGGAGATATCCGAAAGTCTACAGAAAGATAGCAGGGGTACTGGAAGTCGCATCCAGGCTGGAGATATCCGGGAGTCTGCAGACACATAGCAGGAGTGCTGGAAGCTGCAGATAGACAAGACACATCTTGGAAACCACAGGTGGACACATAGCAGAAGTCCTGTAAGCCGTAAGTGGACAGGAGACGTCCTGTAAGCCCCTGGAGGACAAGTAGCTGAGGCCAACTAAAAGTTTTAAAAAGGTCCTGGAAGCCGCAAGAGCACAGGAGACTTCCCGGAAACTGCAGGCGAAAACGTAGCAGAGGTTTTGGGAGACGGGGAACAGGTCGTGATGCGCAGGCAAGCTAAGAGATTTAATAGTGACACAGGTGTGTATCCTGGTGGGCCTCATCTAGGCCCAGGCAGATAGTCACATGGGATCACACCGGGCCATCTGTACAGCCCGACATGGAGCACAACAGAGGTCCATGGACAGGAGTGAGGCGAGCATAGCCGGGATCTGGGAAAGGTGCATAACACCTATCCATTCAGCTTCAGGCTCAAACTTAATCCTGCCATGGTGTGAAATTGCAGAATATTAACCCTGTCTTCTCTGCAGCTTTCCTTTATTTTTTCCTTCGACCTATGAGCTATAAGTGAGAAGATATGAGATAGAATTTTATTGCCTTTGTCTTAATAACGTTTGTCCGTAGGGAAGATCAAACCTCCGGATAAGCCTCTCTTATGTCATAAAGCATGAGGCAAATGAGTCAAAGGCGAAAAATATTGGACACTAACTGGATGTAGATAAGACTTGTAATATCTCCATTGTACATGAGCTCCGATCTGATGATTCACCACCGCCTCCTGGATTCTAGCATATTGTGAAGCATTGATTAACGTTGGCTCTGTAGTCAGCGAAGAGAAACAGGAAAAAAATCTACAATGGTGCTTGGAAGTTTATGAACCTTTCAAAATTGTTAATATTTCCGCTAAATTTTCATCTTAAACTACATCAGATTTTCACACAAGTCCTAAAAGTAATTAAAGAAGCAAATCAAAAAAATGAGTCAAAACAAAAGTATTATACCTTGTCATATTTTTTTTATTGAATAAGATAATCCACTGTTACATGATAAAAGTATGTGACCCTTTAGAATTAGCAGATAATTTAGACGTAAAATTAAATTCTGGTGTTTTCAATCAATAGGATGACAATCAGGGTTGAGTGGGCGACCTGTTTATTTAAGGAAAAGGGATCTATCAAATTCTGATCTTCATGACAAGTTTGTGAAAGTGCATCATGGCACGAAAAAAAAAGATTTCTAAGGACCTCAGAGTTGTTGAAGAGTCCGGAAGGTCACAAAGGTACTAAAGTAGGATCGTGATGATCAGTAGCAGAAAGCGTGACCATAACGAGGCTCATACAGGAGGGGAGACTGCCAAATCCTGCACCAATTTCACCTGGATGTGCACTCATAGACGCACATTCAGCTGAAATGTATTGTGGCTCGGAAATACACGCTGCCGACCAATCAGAGGCCAGCAGTTGACGTCAACAGGCAGCACATGGCTTCTGCGCCAGGTATACAGCTTCTGCGCCGGATATAGCGGAGGGTGCTGCACGTCATGGGAGAAGGGAGTAGTAAGAATAATCATTTGCTTGTTTTCAAAAGGTGCTGGAGAATAATGGAAGGTGTCCAGGATGGAGGACATTATGCCAGGAACGGGGTCTAGGATAGGAGACATTACACCAGGAACAGGCCCATGATGGGAGACATTTTACCAGAATGGGGGACAATATATCAGGAAGGGGCCCAGAATGGGAAACATTGTTATAGGATGGAGCCCAAGATGGGGGGGATTCGTCCTAAAAGGGGCCAGAATAGGACTTTATTACTGGATGTTACCCAGAATGGAGTACATTATAGGAAGGGATCCAGCATGGGGGACATTATATCAGGAATCGGCCCAGGATGGGAAACATTGTTATAGGATGGAGCCCAAGATGGGGGGATTAATACTGGAAGGGGCCAGAATAGGACATTATTATTGGAAGTTACCCAGAATGGAGGACGTTATTATAGGAAGGGATCCAGCATGAGGGACATTTTACCAGGAATGGGCCCATGATGAGAGACATTTTACCAGAATGGGGGATATTGTACCAGGAAGGGGCCCAGGATGGGAGACATTGTTATAGGATGTAGCCCAAAATGAGGGGCATTAGTACTGGAAGGGACAAGAATAGAACATTATTACAGGAAGCTACCCAGAATGGAGGACATTATTATAGGAAGGGGACAAGGATGGGATACATTATTACATGATGGGGAACACTATATTGGGAAGGGGATCAGAATGGGAGATGTTATATGAGGAAGAATCCTAGGATGGGCGACATTGTTATAGAACAAAGCCCAAGATGGGGGACATTAGTACTGGAAAGGGGCCAGAATGTGACATTATTACTGAAAATTACCCAGGATATAGGACATTATTATAGGAAGGGGCCCAGGATGGGGGACTAATTACTTGATGGGGAAAATTATGTGGCACCCCTAGGGGTATTTGCCACAAAAATAGTTACTGACAGTAAATGCAAATACTAAAATAGCAAGACTGCACTACCACCTCCGGCCAGAAGGGGGAGCTCCAGATACTCCCCTTGATCCATTCTGGTCTGAGAGAAGAAATGGCAGTTGGGCCAAGGAGCTGATAGTGAGAGGTCATACAGTTGAATCTCTAACAGCCCTGTGACTGTTACCAGGCCTAAATCACCGGCCTGAGGAGAAGAGGGATAGAGAAAAAGGACATTGTGAGAACCGGGTAGCATTAATCACTACCCAGAACAGGCGCAAAGACGGATACCGGATCCGTGGCTGTATTCATTATATATAATACAGCAACCGGAAAAACGTGAGGTGATATCAGCTTCACTAGGGTCGGATGCAGCAACAGACACAGAGTTCAGCGGTACTCCCAGAGGGGGTAAACCGATAAAAGGACTCGGGTTGCCCGTCGAACCAGGACCCGGAGGGGACAGATTGGGCCGGCAGCCAGTTCACATACAGCAGCAGGGCCACACAGAAATTGCGCACAATAAGAGGCGAAGACCCCGGCAGGGTCAAAGTAACTCAGAGTTCCCATACAGACTCCGGTGACAGGACTGGTTGTAAATCCTTTTATGTTAAAGTAAACTGGTTAAACGTTTCAGTGCCTCAGTCTTTCATTTGGACAATAGCCATCTATCCAGGATCGAGATCGTCACCGCTGGGAGAACCTGCTGCTGATCAAGTAAGTGCCTGTCCCCTCATGATACCCCTTACACTGTGCATTGCCTGAGGCCACAGCACCGGGTCAAGCCACCCGTGACATCCCCCTCAAGAGACAGACTCCATTGGTCCGGTGCTGGGTACCCCGGTCTCCTGGGCGTCACAATTGGCGTCACGAACAGGATCTAGCCAGCCCGTATACCGGGTATTGTGTGCCGTGATTGGAGCCCAAAACTGTGAAAACTGGGATGAAAAATCTTGAAAATTGACTTTATTAAAGAAAAATCCATTCCCCATTGAAAACTATTGAAAGTGACTTTTCCCCATTGGTTATAATGGAGTAAAGATGGCCGCCATCCCCTGAGGTAATCACTTCATAACCGTTAGGCACGAGACTGTTAATTGAGCTATGCCATCACCTGAGCCCCAGTCTAACTGAAAAACTTCAGAATCCGCCATTACAGAGCGCGGTGGGTGGGAGCAGCAGGGGGCGTGTCATTGTGGGCGGCACCAAGCTGAGCGCTCTGACATCAGAGCAAGGGGAAAATCGATCCTGCTGCACAGCGGAACGAATCTACACTATCCCGACGGAAGCGGAGGACCGGAAGGGTCCGGATTAACTAAGGGGGCACAGTATGTCGCAGCACGGAGACGCCGCAGCACTCGGCAACGCTAATGCAGCTGAAAGACAGAGTGTCGATAGAGAGTCCGGTAGCGCAGCGGTGCAAGGAGTGGCGCCCATCATGCCGGTGCTGATGCCATATACCCCGGGTGGCCCATGGCTTCCAATGTACGAAGGTGAGCCTAATACCCTTGACGATTTCAGAGAAAAGATGCTGGCCCATTTTGACATGTTCCCTGTGGGTGAAGTTCAGCGTGTTAGTCTCCTGATGATGCAGTTAAGTGGCCATGCTAAGCGAGAAGTCACAGCATGGGCAGCTGATCTAAAAGGCACTGTTGAACGCATATTTGCTGGATTAAAAGCTACATTTGAAACCACGGCCAGCAGCAAAGCTAAAATACGATTCTTTAGTTGCAAACAAAAAGCTAATGAGGGCGTGAGAGACTTTGCCTTAAACCTGCAGGAAGCCCTTAAATCACTTACACTGGCTGAACCCATTTTTAACACCGGAGCGGATAAACTGCTAAGAGATCAATTTATTGAGGGACTCTACACCCCTTCTCACCGGGGGCATGTGAGCATGCTTGTTTTTAAGAACCCTGAATTGACATTTGCCCAATTAAAGGAGAGCGCTATACGTCTCCAGCTGGCAGAGGCACCTCGGGATCAGGATCCTGCGCAACCCATGGCAGAGGCACCTCAACAACAGGGAGTGCCAGTGACATCAGCTATGTCTGGGGCCATTGCTAAGCCCCTGGGGCTCAGTACTAATGAGGCTCTTCAACAAAAGCTTGACTCTTTAACTGATGTTGTTGCTTCAATGGCTAAAACCATGCAGGAGATGAGAGGACACAAGATGGAGTTGGCAAACTGTAGAGAGGATGTTCCATGGATGAGACCCCGGAGATACCCGACATGGAGAGGACAACCCCGCGACCGCTACCAACCGGATGGACAGCCCATTTGCCGCCGTTGCCAGCAGCCGGGCCACTTTGCACGAGATTGTGATTTAAACGGGAATCCCCTGGGAATGCGGGCCGCTTCGCAGGAATGAACTTTCAAGGCCCAACACCCTGGCACGACAGGTACATCGGAGGACGACCCATTATCCCTATCGTGCTGGACGGAATTCCCCTCAACGCTTTGCTGGACACAGGTTCCCAGATTTCATCTATACCGTATATCCTTTATAAGAGGTACTGGGCTGATGCAGATATTGATAAAGGGCCCTCTGATGTTGAACTAGATATATGGGCCAGTAATGGTAAGTTGGTACCGAAACTAGGATTCAGGGAGATGACCATAAAGATTGGTAAAGTAGAACTGAAGAAACAGGGTATAATTGTTGTTGATGTTGACCGGCGGAACTGTGAACCAACTGTATTGATAGGAATGAATGTGTTAGAGAACTGCTTTTCCGAAGTCATTTCTGTCTTACAGCAAATTGCTGAAACTGCCCAATCCTGCCAGCAGAGAGTTCTCCGGAGGGAAATAAAAGTATTGATGTTAAGGCAACAGGTAGAAGTTGCAGGTGGAGAAATCGGCAGTGTGAGGGTAAGTGATCCAACGTCTATTGTAATCCCACCAAAAACAGAAATGCTGGTATGGTGTAGAGCAGCCATTGGTACTAAGGGACGAGATTATCAAGCCTTAATAGAACCAGTGTACACCGACAGCAGGCCCACTATACTCACAGCACGAGGGATAGTCGAGGTACACCGGGGACGAGTGCCGGTACGACTTTTGAACTGTGGAGAGGAAGAGGTCACTTTGCCAAGGTATGCTACAATGGCAAAGCTATATACTGTTGACAACAATGCCATCACAACCATTGAGCCCTTAGAACCAACCTGTCAGGTGGAAGGCAATGGCTCAGATGGAGAAATGGAGGATTGGTGCCAACAGCTACACGTGGGCATAAATTCAACACCTACCCATCAAAAACAAGGGGTGTATAGGCTAGTGACGGAATATGAACAAGTCTTCAGTAAACACCCATTGGACTTCGGACGGATAGAAGGGGTAGAACACACAATCCCCACAGGTGACCATCCCCCAATAAAAGAAAGATATAGACCCATACCGCCCGCTCACTATCAATGTGCAAAAGATATGCTGAGGGAAATGAAACAGGCCGGGGTAATAAGAGACAGCTGTAGCCCCTGGGCGGCCCCTCTAGTGATTGTCAAAAAAAAGGACGGAACCATGAGAATGTGCGTAGACTACCGGAAGATTAATAACATCACCCATAAAGACGCCTACCCCTTGCCTAGGATAGAAGAGTCCTTAACTGCTTTGAAATCTGCTAATTATTTTTCCACCTTAGACTTAACAAGCGGGTATTGGCAAGTCCCTGTGGCTGAGAGAGATAAGGAAAAGACGGCATTCACCACACCAATGGGTCTATGTGAATTTAATCGCATGCCGTTCGGACTCTGCAACGCATCCGGTACCTTCCAGCGGCTGATGGAATGCTGCCTCGGACACAAGAACTTCGAGACCGTCCTCCTGTACCTAGATGATGTGATCGTCTACTCAAAGACTTACGAACAACACTTAATAGACCTGGCAGAAGTGTTCGAAGCCTTATCCAGGTATGGCATGAAAGTCAAGCCATCCAAATGTCACCTTCTCAAGCCAAAGGTATAGTACCTGGGACACATCGTGAGTTCGGAGGGAGTAGCACCAGATCCCGAGAAAATAAGCGCCATAAGGGATTGGCCAAGACCTACCAGCGCAAAAGAAGTGCGACAATTCCTGGGATTGGTGGGTTACTATCGCAGATTTATAAAAGGATTTACCAAGTTGGCAGCACCCTTGCAAGACACCTTGGTAGGGCAGACGAAGAAACCTTGAAACCGAAACCCTCCTTTTCAGTGGAACGACGAAAGGGAAGACTCCTTTGAACAACTAAAGAAGGCACTAACCGGAGAAGAGGTTCTGGCATACCCAGATTACCATAAACCTTTCATCCTCTACACCGATGCCAGTAATGTGGGACTAGGAGCGGTGCTGTCACAAAAGCAAGAAGGTCGGGAGAAAGTCATCGCCTTTGCAAGTAGAAAGCTCCGGCCTACTGAAAGAAATTCAGAAAATTACAGCTCCTTCAAATTGGAACTACTGGCAGTAGTTTGGGCTGTGACGGAGCGTTTCAAACACTATCTGGCCGCTGCAGAATTTATTGTCTATACTGACAACAATCCGTTGACCCACCTGGACACAGCCAAATTAGGTGCGTTAGAACAGCGATGGATAGCCCGGTTATCTAATTACAACTTCATAATCAAGTATCGAGCAGGTCGCAAGAATGGAAATGCCGATGCCCTATCCCGGATGCCACACTTGAGAGATGTAGAAGAGGAAACGGGGGAGCTTGAAGAAATTGAACTACCAGCCTTCCATCATCCCAAGGCAAAACATCATCAGTCAAGTACCTATCAGAAACAACAAGAGGTGAATTTTAATCCGTTAGCACACCATAGATGGGCTGACACCCAAGACAGCAATCCGGCTGTGAAGTTGGTGAAGGAACTGTTGACTGAGCAAAGTGCATATCCCTATGAGGATGCCCCAGAAGAGACGCATCAACTCTGGAAAGAGAGAGGCAAAATGTTCCTGTATCAAGGGAAGCTCTGTAGAAGATACACCAATCCGAAAACACATGAATTGGTTTGGCAGATTATTGTGCCTAAACAAGATGTGAAGATGGTCCTCGAAGCTTACCATAATGGTGCTGGTCACTTCGGTTGGAAAAAGTTAGAAGTACTTCTAAGAGAAAGATTTTATTGGGTCGGGATGAGAAAATCAATCGAACAGTGGTGCAGAAATTGTGGCCCGTGCAACCTCAGAAGAAACGATCAAAAGAACCAAACAGCACCACTGCAGCCCATAATCACCAAACAACCACTTGAACTTGTAGCCATGGACCACGTGAAGTTGACACCAAGCCGGTCCGGCTATGTCTATGCCTTGACCATCGTGGACCATTATTCACGTTTCTTGGTAGTAGTACCCGTAAAAGATCTGACAGCAAAAACAGCAGCCAAAGCGTTCCAAACGTACTTTTGTAGACCCCATGGATATCCGGAACAGGTTCTCACCGACCAAGGTACAGCCTTTGAATCAGAGATCTTCAGAGAATTCTGTAATATGTATGGTTGCAAAAAGATCCGGACGACGGCCTATCATCCACAAACAAACGGCTTATGCGAGAAGATGAACCATATTGTAATAGACCTACTAAAGACTTTACCTGAGACAGAAAGGAATCAATGGCCAGAGAAATTGCCTGACTTGGTGGATCTGTATAATCATGTCCCGGTGAGCTCCACCAACTGCACCCCAGCTTACCTTATGCGTGCAAGACCCGGCCAATTACCAATCGATCTAGAAATGGGAATTCTGAAACCAGACGCAGAAGTTCAAGACTCCAATTGGGATATCATACGGCAAAAGCAGTATCGCCAAGTGCAAGAGAGTGTGGAAAGAGGCCTTCAGCAAACTAGAGAAAGACAAGAGCGAACTTTCAACCAGAATGCTCTAGCGACCCCATTAAGACCGGGTGACCAAGTGCTCAAGAGAAATCGTCGAACCAATAAACTGGACAATCAGTGGGAAGCCGTACCCTACACAGTTTTACCAACAAGAGTGGATAATCCTAAAATGTGTCTCATTAGCAAAAACGGAGGCTTAACATCTGTACTAGTGTCAAGAGACAATCTTAAATTATGTCCGGAAGCATTGAAAGAGCCAGACGTTGTCCAGCCAGAACCAGAAGTTATTCAACCCATACAGGTTCAACCAGTAAAGAAAAAAGAAGAGGAAGTGTATCACACCTGTATAGGAGACTTTCCCAAAACCCTACTAACATACCATGGTGCAGTAGTGGTTCCCATGGTGGCCTTTTACCCAACACCAAACCCAATACCAGAAGTCCCAAGACAGGAAGAGGCTGACCCCGTACTACAGGAGGTTCCAGGCCAGGAAGAACAGATTCCTGGTCAGAGTAATCCCATTCACGGTGGACTTGCCAACTCCATAGTCGTGGAATTATCTTTAGCAGAGCGGGCAGATACTACATCCGCAGTAGACAGTAGTACACCACATGAAGAGACACCGCTATTACGTAGATCACAGCATAGTACCCAGGGTCAATTACCGGCCAGGTATGCAGATTACCAACTATAAAGCTCATAATGTGAATTGTATATATGTTATGCCGTATATAGTTAAACAGAAAATGTAGTATAGTCATTGTTATCAGTCTGCAACGTTTAAGCCCAGTGCCTACAGAGACTTGTCTGTATGAACTTCTTGCATATTCTTGAACTTTTTATCAGCCCGGAGGCACTAAATCAAAGCTCCGGAAAGACTGCTTTTTGAACTTTGCTCCTCGCTCTTTTTGAACTTTCTTTAGACTTTATATTGATAACTCCGTTGGAAAAATGGAACTAAATTCCTGGACACAAAGTGCAGTGCCTTTCCTAGTACCTTCAAGGATAGAACTGTATTAATGGACGCTATTTGAAGTGACTTTTTACAGAACTCTATTTTTGTTTCCTTGAGTGGTTTTTGTAACTTTTCATTTTTAAGACTCTGTACATATTAATTGTTATTTCAAAATGTTATTGTCCCACAGTCCCGGAGTACTGTTCTTAACTAAGGGGGAATGTGGCACCCCTAGGGGTATTTGCCACAAAAATAGTTACTGACAGTAAATACAAATACTAAAATAGCAAGACTGCACTACCACCTCCGGCCAGAAGGGGGAGCTCCAGAGACTCCCCTTGATCCATTCTGGTCTGAGAGAAGAAATGGCAGTTGGGCTAAGGAGCTCAAAGTGAGAGGTCATACAGTTGAATCTCTAACAGCCCTGTGACTGTTACCAGGCCTAAATCACCGGCCTGAGGAGAAGAGGGATAGAGAAAAAGGACATTGTGAGAACCGGGTAGCATTAATCACTACCCAGAACAGGCGCAAAGACGGATACCGGATCCGTGGCTGTATTCATTATATATAATACAGCAACCGGAAAAACGTGAGGTGATATCAGCTTCACTAGGGTCGGATGCAGCAACAGACACAGAGTTCAGTGGTACTCCCAGAGGGGGTAAACCGATAAAAGGACTCGGGTTGCCCGTCGAACCAGGACCCGGAGGGGACAGATTGGGCTGGCAGCCAGTTCACATACAGCAGCAGGGCCACACAGAAATTGCGCACAATAAGAGGCGAAGACCCCGGCAGGGTCAAAGTAACTCAGAGCTCCCATACAGACTCCGGTGACAGGACTGGTTGTAAATCCTTTTATGTTAAAGTAAACTGGTTAAACGTTTCAGTGCCTCAGTCTTTCATTTGGACAATAGCCATCTATCCAGGATCGAGATCGTCACCGCTGGGAGAACCTGCTGCTGATCAAGTAAGTGCCTGTCCCCTCATGATACCCCTTACACTGTGCATTGCCTGAGGCCACAGCACCGGGTCAAGCCACCCGTGACATCCCCCTCAAGAGACAGACTCCATTGGTCCGGTGCTGGGTACCCCGGTCTCCTGGGCGTCACAATTATATCGGGAAGGAACCCATGATTGGGGGTATTATTACTAGAAGGGCCCAGGATGGGGACATTATTCCTGAAAGAGTCCAGGATGGGGGAGACTATTACAGGAAGCAGCCAGGATGGGTGACATTATTACACGGGGTGAACACGTATGTCTTTATAGGATCTAATACCACGTAAGGTTCCATACATCTGACCAACATGCAGGGGGGGCTCCAGGTCCAAATTTAGCATCTGGCCCATTGGTCTCTAGTTACGCTTGGTCTCTAGTTACGCCAATGTAACCAACGTAACATCTACGCAACAAAAGGCCTCTTACACATTAACTAGTGTTAATATTCTTGAAGCCACCATCAGCAGTACACTGAACAACGAGGGTGTACATGTCAGGATTACAAGAAGAACGCCGCTGATCTCCAAAGAGAACGTTGCTGCATGACTGTAGTTTGCTAAACATCAGATGGGCAAGCACAAAGGCATATGGACGGGCAGGAACAAAATAGAGCGTTTTGGTTTAAGTGAGGAGCATCATGTAATGTAAACCACATACCATCTGCAAAGCAAGGTGAGATGAGTACCATGGTTTGGGTTGTTTTGGCCAGGACGGCTGCTATCATTGATGGAACAATCCTGAGAACATGACCTGTTGATGGCTCTTGAGGATAAGAGTTGGGGAACCCTGCCTAAGTCCTACAGAGATATTGTAGAAGGACCTAAAGTGAGCAATTCCTGAGAGAAAACCACCAACATAATAGAGGTGAAGCTGTTTTATAGGGAGGAATGGGCTAAAATTTCTCCAAGCCAATGTGCAGGACTAATCAACAATTTCCAGTAGAGATGAGCGGATCAGACTTCATTTTAATTTGTTTTTCACACGTTTATTCCTGGGAAATTCAATTACGTTGAAGTTATTCTCTGTGAAATTAAGGTCTCTGCAGACCCCAAAATATAATAAACATAATATGTAAAGAACAATATAAGAAATATAGTCATATTTATTTCACTGGCCCCGCCATCCATTACTCACCGCCACGTTACATCACAACCTTTCATACAGCTGCACAAAACCCTCCCGGACACCATGATACCTGGAAATCCGGCACAGTGAGACAGAACTGAGGATTCCATTACGAGCGGTGGGGGATCGGAAGATGCAGCAAGGGCCGGATGCGTGGCTGTAAGTAGCAGAGAAGCCGAAGAGGTGACTATAACGATATTTAGATTTTTTTTTAACTACTATGGTTTTGAAAAATAACAGAATCTGCGCCCAAGCGAATTACAAAAATGTTTGCCAAAATTTTTGCAAAATTGGAGTAGAATTCAATTTCACACAAAGTTATTCGCTCTTCTTTAAATATTGGAATTCTTTAGATGCAGTTATTGTTGCACAAAGGGGTCACATACTTTCACCACTCACAAACATGTGATATTGGATCAATAAAAATTATAGTCTAATATTTTTGACTCACCTGTGTGATTTGGTTCTTTATCTACTTTTAGGACTTGGGTGTAAAAATCAGATGTTGTTTTTAGGTCAAATGTATGCCGAAATATGGAAAATCGTGAAACCTTCCAATACCTGACGAAATCTCTGGTGCCTCTTTGAATTTGGTGCTGCCATGACATCATGAGGGCGTCACATTGCAACAATGACGTCGTGTCAGCCTGACGGTGTCAGGCCAAGAAGAGGCGACAGGAGAAGATTGGAAGATACCAGAAGGTAGGGAAGGAGAAATTTCAACAGACAGAAGAAGTTAGAAAAGGAGAAGACTTTGGCAGATAGGAGAAGGAAGAGAAGGAGAAGGTTTCCGCAGATAGGAGAAGGTAGAGACAGAGAAGATTTTGGCAGATAGGAGAAAGTAAAGAAGGAGAAAATTTCAGCAGATAGGAGAAGGTAGAGAAGGAGAAGGTTTCCGCAGGTAGGAGAAGGTAGAAATGAAGAAAGTTTCAACAGATAGGAGAAAGTAGAGAGAAGAAAGTTTCTGCAGATAGGAGAAGATAGAGAAGATTTTGGCGGATAGGAGAAGGTAGAGAAGGAGAAGATTTTGACACATTGGAGAAGGTAGAGAAGGAGAAGGTTTCCGCAGGTAGGAGAAGGTAGAGACGAAGAAAGTTTAACAGATAGGAGAAGGTAGAGAAGAAGATTTCTGCACATAGGAGAAGGTAGAGAAGGAGAAGATTTTGGCAGATAAGAAGATAGAGAAGGAGAAGATTTCGGCAGATATTAGAAGGTAGATGAGGAGAAGGTTTTGGCAGAAAGGAGAAGGCAGAGGCTGAGAAGGTTTGGGCAGAAAGGAGAAGGTAGAGACAGAAAAGGTTTCAACAGGTAGGAGAAGGTAGAGAGCAAGAAAGTTCAACAGATAGGAGAAGGTAGAGAAGGAGATCATTTCGACAGAAATGAGAAAGTAGAGAAGGAGAAGATTTTGGCAGATAAGAGACGATAGAGAAGGAGAAGATTTCGTCAGATAGGAGAAGGTAAAGAAGGAGAAAGTTTCAGCAGATATTAGAAGGTAGAGAAGGAGGAGGTTTTGGCAGATAGGAGAAGGTAGAGAAGGAGAAGGTTTCAGCAGAAAGGAGAAGGTAGAGACGGAGAAGGTTTTGACACATAGGAAAAGGTAGAGAAGGAGAAAGTCTTGGCAGATAGGAGAAGGTAGAGAAGGAAAAGGTTTTGGCAGATAGGAGAAGGTAGAGAAGGAGAAAATTTCAGCAGATATAAAAAGGTAGAGGAGGAGAAGGTTTCGGCAGATAGGGAAAGGTAGAGAAGGAGAAAGTTTCGGCAGATAGGAGATGGTAGAGAAGGAGAAGGTTTCAGCAGATAGGAAAAGGTATAGAAGGAGAAGGTTTTGGCTGATAGCAGAAAGTTTTTAGGGCTCCTTCCTGGGGCCATGGACCATGATGTGGCCATTGGATATCGGTCCTCCAAATCCATCTATAGAAATAACCCTATAATTTCAAAGAGAAAGAAACCTAAAGACGCCATATTATTGATCAGCGCAACGCAGCGCTTCCGCAGGTGACTGCGAAATTCTCTTTTGCTTTCCCATTAAAAAGTCACAAGCCGCCCATTAACTACTCAACCTCCGGAGGCAGCACAAAAGCAGCTACAATTTGTGACACTGAAGCCATCTCCGCACGACCCCATGACGTCTAACAGATGTCAGCGACTTTCATTTGTGTCCCTGTGCCCGGAGCTGAATTTCATGTTTCACAATTCATTGCCTCTTTTTTTTGTTATATATATTTAAACCGACTGTAATTACTCATCAAGGGACATATTTTTAGCCGCAGATTACACCCACTCCGTCGCCCCCATTCTTTTCAAATCAAATCAAAAACCTTTTTTATCCTCGATCTATTTGCATTAACTTTACATGGTTTCCCCCCACCACCGCTGCCACCTTCTCTTGCTGAAAATAAAGGACGAGAGGCATGTAATCAGCGTCATTATCTCTGTTCTTCAGATCCCCGCCGAGAGAGTATGTCACATGTGATGTGGGCTAACGGGATTGTGAGTTTCAATGTGCAGGCGCTTGCCTCTGCCACCGACTCAGCATGGGTTATATTTGCTTCCTCCACTTCTGGAAGCTGTCACACGATGGATCGCAATGTGCTGCCAACTATCCGCACACGTCTGCCATAATGCATGGGAGATACCGGAGGTGTCGCGTGATGCGCCAGATACTTGTCCTGTCAATGGAGACAAAAAAATCAATATTCGAGGGCAACTCCAATCACCGATGATAACAGCATCAATGAGGCAAGAAATGTCTCAAAGTTACGTTGCACATACATTTTTGGATGATTAAGCCCCTAATCCCTATTAATCACCTTTTTAATCTTTGGAAATTCCCTCCCATCATGCCTCAGGAGGAGCACAGATGTCACGCCCTCTTTATTCTGGGAGGAGCTTTCTTGTGTGATCATTGTTGCCCTCTGCTGACCAGAGCAGGGATTGCAGTAAATTCTGGAAGGATTATATTAACCCTCTAAACTGTCCTAGACCTCCAGGTATTTTGACACAAGTTTAATACTCTGCACAACCAATAATATTGGTATTATTAACCTAATACAGGATCATTTCAATGACTTTTTCCCATCCCTAGATCAGCAGGGACGATTAATATCCTTCCATATACAACTAGAAACAGCCTTAGACAATCAGGAATTATTATATTGCAAGCCTTTTCCAGTTGTAGACTACCAGGGATGTTTACATTACACATGCTCCTTCCTGTTATGAACTGGTGGCCTAGGAGCAGCATGAGACGTACTCTGGAGAAGGTGGTACCTGTGCTGACCGCAGACCCTGAACTTAGCACCGCAACTAGAAGTAGCCGTGGGAAGTACCTAACACTCCCTAGACCCCTCGACACAGCCTAAGAACTAACTTCCCCTAAAGATAGAAACGGGAAAACTATCTTGCCTCAGAGAAAATCCCCAAAGGATAGACAGCCCCCCACAAATATTGACTGTGAGAGGAGAGGGAAATGACATACGCAGACTGAAATCAGGATTTAGCAAAGGAGCCCATTCTAGCTAAAAAGAAAGAATAGGACAGAGTACTATTCGGTCAGTATTAAAACACTAGAAAATATCCACCGCAGAAAATACAAATCTCCACATCTGACTAAAGACATGGAGGGTATATCTGCATCTCCAGAGACACAGCTTGGCTGCAAAAAATCCTTCACAGACAAAGCTGGACAAGACAAAACATGAAAATGCACAGAACTATAAGGTCCACAGCATGTGGACAGCAAAAACAAAGCCAGAACTTATCTTTGTTGAAATGAACAGCAAAACAGGAGAGACCAGGTAGGGATGTGAATCCTCCAAAAGCAATGGACAACTGGCACTGACTAAAGGATCAAGCAGGACTAAATAGCCCAGCCCAAATTGCAATTAAGTGGACACACCTGATAAATGCTGCGATCCAAAGACAGCAGCACTACCACTCATAACCACCGGAGGGAGGCCAAGAGCAGAATTCACAACACCTTCCCTAGGCCACCAGGGATAATAACATTAACCACATTCACAGCCTTAAATAGTACCACTTCCTGCCCTAGACCAACAGGAACTTGAACCAACATTTTTCTGCATAGACAACCAGGAATTAATACATTTCTCATCTCTAGACCACCAGGAACAATCACATTAATCATTTAGTACCCTAGACCATCGGGAATCATTAAGCCTTAGCCCAAGGATGTTTTTATTAGCCATTCTATTTTTCTAGACCACCAGGGATGATTACTATAAACACCTTCGATGCCCTAAAGATTTCCACTTTCCTGCCCTAACCCAACAGGACTTATAAGTTTAACCATTAACCCGCCTTAGACAACCAGGAATGAATATATTCCTCAGCCTTAGACCACCAGGGATGATTACATTAACCATTCCCTTCCCACATAATCAAGGATAATTACATTAATCCTTTAGTACCCTAGACCAATGGGAATTAATAATCCTTTCCATGGCTTTACACCATCAGGGATGTATATATTAATTCTTCTTTTTCCCCTAGACCACCAGGGATGTATATATTAATCCTTCTTCTTCCCTAGACCACCAGGGACGATTACATTCATTCCCTTTAATGCCCTTTAATTACTACTTTCCTGCCCTAGACAAAAGGAATTTTTTCGATTAACCATTTCCCTGCCCAGAGGCAACCAGAAACGAATACATTTGCCAGCCCTAGACCACCAGGGACTATATTACATTCACCCTTTTCCCTTCATAGACAAACTGGGAAGGGTTACATTAACCCTTTTCTGACCTAAACCATGAGGAATACCAGACTTCGTTATTTTAAGATTTATTTCTACCAGTGTAAATGTGTCAAAACATTTTTTTTTTTTTTCCGAGCAGTGGATTTGCCGGAATGATTCTTCACTGTGTTCTAAATAAATGATTTCATAAAAGCCCTTGAAAAATAGTAAAGTAAAGATATTAATACAAAGCAGCGGCAGCTAATCCACAGAACTGGCGGTACAAATCACTCCGACCATGGCGGCTATTGAACTCGGGAGATGAAGTGATTGCTCAACGAGAGGACAAAAAAACCCTCATTAACTCCAATCACACGACACTTACAAAGGGAAAGAACAAACAAGAGACGCTTCTTGACTTGTTAAAACAGGGCTGGAATGAATAGAAGTGGCTCATATCGTAAATCGCCCATTATCGGTGGCTTCGCGTTCCGGAATTTCTTCTATAAACTCATGATGACAACACTCACGCGGAGGGGGGTTGGATTCATGCATATTCATCAGCAAAATAGTATGAGATCGCTGGCTCGAAGGGTTGTAGACTTTTGCAGCTGACTTTTTCTTTTATTTTTGGCTGCATTGTGTTTTGAATGCGAAAAAAAGCAACTTTTTTGGTTGCTGGCCGGTGCTCCAAGCTGGCAGAAATGTTAAAACAGGGCTGGATGAATAGAAGTGGCTCATATCGGAAATCGCCCATTATCGGTGGCTTCGCATTCCAGGAATTTCTTTTATAAACTCATGATGATGATCCTCACCCGGGAGGGGGGGAGTGGGGGGGTGGATTAATGCATATTCATCAGCAAAATAGTATGAGATCGCTGGCTCGAAGGGTTGTAGACTTTTGCAGCTGCCTTCTTCTTTTTTTTTTTTGGCTGCATTGTGTTTTGAATGCGAAAAAAAGCAACTTTTTCGGTTGCTGGCCGGTGCTCCAAGCTGGCAGAAATGATAAAACAGGGCTGGAATGAATAGAAGTGGCTCATATCGGAACTCGCCCATTATCGGTGGCTTCGCATTCCGGAATTTCTTCTATGAACTCATGATGATCCTCACCTGGAGGGGGGGGGGGGTGGATTCATGCATATTCATCAGCAAAATAGTATGAGATCGCTGGCTCGAAGGGTTGTAGACTTTTGCAGCTGCCTTTTTCTTTTTTTTTTTTGGCTGCATTGTGTTTTGAATGCGAAAAAAAGCAACTTTTTCGGTTGCTGGCCGGTGCTCCAAGCTGGCAGAAATGTTAAAACAGGGCTGGAATGAATAGAAGTGGCTCATATCGGAACTCGCCCATTATCGGTGGCTTCGCATTCCGGAATTTCTTCTATGAACTCATGATGATCCTCACCTGGAGGGGGGGGGGGGTGGATTCATGCATATTCATCAGCAAAATAGTATGAGATCGCTGGCTCGAAGGGTTGTAGACTTTTGCAGCTGCCTTTTTCTTTTTTTTTTTTGGCTGCATTGTGTTTTGAATGCGAAAAAAAGCAACTTTTTTGGTTGCTGGCCGGTGCTCCAAGCTGGCAGAAATGTTAAAACAGGGCTGGAATGAATAGAAGTGGCTCATATCGGAACTCGCCCATTATCGGTGGCTTCGCATTCCGGAATTTCTTCTATGAACTCATGATGATCCTCACCTGGAGGGGGGGGGAGGGGTGGATTCATGCATATTCATCAGCAAAATAGTATGAGATCGCTGGCTCGAAGGATTGTAGACTTTTGCAGCTGCCTTTTTCTTTGGCTGCATTGTGTTTTGAATGAGAAAAAAAGCAACTTTATCGGTTGCTGGCTGGTGCTCCAAGCTGGCAGAAATGTTAAAACAGAGCTGGAATGAATAGAAGTGGCTCATATCGGAAATCGCCCATTATCGGTGGCTTCGCATTCCGGAATTTCTTCTATGAACTCATGATGACGATCCTCACCCAGAGGGGGGATGGATTCATGCATATTCATCAGCAAAATAGTATAAGATCACTGGCTCGAAGGGTTGTAGACTTTTGCAGCTGCTTTTTTTCTGTTGCTTTAGTGTGTTTGGAATGAGGATTAACCCCTTAATCCCATATGACGTACTATCCCGTCCAGGTGACCTGGGACTTAATTCCCAGTGACGGGATAGTACGTCATATGCGATCGGCCGCGCTCACGGGGGGAGCGCGGCCGATCGCGGCCGGGTGTCAGCTGCCTATCGCACATTAACCCCCGGCACACCGCGATCAAAGATGATCGCGGTGTGCCGGCGGTGCAGGAAAGCATTGCGCAGGGAGGGGGCTCCCTGCGGGCTTCCCTGAGACGATCGGTACACGGTGATGTACTCACCGTGTACCGAGCGTCTTCTCCCTGCAGTCCCCGGATCCAAAATGGCCGCCGGGCTGCATCCGGGTCCTGCAGGGAACACTTCCGGGTCAGGATCAGGCTGCAGCTGCAGCTCTAATCCTGCCCGGCTGTATGTGCTGTGCACACTGTCACGGTGATCTGTGATGTCCCCCCTGGGACAAAGTGAAAAAGTAAAAAAAAAAAATTTCCACACGTGTAAAAAAAAAAAATTCCTAAATAAAGCAGAAAAAAAAAAATATTATTCCCATAAATACATTTCTTTATCTTAGTATCGCCGCGTCCGTAACGACCCGACCTATAAAACTGGCCCACTAGTTAACCCCTTCAGTGAACACCGTAAGAAAAAAAAAAAAAAAACGAGCCAAAAAACAACGCTTTATTATCATAACGCTGAACAAAAAGTGGAATAACACGCGATCAAAAAGACGGATATAAATAACCATGGTACCTCTGAAAACGTCATCTTGTCCCGCAAAAAACGAGCCACCATATAGCATCATAACCAAAAAAATAAAAAAGTTATAGTCCTCAGAATAAAGCGATGCCAAAATAATTATTTTTTCTATAAAATAGCTTTTATCGTATAAAAGCGCCAAAACATAAAAAAAATGATATAAATGAGGTATCGCTGTAATCGTACTGACCCGAAGAATAAAACTGCTTCATCAATTTTACCAAACGCGGAACGGTATAAACGCCTCCTCCAAAAGAAATTCATGAATAGCTGGTTTTTGGTCATTCTGCCTCACAAAAAATCGGAATAAAAAGCGATCAAAAACTGTCACGTGTCCGAAAATGTAACTGATAAAAACGTCAACTCGTCCCGCAAAAAACAAGACCTCACATGACTCTGTGGACCAAAATATGGAAAAATTATAGGTCTCAAAATGTGGAGACGCAAAAACTTTTTTGCTATAAAAAGCGTCTTTTAGTGTGTGACGGCTGCCAATCATAAAAATCCGATATAAAAAACGCTATAAAAGTAAAACAATCCCCCCTTCATCACCCCCTTAGTTAGGCTAGGTTCACATTGCGTTAATGGGTTAACGCTAACGGACAGCGTTGCACGGCGAAAATGTCACAATTAACGCCGTGCAACGGGTCCGTTAGCACACCCATTGACAGCAATGTGATTTTCGGGTGTAGCGCATCGCTAGAGCGTGCCATTTTCGGCTCGCGCTAGCAAGGTGCCGTTCTTTTGTGGCGCGCCTCAGACGCTGCTTGCAGCGTCCGCGGCGCGCCCGAGGTCCGATCCCCGATCTTCCAGAGCGGGGACGTTAACGCGACCACTAAACACGACACCTAAAAAGACATTGCGTAAGCGCAATCCGCTAGCGCTAAACGGATTTCCCTAACGCAATGTGAACCTAGCCTTTGGGAAAAATAATAAAATTAAAAAAAATGTATTTATTTCCATTTTCCCATTAGGGTTAGGGCTAGGGTTAGGGCTAGGGTTAGGGCTAGGGTTAGGGTTTGGATTACATTTACGGTTGGGATTAGGGTTGGGATTAGAATTAGGGGTGTGTCAGGGTTAGGTGTGTGGTTAGGGTTACAGTTGGGATTAGGGTTAGGGGTGCGTTTGGATTAGGGTTTCATTTATAATTGGGGGGTTTCCACTGTTTAGGCACATCAGGGGGTCTCCAAACGCGACATGGCGTCCGATCTCAATTCCAGCCAATTCTGCATTGAAAAAGTAAAACAGTGCTCCTTCACTTCCGAGCTCTCCCGTGCGCCCAAACAGGGGTTTACCCCAACATATGGGGTATCATCGTACTCGAGACAAATTGGACAACAACTTTTTGGGTCCAAGTTCTCTTGTTATCCTTGGGAAAATAAAAATTTGGGGGGCTAAAAATCATTTTTGTGGGAAAAAAAAAGGATTTTTTATTTTCACGGCTCTGCGTTGTAAACTGTAGTGAAACACTTGGGGGTTCAAAGTTTTCACAACACATCTAGATAAGTTCCGTGGGAGGTCTAGTTTCCAATATGAGGTCACTTGTGGGGGGTTTGTACTGTTTGGGTACATCAGGGGCTCTGCAAATGCAACGTGACTCCTGCAGACCATTCCATCTAAGTCTGCATTCCAAATGGCGCTCCTTCCCTTCCGAGCTCTGCCATGCGCCCAAACAGTGGTTCCCCCCCACATATTGGGTATCAGCATACTCAGGACAAATTGGACAACAACTTTTGGGGTCCAATTTATTCTGTTACCCTTGTGAAAATACAAAACTGGGGGCTAAAAAATAATTTTTGCGAAAAAAAAAAAATTATTTTAACGGCTCTGCGTTATAAACTGTAGTGAAACACTTGGGGGTTCAAAGCTCTCAAAACACATCTAGATAAGTTCCTTAGGGGGTCTAGTTTCCAAAATGGTGTCACTTGTGGGGGGTTTTAATGTTTAGGCACAACAACTTTCGTGGTCTAATTTCTTCTCTTACCCTTGGGAAAATAAAAAATTGGGGGCGAAAAGATCATTTTTGTGAAAAAATAAGATTTTTTATTTTTACGGCTCTGCATTATAAACTTCTGTGAAGCACTTGTTGGGTTAAAGTGCTCACCACACATCTAGATAAGTTCCTTAAGGGGTCTACTTTTCAAAATGGTGTCACTTGTGAGGGGTTCCAATGTTTAGGCACATCAGGGGCTCTCCAAACGCAACATGGCGTCCCATCTCAATTCCAGTCAATTTTGCATTGAAAAGTCAAATGGCGCTCCTTTCCTTCCGAGCTCTGCCATGCGCCCAAACAGTGGTTTACCCCCACATATCGGGTATCGTCGCACTCAGGACAAATTGCACAACAACTTTTGTGGTCTAATTTCTTCTCTTACCCTTGGGAAAATAAAAAATTGGTGGCGAAAAGATCATTTTTGTGAAAAAATATGATTTTTTTTTTTACGGCTCTGCATTATAAACTTCTGTGAAGCACTTGTTGGGTCAAAGTGTTCACCACACCTCTAGATAAGTTCCTTAAGGGGTCTACTTTCCAAAATGGTGTCACTTGTGGGGATTTCAATGTTTAGGCACATCAGGGGCTCTCCAAACGCAACATGGCATCCCATCTCAATTCCAGTCAATTTTGCATTGAAAAGTAAAATGGCGCTCCTTCCCTTCCGAGCTCTGCCATACGCCCAAACAATGGTTTACACCCATATATGGGGTATCAGTGTACTCAGAACAAATTGCCCAACAATTTTTGAGGTCCAATTTCTTCTCTTACTCTTGGGAAAATAAAAAATTGGGGGCGAAAAGATCATTTTTGTGAAAAAATATGATTTTTTTATTTTTACGGCTCTGCATTATAAACTTCTGTGAAGCAATTGGTGGGTCAAAGTGGTCACCACACATCTAGATAAGTTCCTTAAGGGGTCTACTTTCCAAAATGGTGTCACTTGTGGGGGGTTTCAATGTTTAGGCACATGAGGGGCTCTCCAAACGCAACATGGCGTCCCATCTCAATTCCAGTCAATTTTGCATTGAAAAGTCAAATGGCGCTCCTTTCCTTCCGAGCTCTGCCATGCGCCCAAACAGTGGTTTACCCCCACATATGGGGTATCAGCGTACTCAGTACAGATTGTACAACAATGTTTGGCATCCATTTTATCCTGTTACCCTTGGTAAAATAAAACAAATTGGAGCTGAAATAAATTTTGTGTGAAAAAAAGTTAAATATTCATTTTTATTTAAACATTCCAAAAATTCCTGTGAAACACCTGAAGGGTTAATAAACTTCTTGAATGTGGTTTTGAGCACCTTGAGGGGTGCAGTTTTTAGAATGGTGTCACACTTGGGTATTTTCTATCATATAGACCCCTCAAAATGACATCAAATGAGATGTGGTCCCTAAAAAAAAATGGTGTTGTAAAAATGAGAAATTGCTGGTCAACTTTTAACCCTTATAACTCCCTAACAAAAAAAAATTTTGGTTCCAAAATTGTGCTGATGTAAAGTAGACATGTGGGAAATGTTACTTATTAAGTATTTTGCGTGACATATCTCTGTGATTTAAGGGCATAAAAATTTAAAGTTGGAAAATTGCGAAATTTTCTAATTTTTCGCCAAATTTCCGTTTTTTCACAAATAAACGCAAGTTATATCGAATAAATGTTACCACTAAAATGAATTACAATATGTCACGAGAAAACAATGTCAGAATCGCCAAGATCCGTTGAAGCGTTCCAGAGTTATAACCTCATAAAGGGACAGTGGTCAGAATTGTAAAAATTGGCCCGGTCATTAACGTGCAAACCACCCTCGGGGCTTAAGGGGTTAAAGCAACTTTATCGGTTGCTGGCCGGTGCTTCAGGCTGGCAGAAATGGACTTGTAGCAAGGACGGAACCAGGAGGGCAGAAAAGGTACAAAAACATCAAACAAGAGGACAATACAAATAAATCAAGGTATAAATCAGGTAGGGCCGTAGCTTTTGTAGGGTGTTGTGCTGTCCAATTGGCCAAGTAGGAGGGGAGCAGAGGAAGTTGAACAACCCGTGACACTGCAAGATCAGGCGGCACAGGATTTATTTGCAGTGTAGTATTATGGAAATGCATAGCTCTGCATAGGACCTGCATACCGAAGCGGCAGATGATTTTTAGTCAAGACGATTTGCAACATGGCTTTCATTTTTTTTTTTTAATACATAGCAGCAATAAAAAAAGAAGATGGGTGCAAAAGTATGCACACCCCATAAGTTAGAGGGTTGATATTGACTTTTAGATTTGCTACATACAATAGGTGGCACTAAAGTACGTTTTCTCTCTGAGGTGGCAATTTGCATATTTAATTTCCAAAAGGAGCATTGCATGGCCTATAAGTCTCCTTACACCTGCATGTCAGGAATGTCACTCTCCAGAAGAATATTTAGAATTGAGAGTCCTCAGTGGTTGATACCTTTTAATGGCTAAATGACTAACTAACTGACTAATGGCTAACTCTCCAGAAGGAGAGACATTACCCCTTACATATCAGTTAGAGGTCTCTCATGCATCCAAATCAGATCTCATGCTTTGCACTGAGGAGAGGCAACACCCCTGAAACATGTATCTTCAAATACAGATTCTGGTCTGACTTTTAGCGTAGGTCATGTGGCCAGGCTCGTTAAGGGTTTGATATTGACTTTTAGGATTGCTACTTCCAATAGGTGGCGTTAGAGTTCAAGTCTGCTTCCTATCTGAAGAGGGAATTTTCATAATTATTTCCCAGAGAAGCACTGCATGGCCTATAAGTCTCCTTACACTGGCATGTCAGGACTATAACTCTCCAGAAGGAGAAACGTTACCCCTTAGACCCCAGTCAGAAGCCTCTCCCTGAAGAGGGGCAACACCCCAAAACAACTGTCTACATTAACAGATTCTGTTTTGACTTTTATCCTAAGTCATGTGGCAAGGTTCGTTAAAGGGGTGGCATTGACGTTTAGGATTGCTACTTCCAATAGGTGACACTAAAGTTCCTATCTGAAGAGGAAATTTGCAAATATAATCTCCCAGAGGACCATTGCATGGAGTACACTGTCAAGAAAGGCATGTCACTCTCCACAAGGAGAAACGTTACCCAGTAGACACCAGTCAGAGGCCTTTCATACAACTAAATCAGATCTCTTGCTTTGCACTGAGGAGGAGCAACACCCCCGAAACACATGTGTGCAAATAGAGATTCTGATTCGGCTTTTATCCTAAGACATGTGGTAAGGCTCCTTAAAGGGTTGATATTGACTTTTAGGATTCCTACTTCCAATAGGTGGCAATAAAATTGAAGACCACTTCCTATCTGAAAAGGAAATTTGCATATATAATCTCCCAGAGGACCACTGCATGGAGTACACTGTCAAGTAAGGCATGTCACTCTCCACAAAGAGAAATGTTACCTAGTAGACACCAGTCAGAGGCCTTTCATACAACCAAATCAGATCTCTTGCTTTGCACTGAGGAGGAGCAACACCCCCGAAACACATGTGTGCAAATAGAGATTCTAGTTCGGCCTTTATCCTAAGACATGTGATAAGGCTCCTTAAAGGGTCGATATTGACTTTTAGAATTGCTACTTCCAATAGGTGGCGCTAGAGTTCAAGTCATCTTACACTGTGAAGAAGAAATTTTCATATTTAATTTCCCAGAGGATCATTACATGGCTTACAAGTCTCCTTACACTGGCATGTCAGGAATGTCACTCTCCACAAGGAGAAATGTTACCAGTTAGGCCCCAGTCAGAGGCCTGTCATACATCCAAATCAGATCTCATGCTTTGCACTGAGGAGAGGCAACACCCCCGAAACAAGGGTCGATATTGACTTTTAGGATTGCTACTTAAAAATGGCACTAGAGTTCTAGTCCTTTTCTTGTCTTTATCTTCCATAAGTGATCAGCAGGACAAATGATTTCCACAAAACCAAAAAACCACTCATGAACTTATCAATTGTCTTCTCGCCTTCGGTGAACTTTTTTCAACTTTTCACGCGTTTTGCAATTTTTCTCGCTTCTATATAATTTTCTGCTTATCTCGTTGCTTGTGTTATGGTCAGTGGACATCAACCAATAAAATGTTGATGAGCGGCGCCCCTTATCATCCCGCTCTAATGTATTTGTAAATTTGAATAAAATGAATGTATAAAAAACACAGATACTCCGGGATCGGCTCTGCCCCCTGCTCGGAGCGGTAATTGTATGATCTCTGTATTAATAACGGAACCCAGAAAGCGCAATTAATAGTCAGATGTTGGAGTAAGCTGGACCCAGAATGCTCTCATTTTCCCATTAAATAACTAAAAGGCGAGAGGCAACCTAATTATTAAAAGCCAGCTGGGGTCCTGAAAGGTTTAGATTGCCGGGGTTGACTGGAATGTGCAGATCGTCCCCCGGCGTTACGAGGACGGCTCGGAATATAAAGTGTCACAAATCCAATTTTCTATTGCGTTAATGTCATTTTTTTTTTTTATTAATTACTATTGTTTATCTTGTAAATTATAGGTTTTATGACAGACACATCTGGAGGTCAGGGCCAGATTTAGACAAAGTGGGGCCCTGGGCAAAAGTTTAAAGTGGGGCCCCCAAATGCTGACATATTGCACATCACACAGCAACATTTCTGTTGTATTTACATGCGCTGAGTTCAGGCCGTTAAACGAGTGTGATCGACAATATTAAAGTCATTTGATGCTTGTTTCGCGGAATCTTTACACCGGCTGAGGAACATTGATGGGCACAGAACAATCGGGCGATGTGCTGCTGAGAACATGGATTTTTTTTGCGGCGTAAACAATGCAATCACTCTATGATTAGGTAGCATTTTGCTCTTTTAGTATAATGCACCCCATAGTCCTCCACATAGTATAATGCAAACCCCATAGTTGTCAACATTGTATGATACACCCCATAGTCCTCCATAAAGTATAATACACATCCCATAGTCCTCCATACAGAATAATACACACCCCATAGTTCTCCATATAGTATAATGTGCCCCATAGTCCTCCATATAGTATAATGTGCACCATAGTCATCCATATAGTATAATGCACACCTTATAGTCCTCCATATAGTATTGTGTGTCCCATAGTCCTCCATATTGTATAATACACCCCATAGCTCTCCATGCAGTATAATACACTAATACACACCCCATAGTCCTCCATATAGTATAATGTGCCTCATAGTCCTCCATATAATATAATGTGCCCTGTAGTCTTCCATATAGTATAATGTGCCCCATAGTCCTCCATACAGTATAATGTGCCTCATAGTTCTCCATATAGTATAATGTGCCCCATAGTCCTCCATATAGTATAATGTGCACCATAGTCATCCATATAGTATAATGCACACCTTATAGTCCTCCATATAGTATTGTGTGTCCCATAGTCCTCCATATTGTATAATACACCCCATAGCTCTCCATGCAGTATAATACACTAATACACACCCCATAGTCCTCCATATAGTATAATGTGCCTCATAGTCCTCCATATAATATAATGTGCCTCATAGTCCTCCATATAGTATAATGTGCCCCATAGTCATTCACATAGTATAATGTGGCTCATAAATCTCCATGTAGTATAATGTGCCCCATAGTCCTCCACATAGCATAATATGCCCATAGTCCTCCATATAGTATAATATAATCCCTATAGTCCTCTATATAGTAAAACAATAAAGAAAATATGGCACTCACCCCCGAAAATGCTGTGCTTAGAGCCCTTTATTCGCTGCGAGCAGCATTCAGATACACATGGAGAGGCGGCAGGGAATGAACAGAAGAGGGTGCGGGGAACCGGTAAGGACAACGGCCGTTTCACGCTGTGCGCTTCAACGGGTCCAAGTGCTGGACAGTGTTTCAGTCTACTCCACCGCCGCTTATTCAAACACCTGTGAAAATTTGCTGACCTAGTGCCGCACGGCTCCCATTTTCTTGGTTTCCTCTATATAGTATAATACACTTCCAATAATCCTTCATAAAGTATAATGCACATTCCATAGTCATTAATATAGTATAATGTGTCTCATAGTCCTCCACATAGTATAATGTGCCCCATAGTCCTCCATATAATATAATACTCTCCTCATAGTGCTCCATATAGTATAATACACTCCTCATAGTCCTCCATATTGTATAATACACTCCCCATAGTCCACTATTTAGTATAATACACTCTCGTAGTCCTCCATACAGTACAATACACTCCCCATAATCCTCCATCTTGTATAATGCACCCCACATAGTCCTCCATAAATTACAATGCCCTTTCCATAGTAAAATGCACTCCATAGTCCTTCATATAGTATAATGCATTCCCCATAGTCCTCCATACAATATAATGCACCTCTCATAGTCCTCCTCGATGCAGAATAATGCAGCCCCCATATAATACATACAATATAATACACAGTCTGTAGTCTTTGATAAGAGTATAATGCAGTCTCCATATAGTACATATAGTATAATTCACTCCCAATAGTCCTCAATAGAGTACAATGCGGCTCTATAGAGTATAATGTGGCTCCATACAGTACAATGCAGCCACCATAGAGTATAATGCAGCCCCCCATAAAGTATAATGCAGCTCCATAGAGTATAATGCAGCCCCATAGAGTATAATGTAGTCCCATAGAGTACATATAGTATACTTCACTCCCAATAGTCCTCAATAGAGTACAATGCGGCTCTATAGAGTATAATGTGGCTCCATAGAGTACAATGCAGCCCCCATAGAGTATAATGCAGCCCCCCATAAAGATAATGCAGCTCCATAGAGTATAATGCAGCCCCATAGAGTATAATGTAGTCCCATAGAGTACATATAGTATAAAGCACACCCTATAGTCCACCAGTATTATGGTGGGTCCCAGTGTCCAGAAGCAAATTCAGAGGCCACAACTGAGTGTAAAAGCTCCATGGCCCATCAAAAGAAGGAGATGACTATGGAAATAAAAATTGACCATCTCAGTTTAGATGTCCTTTGGAGGTCCTCGGACAATAGACCTGCTCAACTCAGAAGTTCCTGGGCACAAAGGCAAACTGTGAAAAATGGGCCCGGACAATCATGGAGTTTTCTTAAAGCAGATGATCCTTTGGAGACCCATGGCCGCCCAGACTCGAGTATGACCTCCTGGTTCTAGTGTTTCAAGCTTAATGGGGGATTTACAAATTTTTTATCACCTATCCACAGAAGCGGTGATGAATAAGTGACCGAGAACTGAGCATACGTGACCATTCACTTCTATAGGTCTATGGTCGTATCATGGTTGTGGCAATATACGTGTGTGAGCGCTACTAGAAGATGCGCACGGGGAACACAGGACCCATATTTTGGGATTGTTAGAGCTTTCGGACCCGCATAGTCCTACTTTTACCGCCCTCCCAGTAGGGTGGTGGTGGAATAACCCCATTAAATTACCGTAGAGATCTGTATTGGTTGCGATTTTTTGCTTTATTTTTAGATCCCCGTGAGTTTTGTGAAGCGCGTTGCTCCTTATTCTTCTTCTCTGCGTATGGTGGAGGAAGTTAAAAAAATGACCCTTCATGGATTCTCCATCTCCGCTGCCTTTTGTGTTTGATATCAAGGCAATGTTTTCAAAGCCGCACTGGGAGCGTCTCGCCGTGTTCGCTGCGCTCCTCTTCATTTGCGCCTGATATCCCTTTATATCATTATGTGTAATTTAGGTGTCAAAATTAAAGCGAGCGGCAATATCCGATCAATTTTCTTTTCAAGTCTCGTGATGACAAAGGAAAAGTGGCTCTTCTCTCCAAAGGAATCTTCAAATTGGTGAGATCATTATATTCTCCAACATCCACACAAAAGCCGAATATGGATGGAGTAAAATAATGGGACATCAACCCACGTACACTCGTCTCCACCGCCCCGGCCGCCCCTGGGGGGATTCATAAGGGGACACTGATATAAGGAGCAGAAAATGTAATAATCCCAAATTGTGACTCCGCATCAGTAATGTATGTACGCAGTGACTGCACCAGCAGAATAGTGAGTGCAGCTCTGGAGTATAATACAGGATGTAACTCAGGATCGTAATGTAATGTATGTACACAGTGACTGCACCAGCAGAGTAGTGAGTGCAGCTCTGGAGTATAATACAGGATGTAACTCAGGATCAGTAATGTAATGTATGTACACAGTGACTGCACCAGCAGAATAGTGAGTGCAGCTCTGGGGTATAATACAGGATGTAACTCAGGATCGTAATGTAATGTATATACACAGTGACTGCACCAGCAGAATAGTGAGCGCAGCTCTGGGGTATAATACAGGATGTAACTCAGGATCAGTAATGTAATGTATGTACACAGTGACTGCACCAGCAGAATAGTGAGTGCAGCTCTGGAGTATAATACAGCATGTAACTCAGGGTCAGTAATGTAATGTATGTACACAGTGACTGCACCAGCAGAATAATGAGTGCATCTCTGGAGTATAATACAGGATGTAACTCAGGATCAGTAATGTAATGTATGTACACAGTGACTGCACCAGCAGAATAGTGAGTGCAGCTCTGGAGTATAATACAGGATGTAACTCAGGATCAGTAATGTAATGTATGTACACAGTGACTGCACCAGCAGAATAGTGAGTGCAGCTCTGGAGTATAATACAGGAGGTAACTCAGGATCAGTAATGTAATGTATGTACACAGTGACTGCACCAGCAGAATAGTGAGTGCAGCTCTGGAGTATAATACAGGATCTAACTCAGGATCAGTAATGTAATGTATGTACACAGTGACTGCACCAGCAGAATAGTGAGTGCAGCTCTGGAGTATAATACAGGATGTAACTCAGGATCAGTAATGTAATGTATGTACACAGTGACTGCACCAGCAGAATAGTGAGTGCAGCTCTGGAGTATAATACAGGATGTAACTCAGGATCAGTAATGTAATGTATGTACACAGTGACTGCACCAGCAGAATAGTGAGTGCAGCTCTGGAGTATAATACAGGAGGTAACTCAGGATCAGTAATGTAATGTATGTACACAGTGACTGCACCAGCAGAATAGTGAGTGCAGCTCTGGAGTATAATACAGGATGTAACTCAGGATCAGTAATGTAATGTATGTACACAGTGACTGCACCAGCAGAATAGTGAGTGCAGCTCTGGAGTATAATACAGGATGTAACTCAGGATCAGTAATGTAATGTATGTACACAGTGACTGCACCAGCAGAATAGTGAGTGCATCTCTGGAGTATAATACAGGATGTAACTCAGGATCAGTAATGTAATGTATGTACACAGTGACTGCACCAGCAGAATAGTGAGTGCAGCTCTGGAGTATAATACAGGATGTAACTCAGGATCAGTAATGTAATGTATGTACACAGTGACTGCACCAGCAGAATAGTGAGTGCAGCTCTGGAGTATAATACAGGAGGTAACTCAGGATCAGTAATGTAATGTATGTACACAGTGACTGCACCAGCAGAATAGTGAGTGCAGCTCTGGAGTATAATACAGGATGTAACTCAGGATCAGTAATGTAATGTATGTACACAGTGACTGCACCAGCAGAATAGTGAGTGCAGCTCTGGAGTATAATACAGGATGTAACTCAGGATCAGTAATGTATGTATGTACACAGTGACTGCACCAGCAGAATAGTGAGTGCAGCTCTGGAGTATAATACAGGATGTAACTCAGGATCAGTAATGTAATGTATGTACACAGTGACTGCACCAGCAGAATAGTGAGTGCAGCTCTGGAGTATAATACAGGAGGTAACTCAGGATCAGTAATGTAATGTATGTACACAGTGACTGCACCAGCAGAATAGTGAGTGCAGCTCTGGAGTATAATACAGGATGTAACTCAGGATCAGTAATGTAATGTATGTACACAGTGACTGCACCAGCAGAATAGTGAGTGCAGCTCTGGAGTATAATACAGGATGTAACTCAGGATCAGTAATGTAATGTATGTACACAGTGACTGCACCAGCAGAATAGTGAGTGCAGCTCTGGAGTATAATACAGGATGTAACTCAGGATCAGTAATGTAATGTATGTACACAGTGACTGCACCAGCAGAATAGTGAGTGCAGCTCTGGAGTATAATACAGGAGGTAATTCAGGATCAGTAATGTAATGTATGTACACAGTGACTGCACCAGCAGAATAGTGAGTGCAGCTCTGGAGTATAATACAGGAGGTAACTCAGGATCAGTAATGTAATGTATGTACACAGTGACTGCACCAGCAGAATAGTGAGTGCAGCTCTGGAGTATAATACAGGAGGTAATTCAGGATCAGTAATGTAATGTATGTACACAGTGACTGCACCAGCAGAATAGTGAGTGCAGCTCTGGAGTATAATACAGGATGTAACTCAGGATCAGTAATGTAATGTATGTACACAGTGACTGCACCAGCAGAATAGTGAGTGCAGCTCTGGAGTATAATACAGGATGTAACTCAGGATCAGTAATGTAATGTATGTACACAGTGACTGCACCAGCAGAATAGTGAGTGCAGCTCTGGAGTATAATACAGGAGGTAATTCAGGATCAGTAATGTAATGTATGTACACAGTGACTGCACCAGCAGAATAGTGAGTGCAGCTCTGGAGTATAATACAGGAGGTAACTCAGGATCAGTAATGTAATGTATGTACACAGTGACTGCACCAGCAGAATAGTGAGTGCAGCTCTGGAGTATAATACAGGAGGTAATTCAGGATCAGTAATGTAATGTATGTACACAGTGACTGCACCAGCAGAATAGTGAGTGCAGCTCTGGAGTATAATACAGGATGTAACTCAGGATCAGTAATGTAATGTATGTACACAGTGACTGCACCAGCAGAATAGTGAGTGCAGCTCTGGAGTATAATACAGGATGTAACTCAGGATCAGTAATGTAATGTATGTACACAGTGACTGCACCAGCAGAATAGTGAGTGCAGCTCTGGAGTATAATACAGGATGTAACTCAGGATCAGTAATGTAATGTATGTACACAGTGACCGCATCAGCAG
This sequence comes from Ranitomeya imitator, assembly GCF_032444005.1. Lineage (NCBI taxonomy): Eukaryota > Metazoa > Chordata > Amphibia > Anura > Dendrobatidae > Ranitomeya > Ranitomeya imitator. Next base: position 17,397,877 of record NC_091285.1, on the reverse strand, counting down.
AATAGTGAGTGCTGATCTGTAGTATAATACAGGATGTAACTCAGGATCAGTAATGTAATGTATGTACACAGTGACTGTACCAGGAGAATAGTGAGTGCAGCTCTGGAGTATAATACAGGATGTAACTCAGGATCAGTAATGTAATGTATGTACACAGTGACTGCACCAGCAGAATAGTGAGTGCAGCTCTGGGGTATAATACAGGATGTAACTCAGGATCAGTAATGTAATGTATGTACACAGTGACTGCACCAGCAGAATAGTGAGTGCAGCTCTGGAGTATAATACAGGATGTAACTCAGGATCAGTAATGTAATGTATGTACACAGTGACTGCACCAGCAGAATAGTGAGTGCAGCTCTGGGGTATAATACAGGATGTAACTCAGGATCAGTAATGTAATGTATGTACACAGCGACTGCACCAGCAGAATAGTGAGTGCAGCTCTGGAGTGTAATACAGGATGTAACTCAGGATCAGTAATGTAATGTAAGTACACAGTGACTGCACCAGCAGAATAGTGACTGCAGCTCTGGAGTATAATACAGGATGTAACTCAGGATCAGTAATGTAATGTATGTACACAGTGACCGCACCAGCAGAATAGTGAGTGCAGCTCTGGAGTATGCTACAGGATGTAACTCAGGATTAGTGTCATGATCCCAATGGCAGGGGATCACAAAAGGACAAGCACAAATAACAAAACGAGCTCTAGGGTGATGGAAACTGAGCTGACCGCGATCCTGAACCTAATTCACACAACTAGCAGTAGCCGGGGAACGTGCCTACGATGATTCCTAGACGTCTCGCGCCAGCCGAAGGACTAACTTCCCCTATTAGAAGAAACACAGACCTCTCTTGCCTCCAGAGAAACACCCCACAGAAATAGCAGCCCCCCACATGTAATGACGGTGAAATGAGAGGAAAGCACATACGTAGTTATGAAAACAGATTCAGCAAAATGAGGCCCGCTAAAGCTAGATAGCAGAGGATACAAAAGTGAACTGCGCGGTCAGCGAAAAACCCTACAAAAAACCATCCTGAAATTACTTGAACTCATGTGCCAACTCATGGAACATGAGGAGTAATATCAGCCCACTAGAGCAACCAGCAACAAGGAATCACATATCTGCAAGCTGGACTAAAACAAAAATAAAGCAAAACGTGGAACAGGAAAATCAAAAACTTAGCTTGTCCAGAAGATTACAGAAGCGGAAAGCAGAGGTAACAAGACACACTGATTACATTGATAGCCGGCGAGGAAATGACAAGAAAGCCAGGTTAAATAGGAAACTCCCATATCCTGATAGAACAGGTGGACACCAGAGACCGCAGAGAACACAAGTCACCCAGTACCATCTGTAACCACCAGAGGGAGCCCAAAAACAGAATCCACAACAGTACCCCCCCCTTGAGGAGGGGTCACCGAACCCTCAAGAGAACCACCAGGTCGACCAGGATGAGCCCTATGAAATGCACGGACCAAATCAGCAGCATGAACATCAGAGGCAACCACCCAAGAATTATCCTCCTGACCATAACCCTTCCACTTGACCAAATATTGAAGTTTCCGTCTGGAAACACGAGAATCCAAGATCTTCTCCACAACATACTCCAATTCTCCCTCCACCAGCACTGGAGCAGGAGGCTCAAGCGAAGGAACAACAGGTACCTCATACTTCCGCAACAACGACCGATGGAACACATTATGAATAGCAAACGATGCCGGGAGATCCAAACGAAACGACACAGGGTTAAGAATTTCCAAGATCCTATAGGGACCGATGAACCGAGGCTTGAACTTAGGAGAAGAGACCTTCATAGGAACAAAACGAGAAGACAACCACACCAAGTCCCCAACACGAAGTCGAGGACACACGCGGCGACGGCGATTAGCAAACTGCTGAGCCCTCTCCTGGGACAACTTCAAATTGTCCACCACATGACTCCAAATCCGATGCAACCTATCCACCACCATGTCCACTCCAGGACAATCAGAAGACTCCACCTGACCAGAGGAAAAACGAGGATGAAACCCCGAATTACAAAAGAAAGGAGAAACCAAGGTAGCAGAACTAGCCCGATTATTAAGGGCAAATTCGGCAAGCGGCAAAAAGGTAACCCAGTCATCTTGATCAGCAGAAACAAAACACCTTAAATAAGTTTCCAAGGTCTGATTAGTTCGTTCCGTCTGGCCATTCGTCTGAGGATGGAATGCAGACGAAAAGGACAAATCAATGCCCATCTTAGCACAGAACGTCCGCCAAAATCTAGACACAAACTGGGATCCCCTGTCAGAAACGATGTTCTCCGGAATCCCATGCAAACAAACCACGTTCTGAAAAAACAGAGGGACCAACTCAGAGGAGGAAGGTAACTTAGGCAAGGGTACCAGATGAACCATCTTAGAAAAGCGGTCACACACAACCCAGATGACGGACATTTTTTGAGAGACAGGGAGATCCGAAATAAAGTCCATGGAAATGTGCGTCCAAGGCCTCTTCGGGATAGGCAAAGGTGACAACAATCCACTGGCCCGAGAACAGCAAGGCTTAGCCCGAGCGCAAACTTCACAAGACTGCACAAAAGAACGCACATCCCTCGACAAGGAAGGCCACCAAAAAGACCTGGCCACCAAGTCTCTAGTACCAAATATTCCAGGATGACCTGCCAACGCAGAAGAATGGACCTCGGAGATGACTCTACTGGTCCAATTATCCGGAACAAACAGTCTTTCAGGCGGACAACGATCAGGTTTATCCGCCTGAAACTCCTGCAAAGCACGTCGCAAGTCTGGGAAGACAGCCGACAAAATCACCCCATCCCTAAGGATACCAGTGGGCTCAGAATTTCCAGGGGAGTCAGGCACAAAACTCCTAGAAAGAGCATCCGCCTTCACATTCTTTGAACCTGGCAGGTATGAAACCACAAAATCGAAACTGGAGAAAAACAGTGACCAACGAGTCTGTCTAGGATTCAGACGCTTGGCAGACTTAAGGTAAATCAGATTTTTGTGATCAGTCAAGACCACCACACGATGTCTAGCACCCTCAAGCCAATGACGCCACTCCTCAAATGCCCACTTCATGGCCAAAAGCTCCCAATTACCAACATCATAATTCCGCTCAGTGGGCGAAAACTTTCTAGAAAAGAACGCACATGGCTTCATCACCGAGCAATCGGAGCTTCTCTGTGACAAAACCGCCCCCGCTCCAATCTCGGAAGCATCAACCTCAACCTGAAAAGGAAGCGAAACATCTGGCTGACGCAACACAGGAGCAGAAGAAAACCGGCGCTTAAGTTCCTGAAAGGCTTCCACAGCCGCAGGAGACCAATCAGCAACATCAGCACCCTTCTTTGTCAGATCCGTCAAAGGCTTAACAACACTAGAAAAATTAGTTATGAAACGACGATAAAAATTAGCAAAGCCCAAGAACTTCTGTAGACTCTTAAGAGATGTAGGCTGCGTCCAGTCACAAATAGCCTGAACCTTGACGGGATCCATCTCAATAGTAGAAGGGGAAAAAATATACCCCAAAAAAGAAATCTTCTGGACTCCAAAGAGACACTTTGAACCTTTTACAAACAAAGAATTGGCCCGCAGGACCTGAAACACCTTCCTGACCTGCTGAACATGGGACTCCCAGTCATCAGAAAAAACCAAAACATCATCCAAATACACAATCATAAATTTATCCAGATATTCACGGAAAATATCGTGCATAAAGGACTGGAAGACAGAAGGAGCATTAGAAAGTCCAAAAGGCATCACCAAATACTCAAAATGGCCCTCAGGCGTATTAAATGCGGTTTTCCACTCATCACCCTGCTTTATCCGCACGAGATTATACGCACCTCGAAGATCAATCTTAGTGAACCATTTAGCCCCCTTAATGCGAGCGAACAAATCAGTCAACAATGGCAAAGGATACTGATATTTGACCGTAATCTTATTCAAAAGACGGTAATCTATACAAGGCCTCAAGGAACCATCTTTTTTGGCCACGAAAAAAAAACCTGCTCCCAAAGGAGACGAAGATGGACGGATATGTCCCTTTTCCAAGGACTCCTTAACATAATCCCGCATAGCAGTATGCTCTGGCACTGACAGATTGAACAAATGACCTTTAGGGAATTTACTGCCAGGAATCAAATCTATAGCACAATCGCAATCCCTGTGAGGAGGAAGCGAATTGAGCTTAGGCTCCTCAAAAACATCCCGATAATCAGACAAAAATACAGGAGTAGATGAAGCGATAGAAATCGGAGGTGCATCATCATGAACCCCCTGACATCCCCAGCTTAACACAGACATCGTTTTCCAGTCCAAGACTGGGTTATGAGTTTGTAACCATGGCAGACCAAGCACTAAGACATCATGTAAATTATACAGTACCAGGAAGCGAATCACCTCCTGATGAACGGGAGTCATACGCATGGTCACTTGTGTCCAGTACTGAGGTTTATTCATAGCCAAAGGTGTAGAGTCAATTCCTTTCAAAGGAATAGGGACTTCCAGAGGCTCCAGACTAAACCCACAGCGGTTGGCAAATGACCAATCCATAAGACTCAGGGCAGCGCCTGAATCCACATAGGCATCGACGCAAATGGCTGATAATGAACAAATCAGAGTCACAGACAGAATGAACTTAGACTGTAAAGTACTAATGGCAACAGACTTATCAACCTTTTTTGTGCGTTTAGAGCATGCTGATATAACATGAGCTGAATCACCACAATAAAAACACAACCCATTTTTCCGCCTATAGTTTTGTCGTTCACTTCTGGACTGAATTCTATCACATTGCATTGTCTCAGGTGCCTGTTCAGAAGACACCGCCAAATGGTGCACAGGTTTGCGCTCCCGTAAACGCCGATCAATCTGAATAGCCATAGTCATAGACTCATTCAGATCTGTAGGCGCAGGGAACCCCACCATAACATCTTTAATGGCCTCAGAAAGCCCATCTCTGAATTTTGCAGCCAGGGCGCACTCATTCCACTGAGTAAGCACCGACCATTTCCGAAATTTCTGACAATATATTTCTGCTTCATCTTGCCCCTGAGAGAGAGCCAATAGAGCTTTTTCAGCCTGAATCTCTAGGTTAGGTTCCTCATAGAGCAAACCCAATGCCAGAAAAAACGCATCCACATTGAGCAACGCAGGATCCCCTGGTGCCAATGCAAATGCCCAATTCTGAGGGTCACCCCGCAGGAAAGATATAATAATCTTGACTTGCTGAGCAGGGTCTCCAGAGGAGCGAGATTTCAAAGAAAGAAACAACTTGCAATTGTTCCTAAAATTCAGAAAACTAGATCTATCTCCAGAAAAAAACTCTGGGATAGGAATTCTAGGTTCAGACATAGGAGCATGTACAACAAAATCTTGTATATTTTGAACCTTAGCAGCAAGATTATTCAGGCTGGAAGCCAAACTCTGGACGTCCATGATAAACAGCTGAGGTCAGAGCCATTCAAGGATTAAGAGGAGGTAAGATGCAGCCAGGCTGCAATTAAGGCTAGGCAGCAAACTCTGAGGGGAGAGAAAAAAAAAAAAAAAAATTCCTCAGACTACTTTTCCTCCTACTTCAGCCAATACGATTACCACTTTTCGGGCCGGCTATACTGTCATGATCCCAATGGCAGGGGATCACAAAAGGACAAGCACAAAAAACAAAACGAGCTCTAGGGTGATGGAAACTGAGCTGACCGCGATCCTGAACCTAATTCACACAACTAGCAGTAGCCGGGGAACGTGCCTACGATGATTCCTAGACGTCTCGCAACAGCCGAAGGACTAACTTCCCCTATTAGAAGAAACACAGACCTCTCTTGCCTCCAGAGAAACACCCCACAGAAATAGCAGCCCCCCACATGTAATGACGGTGAAATGAGAGGAAAGCACATACGTAGTTATGAAAACAGATTCAGCAAAATGAGGCCCGCTAAAGCTAGATAGCAGAGGATACAAAAGTGAACTGCGCGGTCAGCGAAAAACCCTACAAAAAACCATCCTGAAATTACTTGAACTCATGTGCCAACTCATGGAACATGAGGAGTAATATCAGCCCACTAGAGCAACCAGCAACAAGGAATCACATATCTGCAAGCTGGACTAAAACAAAAATAAAGCAAAACGTGGAACAGGAAAATCAAAAATTTAGCTTGTCCAGAAGATTACAGAAGCGGAAAGCAGAGGTAACAAGACATACTGATTACATTGATAGCCGGCGAGGAAATGACAAGAAAGCCAGGTTAAATAGGAAACTCCCATATCCTGATAGAACAGGTGGACACCAGAGACCGCAGGGAACACAAGTCACCCAGTACCATCTGTAACCACCAGAGGGAGCCCAAAAACAGAATCCACAACAGATTAGTAATGTAATGTATGTACACAGCGACTGCACCAGCAGAATAGTGAGTGCAGCTCTGAAGTATAATACAGGATGTAACTCAGGATCAGTGATGTAATGTATGTACACAATGACTGCACCAGCAGAATAGTGAGTGCAGCTCTGGGATATAATACAGGATGTAACTCCGGATCAGTAATGTAATGTATGTACACAGTGACTGCACCAGCAGAATAGTGAGTGCTGATCTGGAGTATAATACAGGATGTAACTCAGGATCAGTAATGTAATGTATGTACACAGTGACTGCACCAGCAGAATAGTGAGTGCAGCTCTGGGGTATAATACAGGAGGTAACTCCGGATCAGTAATGTAATGTATGTACACAGTGACTGCACCAGCAGAATAGTGAGTGCAGCTCTGGAGTATAATACAGGATGTAACTCAGGATCAGTAATGTAATGTATGTACACAGCGACTGCACCAGCAGAATAGTGAGTGCAGCTCTGGGGTATAATACAGGAGGTAACTCAGGATCAGTAATGTAATGTATGTACACAGTGACTGCACCAGCAGAATAGTGAGCGCAGCTCTGGAGTATAATACAGGATGTAACTCAGGATCAGTAATGTAATGTATGTACACAGTGACTGCACCAGCAGAATAGTGAGCGCAGCTCTGGAGTATAACACAGGATGTAACTCAGGATCAGTAATGTAATGTATGTACACAGTGACTGCACCAGCAGAATAGTGAGTGCAGCTCTGGAGTATAATACAGGATGTAACTCAGGATCAGTAATGTAATGTATGTACACAGTGACTGCACCAGCAGAATAGTGAGTGCAGCTCTGGGGTATAATACAAGGATGTACCTCAGGATCAGTAATGTAATGTATGTACACAGTGACTGCACCAGCAGAATAGTGAGTGCAGCTCTGGAGTATAATACAGGAGGTAACACAGGATCAGTAATGTAATGTATGTACACAGTGACTGCACCAGCAGAATAGTGAGTGCAGCTCTGGAGTATAACACATGATGTAACTCAGGATCAGTAATGTAATGTATGTACACAGTGACTGCACCAGCAGAATAGTGAGTGCAGCTCTAGAGTAAAGTATGTATATATAATGCACAACTTTTTTTCACTTCGTTTTTCCTCCTCCATCTAGAAGTAGACCGTTATGTTTATTCTGGGACTTTTTTATTTTTTGGTGATGAGAGATAACTTCTTACACTCTTTTTATACCAATAATCAAACAGCATAATCTTCTTAAAACCTTCACTTTTTATCCATGATAGTAACATCTTTGGTCCTGCTCTCAGACTGGTCTGAACTGCGTCATTTCTAATGTTTTCTGAGCATCTCGGCCATCATTTGATATCTTTATATCTGAGGTCCTTACTTCAGGTTGGGTTTCGCAGAATCTCTTCTTTTGCTTTAAGCCTAAATATGTGTAAGAAGAACCTGCTTGTACTTCTTGATCTCGCTTCGACATCTTCAATTAAGCTTCAAAACACCCTCATGTTTTAGTTTCCATCTTTATAGTGAGGTTTTTAGAACAAATTTGCATTTATTTTACTTTTACAAGTTTATGTCAAATGATTTAAAGGGTTTTCTCTGTGGGGGTCTGAATCATGACCGTACCACTCCCAGACTTCCCAATGAGTTGCTCCATCTTCTGGGCAGAGTGAAATTTCTCAGAAAGTTTAATACCTTGTATTCTCAGAATGCTAATTGAAAAGCTAATAATATCAATTTTTAGCCCGATGGTCTGGTAGTCCACCATCCCCCAACCATGTGTTGGTCATACCACTGATGCCTTCTTTTGTGACTTTCAGGACCCATCCGAAACCAAAAGCCAGCTCTGCACCCTAAGCTTCACCATACCTACCAACTTTCCTACCTACCAGAGTCTTCATCCCAACTCTAACCCATCTCTTCAACCTATCACTAACAACTGGTGTTTTCCCCTCAAGCTTTAAACATGCCTAAATCACACCTATCCTCAAAAAGCCCTCTCTTGACCCATCCTCTGTATCTAGCTATCGCCCTATACAACACGTCTATCTTGAACTGTCCTCCCAGCTATCTTCCTGCTCCCTTTTGGACAGCTTACAATCAGGCTTCCGGTCATACCATTCCACTGAAACTGCCCTAACTAAGGTCACCAATGACCTAATAACCACCAAGAGCAAGTGACACTACTCTATCCTCCTCCTCCTGGACCTGTCCTCTGCCTTTGACACAGTGGACCATTCCCTATTATTACAGACCCTCTCATCCCTTGGCATCGCAGACTTGGCCCTATCCTGGATCTCGTCATACCTAACAGACGGGACATTCAGCGTCTCCCACTCACACACCACCTCCTTACCTCACCCCCTATCTGTCGGAGTCCCGCAAGGTTCAGTTCTAGGGCCCCTGCTCTTCTCCATTTACACCTTTGGCCTGGGACAGCTCATAGAATCTCATGGCTTTCAGTATCACCTCTATGCTGATGACACACAGATCTACATCTCTGGACCAGATATCACCTTCCTACTAACCAGAATCCCTCAATGTCTGTCCACTATTTCATTCTTCTCCGCTAGATTTCTAAAACTTAACATGGACAAAACAGAATTCATCATCTTTCCCCCATCTCACGCGACCGTCCCAAGGAACCTATCCATTACAGTAAACAGCTGCCCACTCTCTCCAGTCCCACAAGCTCGCTGTCTCGGGGTGATCCTTGACACTGATCTCTCCTCCAAACCGCATATCCAAGCCCTTTTCACATCCTGCCGCCTTCAACTCAAAAATATTTCACGGATCCGTACATTCCTAAACCAAGAATCTGCAAAAACCCTAGTCCATGCCCTCATCATCTCCCGCCTCGACTACTGTAACTTCCTGCTTTGTGGCCTCCCCTCTAACACTCTCGCACCCCTCCAATCTATTCTAAACTCAGCTGCCCGACTAATCCACCTGTCCCCCCACTATTCCCCGGCCTCTCCCCTCTGTCAATCCCTTCACTGACTCCCCATTACCCAGAGACTCCAGTACAAAACCCTAACCATTACATACAAAGCCATCCACAACCTGTCTCCTCCATACATCTGTGACCTCGTCTCCCGGTACTTTCCTGCACGCAACCTCCGATCCTCACAAGATCTCCTTCTCTACTCCCCTCTTATCTCCTCTTCCCACAATCGTATACAAGATTTCTCCCGCGTATCACCCCTACTCTGGAACTCTCTACCACAACACATCAGACTCTCGCCTATCATCGAAACCTTCAAAAAGAACCTGAAGACCCACCTCTTCTGACAAGCCTACAACCTGCAGTAATCACCGATCGACCAAACTACTGCACAACCCGCTCTACCCTCACCTACTGTATCCTCATCCATCCCTTGTAGATTGTGAGCCCTCGCGGGCAGGGTCCTCTCTCCTCCTGTACCTGTTGTGACTTGTATTGTTCAAGATTATTGTACCTGTTTTTATTATGTATACCCCTCCTCACATGAAAAGCGCCATGGAATAAATTGCGCTATAATAATATATAATAATAATAGTAACTTTCCAGGAGGCAAATCCATTTAATGTATGGACCAATTTTGGCTGTGACCATAACCATTTTCTTAAGCCAAACCCCTCAGTAGCTATTTTTCCACCTCTCCACAGCTTTCTCTACTCACATTTCTCAAAGAAGGAGACTTCCTAGATTAATTTATATTCCAGTTAGTTCCCAGCAAGTTCTTTGGGGCAGAGAAAATGTGTCAACCCTTCTAAGAGTCCAGAAGGTCTTAACTTGTTCCAAAAGTCCATCATATGGTCTGAAAGCGTTAACAATTATGAGCAATCACCTTTTTGTGGGTCCTTATGATAGCCATATCCTGAAACTTTTGGGAGTCTAGACGGTCTCAACTTTTTCCAAACGTCTCCCAGATGGTTTGGAAAAGTTGTCAAGTATGAGCTATGACCCTTTTGTTGGCCTTTGTTATCAATCATATCCTGACCCTTCTGGAAGTCTAGAGGGTCTGAACAATCAATCATATCCTGACCCTTCTGGAAGTTTAGAGGGTCTGAACTTTTTCCAACAGTCTCTTAAATGTTCTGGAAGAGTTGGTAAATACAAGCTATGACCCTTTTATAGGTCCTTGTGATAGACCATATCTTGACCCTTCCGGGAGCCTAAAGGGCCTCAATTTGTTCCAAAAGTCTCCCGGATGATCCGAAGAGTTGGCAAGTTTGAGCCATGACCCTTTTGAGGGTTCTTATGATAGATCATATCAGATGCTTACAAGAGTTAGAGGGTCTCGATTATTTCCAAACGTCTCCCAAATGGTCCGGTAGAGCTATGACCATTTTGTGGGTCCTTGTGATAGACCATATCCTATAAAACTTCTTTTTCAATTCCAGTTGCAAAAAAAAATTATATTTTAAGTCATGCTCAACAACGTTTGAAGTTCTGTCGCTGGAGAATCAGGAAAAATGTAATGTATGGGAAGTTCTCTGAAGTTCCTGTTGTTTCCGAGAAATTTGTAAACTCTTTTAACACATCCGTGAGACCTACATTTTTTACAGGAGCCTTTTGGCAAATCTGGGAAATTTAGAAAGTATGTTTTAAGTTCACCAATGAAGGAAAATGAATCTCAAACCCTATGAACCCTAGTGGGAAAAAAATTGTCTATCTCTAATTTACGGTAGGGTTTTCATGGGTCTAAATGTTTGTCCCAGATTAGAAAAACTTGGTTGCTCCCCTGAAGAGGTTGTGGTGTGAACCTTGGAAGAAATCAGCCATGTTTTTACAATGTTTTATTATTCCCTTTTCGATATGTTTATGCAATAGAAAACTCTCGAAGAAAAAAATATTAGAAACCTCGAAAAGAAGGATGGCGGTGTACCGTAATTAATTAGAGAGGAATGTAATTTCCAGGCTGAAGCGTGGGACATTAGAGGCTGGAGAGGTGAGAGCAGAGCCGGTCGTTAGGATAATTAATTAGAAATTAAGGCAGTATTACAGGAGCTACATAGGCCTCCTGGAGTTAATGTTTGGATTAAATGTCTAATTGTCTGGAGGAAAAAATCCTCATCAATCCGGACTCGTTAACTCTGGCAAGTACTATGGTTAGGTCAGCGCGGATTGTTTTGCAATAAAGGATGTAGGAGGTCTTTCCAAAGAAACATCCCTATGATCCCTGGCCACTCAAAGAAAACTCTCCTTCTTTGGATTTCCTTTTATTTCTTTGGAAGGAGACGTTTTCAGCTTGAGAAAATGATGGCAACAGCAGAAGAAGAGTGTGCTGACCTTTCTGGGAAAGTGATCTATCCATTATTGATAATATTTTAGTGAGGATGGGTCTTTTTTTTCCAACTTGAGTGTCCTACTATAGAGAAAAAAGTGAGGACTAAAAGTCTTCTTTTTATTACTTGACTTAGTATCAGATTGTGAGATTAGGATGACAACAACAGAGGAACAGTGAGCTGACTTTACAGGGAAAGTGACCTGTCCTTTTTTTGGTATTGTTTTAGTGAGGATGGGTCTGTTTTTCTAAAGAGCAGTGTCATAATATTGAGAAGAAAGTTGAGACTTAAAGTCTTCTTTTTTATTTTAATCAGCCACGGAATGTGAGATTAGGTTGACAGCAGCAGGGGAACAGAGAGTCGACTTTGCAGGGAGAGTGACCTGTCCACTTTTAGTATTATTATAGTGAAGACAGATCTGTTTCTCTCAAGACTGATGTACTACTATAGACAGGGAAATGAGGAGTAAAAGTCTTCTTTTTTTTTACCTGAATCAGATTGTGAGAATAGGATAACAACAGCAGAGGAGAGTATGCTAACTTTACAGAGAAAGTGACCTATCCGTTCCTGGACAGATCACTTTTTCCAAGGTTCCTATCCTCACCCTCGGCTATACTGTTCCAAAGTTCTCTATATGCATACTCGGCTCTGCTGTTCCAAGGTACGTGTCCGCATACTCAGCTCTGCTAGTCCAAGTTGCTTATCTAAATACTCAGCTCTGCTCTTTCAAGGTGCCTGTTTGAATACTCAGTTCAAAGGTGACTGTTTTCATACTCTGCTCAGCTGCGCTAAGGTACCATCCACCAGCTTAACCGTAACACAAAGTGGGTAAATAGGGTTCCTTTTGGGAATCCAAAAACGTCACACGTTTTCATAGTCTACTCATTCGTCTCTCAGTCGTGCTCCTCGTGTTCTGCTCAGCTTGACTTAACCAATACCTGTTTATGCTGGAAGTTAAGGGGTGAGATAAGCAAATTTCAATGTTTAAAGCCCATTTTCGGCTTTTGTATGGGGGACGCGATGGCGTGAATGTCTTGAAAAGAAGAAAAAGGGGAGAAGCTGGGGCTGTCTGAAAGATAATTTCCTAATAGTCAACTCCACTCTCTCATATAAATTAAAGATGCCAGCAATAAATTGCACATATGTTTTCGCGACAACTCATCCGTCTCGCTATTGTTTGATGTTTTTTTCTTTCCCCTCCAGACTACGCTAGAAGTAATTTTATGTCAAGCAGAATCTTTTCACCCAATGACAAAGATGTCGTCCTACCGTGAGATGAACTAAAAGTTGCTGAATCTCTATTCTTGAGAAAGTTTTAATGATTACAGATATTAAGTACGAAGCGTCACAGAAGCAAAGCAGAAAAGGAAGAGTTTTGGCAAAACTTTCGAGAGTCTAAATTCCCGTAATGCTCATGATGTATATTAAAAGGGTGGTCTCTAGTCTCCTGCCCTGCTTCAGATCCCCCCCATCTATAAGCCAGAGAGGAAAGAGCTATGCTGGACTCTATGTATCACATGGATTGCTGTTAATCTGGATATAATTGTCACGAGTTGGTCACGTCCTCCTGGGAGATCAGGGGGTTAGAAGATCAATGTGAATCTCAGATCTTCCATTTAGCCTGAGTGCCATATTAAATGAATTTAGTTTCCTTTGATGCTGAAGAGGTTAACGACCTTTTCTATGCTGGTTAGAAACTTGCAGCTCCATCTTACAGCTGCTCCTGACCTGGTCATTTCCTCTCCCTATGAAATCTGATCAGACTTTCTCTTTCTTGCCAGTGAAAGTTTTACTTCCTAGCTCCTTTGAGTGGATGTGCAGAGTTGGAAGTCGTCGTTGCTGTTGGAGATTGTTGCGCGCTGTTTTTGGGTGTATTCTTTGGGTGAATTTGTCCTATTCCCATTTGGTTGGTACATTCCAATCCTTTCCTATAGACTATACCTCTCTACCTTTGGTGAGTGTTTGTTGCTTTCTTTTATCCCTGTCTGTCTTACATGTTGTTAGACTAGAATTTCTATCCCAGGCCTCCCAGGAGAGGTAGAGGTGACAGCTTAGGGTACAATAGGAAAAGAGCAAGGCTGGTGGCCCAAACCTCCTCACCTTTAGAGGTACCTTTGGGAGCAGGAATAGTTAGGACCCCAGTTCTAGGGACGGTTCAGGACCCCTTTTCCTTATCACGAACAGTCACAGTGTAACAATAATGCTACAAAAATGTCTAGTTAGCTGTGGCGGCTCCAAAATCATCAAGGCCGTTGTTGGGTAGGACTAAGATCTACTAATTACAAGCCAAGAAAATACCTTTAAAGGAAACTGATTTTACAGCACAAGCATGCTGCACACATGTGCTGCCGAGCTGGCTGTCAATCGAGGTGCAAGGGTGTGATTACAACATCCTCCCGGTGCAGTGAGCAGTGACTGTTACAGGTACCGCCCCGATGACTGGAAGGGAGCGACAGCCGGGAGACAATAATTTCATTTGCTCTGTGCAGCCCTATTACTTTGTCAAGAATTCTTAAAATGCTATTTACCAGCAGGTTACCACTACACCTGCAGGTAACTAGAGCTTTTTTGAGCATTTTTTTCTTACTGTGTTCTTTACTGTCTTAACATAACCTTGTACCCTGACCTTGATTTTTTTTGTCTGCTGCCTGCCCTGACCTTTTGCATTACTACTTCATTCCTTCAACTCTGCCGGCCCTGACCTTTACTTGTCTGTCTACTCATCAGTCATCTCACCTTTGCCATACGTCATGAGTTTTACTAATGGAATGGCTAATGGCAGTCACTCTGAAATTATGTCTTGGGAAACCCTACTGATAAGATCCCTGTACAATGATTTAGAACGGATACACACTTCTAAGTTTAGTCCAAGCCAAGACCATAATCTTTATTTGTCCGATCCTCCAGTAATCTCAATCTTGATTTTTGTCTGCCGCCTGCCCTGACCTTCCTCTTTACTTCTGCATTGATTGAACTCTGCCGGCCCTGACCTTTACTCGTCTGACTACTATTCAGTCATCTCATCTTTGACTTACGCCATGAGTTTTACCAATGGAATGGTTATTGGCAGCTACTCTGAGGTTATGTCTTGGGAAACCCTACTGATAAGATCCCTGTACAACGATTTAGAACGGATCCACACTTCTAAGTTTAGTCCAAGCCAAGTCCATAATCTTTATTTGTCCGATCCTCCAGTAATCTCGATCTTGATTTTTGCCTGCCACCTACCCTGACCTTCCTCATTACTTCTGCATTGATTGAACTCTGCCGGCCCTGACCTTTACTTGTCTGACTACTATTCAGTCATCTCGTCTTTGACTTACGCCATGAGTTTTACCAATGGAATGGCTATTGGCAGCTACTCTGAGGTTATGCTTTGGGAAACCCTGCAGTTACAAAGATTTAGGGTGGAATACAAGGGGTCCACACTACTAAGTCTAATCCATGCACAGGCTCTCGAACTTTCAGATAGACCTTGGGTCAATTCTTTTTTTTTTCCAATAATCAGACACATTGTTTTATATGCTACTCCCCAGACCCCTTAAACTCTTGCATTTTTTTATATCATTTCTAGCTGTTATATGGATTTTTACATGCCGGACAGCCAGCCACTCTCCCAGCAATGAAAACATCTAGTTAATGCGCGCAACTGCACTTTACATTAGTTGAAGGACACTGACAATTAGTCCTTGCACCTCAACACTTCATGCGCTGAGAATAAACAGCTCATTATACATGCCTGTCCTCCTCTGATAAGCCGGCCCGTTCATCCTACACATTCTCCGCAGTCAACACATAGAAGCTGTGGATGAGGGGACTTGCGAGTCTATTAGGCTTTGTGTACGAGCCGTTCTTGGAGTCAATTACACAACAACTTTTTTAAAGCTGCAAGTTGGTACAACTTACCTTTAACTACAGACATCTATTAATTTCTCCAGCTGGAAACAAAACACCCCCAACGACCCCACAATAAACTCAACCGGGTGCCTTGACATTTATCATACAGTGAGTTTGCTACTGTGTTGCGTTTTCCTTTAAAAAAAAACTAGCGCAGCCTAATACTGTAGCTAATAAGCACCTCCCACTCTTGATTAGTCAGAGTGACCCGCCCCTGAGGAGCCTGCTGCAGTTATAAATGCTAAAAAGAACCTAAATTATAAATCAGAGAGCCTTGATTTACTTGATTTACGACGCAAAAGATCTCTGTGAGTTAATCCTCGGTCTCGTAGGAATGGCATTTGCTTTCAATTATATTAATACAGCAGGAAAAAAATTATTTTCTGGCACAAATTAAAGTTTTATTAATGCGAGCGGTAAATAAACACCTGGACCATGTGAAGTCTGATGTTTTTCTCTTTAGTTCTTTTGTACCTTCGTGATACATTTGAGGTTGGCGTAATAAGATAATTATGGAAGCCGATGGCGGTGTGGCTAATAAGTCACCTAGCTGCATGTAATTAAGCTTTAGGAGCGGGCCCCTTTGCTCTTTATTCTTGCTTAATTAACTTCAAAAGCGGCTGTCTCAAAAGAAGAACATTACGGGAGATGATGGCGCTATTGATTTGCGGCCATGGTTCTGAATATCAAAATGGAAGAGGGAATCTATCGCCACATGCACCCGTCAGTCTCATCTGGGGCTTTTATCATTATTCGGACACCTGGTTGTGGCATTCAGTCCTTAACTGCGTCACTTATGGTCGCCTCTCGTCTTTCGACTCCCCCACACGTGGCCTTTTCACTAGGAACGGCCTTTGTCTTATCACTTGGTCCTTGAGAAAAAAAAAATGCTGCAAGCTGGAAAAGTGTCAGGAGCGTCATGTGCCACCTCTGGACACGTCTCGGAGAGATAAAAGCATGGCTGCTCTCCGCGCCGAGCCTTACTTCTCTATAAAGGGCGGCTTGGAAACTACAAAGCGTATATCTGCGCTGAGCAAAAGTGGAAGCGATCGGCCATGTCCGACATGTGTCAAAATCATCACATTTTAGATATTCTATTTCATTTAATTATTTTCTACCCAAGTTTGACTTTTAAAGGAAAGCTAACAGTAATGGAGATGAGATAAAGGCAATATACAGGGAATACGTACCATAATGGAAACGAAAGCGAAAAGTGGGCAATCACATAGGACTGTCCCGCGAGCCTTTTCAGTCAATGATATTTCTGGACATACTTGCCAACTTTAATAAACTGTCAAAGAGTTTTTTTGCATAGACACACCCTCTAATTACTGACCACCCCCCTCTTCAGGTCAGACCCTCCCCTTTGACACTCAAGTAGGGGACATTATTACAGGAATGGGCCAGGATAGGGGACATTATACCAAGAAGGGGCCTAGGATGGGGGTCACTATTACTGTAAGGCATTAGGATGAAGGACATTATTACTAGAAGGGGCCAGGATAGGGGACATTATACCAAGAAGGGGCCTAGGATGGGGGTCACTATTACTGTAAGGCATTGGGATGGAGGACATTATACCAAGAAGGGGCCTAGGATGGGGGTCACTATTACTGTAAGGCATTAGGATGAAGGACATTATTACTAGAAGGGGCCAGGATAGGGGACATTATACCAAGAAGGGGTCTAGGATGGCGGTCATTATTACTGTAAGGCATTAGGATGGGGGACATTATTACTGGAAGGGGCCAGGATTGGGGACATTATACCAAGAAGGGGTCTAGGATGGGGGTAATTATTACTGTAAATCATTAGGATGGAGGACATTATTACTGGAAAGGGCCAGGATAGGGGACATTAGACCAAGAAGGGGCCTAGGGTCGAGATCATTATTACTGTAAGGCATTAGGATGGGGGACATTATTACTGGAAGGGGACAGGATAGGGGACATTATACCAAGAAGGCGCCTAGGATGGGGATCATTATTACTGTAAGGCATTATGATGGGGGACATTATTACTAGAAGGGGCCAGGATAGGGGACATTATACCAAGAAGGGGCCTAGGGTCGAGATCATTATTACTGTAAGGCATTAGGATGGGGGATATTATTACTGGAAGGGGCCAGGATAGGGAACATTATACCAAGAAGGGGCCTAGGATGGGAGTCATTATTACTGTAAGGCATTATGATGGGGGACATTATTACTAGAAGGGGCCAGGATAGGGGACATTATACCAAGAAGGGGTCTAGGATGGGGGTCATTATTACTGTAAGGCATGAGGATGGGGGACATTATTACTGGAAGGGGCCAGGATAGGGGACATTATACCAAGAAGGGGTCTAAGATGGGGGTCATTATTACTGTAAGGCATTAGGATGGAGGACATTATTACTAGAAGGGGCCAGGATAGGGGACATTATACCAAGAAGGGGCTTAGGGTGGGGATCATTATTACTGTAAGGCATTAGGATGGGGGACATTATTACTGTAAGGGGCCAGGATAGGGGACATTGTATCAAGAAGGGGCCTAGGATGGGGGTCATTATTACTGTAAGGCATTAGGATGGGGGACATTATTACTGGAAGGGGCCAGGATAAGGGACATTATACCAAGAAGGGGCCTAGGATGGGGGTCATTATTACTGTAAGGCATTAGGATGGGTGACAATATTACTGGAAGGGGCCAGGATAGGGAACATCATACCAAGAAGGGGTTTAGGATGGGGGTCATTATTACTGTAAGGCATTAGGATGGAGGACATTATTACTGGAAGGGGCCAGGATAAGGAACATTGTACCAAGAAGGGGCCTAGGGTGGGGATCATTATTACTGTAAGGCATGAGGATGGATGACATTATTACTGGAAGGGACAAGGATAGGGGACATTATACCAAGAAGAGGCCTACGATGGGGAATGATATACTAGGAAGGGGCCTAGGATGGGGGACATTATTATTGTAAGGCATCAGGATGGGGGACATTATTACAGGAAGGGGCCATGATAGGGTACATTATTATAGGAAGGGGCCAGGATGGGGGACATTTTTACCAGGAAGGGGCCCAGGATGGGGGACATTATTACTAGATCGGATTACATTATTATAGGCAGGGTGAAGGATGGGGGACATTATTACAGAAAGGCACCATAATTGGAGACATTATTACAGGAAGCAGCCAGTATAGGGGACATTAATATAGATTTGCCAGGAAGGGGCTCAGGTTGGGGAGCTTTATTCTAGGAAGAGGCCCAGGATTAGGGATATTATGCCAGTAGGGGGCCTGGGTCGGTTGACATTATTGCAGGAAGGCACCAGGATGGGGGACATTATTATAGGAAGGCACCAGGATGGGGGACATTATTATAGGAAGGCACCAGGATGGGGGACATTATTATAGGAAGGCACCAGGATGGGGGACATTATTATAGGAAGGCACCAGGATGGGGGACATTATTATAGGAAGGCACCAGGATGGGGGACATTATTATAGGAAGGCACCAGGATGGGGGACATTATTATAGGAAGGCACCAGGATGGGGGACATTATTATAGGAAGGCATCAGGATGGGGGACATTATTATAGGAAGGCACCAGGATGGGGGACATTATTATAGGAAGGCACCAGGATGGGGGACATTATTATAGGAAGGCACCAGGATGGGGAACATTATTATAGGAAGGCACCAGGATGGGGGACATTATTATAGGAAGGCACCAGGATGGGGGACATTATTATAGGAAGGCACCAGTATGAGGGATCTCATTATATGGGGGAACAAACAGAAGTGTCTTAATAGGATCTAGAACGCTACAAAGGCCCATGCACCCATACATCTGACCAACATGCAGGTGGGGGCTCATGTCCAAATTTTGCAGCGGGGCCCATCAGACACTTGTTACACCACTGCTGTTTTATTTAAGAGTCTGGGGTCTGATTTGGAGGGCTGATATATATTTTGATTCAGGTGTCCCATCTAGATCATCTGATCTGGATTCTGATTTAGGGGTCAGATCTGGGGAATGATTTAAGCATTTGGTTTTGGGTCAAAACTCCTCAATTAAGGAGTCACCTCTGATCCGCTGAGATGGTGAAATCTGGAGAAGCGAGGACTCGTGGTGCCCGAAACACGGGTGAGACCAAACTCATCAGAAGTCTAAACTGTCCTGCCCGGTTATTCCGCCACAGCACAGATGGGAAGAAGGGTCGCCCTCGTCTCGGCTGTGAAGACTCTTCCATCTAATGGGATTTATCTTGATAGAAGAGAACAAGTAATCAGCGGTGATATAGATCCACTGAAGAATAATGGAACTTCTTGTAAAGTTAATTAAAAGTTTTATCAAACTAATTGGAGAAGTTTTAGCTCAGTGTGAAAAACATGGAGAAGTGCGTGATCAGCAAGGAAGGTGATGGAGGAAGAAAGGAAGGAAGAAAGAAAGAGAGAAAGAAAGAAAGAAAGAAAGAGAAAGAAAGAAAGAAAGGAAAGAAAGAAAGAAAGAAAGAAAGAAAGAAAGAAAGAAAGAAAAAGAAAGAAAGAGAAAAAGAGATAAAGAAAGAAAGGAAAGAAAGAAAGAAAGAAAGAAAGAAAGAGAGAGAGAAAGAAAGAAAAGAAAGATAGGAAAGAAAGAAAGGAAAGAAGGAAAGAAAGAGAAAAAGAGATAAAGAAAGAAAGGAAAGAAGGAAGGAAAGAAAGAAAAAATGAAAGGAAAGAAGGAAGGAAAGAAAGAGAGAAAGAAACAACGAAAGGAAGCAAAGAAAGAAAGGATGAAAAAAAGAAAGGAAAGAAAGAAAGAAAATAAGAAGGAAAGAAAGACAGTAAGAAAGAAAAAAGGTGTAATGAAGGAAAGAAATAGAGAAAAAGAAATGAAGGAAAGAGAGGAAGAAAGAAAAAAGGAATGAAGAAAAGAAAGAGAATGAAAGAAAGGAAGAAATAAATGAAGAATGAAAGAGGAAGGAAAGAAATAGAGATAAAGGATGGAAGAAATGCTAGAGAATGGAAGACAGAAGGGAAGGAAGGAAAGAGAGAAAGAAAGAGGAATGAAGGAGTAAGGAAAGAAGGAGATAGAAAGGAATGAAGGAATAGGAGAAGGAAGGAAAATAGAATGGTGGATATGAATGGACTATGAAGAGAGGAGAAGAGAGGAATAAAGGAAGGATGAAAGTAAGAAAGATTGGAAAGGAATGATGGAAGTTATGATGGAAGAAGTGATGAATGGATGGTTGGACCGATTGAAAATGGGACAAAAGAAGCAAGGAGAAAAAGTAGGAAGAAGAAAATTGTGAAAGGAAAGAAGAATGGAGTGAAGGAAGCAATAAATAGAGGGAGGGAAAAAGAAAAAGAGGAAGCTATAGAAAAGAGAAAGGCATGAAGGAAGAGTGGAAAAATAGAAAATAAAGAATGATGGAAAAAGGCTGAAAGTTGGAGGGAAGAATGAGAAGGTTAGAGAGGATGAATAAGAAGAGTGATGGGTGATGGGAGAGCCGTAGGAAGGAAGACTGGAATTAAGAAAGAAGGAAATAAAGAAGAGAGGAAGAAGGTGAAGGAAAAAGCAAAGAAAGGAAGGTAGAGGGGGTGGAAAACAGGACAGGAAGAAAGATCCAGGTTACACAATGGAAGTAATTGAGGCTTTGTAGCTGTAGTATTGGGGTCTGCCCTTAGAAGCAGCTGTGACCGTAAGCTCTGCGGGGTCCGTATAGAGGACCACAAGGCTCGCAGACCCCTCACTGCACTTCCGGGCTCATCCATATTCCTGACCCGTTTCCTTTGGGGACAATGAACATTTCCCTCTTTCCTTCCTTACACAATGTCTCCAGATAACATTAATGTGTAGTGAGTGGTGGTCTGTGGTGGTCTTTGGTGGTCTGTGGTGGTCTGCAGTAGTCTGCGGTGGTCTGTGGTGGTCTTCTGCGGTAGTCTGCGGTGGTCTGTGGTGGTCTTCTGCGGTAGTCTGCAGTGGTCTGTGGTGGTCTTCTGCGGTAGTCTGCGGTGGTCTTCTGCGGTAGTCTGCAGTGGTCTGTGGTGGTCTGCATTGGTCTGTGGGGGTCTGCGGTGGTCTGTGGTGGTCTTCTGCGGTGGTCTGTGGTGGTCTTCTGCGGTAGTCTGCGGTGGTCTGTGGTGGTCTTCTGCGGTGGTCTGTGGTGGTCTTCTGCGGTGGTCTGTGGTGGTCTTCTGCGGTTGTCTGCGGTGGTCTGTGGTGGTCTTCTGCGGTAGTCTGCAGTGGTCTGTGGTGGTCTGCGTTGGTCTGTGGTGGTCTGCGGAAGTCTGTGGTGGTCCATCAGCACTATGGCCGCGTTCAATTAAAACGCGCTGTCATTAATTTTAGTGAAGCACGATATCTAATTCTGCGCTGCAGAAGATCTCAGTGATCGGAGCCGGCGAGACGCTCTGCAGGGTTTATCATCACGGTGAAAATCCAGCGATTAGAAAAACACGGTAAGATAAACGAGCTGTCGCTTCTCACCGGTCCTGGAAGAAGATGCAAGGAATTAGTCATGACAGGTGCGTAATAACCGGGACCGCGAGAGGAACACAACAGGCTCAGGGAATGATCAGTTCTGCCAGCGGGGGGCTGGACATCATGGGAGGGCAACATTACCCAATTTTACAGCCTCAGTGCTGTCTCATGCCACTAGGGGGCAGTCTGACAAAATGGAATATTCTCATAATGTGACTTTACAGGCAGGTCACATTAGTGAAGATTTGGGGTCCACAATGGTATTTTTTTTAGCTAAATTGTAGTCACATATCAACAAAAAACACACCAAATAATAAAAAGCAACAAATAAATCACATTAAAGGGAACCTATCTGGGTAATTTTACTACTAAAGCTAGCATCATGGCTGCATAGGTCTTAGTCCAACAATAAAAATGATACCTGTCTTGTAGAAATCCGATGTACCAGTGCTAAGATATTAAGCTTTAAATCCACATGCAAACTAACCTGGAAGTGCATTGTGGGCGTGTCATTTACTCATTGATACGCCCCCGCTGAACTTCCAGCCTAATTTGCCTATGGTTTCAACGCTTGATTTCTCAGCGCTGGAACATCGGATTACTACAAGACAGGTATCATTTTTATTGTTGGATGAAGACCTATGCAGCCCCGACAGGTTCTCATTAATAGGGTTGTCCTCTTAAAGGGGTTGTCTTCTGCTAATTAAACCCTTATTAACCCTTAATAGGTTAGCTGTGTTTAAAAAAGTACACTGACCTCTGGGAATGGTACCATGCTTCCGATCACAGCAGTGTGTCCCCAACGGGTCATGTGATATTGGTACTGTGCATGAGAAGGAAGCGGTGCTGGGTGCAGAATAGAGCTGGAGTGACAGAGGCTTCAGATAGCTTTTCATCCTCATTTGCACATAAAATAAAATGCTGATTTATCAGCAATGGAAGGAACAGGCCGACCATGTAAAGGTATTGCTGGACTCCTCTTTGAATGAGCTATACCCGCTACAAATAGACTACTTTCTGAAGATTATTTTTTTAAGGAGCTATTGAAATCTAATAAAAAAGTACAGTCAGCAATTCTGCTAAAATAAGAAACTAATATATGTCCGATATTATTATTCTCATCGTTCCACGTCCCGAAGACTCCACGATGGTCTCCTGCTTACATATTGTGTCCTTTGATGATCGCAGCAGTATTATAGTAGTTATATTCTTGTACATAGGGGCAGTATTATAGTAGTTATATTCTTGTACATAGGGGCAGTATTATAGTAGTTATATTCTTGTACATAGGGGCAGTATTATAGTAGTTATATTCTTGTACATAGGAGCAGTATTATAGTAGTTATATTCTTGTACATAGGAGGCAGTATTATAGTAGTTATATTCTTGTACATAGGAGCAGTATTATAGTAGTTATATTCTTGTACATAGGAGCAGTATTATAGTAGTTATATTCTTATACATAGGGGCAGTATTATAGTAGTTATATTCTTGTACATAGGGGCAGTATTATAGTAGTTATATTCTTGTACATAGGGGCAGTATTATAGTAGTTATACTCTTGTATATAGGGGCAGTATTATAGTAGTTATATTCTTGTACATAGGGGCAGTATTATAGTAGTTATATTCTTGTACATAGGGGCAGTATTATAGTAGTTATATTCTTGTATATAGGGGCAGTATTATAGTAGTTATATTCTTGTACATAGGGGCAGTATTATAGTAGTTATATTCTTGTACATAGGGGCAGTATTATAGTAGTTATATTCTTGTATATAGGGGCAGTATTATAGTAGTTATATTCTTGTACATAGGGGCAGTATTATAGTAGTTATATTCTTGTACATAGGAGCAGTATTATAGTAGTTATATTCTTGTACATAGGGACAGTATTATAGTAGTTATATTCTTATACATAGGGGCAGTATTATAGTAGTTATATTCTTGTATATAGGGGCAGTATTATAGTAGTTATATTCTTATACATAGGGGCAGTATTATAGTAGTTATATTCTTGTACATAGGGGCAGTATTATAGTAGTTATATTCTTGTATATAGGGGCAGTATTATAGTAGTTATATTCTTATACATAGGGGCAGTATTATAGTAGTTATATTCTTGTACATAGGGGCAGTATTATAGTAGTTATATTCTTGTACATAGGGGCAGTATTATAGTAGTTATATTCTTGTACATAGGAGCAGTATTATAGTAGTTATATTCTTGTACATAGGGACAGTATTATAGTAGTTATATTCTTGTATATAGGGGCAGTATTATAGTAGATATATTCTTGTACATAGGAGCAGTATTATAGTAGTTATATTCCTGTACATAGGGGCAGTATTATAGTAGATATATTCTTGTACATAGGAGCAGTATTATAGTAGTTATATTCCTGTACATAGGGGCAGTATTATAGTAGATACAGTGGGGCAAAAAAGTATTTAGTCAGTCAGCAATAGTGCAAGTTCCACCACTTAAAAAGATGAGAGGCGTCTGTAATTTACATCATAGGTAGACCTCAACTATGGGAGACAAACTGAGACAAAAAAATCCAGAAAATAACATTGTCTGTTTTTTTAACATTTTATTTGCATATTATGGTGGAAAATAAGTATTTGGTCAGAAACAAACAGTCAAGATTTCTGGCTCTCACAGACCTGTAACTTCTTCTTTAAGAGTCTCCTCTTTCCTCCACTCATTACCTGTAGTAATGGCACCTGTTTAAACTTGTTATCAGTATAAAAAGACACCTGTGCACACCCTCAAACAGTCTGACTCCAAACTCCACTATGGTGAAGACCAAAGAGCTGTCAAAGGACACCAGAAACAAAATTGTAGCCCTGCACCAGGCTGGGAAGACTGAATCTGCAATAGCCAACCAGCTTGGAGTGAAGAAATCAACAGTGGGAGCAATAATTAGAAAATGGAAGACATACAAGACCACTGATAATCTCCCTCGATCTGGGGCTCCATGCAAAATCCCACCCCGTGGGGTCAGAATGATCACAAGAACGGTGAGCAAAAATGCCAGAACCACGCGGGGGGACCTAGTGAATGAACTGCAGAGAGCTGGGACCAATGTAACAAGGTCTACCATAAGTAACACACTACGCCACCATGGACTCAGATACTGCAGTGCCAGACATGTCCCACTGCTTAAGCCAGTACATGTCCGGGCCCGTCTGAAGTTTGCTAGAGAGCATTTGGATGATCCAGAGGAGTTTTGGGAGAATGTCCTATGGTCTGATGAAACCAAACTGGAACTGTTTGGTAGAAACACAACTTGTCGTGTTTGGAGGAAAAAGAATACGGAGTTGCATCCATCAAACACCATAACTACTGTAAAGCATGGTGGTGGAAACATCATGCTTTGGGGCTGTTTCTCTGCAAAGGGGCCAGGACGACTGATCCGGGTACATGAAAGAATGAATGGGGCCATGTATCGTGAGATTTTGAGTGCAAACCTCCTTCCATCAGCAAGGGCATTGAAGATGAAACGTGGCTGGGTCTTTCAACATGACAATGATCCAAAGCACACCGCCAGGGCAACGAAGGAGTGGCTTCGTAAGAAGCATTTCAAGGTCCTGGAGTGGCCTAGCCAGTCTCCAGATCTCAACCCTATAGAAAACCTTTGGAGGGAGTTGAAAGTCCGTGTTGCCAAGCGAAAAGCCAAAAACATCACTGCTCTATAGGAGATCTGCATGGAGGAATGGGCCAACATACCAACAACAGTGTGTGGCAACCTTGTGAAGACTTACAGAAAACGTTTGACCTCTGTCATTGCCAACAAAGGATATATTACAAAGTATTGAGATGAAATTTTGTTTCTGACCAAATACGGTACTTATTTTCCACCATAATATGCAAATAAAATGTTAAAAAAACAGACAATGTGATTTTCTGGATTTTTTTTTTCTCAGTTTGTCTCCCATAGTTGAGGTCTACCTATGATGTAAATTACAGACGCCTCTCATCTTTTTAAGTGGTGGAACTTGCACTATTGCTGACTGACTAAATACTTTTTTGCCCCACTGTATATTCTTGTACATAGGAGCAGTATTATAGTAGTTATATTCTTGTACATAGGGGCAGTATTATAGTAGTTATATTCTTGTACATAGGGGCAGTATTATAGTATATTCTTGTACATAGGAGCAGTATTATAGTAGTTATATTCTTGTACATAGGGAGCAGTATTATAGTAGTTATATTCTTGTACATAGGGGGCAGTATTATAGTAGTTATATTCTTGTACATAGGGAGCAGTATTATAGTAGTTATATTCTTGTACATAGGGGGCAGTATTATAGTAGTTATATTCTTGTACATAGGGAGCAGTATTATAGTAGTTATATTCTTGTACATAGGGGGCAGTATTATAGTAGTTATATTCTTGTACATAGGGGCAGTATTATAGTAGTTATATTCTTGTACATAGGGGCAGTATTATAGTAGTTATATTCTTGTACATAGGGGGAGTATTATAGTAGTTATATTATTGTACATAGGGGGCAGTATTATAGTAGTTATATTCTTGTATATAGGAGCAGTATTATAGTAGTTATATTCTACATAGGGGCAGTATTATAGTAGTTCTATTCTTGTACATAGGGGACAGTATTATAGTAGTTATATTCTTGTACAGTGGGGCAGTATTATAGTAGTTATATTCTTGTACATAGGAGCAGTATTATAGTAGTTATATTCTTGTACATAGGAGCAGTATTATAGTAGTTATATTCTTGTACATAGGAGCAGTATTATAGTAGTTATATTCTTCTACATAGGGGCAGTAGTATAGTAGTTATATTCTTCTACATAGGGGCAGTAGTATAGTAGTTATATTCTTGTACATAGGGGACAGTATTATAGTAGTTATATTCTTGTACAGTGGGGCAGTATTATAGTAGTTATATTCTTGTACATAGGAGCAGTATTATAGTAGTTATATTCTTGTACATAGGGACAGTATTATAGTAGTTATATTCTTGTATATAGGGGCAGTATTATAGTAGATATATTCTTGTACATAGGAGCAGTATTATAGTAGTTATATTCCTGTACATAGGGGCAGTATTATAGTAGATATATTCTTGTACATAGGAGCAGTATTATAGTAGTTATATTCCTGTACATAGGGGCAGTATTATAGTAGATATATTCTTGTACATAGGGGCAGTATTATAGTAGTTATATTATTGTACATAGGGGGCAGTATTATAGTAGTTATATTCTTGTATATAGGAGCAGTATTATAGTAGTTATATTCTACATAGGGGGCAGTATTATAGTAGTTATATTATTGTACATAGGGGGCAGTATTATAGTAGTTATATTCTTGTACATAGGGGCACTATTATAGTAGTTATATTCTTGTACATAGGGGCAGTATTATAGTATATTCTTGTACATAGGAGCAGTATTATAGTAGTTATATTCTTGTACATAGGGAGCAGTATTATAGTAGTTATATTCTTGTACATAGGGGGCAGTATTATAGTAGTTATATTCTTGTACATAGGGGCAGTATTATAGTAGTTATATTCTTGTACATAGGGGCAGTATTATAGTAGTTATATTATTGTACATAGGGGGCAGTATTATAGTAGTTATATTCTTGTATATAGGAGCAGTATTATAGTAGTTATATTCTACATAGGGGGCAGTATTATAGTAGTTATATTATTGTACATAGGGGGCAGTATTATAGTAGTTATATTCTTGTACATAGGGGCAGTATTATAGTAGTTATATTCTTGTACATAGGGGCAGTATTATAGTAGTTATATTCTTGTACATAGGGGCAGTATTATAGTAGTTATATTCTTGTACATAGGGGGAGTATTATAGTAGTTATATTATTGTACATAGGGGGCAGTATTATAGTAGTTATATTCTTGTATATAGGAGCAGTATTATAGTAGTTATATTCTACATAGGGGCAGTATTATAGTAGTTCTATTCTTGTACATAGGGGACAGTATTATAGTAGTTATATTCTTGTACAGTGGGGCAGTATTATAGTAGTTATATTCTTGTACATAGGAGCAGTATTATAGTAGTTATATTCTTGTACATAGGAGCAGTATTATAGTAGTTATATTCTTGTACATAGGAGCAGTATTATAGTAGTTATATTCTTCTACATAGGGGCAGTAGTATAGTAGTTATATTCTTGTACATAGGGGACAGTATTATAGTAGTTATATTCTTGTACAGTGGGGCAGTATTATAGTAGTTATATTCTTGTACATAGGAGCAGTATTATAGTAGTTATATTCTTGTACATAGGGGGAGTATTATAGTAGTTATATTCTTGTACATAGTGGGCAGTATTATAGTAGTTATATTCTTGTACATAGGGGCATTATTATAGTAGTTATATTCTTGTACATAGGGGCAGTATTATAGTAGTTATATTCTTCTACATAGGGGCAGTATTATAGTAGTTATATTCTTCTACATAGGGGCAGTATTATAGTAGTTCTATTCTTGTACATAGGGGACAGTATTATAGTAGTTATATTCTTGTACAGTGGGGCAGTATTATAGTAGTTATATTCTTGTACATAGGAGCAGTATTATAGTAGTTATATTCTTGTACATAGGAGCAGTATTATAGTAGTTATATTCTTGTACAGTGGGGCAGTATTATAGTAGTTATATTCTTGTACATAGGGGGCAGTATTATAGTAGTTATATTCTTGTACATAGGAGCAGTATTATAGTAGTTATATTCTTGTACATAGGAGTAGTATTATAGTAGTTATATTCTTGTACATAGGAGCAGTATTATAGTAGTTATATTATTGTACATAGGAGCAGTATTATAGTAGTTATATTCTTGTACATAGGAGCAGTATTATAGTAGTTATATTCTTGTACATAGGAGCAGTATTATAGTAGTTATATTCTTATATATAGGGGGCAGTATTATAGTAGTTATTGTACATAGCACCAATATTACACAAGTTATAGTCTTTCCTGAAGTCAGCAGTGAGCTGCAGGGTTTCATTGATATCATGAGTCAATATTTTGGAAAGACAAGTAATAAATTCCAAAATCTGCGAGTTGATCTTGACCCAGCTGTGCAGACCCAGCCGAGAGTTTTTCCTCCTTGGTTCTTCTCACACTAATGACTCCTTCGTCCTCATCTCCTAGCACACTTGACATTTATAACGCTCACCAATTTGCATCTTTTGTGAAAAAAAAACGAGTAAGTTATATTTCCTGACAAGCAAGGAAAATAATTAAGCCTCTCATAACAACCAAACAAGAAGATGTGAATTTACGATCTTCCTAGATGTAATTAGTCGGCTGTTTCATCAGGAACAATGTAAGATAAAATCAGAAGGCAAAAAAACACGTTTCTGCAGGGACTGAATAATGACCACAGCAATACGGTCAATTCTACTTGCAACTCTCGAATTTATTTTTAACCCTTATTTCAAAGGCATGTAACTATTAATGAATTTGGAGCTTCTAGAAACATGCCTCTTATTCAGGACATTTATTAGCATCTCTGTCTCTGGAGGACCTAACCCATGTAATACCATATTTCACCTGTGGCAGTGCTGCAGTAAAACTAAACACATCACTAGATTGCACTTGATCGCTGAGATCAAAGCTGCAGGACCATCTTTCTTCAATTTATTATAGAGGAACTCTTCTAAATTTGATTAATACTCCTGTCAAAAATTATATTTTTGGGTTTTTCCAATGAGCAAAGTCAACGAGTTTAAAACACAAACCAGACACACCACTTCTAAGTCAATGAGCTCTTTCATATCCACTGCAAATAAAGTAATAGACCTAAGTGGGGTATACAGAGCTTTTGCAATGCTCCTTTTGCTAGACGTTCAGCGGTTTGGCTTTTCCTGATTTGCGAGGTCCAATTGCCTAGGGGTCACATTGGCTCCTTGGCATGACTTCAAGAGGAGAAGAGAGACTTGGCTGTATGAGTTGACTCTCTACTTCCTTCCTTTATTGAGACAATTATGTAGAGAAGTGAAATTGGAGACTGTTACAGAACCCCCCAGCACCAAGAATGTTATGCAGTATATACTATGTATAATAGGTTCCATGTGAAATGCATCAGTCCACAGGCTGCGCCCCTGAACAAGATATTCTCTTTCTGACCTCCCCCCACCTTTGTAATTCCCACAGTAAATATCGGCAGGCTCCGGCCCCCTGCGGCTATTGTAATGTATGTCTGGCCTGCTGTTTTCCTATTGGCCTGCCCTGTGTATCTGTGTTATATATTCTGTGTGCTGTAAATAAAGGGTGTTCTTAGACTGGAAATACATGGAGAAGCAGTCAGCTTTTATATGCTCTCATGTAATCAAGTAATTCCTGCCAGCGTCCTTCATTCAGAATCCAGCAAAAGCAGAGAGGACCTCCTGAAACACGGGGGGTGCTGGAAGAGGTACTCCAGCACAGTAGACCCCGTTACAGAGACATTTCACATAAAAATCTTTTGAAGGTGCTATACCCCAGCAAATTATGGCAGGTGGAGTTGCCCTTTAAAAAACTCGAAGCAGCAAAATAATTAAACATCAGCAGCAGCCAGTAGCCTTTAATAAGTGCTTGCATTATCGTAGCAAAATCTTAACGTCAAAGATCTCAAACATTTAACACCTGCAAGAAAAATAGCATCCTTCCCACTCATCATTAGGCCCTAACTGGTGGCAAATGAGATAATTTTGTCATTGAAAAATTATCCTATTTAACCCCTTACCGGCATCGGACGTACTATACCGTCCGATGCCGGCTCC
Organism: Ranitomeya imitator; assembly: GCF_032444005.1. Lineage (NCBI taxonomy): Eukaryota > Metazoa > Chordata > Amphibia > Anura > Dendrobatidae > Ranitomeya > Ranitomeya imitator. Next base: position 17,367,088 of record NC_091285.1, on the reverse strand, counting down.
CCTGCTTTGATGCAGGTCTCCGCGGTGAGCCCGCACCAAAGCCGGGACATGTCAGCTGTTTTGAACAGCTGACATGTGCCCGTAATAGGCGCGGGCAGAATCGCGATCTGCCCGCACCTATTAACTAGTTAAATGCCGCTGTCAAACGCAGACAGCGGCATTTAACTACCGCTTCCGGCCGGGCGGCCGGAAATGACGTCATCGCCGACCCCCGTCACATGATCGGGGGTCGGCGATGCTTGTGAATGGTAACCATAGAGGTCCTTGAGACCTCTATGGTTACTGATTGCCCGTCGCTGTGAGCGCCATCCTGTGGTCGGCGCTCACAGCACACGTGCAATTCTGCTACACAGCAGCGATCAGCAGATCGCTGCTATGTAGCAGAGCCGATCGGGTTGTGCCTGCTTCTAGCCTCTCATGGAGGCTATTGAAGCATGGCAAAAGTTAAAAAAAAAAAGTTTAAAAAAATGTGAAAAAAATAAAAAAAACATAAAAGTTTAAATCACCCCCCTTTCGCCCCAATCAAAATAAATCAATAAAAAAAAAAAAAATCTACGCATATTTGGTATCGCCGCGCTCAGAATTGCCCGATCTATCAAGTAAAAAAAAGTATTAACCTGATCGCTAAACAGCGTAGCGGAAAAAAAACTCGAAACGCCAGAATTACGTTTTTTTGGTCGCCGCGACATTGCATTAAAATGTAATAACGGGCGATCAAAAGAACGTATCTGCACCGAAATGCTATCATTAAAAACATCATCTCGGCACGCAAAAAATAAGCCCTCAACCGACCCCAGATGATGAAAAATGGAGACGCTACGAGTATCGGAAAATGGCGCAATTTTTTTTTTTTTTTTTTTAGCAAAGTTTGGAATTTTTTTTCACCACTTAGATAAAAAATAACCTAGTCATGTTTGGTGTCTATGAACTCGTAATGACCTGGAGAATCATAATGGTAGGTCATTTTTAGCATTTAGTGAACCTAGCAAAAAAGCCAAACAAAAAACCAATGTGGGATTGCACTTTTTTTGCAATTTCACCGCACTTGGAATGTTTTTCCCGCTTTCTAGTACACGACATGCTAAAACCAATGATGTCGTTCAAAAGTACAACTCGTCCCGCAAAAAATAAGCCCTCACATGGCCAAATTGACGGAAAAATAAAAAAGTTATGGCTCTGGGAAGGAGGGGAGCGAAAAACGAACACGGAAAAACGAAAAATCCCCCGGTCATGAAGGGGTTAATAAGCTGTAACATGTAATCATATATAATGATGCAGAAGTCTATACCTGGTCGTGGTTGTATTACTGATCCTTTTTCAAAGACGCCATTAAGTTCAATTGACCTTATGAGTAATGTTCCTAGGGAATCTTCCACCTTCTGCTTGCGTCTTCATGCTTCTTAATGACTTTTTCAAGGATTTCTCAGGCTATCTTTATCCATCTTGTTCTATGGTTACCTTCATGAAGTTTTTTTCTTCACTTCATCTGAACATTATGGTATTTTCCAACAATTGGGTCTTCTTATTTTCCCTTTCAATCTGGCTATTTGCACGTCAAGTTGAAGGTTTGGTTAGATCTAGTAAAAAGTCGTCATACTTATGGAAGAGGACCAAAGATAACTTAGCCTGGAAAACTGGAGATCGTTTACAATCTTTCGACTTCAATAGTACTACTAGTCTTGTTGGATGGGCCTCCAACAAGCAGCAGGTGCAAATGACAACAGCTGTAACAAAAGCAGCCATTGTATGATGACCAGCATCTCTCCAGCACTAAAGAGCCTTCCAATATCCTACAGTAGTCTCATCATCAATACCGCATTGTGTCTTCTGCCTTCTTGTTCCTACCTTTGGTTGGATCTGGTCAAACATTCGCACAGATGCCAAGGCTATGGAAGATTAACAGAAATGCAACAGTCTGGAAAACTGAAGATGCTCTTTGATCTTTCAACTTGAAGGTCACCACCACCAGTATTGTTGGTTGAGTCTCCAACTTGACAGCAGAAGCTGTTACCAAAACAGCCATTGTATGATGGTTAATGCCTCTCTTGCATGAAACAGCCTTCCAATGTCCTACTGTGGTCTCATCATCAATACCTTGATTGAAAATGGTAAGGAACATGGTGTTTTATTATGTTTTGTCTTTTACAGTGGAACATGGGCATCAATGGAGTATTGGCAGAAAGTCAAGTATAACTTTCCTTTTATATTTTTATTTTTTGTGAATTAATGGGTAAAACAGGGTGGGGAGTTTTTGTTTCAAATAAAGAACTTCATTCTTGCTGTGCCTTTATTACAATCTGACTATGAGGTTAGATGCCTCTCCATTACTTACTCCTGGGTTTGATGTCAGCAGCCATAAAACAGCTGACATCAACCCCAAACCTATTACCCCACTTGCCATGGCACCAGGACAAGTGGGAAGAGGCGGGCAAAGTGCCAGAATTGGTGCATCTTATTGATGTGCCTTTACTGGGGTGGCTGTGGGTTGCTTTTTTTAGGCTGGGGGCTAATATCCATGGCCCCTTCCCATTCTGAGAATACCAGCCTCCAGTTGTCTGCTTTAGCTTGGCCAGTTGTGAAAAATGGGGATTCCACATTTTTTTAGATTATTTATTTAAATAATTAAAAAATACAGCGTGGTGACCCCTCTATTTTTGATAACTAACCAATATAAAGCTGACAGCTGGGGGTTGCAGCCATCACCTGTCAGCTTTATCTGCGCTGGTTATCAAAAACAGACAGGAGCCCACAACATCTTTTTATTTTTTTATTTATTTACTTATTTATTGCACCAACGCCGGTGAATGAATACTCTCATCAGCCTCGCCTGCTCTCACTGCTATCAGCGAGAACAGGCATACGCTGATGAGAGTAGTACTCTCACCCGCCAATGCCTGTGACCAGGCCGGTCGGAGCTGCTGGCTCATATACTGTTATCTGACAGATTGGGAACTGAATCATTCTGACAGACAGTAACGAACTTACTGCCAATCAGAGCCCCCGGTATTTCTCGTGTTGTCACACAGATGACAGCATGGGAAACAACCAATATTCAGGCTGCCGATCCTAAGCTGTAACACCTACTTCCTGGAGAAGTCTGTGTTCGGGGTCCGTGCATGGACAGAAGGTGTTCGGTGCAGACCCCAAACTTTACTGTTCGGGGTTCGCCTATCACTACTCTTTTCTTCTGCCATTCGGTTTCTACCTCTGGTTGGATCTGGTCAAAAATTTCACAGAAATGCTATAGCTATGAAATATAAGCTATTATTTCATAGCTTAGAAAACTGAAAATCCTCTATGATCTTTCAACTTGAAGATCACCACTAATATTGCTAGTTGGGTCTGCGACTTGACGGCAGCACATGCAACTGGCAGAAGCTGTTACCAAAAGCTTTATAATGTTATACAGTAGTTTCATCATGAACACACCCTTATGTCTTCTGCCATCGAGTTTCTACCTCTGGCTGCCTCTGGTCAAATATTCACACAGATGTCATAGTTATGGAAGATTACCAAAAATATCATAGCTTGAAAAACTATGATGTATCTACTGAAAGATCACCACCAATATTGTTAGTTGGGTCTCCAAATTGACGCTCTTACCAAATCAGGAACTGCATGATGGTCAATGCCTCTCCTGTATCAAAGAGTCTTCCAATGTCTTACATTAGTTTCATCAACATCAATACCTCCTTGTTTCTTCTGTCATCAAGTTTGCACCTCTGGTTGGATCTGGTCAAAAATTCAGATAGATTTTGTAGCTATAGAAGATAAACAAAGATGCCATATCCTGAACAATTGAAGATTTTATATGATCTTTCAACTTGAAGATCACCACTAGTATTATTGGTTGGATCTCTGACTTGACAGCAGCAGATGCAACTGACAGAAGCTGTTGCCAAAACAAGTATTGTATGATGGTCAAAACCTCTCCTACATTAAAGAGCCTTCCAATGTTCTACCGTAGTCTCATCAATAATACCTCCTTGTGTCTTCTGCCATCAAGATTCAACCTCTGGTTGGATGTGGTCAAAAATCCACATAGATGCCATAGTTATGGGAGTCTACCCAAAATCTATAGCCTGGAAAACTGAGGATTCTCTATGATCTTTCCATTTGAAGATCACCTCTAGTATTGTTGTTTGGGTATCCAACTTGACGGCAGCAGTTATTAACAAAACAGGAGCTGTATGATGGTCAATGCCACTACTGCATAAAAGAGTCTTCCAAAGTCCTACATCAGTCTCATCCTTAATACCTCCTTGTGTCTTCTGCCATCAAGTTTCTACCTCTGGTTAAATCTAGTCAAAAATTCAGATAGATGCCATAGTTATGCAAGATTACCAAACTATTGTAGCTTGGAAAGCTGAAGATCAACTATGATCTTTCAACTTGAAGATCACCACTAATATTGTTCGTTGGGTCTCCAACTTGACGGCAGCAGATGCAACTGGCAGAGGCTGTCACCAAAACATGAACTGTGTGATAGTCAAGACCTCTCCTATATCGTATCGAATAACCTTCCAGTAGTCTCATCATTAATACCTCCTTGTGTCTTCTGCCATCAAGTTTCTACCTCTGGTTGGATATGGTCAAAAATTCACATAGATGCCATAGCTACAGAAGATTACCAAAAATACTATAACCTGGAAAACCGAAGATCATCTTTGATATTTCAACTTGAATATCACCACCAGTTTGTTTGGGTATCCCAGTTGATGCAAGGAGTAACCAAAACAGGAACTGTGTGATGGTCATTGCCTCTCTTGCATCTAAGAGTCTTCCAATGTCCTACAGTAGTCTCAACAGACTAGAAGACATTACTGGAAGCAACACTCAAGATCCTTAATTTTGCAACTATGGCCAACAAGTCCCGAAGAACCACTTAAACAGCTCTTTGTTCATCAATATATTAGCCACCATTCACAGTCACATGTTCTCATCCAAACTGGAATTACATAAAATCCCTTAAGTGATGGATTTGGAAGAAAATCCACCCAGAAGGTACTATGACTGATCCACCGATTTTTCCACCTCTTCTATGCCTTTTGGGATATCGAAGCAATAACATTTTTATTTTTAGTAACAGTCTTGCAGTTGACATTGCAGTTCCATGATTCTGTCTTATATCCAAGTTATGCACTGCTCGGTTTTATCTTCGAAAACAGCCAAGGAGGTTGAAAGAAGGAGGTTGCAGATCTCCGTTCTAGGTAGCTGTTTCCATTTTTTGCTTCAGCGGCAGTTTCTTTTCACCCCTTTCCTATTTTCATCTTTCCACTCTTATCTTTTCAGTTCTGCAATGTTTAAATAAAAGGTCACCAATACATGGAACAATGGCAACATAATGGAATCTGTACAGAGACTGGTGTAATAGAAACCAAAGATTGTCACAGCGATCTGGGAGAACAGCGGGCTGGTTGTAGCTAGTGATATATTTTTGTGTTCGACATAATAGTTTCCTGTAAGAAAGGAAAAGCTGCTTTAAAAAAAAAAAATAACCTTGTCGATTGGGTATTGAGTGCTCTCGAAGGATAAAGGCTTTTGGCTAAGGAAAGTTCATATGTAGTCTTCGAAAGAAATATTCTTTATGTAATATTTAGAGAGTATTTTTCCAAATTAAACGTAAAAATACTTACATTTCACATATTTGAAGAGTCTAGTATTTTTTATTTTCCATTCCATCATTCCTTAGTTATGTTGGGCAAGAAGATGCTTGGTGACACCAAATGAAGGTACCCATTACAGTACCCAATGGAAAAAAAATCAGGACACTCTGGTATGTTGAGGGTGCTTCGAGTTAATTACCAATCTAAACCAGAAAGCACAACACTTATCATGACAAAAAACTCCAGTGTAAGACCAGAGTCGCCCGTAATCTATTGTGAATAGAATTTTTAGAGCGTGGTGCCACTGTATAGGTGTATAGTACCCGACTTCGGTATATCCTGAGTATTCCCTGCGGCCTACACACGACGTTAAGTCTACCCAGTGGTGATTCAATGGGCAACGTGTTAATATTGTCAACGCGGAATCCACAAAAACAAGTGGTGGATTCCGCGTTGACAATATTGACATTGAATCACCAATGGGCAGACCTAACGCCATGTGGAGGCCGCAGGGAATACTCATGATATACCAAAGTCGGGTACTATACACCTATACAGTGGCATCACGCTCTAAAAATTCTATTTACAATAGACGACGGGTGACTCTGGTCGTACACTGGAGTTTTTCGGATTCGCACACCCATTCAGTACTTGCTAGTACTACAGAGGAAACTTCAATTGTAACTACGTACTTGACGAAGGTACATTTGAGGACCGAAACGTTGTTATTACTTTTTGGACTGCATTAAAAATCTTCACATCTAAGAAAAAGTTGAGTGCCAAGTTATTTTTACTCTAATAAGAAGTGTCGTAGGAGATTTGTAGGGCTTTGATCAAGTACCAATGTCCTACTAATTTTTTGGCTCAACTCTAGTCCTAGATCAACCAAAGCAGTAAGTTATAGAGCTTTGCGGGTCAATCCTTCTTAGCCATGTGTCCTTTAATATTGACTCTGAATTGGTCACCAAATCAATTTTCTCTAGAGAGTGAATTTTGCAATGAGGATGGTGGGCAAAAACTGTACCATAAAAGCAAGTTAGAGATGGAGGTGATGGAAGGACAGTGTTATCATGTGGGCTAGGCTAAGGAGTGGTGGGAGTTAAGTCTAGAAAATTGTCAGTTGAGTTACTATCGAGTGAGGGGAAGGAGGAGCAGCCTGTAACTAGCGCCAATAATTGCATTTTAGTTACAGCGTTGAAGACTCCGTTGGTTCTTTGTATATAATTGAAATGTAGATATTGACTGTTCTATGAAGACGTTTGTATCCAGAGGAAGCACCGATCGGATGATGATTAAGGTTCTAACGCGAGGAATTAATCTTCAGAAAGAAGAGGGGAAAAAAAAAAAGTTTTGTTGTTGAAGTTATGCAAATCAGCGGTTAATTTCATCTCGTAACAATGTAACAACGTTCCTTTTGTTCGTCGTCGGTAGATTGCCTGGTACGAGGTGACAGCTCATTCTAACTGTAGGACATCCATGAATGATAGTTTTCATTACATTACATGAAAAGACCTCCAGAGACAGAAATAACATCAGTTTTTCCCGCAATATTTTGATCGCCGGCTTGGAATGTCAGAAATATGTTCAGATAAGTAGATTCCCGCGTCTGCACGCAAGCGACAATCAATCCAGATGAAAAGGGTTTTAATTATTTGTACCTTGGATACAATTAATCTGTCATTTCACAAGGTGGAAATCGGCAGAATTTCAATTATAGGCGAGGGAATTGGTGGAGGAAATGGGAACGTGATGTGGATCCGATGTAAGTTTGGAGGCAAATTGGGGTAGGGGAAGTAAGAATTTTACTGAAATGGGGGACAGATTTGACACTTGGGACCGGGTCCCTGGAGAAGTTCAAAGACCCCTCCACTATAACAGAAGACGCCAAATTTAGAAATGGACTTCAAAGATTTTGTACAGAGCCATGGAGCTTCAAGAAGAAATCTGCTGAGGGTTCTCCTACACCCATGACCAGGGGGCACAACTGTAGTTGTAAGTGGGAAAGCCTCTCATTGTGCAAAGGGACAAGTCTGACATGCCAGTGCAAGGAGACTTTAAGGCCATGCGATGCTCAACTGGGAAATTAACACACCGCAGATGTAAACGTGATTACTTGGTCGGGGCTCACTCAGATGTGTTTCGCCCCTTTTACGTTGATACCACCTCTGCGTTACATATCACCTTTCTATTTCGTCTTTAGTCATTTTTTAGTTTGCACTACATAGTAGAAAAGGTAGTGGAAAGAATCAGCAAGCTGCTGTTGACGGATCTGGTATTTCTATTATACATCCCTGCCACTGTCAATTTGAGCAGGCACTCTGGAAATGATGTCAGGACTGAATAAGTTATGTTTAGCCCCGACTCCCTTTTTCCTGTAAGACCATACTAGTGGATAAATGTCAGCAGAGTCAAAGTGTCATAGTGAAGAAAGGTAAGGAAAGGAAAGGAAGAGAGAAGGAAGGATGGAAGGAAAGGAAAGGAAAGGAAGAGGGAAGGAAGGATGGGAGGAATGGAAAGGAAGAGGGAAGTAAGTATGGATGGAAAGGAAAGGAAGAGAGATGGAAGGATGGAAGGAAAGGAAGGGAAAAGAGATGGAAGGATAGAAGGAATGGAAAGGAAGAGGGAAGTAAGTATGGATGGAAAGGAAGAGAGATGGAAGGAAAGCAAAGGGAAGGAAGGATAGAAGGAATGGAAAGGAAGAGGGAAGTACGTATGGATGGAAAGGAAAGGAAGAGAGAAGGAAGGATGGAAGGAAAGGAAGAGGGAAGGAAGGATAGAATGAATGAAAAGGAAGAGGGAAGTATGGATGGAAAGGAAAGAAAGAGAGAAGGAAGGTTGGAAGGAAAGGAAAGGAAAAGGGATGGAAGGATAGAAGGAATGGAAAGGAAGAGGGAAGTACGTATGGATGGAAAGAAAGAGAGAAGGAAAGATGGAAGGAAAGGAAAGGAAGAGGGAAGGAAGGAAGGAATGAAGGACAGGAAATGAGGAAGAGAGAGGGAAGGAAAGACAGAAGGGAGGAAGGAAAGGAAGAAAGGGAAAGGGAAGGAAGGATGGAAAGAAAGGAAAGGCAAGAAGAAAGAAAGGATGGACGGAAAAGGAAAGGAAGAGGGAATAAAGGATGGAAGGAAAGAAAGGGATGGAATGATGGAAGGAAAAGAATGGAAAGGAAGAGAAAAGGTACTATAGAAGGAAAGGAAGGATGGAAGGAAAGGAAATGATGAGAGGAGGAGGGAAGGAAGGATGGAAGGAAAGGAAAGGATGAGGGAAGGAGGGAAGGAAGGATGGAAGGAAATAAAAGGAAATGAAAAGGGAAGTAAGGCTGGAAGGAAAGGAAGAGGTATGGAAGGATGGAAGGAAATAAATGAAAGGAAGGAAGGATTGAAGGAAAGGAAAGGAATGAAGGGAAGGAAAGAAGGAATGGAGAGGGAAGGAAGGCAGAGGGAAAGAAAGAAAGAAAGAAAGAGGAGAGATAGAAGGATAGATAGATAGATAGATAGATAGATAGATAGATAGATAGATAGATAGATAGATAGATAGATAGACAGATAATAGATAGATAGATACATAGATAGATAATGGATAGATAGATAGATAGATAGATGATAGATAGATAATGGATAGATAGATAGATAGATAGATAGATAGATAGATAGATAGATAGATAGATAATGAATAGATAGATAGATAGATAATAGATAATGGATAGATAGATAGATAGATAGATAATAGATAGATAGATAGATACAGATAGATAGATAATAGATAGATAGATAGATAGATAGATAGATAGATAGATAGATAGATAGATAGATAATAGATAGATGATAGATGCAGTCATTTTTCTCTCTACCCCTGGGTGGGCCTGTATTACAGCGGCTTCCCCTGGCGGCACCTGTGGCTGAGCCGCACTGTCAGCTCTTCCTGCACTGTCTGCCATTATCGCCTCTATGTCTGGCGCTTCCTGCACCTCCTCTGACTAATAGATAAGAAACGCCGTCACTAGTGGAGATCCCACCACCTACCACTTTCATTCTCCCGCGTCCAATTTAATAGCAGCTTTACTCTCAGTCTCATCCTTCTTGCTCCATAAACTTCCCAATCTTCCGTGTCCTCATTTGTATGAATCCCCTGGATACATTGGAAGGAGTCCGGAACACACGGACCTTTCCTCCTCCATTGTCATCACTACACACAGATATTGCGGCGAGGGAACGATGAGATCTGGGGAAAGTGGAATCATCAGAACATAACTAATTGCACATCAGCGAGGCCCCCGCACCCCAAACCTGCAGCACGCGCGGTAATGAGACTTTTCATCAAGCGGTTAATTATAGCACGAGATGCATCGACGCTGACACTTCTGCAAATGAAAAAAGCGTAATCGAGTTACGGAATTATCTAATGTGGCTATTAGCCCTGATCAAATTACATCTGCTCCATAACACAGAGGAAAGCTCCACACGGAGAGCAGCAATCATACAGAAAGACGGAAAGAAAGAGGCACCGGAATCATGGATGGAGAGATAGATAGATAGATAGATAGATAGATAGATAGATAGATAGATAAATAGATAGATAGATAATAGATAGATAAGAGATAGATACATGATAGATAGATAATACATAATAGATAGATAGATAGATAATAGATAGATAATAGATACAGTGCCTTGCGATAGTATTCGGCCCCCTGGACCTTTTCCACCTTTTCCCACATATCATGCTTCAAACATAAAGATACCAAATGCAAATTTTTGGTGAAGAATCAACAACAAGTGGAACACAATTGTGAAGTTGAGCGAAATTTATTGGTTATTTTAAATTTTTGTGGAAATTCAAAAACTGAAAAGTGGGGGGTGCAATATTATTCGGCCCCTGTAACTTAATACTGTGTTGCGCCTTTTGCTGCGATTACAAGTCGCTTGGGGTTTGTCTCTATCAGTTTTGTACATCGAGAGACTGAAATTCTCGCCTGTTCTTCCTCGGCAAACAGCTCGAGCTCAGTGAGGTTTGATGGAGATCGTTTGTGAACAGTTTTCAGCTCTTTCCACAGATTCTCGATTGGATTGAGGTCTGGACTTTGACTTGGCCATTCTAACACCTGGATACGTTTATTTGTGAACCATTCCATTGTAGATTTTGCTTTATGTTTGGAATTATTCTCTTGTTGGAAGACAAATCTCCGTCCCAGTCTCAGGTCTTTTGCAGACTCCAACAGGTTTTCTTCAAGAATGGTCCTGTATTTGGATCTATCCATCTTCCCATCAATTTTAACCATCTTCCCTGTCCGTGCTGAAGAACAGCAGGCCCAAACCATGATGCTGCCACCACCATGTTTGACAGTGGGGATGGTGTGTTCAGGGTGATAAGCTGTGTTGCCTATACGGCAAACATATCGTTTGGCATTGTTGCCGAAAAGTTCGATTTTGGTTTCATCTGACCAGAGCACCTTCTTCCACATGTTTGGTGTCTCCCAGGTGGCTTGTGGCAAACTTTAAACTACACTTTTTATGGATATCTTTGAGAAATGGCTTTCTTCTTGCCACTCTTCCATAAAGGCCAGATTTGTGCAGTGTACGACTGATTGTTGTCCTATGGACAGACTGTCCCACCTCAGCTGTAGATCTCTGCAGATCATCCAGAGTGATCATGGGCCTCTTGGCTGCATCTCTGATCAGTCTTCTCCTTGTTTGAGATGAAAGTTTAGAGGGACGGCCGGGTCTTGGTAGATTTGCAGTGGTATGATACTCCTTCCATTTCAATATGATCGCTTGCACAGTGCTCCTTGGGATGTTTAAAGTTTTGGAAATCATTTTGTATCCAAATCATGGTTTAAACTTCTCCACAACAGTATCACGGACCTGCCAGTTGTGTTCCTTGGTCTTCATGATGCAGAACCCTGAGACTATCACAGAGCAGGTGCATTTATACGGAGACTTGATCACACACAGGTGGATTATATTTATCATCATTAGGCATTTAGGACAACACTGGATCATTCAGAGATCCACAATGAACTTCTGCACTGACAGTAAAGGGGACGAATAATATTGCATGCCCCACTTTTCAGTGTTTGAATTTCCACAAAAATTTAAAATAACCAATAAATTTCGTTCAACTTCACAATTGTGTTCCACTTGTTCTTGATTCTTCACCAGAAATTTACATTTGGTATCTTTATGTTTGAAGCATGAAATGTGGGAAAAGGGTGAAAAGTTTCAGGGGGCCGAATACTATCGCATGGCACTGTAGATACGGTAGATGTGCAGGAAGAGGGGAAAAGAGGACTACAAGACTCAGGATCAGACTTACATATCTTTTGTTTGTAACCATGTAAATAGTCACTCAGGGCTTTAGCTGACACCTCTCGCAACAAGAGCATGGGAGCAGGTTGTCAGAGGCAGCCCCTGATACTTATTGCAGGATTTAACCCCAAAAGATATAATGGGACTTTTATTGTATTCATCAATATATTTTCAGCGCTGGCCCTTTAAATAATGCGTTACAGTATTTCTCTAAACTGAAAACATGTCCAGTAAAACTATAAATCATAATTATAATCTCGTAGCCAAATTCTGTTGTCAGAGTGATTTTAATTTTCAAATGCATGATTAATTATTGATTAGGAGCGGGCAGCCTGTCATGTAGATCAGGGAGGATTGATGGATCCACAATGGGAAGATCAGCGCGAGCCGCGGGTTCATCAATGCTGCGCACGGAGTCACTAATTCCTGTCCCAGGAGACATTGGGGACACAAAAGGTGCAGCAGAGCCAAGAAGGTTGGGTGTAGTCTGCTACAGGACATTTCCTGCCCTCTGCTGATTTGCTGAAGGTATATTTCTTCCTTTTATGAGAAGTGGACTAGGTCTTTCTAGTGTGATGTTAGATCAATCAGATGTCTCCTCCCGTCCAAGTCCTTTCCCTCTAGTGAATGAGAAAACTGCAGCTGCATCCCCCTCCTACCCCTCCTGTGTGTCCTCTTTTAACTGCATCACACAGTTGTCTTCTCTATTCTATGGTACTTTCCTCTGGTTGATAACAAACTGCAGCTTCATCCCCCTTTCAAACCTCAGTCCAGTTTTCTATGTATTGTATTACACAACTGTCTCCTTCCTTCTATTTTTCTTCCCTATGGTGAGTGTGAAATTTCAGCTTCATCTCCCCACTTATTCCTCAACCCTGTTTTCCTCCCTTCTATTTCTCTGCAATATAACCTGTATGACCTGCCCTGTGCCTTCTACATTACTCTGTGCTCCTCCTCCTGGACCTGTCCTCTGCCTTCTACAGTACTCTGTGCTTCTCCTCCTAGACCTGTCCTCTGCCTTCTACATTACTCTGCACTCCTCCTCCTGGCCTGTCCTCTGCCTTCTACATTACTCTGTGCTTCTCCTCCTGGACCTGTCCTCTGCCTTCTACATTACTCTGTGCTCCTCCTCCTAGACCTGTCCTCTGCCTTCTACATTACTCTTTGCTCCTCCTCCTGGACCTATCCTCTGCCTTCTACATTATTCTGTGCTCCTCCTCCTGGACCTGTCCTCTGCCTCTACATTACTCTGTGCTTCTCCTCCTAGACCTGTTCTCTGCCTTCTACATTACTCTGCGCTCCTCCTCCTGGCCTGTCCTCTGCCTTCTACATTACTCTGTGCTCCTCCTCCTGGACCTATCCTCTGCCTTTACATTACTCTGTGCTCCTCCTTCTGGACCTGTCCTCTGCCTTCTACATTACTCTGTGCTCCTCCTTCTGGACCTGTCCTATGCGTTCTACATTACTCGGTGCTCCTCCTCCTGGACCTGTCCTCCTCCTTTCACATTACTCTGTGCTCCTCCTCCTGGACCTGTCCTCTGCCTTCTACATTACTCTGTGCTCCTCCTCTTGGACCTGTCCTCTACGTTCTACATTACTCTGTCCTCCTCCTAGACCTGTCCTCTGCCTACTACATTACTCTTTCCTCCTCCTGGACCTGTCCTCTGCCTTCTACATTACTCTGTCCTCCTCATCCTAGACCTGTCCTCTGCCTTCTACATTACTCTGTCCTCCTCATCCTAGACCTGTCCTCTGCCTTCTACATTACTCTGTGCTCCTCCTCTTGGACTTGTCCTCTGCCTTCTACATTACTCTGTCCTCCTCCTCCTAGACCTGTCCTCTGCCTTCTACATTACTCTTTCCTCCTCCTGGACCGGTCCTCTGCCTTCTACATTACTCTGTACTCCTCTTGGACCTGTCCTCTGCCTTCTACATTACTCTGTCCTCCTCATCCTAGACCTGTCCTCTGCCTTCTACATTACTCTGTACTCCTCTTGGACCTATCCTCTGCCTTCTACATTACTCTGTGCTCCTCCTCTTGGACCTGTCCTCTGCCTTCTACATTACTCTGTCCTCCTCCTCCTAGACCTGTCCCCTGCCTTCTACACTACTCTTTCCTCCTCCTGGACCTGTCCTCTGCCTTCTTCATTAGTCTGTGCTCCTCCTCCTGGAAATGTCCTCTGCCTTCTACATTACTCTGTGCTCCTCTTTCTGGACCGGTCCTTTACCTTCTACATTACTCTGTGCTCCTCCTAGACCTGTCCTCTGCCTACTACATTACTCTTTCCTCCTCCTGGACCTGTCCTCTGCCTTCTACATTACTCTGTCCTCCTCATCCTAGACCTGTCCTCTGCCTTTTACATTACTCTGTGCTCCTCCTCTTGGACTTGTCCTCTGCCTTCTACATTACTCTGTCCTCCTCCTCCTAGACCTGTCCTCTGCCTTCTACATTACTCTTTCCTCCTCCTGGACCGGTCCTCTGCCTTCTACATTACTCTGTACTCCTCTTGGACCTGTCCTCTGCCTTCTACATTACTCTGTCCTCCTCATCCTAGACCTGTCCTCTGCCTTCTACATTACTCTGTACTCCTCTTGGACCTGTCCTCTGCCTTCTACATTACTCTGTGCTCCTCCTCTTGGACCTGTCCTCTGCCTTCTACATTACTCTGTCCTCCTCCTCCTAGACCTGTCCTCTGCCTTCTACACTACTCTTTCCTCCTCCTGGACCTGTCCTCTGCCTTCTTCATTACTCTGTGCTCCTCCTCCTGGAAATGTCCTCTGCCTTCTGCATTACTCTGTGCTCCTCTTTCTGGACCGGTCCTTTACCTTCTACATTACTCTGTGCTCCTCCTTCTGGACCGGTCCTTTACCTTCTACACTACTCTGTGCTCCTCCTCCTGGACTTGCCCTCTGCCTTCTACACTACTCTGTCCTCCTCCTCCTCCTGGACCTATCCCCTGCCTTCTACACCACTCTGTGCCTCTCCTAGACTTGTTTCCTTGCTCACTATCCTGTAGATCGCAAACCTGCAAAGACAGGATCCTCCCCCTATTTACCATATTACACAACTTACCTATCTCTTTCCTTCTATTTCTCGTCACTCTGTTCAGTGGAACACAACCAGTGCAGCCCCCTCTACTGTTTCCACATAACTGTGTTAGATTGTTTTCTTCACTCTTCTTAGTCTCTTGCCTGATGTTTGATGTAAGTTGTGAGTGGTGTAGCTCCATCTTTTTCCTAATCCTCAAACTGGTGCCTAGATCTGATCTATTTTCATCTTCCACCAAGTTTGACATGCCCGAATACAAAAAGCTTAAATGAGTAGACATGCTACTGTGCAAGGGTCCAAACAATAAGGAATTCCAGAGCCAATACATTAGTTATATCCTGTCACTGTCAATGGTAACGCCTAGCTTGTTGTGGACTGTGAACAATATGGGGGGATTTAATGGCAGCTTCCAGTCCTCCTTCAGCATTTGTAGCTGTAACAGAACACCTGGTTCAGCAGGTGATCCAGCCACACCAAGCAGTATCCAAGCTCATACAGCACGACCTCTTGTGGAGTCTATGCAGTGTAACTGCTTCATTGTTTTCAGATATAATTTTATAAGGAGATTTAAGAAGAATATATAGCTATCCTACGTCCTAGCCACAAACCGGTTACATTTTTGAGATCTCTGGAAGGGGCTGAACAACTTCCAGGGTCTCTATCCATTCTAGCACCCAAAGGCATGGAGATAATGCAGAATGGCTCACAGAAGCCAGGTACCGAAACCGCGTTTGGTCTCCAAGCGTAATGGGGGCCCAGACAAATCTGACCGTCACCCTATGACCTTGGGAAGTTATGATCCTTCATAAGTTTTGGGACTTTTAGCTACAAACTCCTAAGGGAGGGGGATAAGGCCCTTTATGGGTGCGGAGTGGATTGACTGACAAAAGGAATAAAGGCTTGTATAAAGCAATGCACTATGATTTTGTCATGCTTGCTGTTCACTTCTAAAGGGAGGCCACATCGAGTAACGTGCTGGAAGGAATGGAAACCAGCTGGCAGCCCTTGCCCCAATGCGGCACAGGAAACATGGTCAAACATCAAACTGGTAATTGACATGATTCATCTGCTTATATCATTTGCCCTTCTTTTTGTCTGACCGTTGTAGATGTATAACCGTTGTGTATACCGTGTATTATCTAGTGTGCCTTAAGGCGATTAAATATGTAATTTTATTTTGGGCTGCTCTTTTGTCTCGATCCACGAATCCACACGTTTGTGTTCTCGGTTTTAACTTTCTATGCTACCAGGGCTGGTTTCTGGATCAATATAATCCTGTTAATGGACCGGGCTTATATCTAACGAGGAACTGGTGGCAGTCCTAGCGGGCTCATGAGGTTCTGTTTCGCTGGTGCTAGTGAAAGGGGCCTCTCAGCCTGTCAGGGTGAGCAAGTGTGGTGCCACGTCAGTGACTGCATGGGCCATCTTCTCGCACTCCTCATGCCTCCCTGGGCTCGTGTGGACAGGGGGGTGTCTTTGGAAAACATTGCCAAACTGATCTGACGTGTATCCAGAGGGTGCGGAACATCACGTTGGTGCAAGTGAGGAGACAGTACCACGTGATCCCTCTGAGGTAATAGTGAGTCAGGCGTGGTGGTGAGGTGCGGATCCGTTACATGGACCTTACAAGGTCAACACACTCAATATATTGCATCATGAAGAACAAGGTCATATTAAAGGGCTAAACAGACGATAATGAGGGAACTAAAAGGAACAGACTGGAATGCTCTTTCCTTGTTCTGCACTTATGCTCTAAGCTTTGTGTCTGTGTATAGGACATGTCCGCCTCACCAGCTGAGTCCAGCAGATCGCCCCGGAGGTGGACGTCTGTGCTCACTAAATATAAATCATTTAGAGACGCAGCTGAGAAATACCAGATTGGGACGACGCATCTCCCTCTACATGGAAATTATGGTAGCCCACCCTTGCTTATTAAGGGGGCACTTGATTCTCCCAGCTATGATAACGCTGATTGTAATCAATTCCGTATGGAAGACAGGACCCAAGTAGGTGATCAAGAGTAGATGTTGGTGGCATGGACATAAGTACCAGGGCAGCAATCAAACTAGCGACTGTGGGACCCAACAAATCTCCACTCATCTTTCTATGCTATGACATCACAGCAATATCTCTGTACTGTGACATCATGTGTTCATTGTATCTGTATAGTGACATCATTTTAATTTTTCTTTCCTCTGCTTAATGTCATATACATGATAACCTATTGTATATGCCTTATGTAGCGCTAATGCCGGCATCCTCCGTCCTCCCCTATGCAGGGACGCCAAAATACTCACTGCCCGACCCCGCAGCATAGTCCCTGTCGTATCTCCCTGCTTCCTGTCTGTGCACTCCCCTGTTCTTAAAGAGGCAGTGCGCGCACCTACAAAAGTGCCCCCAGCTGATACCTGGGAGGCATTTAAGTATAAAAGGCACCCTCCTTATTAAGGAGGTGCTTGAGCAATGGGGTCCATTAGTGTATTAGTGTGCAACTAGTGAGTTTCCAGATGTTAGTCTTTGCCCCTGAAACCCTGGTCCTTATGTGGCCAGAGCCCGAGTCTGACCCCCCATCGATGTGTGGCCAGGGCTTGAACCTGAATCCTTAGGCCTTGTACCACTAGAGCCTGAACCTGAACCCCTGGTCCTTGTTCGGCCAGGGCCTCAACCTGCTCCCCTGGTCAGTATGTGGCCAGTGCCTGAAACTGAACACCTGGTCCTTGTGAGGCCAGTGCCTGAACCCCAAAGCCACACCGGCGGTACCTGAGCCCTGAAGCCGCACTGGCAGTATCTGAAGCTACTTCAGAAGTACGTAAAGCTGCACCAGCAGTACCTACCTGAACCCTGAAGCTGCACCGACAGTATCTGCAGCCGCACCGGCGGTACCTGAACCCTGAAGCTGCACCGACAGTATCTGCAGCGGCACCGGCGGTACCTGAATCCTGAAGCCGTACTGGAGGTACCTGAACCTTCAATCCGCACCGGAGGTACTTGAACCCTGAAGCCACACCAGCAGTAACTGAACCCTGAAGCTGCACCACCGGTACATGAACCCTGAAGCTGCACAGGCGGTATCTTAACCCTGAGGCCGCACTGGCGGTACCTGAACCCTGAAGTCATATCGTCGGTAAGTGAACCCAAGACCACTTCAGCAGTGTCCGAACCTGGAACTGTTCTGTCAGTAGCAGCAGGGCCGTATTTAGAGTTTCTGCTGCCCTAGGCACTTTTAGTGCTGCCTCCCCTTTGGTTAGTATGACACTATCGGCAGTGACTTTGCCATAAATCGCTGATGTGAAAGTCGCCTTTTGCAGCAGATCGGGCAGTTTTTCCGAATCTGCCGTGTGTTATGTTTGCTAATGACAGGTGTTATGAAGGCAATCCAGAAACACAGTGTGCTTAGCGATCAGAGCGCACACAGTGATCTGACAAATACCCAAAAATACAAGAACGAGCTCTGAGACGTGGAAACTCTGTAGACTGCACACCTGATCCTATCCTAAACACAACTAAAAGCGGCTGTGGATTGCGCCTAACAACTACCTAGGCAACTCGGCACAGCCTAAGAAACTAGCTAGCCTGAAGATAGAAAAATAGGCCTGACTTGCCCCAGAGAAATTCCCCAAAGGAAAAGGCAGCCCCCCACATATAATGACTGTGAGTAAGATGAAAAGACAAAACGTAGGGATGAAATAGATTCAGCAAAGTGGGGCCCGATATTCTAGGACAGAGCGAGGACAGTAAAGCGAACTTTGCAGTCTACAAAAAACCCTAAAGCAAAACCACGCAAAGGGGGCAAAAAAAACCCACCGTGCCGAACTAACGGCACGGCGGTACACCCTTTGCGTCTCAGAGCTTCCAGCAAAAGAAAAGACAAGCTGGACAGAAAAAAAGCAACAAAAAAACAAAAAGCACTTAGCTATAGAGAGCAGCAGGTCACAGGAACAATCAGGAGAAGCTCAGATCCAAGACTGAAACATTGACAAGGAGCAAGGATAGCAGCATCAGGCGGAGTTAAGTAATGAAGCAGTTAACGAGCTCACCAGAACACCTGAGGGAGGAAGCTCAGAAGCTGCAGTACCACTTGTGACCACAGGAGTGAATTCAGCCACAGAATTCACAACAGTACCCCCCCCTTGAGGAGGGGTCACCGAACCCTCACCAGAGCCCCCAGGCCGACCAGGATGAGCCGCATGAAAGGCACGAACAAGATCGGAAGCATGAACATCAGAGGCAAAAACCCAGGAATTATCTTCCTGAGCATAACCCTTCCATTTAACCAGATACTGGAGTTTCCGTCTAGAAACACGAGAATCCAAAATCTTCTCCACAATATACTCCAATTCCCCCTCCACCAAAACCGGGGCAGGAGGTTCAACAGATGGAACCATAGGTGCCACGTATCTCCGCAACAACGACCTATGGAATACATTATGTATGGAAAAGGAGTCTGGGAGGGTCAAACGAAAAGACACAGGATTGAGAACCTCAGAAATCCTATACGGACCAATAAAACGAGGTTTAAATTTAGGAGAGGAAACCTTCATAGGAATATGACGAGAAGATAACCAAACCAGATCCCCAACACGAAGTCGGGGACCCACACGACGTCTGCGATTAGCGAAAAGTTGAGCTTTCTCCTGGGACAAGATCAAATTGTCCACTACCTGAGTCCAGATCTGCTGCAACCTATCCATCACAGAATCCACACCAGGACAGTCCGAAGACTCAACCTGTCCTGAAGAGAAACGAGGATGGAACCCAGAATTGCAAAAAAATGGAGAAACCAAGGTAGCCGAGCTGGCCCGATTATTAAGGGCGAACTCAGCCAACGGCAAAAAGGACACCCAATCATCCTGGTCTGCAGAAACAAAACATCTCAGATATGTTTCCAAGGTCTGATTGGTTCGTTCGGTCTGGCCATTAGTCTGAGGATGGAAAGCCGAGGAAAAGGATAGGTCAATGCCCATCCTACCACAAAAGGCTCGCCAGAACCTTGAAACAAACTGGGAACCTCTGTCAGAAACAATATTCTCAGGAATGCCATGCAACCGAACCACATGCTGAAAGAACAAAGGTACCAAATCAGAGGAGGAAGGCAATTTAGCCAAGGGCACCAGATGGACCATTTTAGAAAAGCGATTACAGACCACCCAAATGACTGACATTTTTTGAGAAACGGGAAGGTCAGAAATGAAATCCATCGAAATATGTGTCCAAGGCCTCTTTGGGACCGGCAAGGGCAAAAGCAACCCACTGGCACGAGAACAGCAGGGCTTAGCCCTAGCACAAATCCCACAGGACTGCACAAAAGTACGTACATCCCGTGACAGAGATGGCCACCAGAAGGATCTAGCCACTAACTCTCTGGTACCAAAGATTCCAGGATGACCAGCCAACACCGAACAATGAAGTTCAGAGATAAGTTTATTAGTCCACCTATCAGGGACGAACAGTTTCTCTGCTGGACAACGATCAGGTTTATTCGCCTGAAATTTTTGCAGCACCCGCCGCAAATCAGGGGAGATGGCAGACACAATGACTCCTTCCTTGAGGATACCCGCTGGCTCAGATAAACCCGGAGAGTCGGGCACAAAACTCCTAGACAGAGCATCCGCCTTCACATTTTTAGAGCCCGGAAGGTACGAAATCACAAAGTCGAAGCGGGCAAAAAATAACGACCAACGGGCCTGTCTAGGATTCAAGCGCTTGGCAGACTCGAGATAAGTCAAGTTCTTATGATCAGTCAATACCACCACGCGATGCTTAGCTCCTTCAAGCCAATGACGCCACTCCTCGAATGCCCACTTCATGGCCAGCAACTCTCGATTGCCCACATCATAATTACGCTCAGCGGGCGAAAACTTCCTGGAAAAGAAAGCACATGGTTTCATCACTGAGCAATCAGAACCTCTCTGTGACAAAACCGCCCCTGCTCCAATCTCAGAAGCATCAACCTCGACCTGGAACGGAAGAGAAACATCTGGCTGACACAACACAGGGGCAGAACAAAAACGACGCTTCAACTCCTGAAAAGCTTCCACAGCAGCAGAAGACCAATTAACCAAATCAGCACCCTTCTTGGTCAAATCGGTCAATGGTTTGGCAATGCTAGAAAAATTACAGATGAAGCGACGATAAAAATTAGCAAAGCCCAGGAACTTTTGCAGACTTTTCAGAGATGTCGGCTGAATCCAATCCTGGATGGCTTGGACCTTAACTGGATCCATCTCGATAGTAGAAGGGGTAAAGATGAACCCCAAAAATGAAACTTTCTGCACACCGAAGAGACACTTTGATCCCTTCACAAACAAAGAGTTAGCACGCAGGACCTGAAAAACCATTCTGACCTGCTTCACATGAGACTCCCAATCATCTGAGAAGATCAAAATGTCATCCAAGTAAACAATCAGGAATTTATCCAGATACTCACGGAAGATGTCATGCATAAAAGACTGAAACACAGATGGAGCATTGGCAAGTCCGAACGGCATCACTAGATACTCAAAATGACCCTCGGACGTATTGAATGCAGTTTTCCATTCATCTCCTTGCCTGATTCTCACCAGATTATACGCACCACGAAGATCTATCTTAGTGAACCAACTAGCCCCCTTAATCCGAGCAAACAAGTCAGATAACAATGGCAAGGGATACTGAAATTTAACAGTGATCTTATTAAGAAGGCGGTAATCAATACACGGTCTCAGCGAACCATCCTTCTTGGCTACAAAGAAGAACCCTGCTCCCAGTGGTGATGACGATGGGCGAATATGTCCCTTCTCCAGGGATTCCTTCACATAACTGCGCATAGCGGCGTGTTCGGGCACGGATAAATTAAATAATCGACCTTTAGGGAATTTACTACCAGGAATCAAATTGATAGCACAATCACAATCCCTATGCGGAGGTAGAGCATCGGACTTGGGCTCTTCAAATACATCCTGATAATCAGACAAGAACTCTGGGACCTCAGAAGGGGTGGATGACGAAATCGACAAAAATGGAACATCACCATGTACCCCCTGACAACCCCAGCTGGATACCGACATGGAATTCCAATCCAATACTGGATTATGGGTTTGTAGCCATGGCAACCCCAACACGACCACATCATGCAGATTATGCAACACCAGAAAGCGAATAACTTCCTGATGTGCAGGAGCCATGCACATGGTCAGCTGGGCCCAGTATTGAGGTTTATTCTTGGCCAAAGGTGTAGCATCAATTCCTCTCAATGGAATAGGACACCGCAAAGGCTCCAAGAAAAACCCACAACGTTTAGCATAATCCAAATCCATCAGATTCAGGGCAGCGCCCGAATCCACAAACGCCATGACAGAAAACGACGACAAAGAGCATATCAAGGTAATGGACAGAAGGAATTTGGACTGTACAGTACCAATGACGGCAGACCTAGCGGACCGCTTAGTGCGCTTAGGACAATCAGAAATAGCATGAGTGGAATCACCACAGTAGAAACACAGACCATTCAGACGTCTGTATTCCTGCCGTTCAACTCTAGTCATAGTCCTATCGCACTGCATAGGATCAGGTTTAACCTCAGGCAGTACCGCCAAATGGTGCACAGATTTACGCTCGCGCAAGCGTCGACCGATCTGAATGGCCAAAGACAAAGACTCATTCAAACCAGCAGGCATAGGAAATCCCACCATGACATCCTTAAGAGCCTCAGAGAGACCCTTTCTGAACAAAGCTGCCAGCGCAGATTCATTCCACTGAGTGAGTACTGACCATTTCCTAAATTTCTGACAATATACTTCTATATCATCCTGACCCTGGCACAAAGCCAGCAAATTTTTCTCAGCCTGATCCACTGAATTAGGCTCATCGTACAGCAATCCGAGCGCCAGGAAAAACGCATCGACACTACTCAATGCAGGGTCTCCTGGCGCAAGAGAAAATGCCCAGTCTTGAGGGTCGCCGAGCAAAAAAGAAATAATAATCAAAACCTGTTGAATAGGATTACCAGAAGAATGAGGTTTCAAGGCCAGAAATAGCTTACAATTATTTTTGAAACTTAGAAACTTAGTTCTATCTCCAAAAAACAAATCAGGAATAGGAATTCTTGGTTCTAACATAGATTTCTGATCAATAGTATCTTGAATTTTTTGTACATTTATAACGAGATTATCCATTGAAGAACACAGACCCTGAATATCCATGTCCACACCTGTGTCCAGAATCACCCAAATGTCTAGGGGGAAAAAAAAAAAAAAAGTGAACACAGAGCAGAGAAAAAAAAAAAAAAATGATGTCAGAACTTTTTCTTTCCCTCTATTGAGAATCATTAGTTTGGCTCCTTGTACTGTTATGTTTGCTAATGACAGGTGTTATGAAGGCAATCCAGAAACACAGTGTGCTTAGCGATCAGAGCGCACACAGTGATCTGACAAATACCCAAAAATACAAGAACGAGCTCTGAGACGTGGAAACTCTGTAGACTGCACACCTGATCCTATCCTAAACACAACTAAAAGCGGCTGTGGATTGCGCCTAACAACTACCTAGGCAACTCGGCACAGCCTAAGAAACTAGCTAGCCTGAAGATAGAAAAATAGGCCTGACTTGCCCCAGAGAAATTCCCCAAAGGAAAAGGCAGCCCCCCACATATAATGACTGTGAGTAAGATGAAAAGACAAAACGTAGGGATGAAATAGATTCAGCAAAGTGGGGCCCGATATTCTAGGACAGAGCGAGGACAGTAAAGCGAACTTTGCAGTCTACAAAAAACCCTAAAGCAAAACCACGCAAAGGGGGCAAAAAAAACCCACCGTGCCGAACTAACGGCACGGCGGTACACCCTTTGCGTCTCAGAGCTTCCAGCAAAAGAAAAGACAAGCTGGACAGAAAAAAAGCAACAAAAAAACAAAAAGCACTTAGCTATACTGAGCAGCAGGTCACAGGAACAATCAGGAGAAGCTCAGATCCAAGACTGAAACATTGACAAGGAGCAAGGATAGCAGCATCAGGCGGAGTTAAGTAATGAAGCAGTTAACGAGCTCACCAGAACACCTGAGGAAGGAAGCTCAGAAGCTGCAGTACCACTTGTGACCACAGGAGTGAATTCAGCCACAGAATTCACAACAGCCGTGTAACGGATCACTTACGGCAACACTGCGTTCGGCCTCATTCATTCCCTATGGGACTTGCGGACATGTGCGGCACTTGCGGTTTTGCCGCGATCCGGCAAATGCGGTACTTGCAGCAATGGAATAAAACACTTCTAGGAGTGTTTTTTGTATCACCGCAATTGCAAAACCGCAAGTGCCGCACATGTCCGCAAGTAGCCATCACTACCTGTCCCTGCACCTTTCTAGCTCGTCCCTAACCGTCCCTCCCTGACCTAAAACTACACTATAAGCTTTAGGAAAACAATTTATTAACTGACATATTCCTATGATAATGAGGCTCCAGGCTACGGCATAGACTGGGACGGGCAGTCTCCGGGTCTCCATTCTCTCTGTGCAGACCCTCAGTCCCGGCCTCACTGCCTGTGCACAGACCTCCCTCCACCGGACCCGGTAATCGCCGCTCGCAGTGGCATACCGGCAGAAGTGTATCTAGGGTTTCTGGCACCAGGGGCAAGAATTCAGTTTGGCGTCCCCCCTTCCCAAGGACATATGTGATTTGCACTTAGTCATGTACCCACGAGCTCCTCTCCCTAATGCTCTCAATGTTCAGTGAAAAACAGAGAGAAGCAGAAGAGAAGCTCATTGTCACAGGACCACAAATATGAAAATCGCATATGAGTGAAGTGTCCATGTGACGACTACTGGAACCTGCAGAGCTGAATCCTGACATCGCAGCTTCTGAATTCTCACAACGCATGCACTGCACACTTTTAGGATTCTCCCTTGCAAGTATGTGATTTGTATACTTCTGACCACATTCTGACTAGACGTGCCTGGCCTCGCTCAGTTCATTTTCATTGACGGAGGCCACATATGTCTAGTCAGCATGTGACCGCATTAATATAAATCCCCAGCACGAGAGAATCCTGACAGCGTGCAGTGCACACTGTGAGAATTCAGAAGTCTGCAGTCACAAAAAATGACTGCAGACTCATTACAAACCTGGACATCCCCTTTAATGCTCCTAACATAAATAAAAACATGAGTTAGTTAGTATCACAAATAACATTTACATCCAGGTACCTTATAGATGACGTTGTCTCTGGAGTCGTTCTTCTTTTCTTCATCTTGTCCAGACCCTATGATGAGTTTTCTCAGCCACAGCCGTCTCTGCAGACTTCCATCTTCTCCGCTCTTTTGCAGAAAATCTCCACATAACGCCCTTAAAGATACAAGTGTCATTATAATGCTCCTGAATAAAAAACTGCCCCTCACTATATTGTCTGCACAAAATATGACCCTCACACTGTCCCTCTTAGGGTACATGCTCTTCACCTCTTCTCCTTTCCATACCGGCCCCCCTCTTCACGTTGTCCTCTCACACTGTGTCCCCCTATAGGGCTCAGTATTTATACTGTACTCTCTCATCACACTCCCCCTCCTTGGTATACTGTTCCCTCTTGACTGTGCCCTTACACTGTCCCCCCATGCTACGCCCCCACTACTCAGTTTCTATTCTGTGCCCACTCACTTTTCTGCCCCATACTGTCTCCTCACATTATTCCCCTCCCTCCTCATAGTGTCTCCTCTCACATCCCTCCTGTTCACCATCCTGTCTCCTCATATATTTACCCCTTCACTTTCTATACTGCCTGCTCACCTGACTCCCCATACTTTGTCTGCACACATCCCATCACTCTCACTACCCGTACTCTGTCCACATCCATTTTTCACATCGCTACTCATACTGTGACCACACACATTCCCTCGTTCGCTCCCCATACTGTTTGCACCCATCCCCCATATTGTTTTCTCATATATGCCCCCCATTCCCCTATACTGTTTCCTCATACATGCCCCAGTACTGTTTCCTCATACATGTCCCCCATCCTCCCATCCGGTATGCATGGCTCTGCTCCTCCATCTTGTATGCATGGCTTGACTCCCCCATCCTCCCATCTTGTATGCATGGCTCAGCTCCCCATCCTCCCATGTTGTATGCATGGCTTGGCTCCCCCATCCTCCCATCTTGTATGCATGGCTTGGCTCCCCCATCCTCCCATCTTGTATGCATGGCTTGGCTCCCCCATCCTCCCATCTTGTATGCATGGCTCGGCTCCCCCATCCTCCCATCCTGTATGCATGGCTCGGCTCCCCCATCCTATATGCATGTCTCGGCTCCCCCATCCTCCCACCCTGTATGCATGGCTCCTCCATCCTCCCATCCTGTATGCATGGCTCCCCATCCTCCCATCCTGTATGCATGGCTCCCCCACCCTGTGTGCATGGCTCGGCTCCCCCATCCTCCCACCCTGTGTGCATGGCTCCCCCATCCTCCCACCCTGTGTGCATGGCTCCCCATCCTCCCACCCTGTGTGCATGGCTCCCCCATCCTCCCACCCTGTGTGCATGGCTCCCCCATTCTTCCATCCTGTATGCATGACGCCCCATCCTCCCGCCCTGTATGCATGGCTCCCCCATCCTACCATCCTGTATGCATGGCTCCCCCACCCTGTATGCATGGCTCGGCTCCCCATCCTCCCACCCTGTGTGCACGGCTCCCCCATCCTCCCACCCTTTGTGCACGGCTCCCCCATCCTCCCACCCTGTGTGCATGGCTCCCTTATCCTCCCACCCTGTGTGCACGGCTCCCCCATCCTCCCACCCTGTGTGCAGGGCTCCTCCATCCTCCCACCCTGTGTTCACAGCTCCCCCATTCTCCCACCTGTGTGCACAGCTCCTCCATCCTCCCACCCTGTGTGCACGGCTCCCCCATTCTCCCAACCTGTGTGCAAGGCTCCCCCATCCTCCTCCCATCCTCCTCCCCTGTCATACTCACCTTTCTCTCACCGCGCGGTGCAGAACTTCCCGGCATCTCTGCAGCGTCTTCCTTCCTGTATGAGCGGTCATGTGGTACCGCTCATTAAGGTAATGAATATGCGTCCATATTCATCACCTTAATGAGCGGTACCACGTGACCGCTGAGGACAGGATGAGCTGCCGGCGCTGAAACAGAGTTGCAGCAGGCACCGCTGGAGGAGAGTGAGTATGAAGTTTTCAGGGAGGGGGGGGGGAGGTGGGCAGTAGGGAGGGAGGGGGGATGGGCGCTTGACCCCAGACTTTATAAAAAAAAATTTTGCTCAAGTGCGCCCCCCGCATCCTGCGCCCTAGGCACGTGCTCTCAAGTGCCTAGTGGCAAATACGGCCCTGAGTAGCAGAACCTGTAGGAGCCTGTTCCAGGATTCGAATGTAGCCTTGTCTGTGACTCCTTATCAGTATCCATTCTGTGTGAGGATCCAGACACTGTGCAGTATGAACAGAGTCCTAATCTTGTCTTGCCAAATACTGCGAGCCCAGTCCCTGTCAGTGTACTTGACCCCTGGGGTAAGCAGCTGCAGTATCGTGGACTGCTTAGGAATGGTACCTGGCGGATACCTGCAGCTCAAGTCTGTCACCATCAGGATCTCCAGTGAACACCAGGTAGCCGCTTAGCTATGCCGCTTCCTAGGTAAACCCGGCACAGTAGGTCCACAAACCACGTGTGCCACCTCTGGGCATGACTCCTTATGCATATACTAAATAATATTCCTTTCCTGTGAAATCGCGTTGTGCATTATCTCTGTACTGTGACATCACTGTGTATATTATCTATATACTGTGACATCACTGTGTGTATTATCCCTCTACTGACATCACTGTGTGTATTATCTTTATACTGTGACATCACTGTGTGTATTATCTTTATACTGTGACATCACTGTGTATTATCCCTGTACTGTGACATCACTGTGTATTTTATCTTTATACTGTGACGTCACTGTGTGTATTATCCCTGTACTGTGACATCACTGTGTATATTATCTTTATAACATAGTAACATAGTAACATAGTTAGTAAGGCCGAAAAAAGACATTTGTCCATCCAGTTCAGCCTATATTCCATCATAATAAATCCCCAGATCTACGTCCTTCTACAGAACCTAATAATTGTATGATACAATATTGTTCTGCTCCAGGAAGACATCCAGGCCTCTCTTGAACCCCTCGACTGAGTTCGCCATCACCACCTCCTCAGGCAAGCAATTCCAGATTCTCACTGCCCTAACAGTAAAGAATCCTCTTCTATGTTGGTGGAAAAACCTTCTCTCCTCCAGACGCAAAGAATGCCCCCTTGTGCCCGTCACCTTCCTTGGTATAAACAGATCCTCAGCGAGATATTTGTATTGTCCCCTTATATACTTATACATGGTTATTAGATCGCCCCTCAGTCGTCTTTTTTCTAGACTAAATAATCCTAATTTTGCTAATCTATCTGGGTATTGTAGTTCTCCCATCCCCTTTATTAATTTTGTTGCCCTCCTTTGTACTCTCTCTAGTTCCATTATATCCTTCCTGAGCACCGGTGCCCAAAACTGGACACAGTACTCCATGTGCGGTCTAACTAGGGATTTGTACAGAGGCAGTATAATGCTCTCATCATGTGTATCCAGACCTCTTTTAATGCACCCCATGATCCTGTTTGCCTTGGCAGCTGCTGCCTGGCACTGGCTGCTCCAGGTAAGTTTATCATTAACTAGGATCCCCAAGTCCTTCTCCCTGTCAGATTTACCCAGTGGTTTCCCGTTCAGTGTGTAATGGTGATATTGATTCCCTCTTCCCATGTGTATAACCTTACATTTATCATTGTTAAACCTCATCTGCCACCTTTCAGCCCAAGTTTCCAACTTATCCAGATCCATCTGTAGCAGAATACTATCTTCTCTTGTATTAACTGCTTTACATAGTTTTGTATCATCTGCAAATATCGATATTTTACTGTGTAAACCTTCTACCAGATCATTAATGAATATGTTGAAGAGAACAGGTCCCAATACTGACCCCTGCGGTACCCCACTGGTCACAGCGACCCAGTTAGAGACTATACCATTTATAACCACCCTCTGCTTTCTATCACTAAGCCAGTTACTAACCCATTTACACACATTTTCCCCCAGACCAAGCATTCTCATTTTGTGTACCAACCTCTTGTGCGGCACGGTATCAAACGCTTTGGAAAAATCGAGATATACCACGTCCAATGACTCACCGTGGTCCAGCCTATAGCTTACCTCTTCATAAAAACTGATTAGATTGGTTTGACAGGAGCGATTTCTCATAAACCCATGCTGATATGGAGTTAAACAGTTATTCTCATTGAGATAATCCAGAATAACATCCCTCAGAAACCCTTCAAATATTTTACCAACAATAGAGGTTAGACTTACTGGCCTATAATTTCCAGGTTCACTTTTAGAGCCCTTTTTGAATATTGGCACCACATTTGCTATGCGCCAGTCCTGCGGAACAGACCCCGTCGCTATAGAGTCCCTAAAAATAAGAAATAATGGTTTATCTATTACATTACTTAGTTCTCTTAGTACTCGTGGGTGTATGCCATCCGGACCCGGAGATTTATCTATTTTAATCTTATTTAGCCGGTTTCGCACCTCTTCTTGGGTTAGATTGGTGACCCTTAATATAGGGTTTTCATTGTTTCTTGGGATTTCACCTAGCATTTCATTTTCCACCGTGAATACCGTGGAGAAGAAGGTGTTTAATATGTTAGCTTTTTCCTCGTCATCTACAACCATTCTTTCCTCACTATTTTTTAAGGGGCCTACATTTTCAGTTTTTATTCTTTTACTATTGATATAGTTGAAGAACAGTTTGGGATTAGTTTTACTCTCCTTAGCAATGTGCTTCTCTGTTTCCTTTTTGGCAGCTTTAATTAGTTTTTTAGATAAAGTATTTTTCTCCCTATAGTTTTTTAGAGCTTCAATGGTGCCATCCTGCTTTAATAGTGCAAATGCTTTCTTTTTACTGTTAATTGCCTGTCTTACTTCTTTGTTTAGCCACATTGGGTTTTTCCTATTTCTAGTCCTTTTATTCCCACAAGGTATAAACCGCTTACACTGCCTATTTAGGATGTTCTTAAACATTTCCCATTTATTATCTGTATTCTCATTTCTGAGGATATTGTCCCAGTCTACCAGATTAAGGGCATCTCTAAGCTGGTCAAACTTTGCCTTCCTAAAGTTCAGTGTTTTTGTGACTCCCTGACAAGTCCCCCTAGTTTATACTGTGACATCACTGTGTGTATTATCCCTGTACTGTGACATCACTGTGTATTTTATCTTTATACTGTGACATCACTGTGTGCATTATCCCTATACTGTGACATCACTGTGTGTATTATCCCTGTACTGTGACATCACTGTGTATATTATCATTATACTGTGACATCACTGTGTATATTATCCCTGTACTGTGACATCACTGTGTGCATTATCCCTATACTGTGACATCACTGTGTGTATTATCCCTGTACTGTGACATCACTGTGTATATTATCATTATACTGTGACATCACTGTGTATATTATCCCTGTACTGTGACATCACTGTGTATTTTATCTTTATACTGTGACATCACTGTGTGTATTATCCCTGTACTGTGACATCACTGTGTATATTATCTGTATACTGTGACATCACTGTGTGTATTATCCCTGTAATGTGACATCACTGTGTTTATTATATCTGTACTGTGACATCACTGTGTGTATTATCCCTGTACTGTGACATCACTATGTGTATTATCCCTGTACTGTGACATCACTGTGTGTATTATCCCTGTACTGTGACATCACTGTGTGTATTATCCCTGTACTGTGACATCACTGTGTGTATTATCCCTGTAATGTGACATCACTGTGTGTATTATCCCTGTAATGTGACATCACTGTGTGTATTATCCCTGTAATGTGACATCACTGTGTGTATTATCCCTGTAATGTGACATCACTGTGTTTATTATCTCTGTACTGTGACATCACTGTGTGTATTATCCCTGTACTGTGACATCACTATGTGTATTATCCCTGTACTGTGACATCACTGTGTGCATTATCCCTGTACTGTGACATCACTGTGTGCATTATCCCTGCACTGTGACATCACTGTGTGCATTATCTCTGTACTGTGACATCACTATGTGTATTCCCATCTTGCACCACCAGTAATAGATGGGAAACTGCGCATGCGCAACTCTCTCAACTCACATGTATAGAAGTTTCCGCATAAAGCTGAGCAATGGCGCGACAGGACGATGTGGCTCAGCCTTTACGGTTGCAGCTCTTGTCTTTTTTTTTTTGATCAGTCAACAAGATGGCGTCTTCTACTCTAGGATTTTTTAGGTCGATTAAAACTTTATGGTCAACTTTTTTATTGTTTCAGCCAAATAAAAATGGAGCAAATAATGGGGTCTTGCGCATAGTAAGTCGCCTTTGATGTTCCTCATTATAGCCGCGATCAGAGCCGCTCCTCCGTTCTCCTGTTCTAGAGACCACGAGCGTCTAATTACCGGGACTCCTCGTGTATGGCGCGCTGACGAGGAGGCTTGTGTGTCGCTCGTTAATGAATTAGATATTTTTTTCTTTAAATTCAGATGCGTTTTATAATGTTCCAATCCTCGCAATTATTTTCATTTTCTTTCTGTGCCAATTACTGGCGCGATATTTGTGTGTGTCCTACTTACTTTCCATGACCGGAAGAGATGCCAGAAGCGTCTGGGTATAAATATAATATCCAGGGCGATTCTTGTATAATTTGAGCACTGTATGGCGGTATTTACTGTGTGGCACTATTCTTTACACAGCTTTCAAGTTCATACCGCTATACTGTCACTGCACAGGATATCATTTGTGAGCTGATATCTAGGAAACTGTATGGCACTAGTATTATTTAATCACTATACGGCAGTATTTATTGTGTGACACTACTATTTAGACCATTTTTAAGTTCAGTTTGCAGAGTATACATTTTTTTATATATTTTTTTTTCATCTAACCATTTGAAAGCAGTACTATTTTAAAATTACTTTTATACTCTCATTATGTGGCAAAACTTTTATATTTACAATAACTATTGTGTATAGTGTGGCGGTATTACATAACATTTTTATTTAGGTCGCCATATGAAAATGTTATGTGGTGAATGTAGGGTTTGGTACTGTTTTTTAGATTACCAACTATATAAAACTGCTAATTAGACACTGTATTTTGATATTATTTAGGTAGAACATTTTTGTGTATGGTGTAGCGGTATTTTTTTATTTTATTTAGGCAACCATATGAAAATGTTATCTGTTGAGCGTAGGGTTTGATACTGTTTTTTTCGATTACTTTCTATATGAAACTGCTGCTTAGATTCTGTATTTTGATATTATTAAACACTGTATGTCAGAATATTATTGAGTATGATGTGGTGGTTTTATATAAATTTTATTGAGGTAACCATATGAAAATGTTATCTGGTGTGTGTAGGGTTTGATACTGTTTTTTAGATTACTTTCTATACAAAATTGCTATTTAGACTCTGCAGTTTTATATTATTTAGGCACTGTATGCTAGAACATTTTTGTGGATGGTGTGGCGGTATTATATAGATTTTTCATTTGGACAACCATATGAAAATGTTATCTGGTAAATATAGGGTTTGGTACTATTTTATAGATTGCTTACTATATAAAACTGCTATTTAGACTCTGCATTTTGATATTATTTAGGCAGAACATTTTTGTGTGCGGTGTGGCGGTATTATATAGCGCTTTTATTTAGGCAACCATATGAAAATTTATCTCGTGAGTGAAGGGTTTGGTACTTTTTTTAGACTATTTACTATATAAAACTGCTATTTAGACTCTGCATTTTGATATTATTAGGCACTATATGTCAGAACATTATTGTGTACAGTGTGGTGGTATTATATAAATTTTATTTAGGCAACCATATGAAAATGTTATCTGGTGAGTGCAGGGTTTGATACTATTTTTAGACAACTTTCTATATTAAATTTCTATTTAGATTCTGCAATTTTATATTTTTAGGCACTGTATATTAGAACATTTTTGTGTATGGTGTGGCAGTATTATATAGTTTTTTTTATTTAGGCAACCATATGAAAATGTTACCTGGTGAATGTAGAGTTTAGTACTATTTTTTAGATTGCTTACTATATATAACAGCTATTTAGGCTCTGTATTTTAATATTATTTCGGCAGAACATTTTTGTGTATGGTGTTGCGGTATTATATAGCTTTTTTATTTAGGCAACCATAAGAAAATGTTATCTGGTAAGTGTAGGGTTTGGTATTGTTTTTTAGATTTCTTTCTATGTGAAATTGCTATTTAGATTCTGCATTTTTATATTATTTAAGCACTGTATGTTAGAACATTTTTGTATATGGTGTGGCGGCATTATATAGCTTTTTTTTATTTAGGCAACCATATGAAAATGTTATCTGGTGAATGTAGGGTTTGGTACTGTTTTTTAGACTACTTACTATATAAAACTGCTATCTAGATTCGGAATTTTGATATTATTTAGGCAGAACATTTTTGTGTATGGTGTGGCGGTATTATATAACATTTTTAATTAGACATTCATATGAAAGTGTCATCTGGCATAATATAACACTTGTTATTTGGAGTCTCGGTATGGCACTAATAATTAGGCACTATGTGGTATGGGGTTTATTTGTTTTTGTGCACTGTATGACAGTACCCCAATTATAAAAGGGGCGGTTCCAACATAATTAGTTTTTATCGGTCACGTCTCTGACACCGCACCAGGAGAAACAAGGGTGTTAAAAAAGGAAATTTCTATTCATTCCCAGTAGTTGGTACATGGGTGAAAAATATTAATTAGCAAATATCCAGGCAGTAAATAGCTGCAGATAATGACGTTCTTCGACAAGGTTGTGGAAGACGCTGATGGGAAAAAAATCAGACTCATAAATAAATAAATCGCAAATAAAATGTGAAGGGATTTTATGGCCATAATTAGTCTTTTAATTGGCGTGTTAGCGAGTGCAGGAGTGGAGGTGGCTGAGGACCGGCGGCCTGTCAATCTGCACCGAGAAAGTACAGGCAGGTAATACAATCCCAGATTATTGCTCAGCTTCAATTAACTGAATATGATCTGCACCGAGCCGCCAAACCGCAATCAGGATGGAATGAAGAGGAGCGGAATGTTCCGCAATCTACAGATGTAGCAGAGCTGACTTTGTCATTTAAAGGGGTATCAAACGCAAAAAAATATTTATGGCCATCGGGTTGCCTTACGCTTCATTAGGGTATATGGATATTCCTAATTCAGGATCCCCTTCTATAACCTAGAGCAAGAAGCTGTACTTAGCCAATTCACATATTATGTGTTGCCCATTCATTTGAACTGCCACCCTCTACAAGACAACCCCTTTAAATGGATCTCCACTCTTTATCACCATACCGTTTAAAGGTTCAATATTGTATACTGTTTCGTTCCATGTGTATCAGTATATATCTCCTGAAGAGAACTAGGATCAAATTTTAAAATCCTGGCTTCTTGCTGCCACCACTAGAGGGAGCTCTCAAGAGCTTACTGCAGAACTGTGTATACAGTAAGCTCCTGAGCTCCCTCTAGTGGTGGCTGCGGATGGAGAGAATGCTTCACATTTATCTCTAAGTCTAGGCAGGGGGATTTGGAGCTCTGTATATATATATATATATATATATATACAGTTAGGGCCAGAAATATTTGGACAGTGACACAATTTTCGCGAGTTGGGCTCTGCATGCCACCACATTGGATTTGAAATGAAACCTCTACAACAGAATTCAAGTGCAGATTGTAACGTTTAATTTGAAGGGTTGAACAAAAATATCTGATAGAAAATGTAGGAATTGTACACATTTCTTTACAAACACTCCACATTTTAGGAGGTCAAAAGTAATTGGACAAATAAACATAACCCAAACAAAATATTTTTATTTTCAATATTTTGTTGCAAATCCTTTGGAGGCAATCACTGCCTTAAGTCTGGAACCCATGGACATCACCAAACGCTGGGTTTCCTCCTTCTTAATGCTTTGCCAGGCCTTTACAGCCGCAGCCTTCAGGTCTTGCTTGTTTGTGGGTCTTTCCGTCTTAAGTCTGGATTTGAGCAAGTGAAATGCATGCTCAATTGGGCTTCGATCTGGAGATTGACTTGGCCATTGCAGAATGTTCCACTTTTTGGCACTCATGAACTCCTGGGTAGCTTTGGCTGTATGCTTGGGGTCATTGTCCATCTGTACTATGAAGCGCCGTCCAATCAACTTTGCAGCATTTGGCTGAATCTGGGCTGAAAGTATATCCCGGTCCACTTCAGAATTCATCCGGCTACTCTTGTCTGCTCTTATGTCATCAATAAACACAAGTGACCCAGTGCCATTGAAAGCCATGCATGCCCATGCCATCACGTGGCCTCCACCATGTTTTACAGAGGATGTGGTGTGCCTTGGATCATGTGCCGTTCCCTTTCTTCTCCAAACTTTTTTCTTCCCATCATTCTGGTACAGGTTGATCTTTGTCTCATCTGTCCATAGAATACTTTTCCAGAACTGAGCTGGCTTCTTGAGGTGTTTTTCTGTCTATTTTTGGTATTGATGAATGGTTTGCATCTAGATGTGAACCCTCTGTATTTACTGTCATGGAGTCTTCTCTTTACTGTTGCCTTAGAGACAGATACACCTACTTCACTGAGAGTGTTCTGGACTTCAGTTGATGTTGTGAACGGGTTCTTCTTCACCAAATTAAGTATGCGGCGATCATCCACCACTGTTGTCATCCGTGGACGCCCAGGCCTTTTTGAGTTCCCAAGCTCACCAGTCAATTCCTTTTTTCTCAGAATGTACCCAACTGTTGATTTTGCTACTCCAAGCATGTCTGCTATCTCTCTGATGGATTTTTTCTTTTTTTTCAGCCTCAGGATGTTCTGCTTCACCTCAATTGAGAGTTCCTTTGACCGCATGTTGTCTGCTCACAGCAACAGCTTCCAAATGCAAAACCACACACCTGGAATCCACCCCTGACCTTTTAACTACTTCATTGATTACAGGTTAACGAGGGAGACGCCTTCAGAGTTAATTGCAGCCCTTAGAGTCCATTGTCCAATTACTTTTGGTCCCTTGAAAAAGAGGACGCTATGCATTACAGAGCTATGATTCCTAAACCATTTCTCAGATTTGGATGTGGAAACTATCATATTGCAGCTGGGAGTGTGCACTTTCAGCCCATATTATATATATAATTGTATTTCTGAACATGTTTTTGTAAACAGCTAAAATAACAAAACTTGTGTCACTGTCCAAATATTTCTGGCCCTAACTGTATATACATATAAAGAGAAATTGACTGCTATAAGGATATATTAAATTAATTAGCACAGAACAAAAAAAATGTATTGGTAATGGTGACAATTTTCTCATTATTTTTTGAGATTTAACATTATATCTAAAGAGTTAGACAGAGGTATACATAATACCAGCAATATAGCAGAGCTTTGTTTGGCATGTAGTCCAATGTAACACTAGTCCGAGGTAGAGTTTGTAGCGATATGACAGAGATGACTCAGAGTCAGAGATATAGCAGAGCTTTGTTTGTCATGTAGTCCAATGTAGCACTTGTAGCGGTATGATAGAGGTGACTCGGAGATATAGCAGAGCTTTGTTTGTCATGTAGTCCAATGTAACACTTGTAGTGGTATGACAGAGATGACTTGGAGATATAGCAGAGCTTTGTTTGTCATGTAGTCCAACGTAACACTTGCAGCGGTATGACAGAGATGACTCAGAGAAACAGCAGAGCTTTGTTTGTCATGTAGTCCAAAGTAGAGCTGTATGATATGACTTGGAGTCGGAGATATAGCAGAGCTTTGTTTGCCATGTAGTCCAACGTAACACTTGTAGCGGTATGACAGAGATGACTCAGAGAAACAGCAGAGCTTTGTTTGTCATGTAGTCCAAAGTAGAGCTGTAGCGTTATGACTTGTAGTCGGAGATATAGCAGAGCTTTGTTTGTCATGTAGTCCGAGGAAGACCTTGTAGCGATATGACAGAGATGACTCAGAGATATAGCAGAGCTTTGTTTGTCACAGAGTTAATGGTGTAACTGCCGATGGTACGGCAGAGTTGAGATAGCAGTCCTGAGTTTCCCAACAATATTGGTAGAGATGACTCAGCAGTATAAATTAGCTAAGTCTGTCAAAAGGTCACCCCTACCGGCACATCCACACTCTGATTGCAGGATGTCATTGGGTTGTGATCGCAGCTGGGAGCCTAATAAAAGCGCACCCCCATGTCTGTTAGGCTATGTCAAAAAATGAATTAATAAGTTATCTGCACTCCAAAATTGCCCCATCAAAAATGATAAACCTTCATACACCAACGTTGCAAAAAATAAAATAAATAATATGGCTTCCAAAAATTGTCAATAAAAAAAAAAAAAAAAAATTGCATCTCCCACCCCTCCTCACACCACAATACCTGCAGCCACCACTAGGGGGAGCTCACTGCATACTGCTTTATCATTGAGTTCCGTGTATAATCAGTATACAGAGAGCTCCTGAGCTCCCCCTAGTGGTGGCTTGCAGGAAGATGGATTATATTATTTATGTTTTACTATACAGGGGGTTTGGATCTCTGTATTAGAAAACGGAGCCATTATAAAAATATAATATGAAATTGATCAGAAAGAATTTGGGATCTAAAGGTGTGCATTAACTTTAAGACCAGAGATATTCTCCAGGAGCTGCGCGGATTCTATGAAATCTTGTTTGTTTTCACCTATAACAACATGTTAAAAATTCATGGATTGTTCTAAAGAACAACCGATCTTCTGGGTTGTCTCCTGCATCCGTCAACATCCACAATAGAGGGAATAATACATCGAGCTTTCGCGACGCAGAACATCGGCAATCAGCTCCGGCGCTGAACTTTGCTCCTGTCTTTCGGCACTGCGGTTTTTTTTTTTTCTTTCAATAATGGCTCATTTTCCATTCTGTGTAATTTTCATCTTTATGGATAAACTTAAAAGAGAATAAAACAGAAGTTGGGAGCGCAGGAGAGCGGGAACCTGCAGATAAGAGGAGAGACGTGCGCAGGAGAGCTGCGCGGCCGGGGCGGAACGCCCTCATCGCTGCTTTCAAGACTTCATTCCATTTGAAATCGCAACATCAAAAGCAAAAGTCTCAAGAAACAGGTCGTCAATTAAAGATCAACCCCATTGCTGATCCTCCATGGTCTCTCGCTATCCGGGCGGAACGCAAAACTTTAGTCCACTTTCCAAAAAAACCCTGTTAAAGTTATAATTGTGATCCTTAACCCATTATTTCTGGAAGATTGAACTTAAAAAATACTTTTCTGGGAAAGTTTGTTGACTTCCAAAATACTCATTAAGAGCTATAAATATGGCCATAATGGTCATCATCCTGCTTTGGCCATAATGGTCATCATCCTGCTTTGGCCATAATGGTCATCATCCTGCTTTGGCCATAATGGTCATCATCCTGCTTTGGCCATAATGGTCATCATCCTGCTTTCCCAGATAAATTCAAACTTTTAAAAAAAAGTTTTCCTAAACGTTAATGTAAGGATAGGTCATCAACACCTAAAATGATCGACTGATTCAAGATGAGAAGTGCTACAGCGCCATACATTGTGTAGTGGCTGTCAGTGGTACTGCAACTTCTCCTTCATTGACTTGTGTGGGATCGAGCTTGCAGTACCATTCACGGCCACTACACAATGTTCGGCGCTGTGCTACTTTCACTTAATCAGGTGATTGGTGGGTGTGACCGTATTCAAACCCCACCAATTCTCTTAGATATAACTGTTTCTGGGAAAGACGGGCGCCACTGAGGGAGATACCCAACTTTCTGAAATTCTTGAAAAGTCTGTGGGATGGTAACGATATTGGTACATGTGGAAAAAAACCGACCAGTAAGTCCTAAATGTCAGATATGTGATGGGCCCCTATTAGGAGAGCAGGGGTTGTCTCACCCTTTCACCACTAGGTGGAGCTTGCGGCACATATATTTATATATTGATTTTCGCTGCAGCTATGTATGCAAGAGCTCCCCCTAGTGGTAATTGTAGGCTGATAAAATATATAGTTATGTGAATGGAAGGTAGGATCATTCCATTGGCTGTCATTATGGGGGCGTGTCTTCTACTCATGGGCGGGGTTTACAGAAACAACCTTGTTATGGCATTGTATTTCCAGTCTCCATGATATTATTACATGCAAATAGAAAAATATGTTCTTAGGGCATCTGATAAAATCCAAATTTTGGGGGATCCTGCTTAGTCACAGATTCCCTTTAAACCGGCAGTCAGGCATCAAGGTATTGAAAAGAGAAGAGGCTGATTTTGAATTATTTACGCTAAGCTGCCCGCAGTATCGATCGGAGATCATTACAAGCCTCACGCTGTGGACCCCCCCCCAGGTAGCTAATTAGTGTGGGATAATTATTAGGATGAGGCTTCGGGCTCATAGCCCATGGGTGGTCCTCGGGATCTGCACCCTGCAGGGAGAGCATCAGTACAGGACGGGCAGCAGATGTGCAGTATAATCTATACCTGCCATCGACTTTATGAATATATCTACTATTTCCTTTTATATATATATATATACAGTGGGGCAAAAAAGTATTTAGTCAGTCAGCAATAGTGCAAGTTCCACCACTTAAAGAGATGAGAGGCGTCTGTAATTTACATCATAGGTAGACCTCAACTATGGGAGACAAACTGAGAAAAAAAAATCCAGAAAATCACATTGTCTGTTTTTTTATCATTTTTTTTGCATATTATGGTGGAAAATAAGTATTTGGTCAGAAACAAACAATCAAGATTTCTGGCTCTCACAGACCTGTAACTTCTTCTTTAAGAGTCTCCTCTTTCCTCCACTCATTACCTGTAGTAATGGCACCTGTTTAAACTTGTTATCAGTATAAAAAGACACCTGTGCACACCCTCAAACAGTCTGACTCCAAACTCCACTATGGTGAAGACCAAAGAGCTGTCAAAGGACACCAGAAACAAAATTGTAGCCCTGCACCAGGCTGGGAAGACTGAATCTGCAATAGCCAACCAGCTTGGAGTGAAGAAATCAACAGTGGGAGCAATAATTAGAAAATGGAAGACATACAAGACCACTGATAATCTCCCTCGATCTGGGGCTCCACGCAAAATCCCACCCCGTGGGGTCAGAATGATCACAAGAACGGTGAGCAAAAATCCCAGAACCACGCGGGGGGACCTAGTGAATGAACTGCAGAGAGCTGGGACCAATGTAACAAGGCCTACCATAAGTAACACACTACGCCACCATGGACTCAGATCCTGCAGTGCCAGACGTGTCCCACTGCTTAAGCCAGTACATGTCCGGGCTCGTCTGAAGTTTGCTAGAGAGCATTTGGATGATCCAGAGGAGTTTTGGGAGAATGTCCTATGGTCTGATGAAATCAAACTGGAACTGTTTGGTAGAAACACAACTTGTCGTGTTTGGAGGAAAAAGAATACTGAGTTGCATCCATCAAACACCATACCTACTGTAAAGCATGGTGGTGGAAACATCATGCTTTTGGGCTGTTTCTCTGCAAAGGGGCCAGGACGACTGATCCGGGTACATGAAAGAATGAATGGGGCCATGTATCATGAGATTTTGAGTGCAAACCTCCTTCCATCAGCAAGGGCATTGAAGATGAAACGTGGATGGGTCTTTCAACATGACAATGATCCAAAGCACACCGCCAGGGCAAAGAAGGAGTGGCTTCGTAAGAAGCATTTCAAGGTCCTGGAGTGGCCTAGCCAGTCTCCAGATCTCAACCCTATAGAAAACCTTTGGAGGGAGTTGAAAGTCCGTGTTGCCAAGGGAAAAGCCAAAAACATCACTGCTCTAGAGGAGATCTGCATG
Organism: Ranitomeya imitator; assembly: GCF_032444005.1. NCBI lineage: Eukaryota > Metazoa > Chordata > Amphibia > Anura > Dendrobatidae > Ranitomeya > Ranitomeya imitator. The sequence goes on along the minus strand of NC_091285.1, from coordinate 17,326,226 downwards.
GAGAAATGGGCCAACATACCAACAACAGTGTGTAGCAACCTTGTGAAGACTTACAGAAAATGTTTGACCTCTGTCATTGCCAACAAAGGATATATTACAAAGTATTGAGATGAAATTTTGTTTCTGACCAAATACTTATTTTCCACCATAATATGCAAATAAAATGTTAAAAAAACAGACAATGTGATTTTCTAAATTTTTTTTTCTCAGTTTGTCTCCCATAGTTGAGGTCTACCTATGATGTAAATTACAGACGCCTCTCATCTTTTTAAGTGGTGGAACTTGCACTATTGCTGACTGACTAAATACTTTTTTGCCCCACTGTATATATATAATGCTCATAGAAATGTAGCACCGTGCAAAAGTCTTAGGCAGGGGCGGAAAAATGCTGCAAAAAGGGAAGCCGCCTAAATTAATTGTCACTAGTTTACTTTTATCAATATTTGGTGACCGCCCGTCGCCTTCATCCCTTCTTCTAGGTACTTGTACAAAGTCAGGGATTCTGTAAAATTGTCGTCAGGTGTAAGGTCGTCTTCATATGTAGGTTGAAACACAGTCGTTAACCGAAACAGAAACAGCCGTGTTGGAGGCTTGAAACTGGGTACAGGTAAACTCTGCTGCAAAAAGGTGAGGTTGTGGAAGATAGTTTCATATCACAGGTTATACACCATGGCAGGACTGAGCACAGCTACAGGATCGAAGGTAGTTATACTGCATCAGCAAGGTGTCTACCAAAGATTTCTAAGCAGGCTGGGATTTCAAGACGCGCTGTTTGAAGAAGTCCACATAAATGGGACATGTTGAGGACAGTAGATACAATGGTCGTCCAAGAAAACTTTGTGAAAGGCACATCATGTTGCTTCAAAATCGGAACTTGTCCAGCAGTGCCATCAACTCAGAACATCAACTCAGAACTACCAACAAGCAATGGGATCCAGCTATATCCATCTACTGTTCGGCCAGAAGTGGTCTTCAAAGAAGAACTGTGGACAAACTCCATACCTTCTTCATCGAAACAATGCATGAAGACAGAAACTGGGTGCAGAAATATGGCAGCAGGAGTCAAAATGTGAAATATTTGGCTGTAACAGAAGCAGATTGTTCCCTGGAGGCTGGGGAGCAGCACAATCAAGGGGGTCTACAAGAACAGTGAAGTGTGTGGGAGGGTCCCGCAAGTTTGGGGCTGCAGTTCTGCGATTGGAGTTGTGGGTTTGGTCAGAATTAATGGTGAGAAATAGGGGCAGATACTTATCCATCATGTAATACCATCAGGGAGGGGTCTGATCGGCTCTATCCAAAACATTCAGCCAATGACATAAAGAACAAGGATCCCTGGAGGTGATGATCCGGCCCCCGCGGATCTCATCATCCAGTCTAGAATCACAAGAAGAGACAGAAGCACAAAGATTTTTAAAGAATAGCAAAGCGTATCGTAAATAGCTTTCCTCTGTATATAAATCTAGTCTTATTACCAAGGGGGTGTGGTCAGCTCTTCTCTTCTGGAAGACCATGCCCAAGAGGATGCATAAAAATCTAGAAAAGATAGCCATATCTCAAGAACGGAGAGGCACAGAGACAAAAGTAAAACATCGCCGGATTCAGGAGAACAGCGGCATTTGCACCAGGTAATACAAATTACATATTTTGGGGACTTGACAGGTCGTCTACTAGTATTTGTATGACTTGCTACATACAATATGTTTCAGATTATTAATTAATTGTAAAACTTTATATGCAATGAATCTTGAATATAAAGCTTGTAGTGGTATGACAAAGATAAGATGACTTGGAGTTATAGCAGAGCTTTGTTTGTCATGTAGTCTGTTGTGAATTCTGCTTTTGGGCTCCCTCCGGTGGTTGTAGGTGGTAATGCAGTTGTCCCTGAAGGGCAGTCTTGGTCAGGTGTTTCTGCTGATTGCAGTTCTGACTGGGGTATTTAGGTGTGCAGGATTCATTAGTCCTTGCCAGTTGTCCATGGTTCTGGGAGGAGTAGGTTCTCTGTCTGGTTCCTCCTGCCTTGCTGCTAAATCAGCAAAGATAAGTGTTTAGTTTCTTTTCCTGTGGCACACATGCTGTGTGCTAATAATTTTGTGCTATTCATTGTTTTCTCTTGTCCAGCTAAGATTGTGTCAGTGTTTTCTCAGTCTAGTTGGATTCTCAGGAGTTGCAGATATACGCTCCACATCTTTAGTTAGATGGTGGAATTTTTTGTATCATCTGCTGTGGATAATTTTGGAAGGGTTTTAATACTGACCGCTTAGTATTCTGTCCTATCCTTTCCTATTTAGCTAGAAGTGGCCTCTTTTGCTAAATCCTGTTTCCTGCCTGCGTGTGTCTTTCCTCTACTACTCACAGTCAATATTTGTGGGGGGCTGCCTATCCTTTGGGGTTCTGCTCTGAGGCAAGATAGTATTCCTATTTCCATCTATAGGGGTATTTAGTCCTCCGGCTGTGTCGAGGTGTCTAGGATTTGTTAGGCACACCCCACGGCTACTTCTAGTTGCGGTGTTAAGTTCAGGATTTGCGGTCAGTATAGTTTCCACCAACTCCAGAGAAAGTTCCATGCGGCTCCAAGGCTACCAGATCATAACAGTAGTCCAAGGTAGAGCTTGTTGCAGTATGACAGATGACTCCGAGTCAGAAATATAGCAGAGCTTTGTTTGTCATGTAGTCTAAGGTAATGCTTGTTGCGGTTTGACAGAGATGACTCAGAGATATACCAGAGCTGATATTGCTACAGAGTTCAATGTATAGCTGTCAGTGGTATAGCAGAGTGGAGATAGCAGTGCTGAGTTTTACAACAACATGGTAGAATTGACTGCAATGTAGCAGAGCTACTTTTTTTGAAGAGGGCTATAGCAGAGTTACCCAGGGATTCAGCAGAGCTGCATTTTTCATATAGTCCAATGTAAAGCTGGTAGCGTTATTGAAGAGGAGACTTAGAGGTGAGGCAGAGCTATGTTTGTCATAGAGTTCAATGTATAGGTGTCAGTGGTATTGCAGTGTATAGATAGCAATGCTGAGTATCACAACAACATGGCAATGTTGACTCAACCATATAGCAGAGCTTTGTTTGTCGAAAGGTCCAATACAGAACTGGCCAGCGCTATAGGAGAGTTTCACAGGGTTTTAGCAGAGCTGAGTTTGACAGGGAGTTCTAGGCATAGCAAGGATGCAGTCCATTGAAGCAACATGTGAATACTCATGCAACAGCCCGCGGCCTGAGCTGGCCTGCGATAGAGCGCGCCAAGGAACAGACAGAGCCAGCAGACGGAGCAGGACGCAGCATCACCGGATGCAGGAGGTCAAGGTTAGTGAACATTTTTATGCCATATTATCAGTTTTTCTATCTAGCCAGATTAGAGGAACACTACAGCTTTTTCGAGGATCCAATTGATTTTGGGATCTGATGTAATACCCACTTTCACCCTTCAGTCTGCTTTTCCCAGTAGGAGGCGCTGTTTGTTGCCTTCCTGATGAGTCCTGTGATAATACCGCCCTGTAGTGCACAAGTAGCTGAGCTTCTCCCCAGCGAGCAGCGCGTTCACTATTTCCAGCAGCGATATACCGCTAATATATGAATCAGGATCGGAGTCAGGGCCGGCGTCAGCACCCGGCACTCCGGGCAAATGCCGGGGCCCTGGGGAGAGAGGGGGGCCCACTTACAGCTGGGAGAGCAGAGCAGAAGATAACATGCCCTCTCCGCCCACAATGTCACTGCTGGCTGCGTTCTCTTAACCCCTATGTGCCAGCTCTGACACAAGCATCTTCTCACTCAGTCAGTGCAGCCAGGCAGGCACACATAGGGGTTAAGAGAAGGCAGCCAGTGTGACTGTTTGTCTGCTCTCCCCCCTGGGTGGCTGCAGTGCTGAGCTGAACTTATCAGGCAGATTCCGAGGAGCTCCATCCTACCAGTGACTGAGTGAGTGTTATGGTATCCAGCAGTGGTTGAAGTTGTGGCTCAGTCTGCTGCTGTCTGTCTCCGCTGCCTAAAAATGTGGGTGATGTCTGGAGGAGCAGCTGGTGGGGTGCAGCCTGTAGCCACCCAGCTCTCCCAGAATACATGCATGCTGCACCAAACCTGCACCAGTGGGGTAGGAAGAAGCTTAACCCCTTCCCATCTGTATGAAGGTTATTGCTAAACCTTAAAGATAACAATCCGACCCGCATAAATGGGGTTAACCAGATGCCAGGAGGAAGGGGAGCTGCTGCCATGGATAACACTGAGCTGTGGGCTGTAGGTTGGGGCCCCGTGGCCCCAGGCTGGTGACTGGAGGGACTCTGCCCAGTGCTGGCATGTGGGTGATTTCTGCTCCGGAGTCTCAGCTTCTCTCCTCCACATCACACTGTGCAGTCACAGCAACATTGGTTGTCTCTGTCCAGGTCCCAGCAGCTGCCACTGCTCCCACCAAGGACATGGCATCACTTAACCCTTCCCCTGCAGCCACCGGCAACAAATCCACATTATTCCTTGATTAAATCAGGTTCCAACCCAATAGAGGAGCAGACATTTCCTGCTGCCATTAGGGTCCGGGAGGGGGTGACATTGGCTGCCCTGCTACTCTGTAGTGGGGGGTGACAAGTGTAACATGGGGTAACGATGACGGAGAAATGCACAGGGTAATAGTGAGCGCGACAGAGGGCAGTGTATGGTATGGAGCAGTCAGGGGGTGGGCTGCAGGATCCCCCCATACTGTACATGACTGCTCGGGACATGGAGGCGTTTAATGAGCTTCTAATGACAGGGCACTAATTGGGTCATTAGGGTTTGTGGAAAGGATTCAGCATCAGGTCCCTCATTAATGCCCGAGCCGCCTGTTACTTTGTAGCACAGATCTGTTGGGGCCGCAAAACCAAACAACGTTGTTTATGTAGAAAAGTCTTTGTTTCATAGAAAAACTCAAAACAGAAAAGCACCTCTCCTGTATATACACACTGCACAGCACCTTTCCTCCTGTATATATACACTGCACAGCACCTCTCCTGTATATATACACTGCACAGCACCTTTCCTCCTGTATATATACACTGCAGAATTTACAATAGCTGTCACTCATGTAAGAAGTGAAATCTGGCATTGTACTATACATTTCTCTGCCGTATCTGTGCATCATAAATCGGGGTATGTGTTAAAGGGGGGGCCCACTGAGACTCTTTCGCCCGGGGCCCTCGAAAACCTGGAGCCGGCCCTGATCGGAGTAATGTGTCTTCTGAGCCGTCATATCTGGCATCGGCAGTGAATGTAACTGACAGCTTGTTTATTAGACAATTCATGTGTTCACCTGATATTAACTCTTCAATGTCTGGGTGGGGGTGTTGTTACAGGACTATGAAAAAGACTTGTAATTTGTTACTGACATGCAATGGTTTATCAGAAGTATATAGTAAAATATCTTCATCATCCTGCGAAAGTGATACAGAGCTACAAACCGACTGCATAAAGGAAAATGCTGTATACCTGCAGCCACCACTTGGGGGAGCTCAGGAGTTCACGGCATGCAGACATCTAACAAAGTAAACAGTATGCAACAGGCTCTTCAGCTCCCCCTAGTGGTGGTGCAGGCAAGCAGGATTTTATTATTTGACACCAAATCTATGATGGCGGATTTGGAGCTTGGGACAAGAAAGATTAATACTAACGACGCTCCTTTTATAAAATTCTCATGGTACTTAGCCACTGAAGATGGAGAAAGATAAGTGCAATAGATAGATATTGCAGATTGATAGATGCATAGATGTGATATATTTAGAATAGATAATAGATAGATAGATAATAGATAGATAGATAGATAGACAGATGATAGATACTAGATAGATGATAGATAGATAGATAGATAGATAGATAGATAGATAGATAGATAGATAGATAGATAGATAGATAGATAGATAGATAGATAGATAGATAGATAGATAGATCATAGATAGATAATAGATAGATGATAGATAGATAGATAGATAAATGATAGATAATAGATAGATGATAAATAGATGATAGATAGGTAATAGATAGACAGATGGTAGATAGATAATAGATAAATATTAGATAATACATAGATAATTGATAATTGATAATAGATAAATATTAGATAATAGATAAATGTTAGATAATAGATAAATGTTAGATAATAGATAGATCCTAGAACTGTGTTTGCTTTCTTGCTGCTGCATCACACTGTTGACTCATGTGCAGTCTGTCATCTATTAGTACACCCAAGTCTTTTTCACACATGCTGCTGTTTAGTTTTATTCCTCCCTCTCTGTAGATGCAATTTTCATTTTTCTTGCCCAGATATAGAATGTTGCATTTCTCCCTATTATATACCATTCCATTAGTGGCTGCCCATTGTTCAAGCTTATCTAGATCCTTCTGAATCCTTTCTCTGTGTTCTCTATTGTTGCTGTACCTCCTAGCTTTGCATTGTTAGGAAATTTGATTAGCTTACCTTCAGTTCCCTTATCTAGATCGTTTATAAAAATGTTGAACAACACCAGAGCCCGGACAGAGCCTTGTGGTACCCCACTTGAAACACTTTTCCAATTAGATGTGCAATGATTTATGACCACTCTTTGAGTACGATCACTGAGCCAGTTATCAATCCACCTAACCGTAACCTTGTCAATCCCATACTTGATCATTTTTTCAATAAGGATAGTATGAGATACTTTATCAAATGCTACTATATCTACCGCATTTCCCCGATCCACCCTGTCAGTGATTCCATCATAGAAGGAAATTAGATTAGTCTGGCATGACTTATGTACTACAAACCCATGCTGGCTCTGGTTAATTACTGTATTCTTATCCAGGTACTTACATACATGATGTTTAATAATTTGTTCAAAGATCTCTCCTGGTATAGAAGTAAGGCTCACTGGCGTGTAATTTCCTGGCTCAGTCTTCTTTCCTTTTTTGAAGATAGGGACAACATTTGCCCTTCTCCAATCTTCTGGAACTTTTCCTGTTCGCCAGGATTTTTCAAAGATTCTGGCTAGTGGTTTTGCAATTTCCTCTGCTAACAATCTCAGTACCCTAGGATGTAATTTTGCTAAGTGTTCCCTCACCATCTCTCTGTTTATGGATAGTGTGGATTTTTTTTATTCCTTCGATGGCGCCGTGAATATCAGTTGATGTTACATAGATAGATGATATATAGATCCACCATACCGGACCATTTTTCTCACTTTCTCTCTATTTCTGTCCTTGCACAGAGAACATAGAAATAACTGCAGTAAATCCCATCTTGCTGCCCGCAGGCTCCGCACTGTAATGCTTCTCCATCCTCGCTTTCACACCCGTACAGGAGCGTCCCCTGTATCCCCAGGAGCTTTCAAAAGCCGATGGCCAAAAAAAAACAACAAAATAATAATTTGACCACCTGTTTGCTAAAGTAGATACGAGGCACTGGGGGCGCCAAGACTTCTGCACGAACAGCGGCTTTGAGTTTGAACAAGTGATTGCATTACAATAAACAAATTTCAGCGTTTATATACAGAACACGTGGGGGGGAAAAGCTGCATTTTTAACCCTTTATCTCAAAAGAGAAAAAAATTATTTCTGTACGAGGAGCAGGTCCTGTGTTAGGGGCAGGCAGACTAGGCAGCTGCCCAGGGCCCCCACTTTGTCTAAAATCGGCCCTGACAAGGAGTCACATACAAAATACACAAGACTAAATCTTCAACATAGCGGCTGTCAGACCCCTTACTGAAGACCACCGTGTAAGAGTTCAGTCTGTGGCTGCACTTCAGTGATCGTCAAATTGACAACACGCTGCCATACTACAGTACTGTGGTGTATTATATAGGCGATCAAGTGATCGGAGGTTCGAGTCCCCTAGAAGGACTCATTACAAAATGATGAAAACATATAAAAAAAATCTCCCCAAAATATAAAAGTTGAAAGTACCTCTTTTATTTATTTTTAAAGGGGTATACCTACATTAACAACTCCTTTCTCAGAAGGCACCAACCCCAGAAATCCCCTTGTTCCCCCCGAACTTTGTGAAGCCCTTAGGGTCTTACAGATGAGACACTCCCTGTAAATCGTCTACATACCTTCCAGGACGGCGTCATTGTCGCTATTTTCATCATGAAGTCTCTGTAGGTTTGATGTTTAACTCCCCCCGCCCCCGAGATCATAACAACCAGATTAATGAAATGCAAATTAGCTCGCATTTTATTTTTAATTACTGGAAGCTGCTAATCTCACTATACGACCATTACGAGTCTTGTTCCTTCCACCAAAGGGAAAAGAAAAAGAGAGCGGCAAGGAGATCACAGGAGGAGGAGAGGTCACGTGTCAGACGCTCCCGATAAAATACTCCGATCACTCGCTCATAGGAAGGTACATAACATTACTAATCACAGAAAGCATCATGGTGACGACTTCTCATAATGTCCAGACCTCAATCAGATCGATCATCTGTACGATGTGCAGGACGTCTCATCCGTATAGGATCCAAAGTTACATCCTGCATCACTACATATACTCCAGAGCTGCACTCACTATTCTGCTGGTGCAGTCACTGCGTACATACATTACATTACTGATCCTGAGTTACATCCTGTATTATGCTCCAGAGCTGCACTCACTATTCTGCTGGTGCAGTCACTGCGTACATACATTACATTACTGATCCTGAGTTACATCCTGTATTATACTCCAGAGCTGCACTCACTATTCTGCTGGTGCAGTCACTGTGTACATACATTACTGATCCTGAGTTACATCCTGTATTATACTCCAGAGCTGCACTCATTATTCTGCTGGTGCAGTCACTGTGTACATACATTACATTACTGATCCTGAGTTACATCTTGTATTATACTCCAGAGCTGCACTCACTATTCTGCTGGTGCAGTCACTGTGTACATACATTACATTACTGATCCTGAGTTACATCCTGTATTATACCCCAGAGCTGCACTCACAATTCTGCTGGTGCAGTCACTGTGTACATACATTACATTACTGATCCTGAGTTACATCCTGTATTATACTCCTGAGCTGCACTCACTATTCTGCTGGTGCAGTCACTGTGTACATACATTACATTACTGATCCTGAATTACATCCTGTATTATACCCCAGAGCTGCACTCACTATTCTGCTGGTGCAGTCACTGTGTACATACATTACATTACTGATCCTGAGTTACATCCTGTATTATACCCCAGAGCTGCACTCACAATTCTGCTGGTGCAGTCACTGTGTACATACATTACATTACTGATCCTGAGTTACCTCCTGTACTATACTCCAGAGCTGCACTCACTATTCTGCTGGTGCAGTCACTGTGTACATACATTACATTACTGATCCTGAGTTACCTCCTGTATTATACTCCAGAGCTGCACTCACTATTCTGCTGGTGCAGTCACTGTGTACATACATTACATTACTGATCCTGAGTTACCTCCTGTATAATACTCCAGAGCTGTACTCACTATTCTGCTGGTGCAGTCACTGTGTACATACATTACATTACTGATCCTGAGTTACCTCCTGTATAATACTCCAGAGCTGCGCTCACTATTCTGTTGGTGCAGTCACTGTGTACATACATTACATTACTGATCCTGAGTTACCTCCTGTATAATACTCCAGAGCTGCGCTCACTATTCTGTTGGTGCAGTCACTGTGTACATACATTACATTACTGATCCTGAGTTACATCCTGTATTATACTCCAGAGCTGCACTCACTATTCTGCTGGTGCAGTCACTGTGTACATAAATTACATTACTGATCCTGAGTTACCTCCTGTATAATACTCCAGAGCTGCGCTCACAATTCTGTTGGTGCAGTCACTGTGTACATACATTACATTACTGATCCTGAGTTACATCCTGTATTATACCCCAGAGCTGCGCTCACTATTCTGCTGGTGCAGTCACTGTGTACATACATTACATTACTGATCCTGAGTTACCTCCTGTATTATACTCCAGAGCTGCACTCACTATTCTGCTGGTGCAGTCACTGTGTACATACATTACATACTGGTCCTAGGTCCATTTGGCTGCTGTTAGCGCACACTTCCCAGCAGAGAGCAGCAGATCATTCTGGAGAAGCTCCTCCCTGAAAAGTATAAATCTTGATGCATTATGGAAAGAACATTAAGAAAAAATAATAGGCATTTGTCCAATATTTTCACAAATTTTGGTAAATTTCTGAATACTACCTTTCAATGGTGTGCGTCAGTGACCAGTGTCACATGTAGGGGTCGCTGTTTGTTTTCCCCAGGATGCACAGGGAGGCGTAGTGAGGCCATGGGGGGCGTTGCCAGCGCAGGTGAAGCAGTGATCGATGTCACATGTAGGGGTTGCTGTGTGTTCTCCACAGGTTGTGCACAGAGGCGTATGAAGGCCATAGGAGTGCATAGCTGTTACGAGCGTAGCTGTGACTGCATTGCAGACTATAAATAATAATAGTCTTAGTCTTGGACATGCTAATGTCCAAGACACATGTAGGGGAAACCGACTCTGGGATATTGTGTTTTGAAACTGACTGGAGTATGTCAGTGGTGCAGTCCGTTTCATTCCAGGACCAGGTTTTCCATGTTGCTGAAGGCCACAAGTTTCTACGTTAAAAGCCCTGTAGTTTAGGGTAGGGGTGTGTAAGGTCAAGCCTGTGTCAGGTGTAATGTCAGTGTGAGTCTGGTGTTTGGCGGGATTGCAGAGCAGGAGGCCCTGCAGAGCGCTGGCTGTGTGTGAAGCGACACAAGCAAACAGAGCTGAACAGCCAAGGCAGCTGGAAGGTTTGGCACCCCAGCTTACACAGTGGTGCTGTCATCCACGGTAACTGGTCAGAGGAGGACTGGCGTGTGTAACAGCTGCAAACAGATGGATATGGTTTCTGGCTGTAATCAAGAGGATATCTTGGACTGTGTATGACTGTGAGTAAAGTGTCGTTTAACACGGCGGCGCGGTCACCCGCGGCAACAAGTCAGAAGTGGACTGGCATGTGTAGTGATTGCAAACTAAAGGATATAATGGACGGAATTAAGCTGTGAGAAAAATATTGACTTCGTGGTGCAGTCACCCACGGCAACGAGTCAAAGAGAGGGCCAGCGTGTTTAGGGACTGCAGTCTAAAGAAGGCCGTGTAGTATGTAGTGCGGTGAAATGGACACAAATACTACCCACTAATATTATATGCACTTGTGTGAATTTGAACTTCAATGCTGTGAAGCAACACATTAAAAGAGACTTTGTGTTGGAACTTTGTGGGTCAGTGCCTCTTCACTGCATACGTGTGCTACCGCTGCACTACAGTGGGGAATAGTGACGGTATTGCCTGTGGTAGTTCTGAATGTTTTTGTATTTGCCCTGTATATGGGCTGACGGTCGGCGTCCATTCCAGCCCTAGATGCCATAAATACTCTGAGTAAAACCTTGAGCGTCTTTATTTTCTGCAATTGCGCGTCGCAGCGATCAGGTGGCTCATCTCTTTATGTTCTCCCCGCTCCGTCTGATACTTCAGCATCGGCGTCTGTTATGCTAATTCACCTCTTATTGCTGCCTTAATATTGTATGGAGTTGTGTGCGCTTCTACATCAGTGCATTAAACCATTATCCTTCTTCAGTCGCGTCTTCTGCCCTTTAATCATAATCTTCCCTCGTGCCGGCAGAGCACTCAGCGACGACTTTGTTAGATTATTAGAATATTACGCACTCCCGGCTGAGACGCCGCATCACTCATTTATGTAAAACCCTCCATTAAGTACATAGGTAACAGCCAGAACGGTGGATAACTATGGGGACCGCAGAAGGTCCGAGTACACCACTAAGGGCCAAAGGGGCTTTCCTACCTAGAAAAACAGACTAGTCATAGAAATGTTGCCTTCACACCCCGGGACCTCCCGAGAACATTCAAACATGTTTATGCCAAAAGTCTGATCCCAAGTCTCTTCTACACGTTCCCAGAGTTGGTGCACACTGGTCGCCTCACTTGGGTCTGTATAATGCTTTTTCTTCTCCTCTACCCACTAGTGTTGGATTGGGTTGAGGTCTGGGGACTGTGGTGGACAATCCAGCACCTCTACTTCATTGTCCTTGTATGCTTCGGGTCGTTGTCCTGCTGGAACTATGTAGTTTTTTTCATCCCCATAGTACTCGAGTGTACGAAGTAACTCGTCTTGTAGGACACTCACATACAGCTCAGCATTGTGACCACCATCGATCCTGGTCATGTATCCAACGCCTTTGGCCGTGATACAACGCCATATCATCAGGCTTCCTCCACAGAACTTGACATTTCCTTCAATTCTTGATCCGTTAGCCCCTTTCTCCCTTGTTTCTTCCAGACCCAGTCTATTGACTTTCATTTCATTGCTCCAAATCACCAGTTTCCAATCTGTTACTGTTTTGTACATTTTTACAAACTTGAGCTGACACTTTTTATGACGATATTGTAGTCTAGGCTTCTTCACCATTTTTCGGGCCACCACTCCAGACTTGTGTAATGTGCGTCGCACGGTGCTTACATGAACGTCTGTGATCTCACTATTACGAAGCCTCCTCCGCTGTCGTGTTTGTCGCATCAGATAGACCTTGAGATGAGGCAACTTGTTGACCCTGACATTTTGCCCGGACGTCCACCTCTTGGCTTTTGAATGGATGGACGGACTTCATTTCGTATTCTTCTAACTGTCATGGCGCTCACATGATGGAGTTTGGCAATTTTCTTGGCCAAGAGACCTCTATCGATGAGCTGGATGATGCTGTTTCTCTTTTCTTGGGAAATCGCCTTCATGGCTGCTCCTCTATTCGAACCAGTAACCTCTCTTTCAGATATGTAAGAAGTTCAAGCTGAGCTGTGTTGTGGATTATGCAGCCGCAAGTTTAGAGCTCAGTAGGTTTTCCCGGTGAGGCTATATTCAAGCCCATTTTCAGGGACTATGATATTAATGGGCAGTTGAGATCCAAATCCTGGAAACCTATGGGAGTCACCCCTCCTGGATGAAGGGCATTTTAGAAGTACACTCACTGATTAAGTTAGTACATTTTTTTGATATCTACATCTATATAACAAGATTTTTGAGCTGTGAATTGTAGAACTTCAGGTTCAGGACTCAGTGGGTTTTTACTTTGAAACAGTCCTCACTCCCATTATCAAGGACTGTGTAAATAATGACTAATAACGGCCAATCAGTTAGGATCCAAATCCTGGATCAGTCTTTCCGTAATCAAATAATTACACCTTCAGCCATATTTCTTTATAAGTTCAAGCTGAACTTCCTTGTGGTTTGTTTGCTGCACATTTAGAGCTCAGTGGGCTTTCCCCGTAAAGCTGTATTCACTTCCATTTTCAGGGACTATATTATTAATGGGCAGTTGGGATCCAAATTCTGGCAACTCCCAGGATTCACCTTTTGCAGGATGAAGGGCACTTTAGAAGTACCCTCACTGATCAAGTCTATTTCTACATTATATTTCAATATTTCCCGAGGTTTGAGCAGTGGAACTGCAGTCTCAGGACTCAGTGGGTTTTTACTTCGAAGGTGTCCTCACTCCCATTATCAAGAACTGGGTAAATAATGGAAAATCAGTTGGGATCCAAATGCTGGTCCCATGCGATTCACCCCAGTTGGTACACTTCCAGATATGTTTCTTGAGAGCTCCAAGCAAAACTACATTATGGATCATGCAGCTGCAAGTTTGAAGCTCAGTTGGCTTTTCCCGTGAAGCTGTACTGACTCCCATTTTCAGAGACTAGACCGGTAGGGATCCAATCTCTTGGATTCAACCATGCTGAATGAAGAGCATTTTAATACCATCACTGATCAAATCAGTACATTTTCTGATGTGTGTTTCTGCATAACAAGAGGATTGGGCTGTGCTGGATTGTGTAACTGCAGGTTCAGGATGCAATGGGTTTTCCCTGTGAAGCTGTCCTCACTCCTATTATTAAGGAGTCTGTAAACAAGGGACAATCAGTCAGGATCCAAATCCTGATACCATGGCATTTACCCCAGGGAACTTCACTCCTTTAGGGTACCGTCACACAGTGGCATTTTGATCGCTACGACGGCACGATTCGTGACGCTCCAGCATCGTAACAATATCGCTCCAGCGTCGTAGACTGCTGTCATACTTTGCAATGTACGACGCTGGAGCGATAATTTCATGACGTATGTGCGATGTAGAAGCCGTTGGTTACTATGCGCACATCAGGGGCGTAATTACCACGGTCGCAGAGGTCGCCATTGCGACCGGGCCCATCTGGTCAGGGGCCCGGAAGAGGTCCGAAGCACCCGACATCATGTTGCAGTGCAGGAGATTTCTCCCTCACAGCAACAGTCCGAGGCGTATCTAGGGGGAGCGGTCAGCCAGGGCATGTGAGAGAAAGGATTCGGAAGCAGCTCCGGTCAGCACGGTGAGACAGAGCTTCTCCTGAGCTCTGCAGCCGGGGACAGAAGGCAGGGGGGAAGTGCGTGACAGGCAGAGCTTCTGTGAGCAGGAGATGCTGAGGAGCTGCACATTTATATCAGCCTCCCCTTTGTGTGTGTGATCTGTAGTGTGTGCATGTGTGTGATCTGCAGTGTGTACGTGTGTGTGATCTGTAGTGTGTGTGCGTGTGTGTGATCTGTAGTGTGTGTGTGTGATCTGTAGTATGTGTGTGTGATCTGTAGTGTGTGCGTGTGAGTGTGTGTGTGATCTGTAGTGTGTGTGTGATCTGTAGTGTGTACGTGTGTGTGTGATCTGTAGTGTGTGCGTGATCTGTAGTGTGTACGTGTGTGTGTGATCTGTAGTGTGTACGTGTGTGTGTGATCTGTAGTGTGTGCGTGTGTGTGATCTGTAGTGTGTACGTGTGTGTGTGATCTGTAGTGTGTACGTGTGTGTGTGATCTGTAGTGTGTACGTGTGTGTGATCTGTAG